>NC_142026.1:71391104-71991104 GCF_982192425.1 Myodes glareolus
ATTACACCAATTTCAAAGACATAATGTCATCTTCAGGGTTACCTGTAAAGTTTAAAGTTCATCTCAAGCCACGGTTACAGTACTGTCAATTTTCCTTGTACTTTGACACTTAAATCTTCAGTCCCTTAGGCTTCCCTTAGTGTGAAAGCTCAAATCTGTTTTTCTAGAGAGGGAAATGTCCCAGTGACCTTTGGTCAGGTCATCTCTTCCCTACCACAATGGAAAAATCTGTCATTAAACATAGGAAATCTGAAAGTTTCCCATGCCCCAAGTAACACTGCCCATACCCAGACAATTTGGGCTGGTGAGATGCTCAACAAATGAATGTGTTTGTACAGAGGCCTGTCAAGTTTGAAGTAGATCCCCAGATCTCAAACGTGGCCATAGAGAACCAACTCACGAGAGTTGTCCTCTCACTTTCCACACTTCTGTGTCACACACATACCTTCATGAATGCACACGTTCAGGTATAAACATATTATGCACACACTCTCACATACATAGATGAAACTTACCCATTCTTGGATAGCTGCCAAAACATGGTACTACTTAGATGAAAATATTCTTAAGTCGGTTGTAGTAATGTTTGCACAGATCTTGTGAATACATTAAGAGCCACTGAGTTGCATACTTTTTAAAATTTTTTTAAAGATTTATTTATTTATGAGTGTCCTAGCTGCAGGTACTCCTTTATGCCAGAAGAGGGCATCAGGTTCCACTAGATATGGTTCTGAGCTACCACGTGGTTGTTGGGAATTGAACTCAGGACCTTTAGAAGAGCAGCCAGTACTCTTAACCTGAGTCATCTCTCTAGCCCCAAATTGCAGATGTTTTAAGTGGTCCCTTGTGCTCCCTTTCCACATTTGATAGAGGAGTACAGCATATGATTAGAAGAGGCTGATATAAAATTACACAGTATGTGAATCATATCTCAACAAAACACACATAAAACTAGTATTTTGAAAAATTCTACCTTGAAGTTTCTTTCTTCTTTCTTTCTTTTTGTTTATTGCTTCTTTGTTTTCAATTTTCCAGACAGGGTTTCTAGCTGTCCTGGAACTTGCTCTGTAGGCCAGGCTGGCCTCAAACTCAGAGATCTGCCTGCCTCTGTCACCTAAGAGGTGGAATTAAAGGTATGTGCCACCACTGCCTAGCTCTACCACCAAGTTTCTAATCCCTGCAAGTGACAGAATTCTTTTTTTGAATAATTGATTTTTATTTAATGTCAATTGGTTTTTGCCTGCATGCATATCTGAAACCCTGGAACTGAAGTTACTGACAGGTACGGACTGCCATGTGGGTGCTAGGAATTGAACTTGGGTCCTCTGGAAGAGCAGTCAGAGCTCTTAACCACAGAGCCATCTCTCCATCCCCAACTGACAGAATTCTTACGATCCTGCGTAAGTACCAGTTCTCCATCAGAAACTCATAACTATTCACACTGGGGCTCTGATGGCTTCATTGCATCCTTTGTTTCTGATAGCTACGGTTCCTCCCTCATCCTCTGCTTCCAGTGCCCATTTGGAAGATCACAGGTTGCCCACACCCAGCACTCACAACAGCTGCCTTTAGATAATTTATCTTTATGATACATGGTATTTATTTATCACTTAAGTATTGACTTTTGTCTTCTTCCAATCAATCTGAAACTGTCCGTTTTATACCACACTATATCCCCAGCACCTAAAACTCTACCTAATCCATTACTGAATGTTCACGATAAACAGAATGAGTATTGCAGTCATGAACAGTAAACTACAATCCTTACTATAGACACAAATCTGTACACTGTCAGAATCAAATGGTAACCAACAACTACACTGGGGTTACTGCACTATCACTGAGCTTGCGCATTTGACTTGAGAACACGCTTACCCGACTACTTCTATGGGACACATTAGCTTCCCTACTACCCGCTCTTTTGGAAAAGGGTCTTTACCATGTAGGCCAGACTGGCCTTCAGTTCTCAATCCTCATGCCTCCTAAACGTTGAGAATCCACCAATTCATATTTTACTTTGTTTTCTCAAGACAGGGCTGTTCTGTGTTACAGTTCTAGCTGTCCTGGAACTCACTCTGTAGACCAGGCTAGCCTCAAACTCACAGAGATCCACCTGCCTCTGCCTCCCAAGTACTTGGACTAAAGGTGCGCATGACCATGCCCAGCCCGATCATATTTTTTAATATTAAAAAAAACTAACTGTAGTACTATTGTGTTCTTAAGTTATCGACCTCATGAAACAAGTTGGAACATTTCACTACATTTTTTGAATGTTCTGTAACAATTCAAATAGCATAGAAACTATGGTGGGGTTTTTTTGCGGGGGCGGGGGAGGGTTGTTTTTGTTTTTTGAGACAGGATCTCTCAATATAGACCTGGCTGTCCTGGAACTCGATATAGACAAGGCTGGCCTCAAATCCATAGAGATTCACCTGTCTCTGCCTCCCTCCCAAATGCTGGGATTAAAGGTGTGCACCACCACACACCCAGCTACCTCTATGCTGTTTTTAAAGGTTAAAGCACGGAACCACACTTTCAGCTGGCTGTATCCATTGAAGCTTTCTCACTTGTTTTTAATACTGTCCCCCTTGTGGTCCCACGTGCTAACAAGAGCTGTTCTGACTGGCTTATTCTGTCAGGAGAGGAGTGTTCATCATCAACAGTGTTATTGGTATTACATAATTATATTCTTACAGAAGGAATGGTAAACCATCATTTTACCTCACAGGTCCCTTTACTGACACTTGGGAGAACAAATGCTTCTCTCTGCTCCGAAAGTGTAGGTTTCCCAGTTTGGGCGAACTGCCTTTTATTACAGACCTATATAAGGAAACTACTTTTTAAAGCAAAGTTTCACTATGCAGCGTTGGGAGCCACTATTTAGCCCATGCTGGCCCTGAATTCCTGGAGACTGGCCTGCCTCTGGCTCTCTGCCTCTGAACTGATGGAATCAAAGGCCATGTACTGCCACGGCAAGCCAAAGAGATTTCTACTTCAACAGTAGCATTCACCTAGCACTAGCTGTACATCCATGACTGTGCATTCACCTAGCACTAGCTGTACATCCATGACTGTGCATTCACCTAGCGCTAGCTGTACACCCAGGACTGCGCACTCACCTAGCGCTAGCTGTACACCCAGGACTGCGCACTCACCTAGCACTAGCTGTACACCCAGTACTGCGCACACACCTAGCACTAGCTGAACGCAGATGTAAATATCTGTGTTTTCCTATAATCTTAGGCAACCCCTGCCTAAGGCTCACTGGACACCCTCCAAAGAAGTCACCTGACCCACAGGTTGAGAACCACCAGTCTAAATGGTCTTGAAGAGGGATGGTGTCGGAAAAATAAAGCAAGAGAAGACACTGAATCACAATGAACCTCAGTGCTACCTTCCCCTACATCCAGGTTCCTGTAGGTATCCCGCATCACCTTCCTGTGCAAACACCTCTGGGCAAGACTCAATCATCCCCACTCACCTTGGCAGAAGTTTATGGCCACATCTGTGAAAGTCACTAAGCCCTAAAATGACAGAAACAAAATCTTAGCTCAGGCTCCTGGACTCATGTGGCTCTAGGGCACATGAGTTATATTGCTCTCATTACAAGATAAAATAATGTGTGCAAGCCGCCAGGTTCTGGTGGCGCACGCCTTTAATCCCAGCACTCAGGAGGCAGAAGCAGGCAGACCTCTGTGAGTTCGAGGCCATTCCAGTCAACAGAGTGAGTACCACGACAGCCAGGGCTACATAGTGAAACTGTCTCAAAAAACCAAAAATAAATAAATAAATAAAAAGAATGTGTGCAAGTAATTGCACCAGTGGTCTTAAAGACCTAGGTGAGATGCTCACTAGACTTTGCTGCCTGGTTATGCTGCACATGCTTTTTCAAAATGAAAAAATACTCCACTCCAGAAGCAGCTCAGGATTCCCAAGTCCTTTCAACACTTCCCCTCAGCAGAGAGTCTAACTGCCCTGCTCCCTCTTCCAACACTTCCTCTCAGCAGAGTCTAACTATGCTCCCCCCTGCAACACTTCCCCTCAGCAGAGTCTAATTGCCCTGCTCCCCCCGCAACACTTCCCCTCAGCAGTGAGTCTAACTGTGCTCCCCCCTCCAACACTTCCCCTCAGCAGAGAGTCTAACCACACTGCTCCACCCTTCACAAAGATCCTTCACCAAGGACAGCAAAGAGAGGAAATAAAATGGACTTTCTGGTGGTTTGAATGAAAAATGTCCTTCATAGGCTCAGGTATCAAACCCTTGATTAACTGCTGGTGGAGCTGTTAGGGGATGTTGTGGACACTTCAGCAAGTAGAGCCTTCTAAAGAAAGTACACAACTGGGATGCGGCTTTGAAGGGTGTAGCCTCGTCCCATTTCCTGTTCACTCTGTGTCCTCTCTGTGTGTGGTGGAGAAATGACATTTCAGTGTCTTAGTCTCGCCTCTTGCTTCCATGCCTCCACCACTTGATGGATGCTAATCCCCTGGAGCCATAAGCTAAACTAAACTCTTTCTTCCATAAGCTGATTTTTGGTATTTTATCACACCAACAAGAAGAAACTAATGCAGACTTCATGCCAGGCTGTGTGGACTGTCCTGACCTTCACTAGTATAAAGGGATGTCATTTTAATTCACCCACTGCATCATATGGTCAGTCAGTGGTCCTTCCCCACTGCATCATGGTCAGTCAGTGGGTCCTTTCCCACTACTCAGCAGTAAGTTTGTCTCTCCTCCTGGAGCACCTACCCTACTATCTAAGTGTTTTGTGCCTTTTCATATTTCTAAGAGACTATCAACTCTCATAGGGCCCAGGCATGTACTGGTTCTCAAAGTACTCTAAAAGATTATTCTTCTACCTTCTGAGGCTCATAAAAGGACTGAACACAAAGAAGAGTGATGTAGGATTCCCCTCTGTATGCTGTGAATACCATTGGTGAATAAAGAAACTGCCTTGGCCTGTTGAGAGGGCAGAACTTAGGTAGTCGGGTGAAAACTAAACTGAATGCTGGGAGAATGGAGGCAGAGTCAGGGAGAATAACATCTTCCTCAAATCTCAAATTTCACCTTTTTTTTTTTTTTTTTAGCCACACCCAAACCATCTCTCATTCTTACCTAAGTAGTGTCTGCTTCTAGAAAAGTCAAGCAAGAAATACTTCAGTTGCCTGGACTGTGTACGGATTCTTGAGTTTGCCACCAAGACCACGAATGTAATAGTGAATGAGGTGTTGCATTCATTCCAGTACGCACTGTCATCCATCACACGCCGCTGGGACGTGAAATTAAACAGAGATAAGGTCCCACACATCCTCCTCCCCGCCCCGCCCACCTCGCATCCTGTTTCACACTTCCCCAGTCTCCTCCCGGTCAGTCCCACATTCCCACACTCACACCAAACACGCGTGTCAGATCTACGGATGCCAGATCACCCTCGCGCCGACCTGAACACCACTCCCAGCTTCCTTCCCAAACCCAACAAGAACTCCACCTGAGACCCCGGCAGGGTTGAAGCATCACTGACTTCCGGTTTCTACCGGAGGTGGTCGTGCAGCCCTCCGCAATGGCAACTGGGATATGTAGTCCTCGCCCAGCAAGTGTAAGATGAGATGTCCCAGGAGGCTGAAAAGGGGCCTCTGCAGAAGGCCAGTTGGTCACCACTCTCTGTTTCCCTAATTGGTGTCCCCTGATTCAAAATATAGTCATTAGAAGCCTCTCAGTCTTGTGTCTGGATCCAGAAGTACAGGCGGACTACTTAGCATCTGCTCACGTGTGACTATCAGTTTGGGAAGATAGGTGGACAAGCCCAAAATGGGAGACCAAGGAGGCCGCTGTGGCGTCTGCAGTAGAAGACAGCTGTAGGCAAGGGGTGAGATTTAGAAGGCATTAAGGACACAAATCAAAAGACAGGAGAGAAATATTTGATCTTGTGATTTGAGTCTATGTGACCTATCTAGTGCTTTAGTTATTGCTCCCTGACATAACCCACCTTCATCCCCGGTTTACCTTTCCCTGCAAGGCTGGATATTCCAAGACTACACATCTTCACCCTGTTCAGGGCTTAATTCTCAGTGACAAGTGTTTGACATATAGAATCTGTGGGGCAAACAACCAAGACAGAGCTACATGTGTGGGGCAAACAACCAAGACAGAGCTACATGTGACAACCAGGTGTTCAGTATAATTAAAGCATACTCTTAAAAAGTCACTAGTCAGGCATGGTAGCACAGGCCTTTAATCCCAGCACTTGGGAGGCAGAAGCAGGTGGATCTCTGTGAGTTCGAGGTTAGCCTGGTCTACAGAGTGAGAAGTCATCAATGCAAATTTGTTTAAATTTTTTGTTGTTGTTGTTTTGTCTTCCAAGACAGGGTTTCTCTGTAGTTTTGGAGCCTGTCCTGGAATTAGCTCTTGTAGACCAGGCTGGCCTCGAACTCACAGAGATCCACTTGCCTCTGCCTCCAGGGTGCTGGGACTAAAGGCGTGTGCCATCACACCACACAACACCACAAACACACACACACACACACACACACACGGCTTTGTTTAGTCTTAAAAGCACTCCTGGTGTTGCTCATTTTCTTGTTAATAGGCAAAGATGCTGGATGAAGCAATTTGGGCCTCTAATTGGCAGCTATTAGACTCTCTCTCTCTCTTGCTGCCTGGCTACTTTAGGCAATAGGACTGTCTACCAAAGCAGCCAAACGGACTACCTTTATGCAAACACAAGCTGTCTTGAACACTGTGGCATGCCTTGAGTGTGCAACTATGACAGATGATTTCTCTGGTCCCTAAAGGTCCAGACACAGCCAGGGCTGTTCCCAGTAGTTGTTACCACAAGGCTCAGTGAACTCTAGATCCCAGATTCTTAAAAACTGCATAACTGAATGTAAACACTGAAAAGGCTACAAACAACAAAAGGCTCCTGGATGTACAACCAAACATTCGGAATCCGACACGCAATGAACCTGAGGTCTCTTTGGTGGCAATCTCATGCTGCATTAAAGGGCCCCACTGCAGCCTTGCTTCTGAACACTTGTGTACTTTGGTGGCAATCTCATGTGGCATTAAAGGGCCCCACTGCAGCCTTGCTTCTGAACACGTGTACTTTGCTCTGCAGATGCGGTCACACCATACAGTGCCAGCAAAGGCTGTCTGAACCAGCCTGACAGATTTGAGACTTGTATGTTAGGAACTGCAGTGTCCTCACTACAGGTACAAAGTATTCTGCTTGTAAAGAAACAACATAAAGTAAAATAAAAGGAGACATTGACTATCTCCTCCTGTCGTTCCTCAGCATGTATTAAATTAGTGTATCTTTGAATTGGAGTAGTGTATTTGGAATTTTTAAATTCCTGTTTTGAGTTGCTCCCTTGAGGATCCAGAGCTCTCTTCTTGCCTCTGTGGGTACATGAACACATGTGGCACACACATACACACAAATAAACAAAAATCCAAGTATGGGAGGCAGGGGCAGACAGATCTCTGTGAATTCAAAGACAGCCTGGACTACACAGCAAGTTCCAAGAAGGTCAAAGACTACACAGAGACCCTGTCAAAAAAAAAATCCTTGAAAAAATTTGTATTTGCCCTTTTTCATGGCGCCTCCTAGTCGGCTGTGCAAAGATGAAGCTGAATATCTTCTTCCCTGCCACCGGCTGCCAGAAACTCATCGAAGTGGACAATGAACACAAGCTTCAGACCTTCTATGAGAAGCGCATGGCCACAGAAGTGGCTGCCGATGCCCTGGGTGAAGAGTGGAAGGGTTACGTGGTCCAAATCAGTGGCGGCAATGACAAACAAGGTCTTCTTATAAAACAAGGTGTTCTGACCCATGGCAGAGTGTGCCTGCTGTTGAGTAAGGGGCATTCTTGTTATAGACCAAGGAGAACTGGACAGAGGAAGCGCAAGTCTGTCGGAGGATGCATTGTGGATGCCAATTTGAGTGTTCTCAACTTGGTTATTGCAAAAAAAAAAAAAAGAGAGAGAGAGAGAAGGATATTCCTGGACTGACAGATACTACTGTGCCTCATCGGTTAGGACCTAAAAGAGCTAGCAGAATCCGAAAGCTTTTTAATCTTTCTAAAGAAGATGATGTCTGCCAGTGCGTTGTCAGAAAGCCTTTAAATAAAGAAGGTAAGAAGCCCAGTACCAAGGCACTCAAGATTCAGCGTCTTGTGACTCCACATGTCCTGCAACACAAACGCCGGCATATTGCTCTGAAGAAGCAACGAACAAAGAAAAACAAGGAGGAGGCTGCAAAATATGCTAAACTTTTGGCCAAGAGAATAAAGGAAGGCAAAGAAAAGCGCCAGGAACAGATTGCCAAGAGGCAAAGGCTGTCCTCTCTGAGAGCTTCTACTTCTGAGTCTGAGTCCAGTCAAAAATAAGTCTATAAGGGTAACAAATAAATGATCAGACTTTGAAAAAAAATTATATTCTTGCCTGATTGTTTCCTGAAGTTGTCAACATATCCTCATGGGACGCGTTTTGGAAAGATAATTCATAAACATTCTAATAGTTTCTCTAAATAAATATTTTATTGAGTTTTATGTCATTTAATAATTTCATCTCTTCATAACTTGTTCTATAAGCTGCATTTTTAGAGCATCTGTGGCTTGTGTTTGTAGTGTGCACGTGACAGCACTTGTGTGAAGGTGTGACGGTCTGGAGGGCGACTCTTTGAGTGGGTTTTCTCCCTCCACCACATGAGTTCCAAGAATCAAACTCAGGTCATCAGGATTGGCAACAGGGACCTTAACCTGCGAAGCCCAATATTCTTGGGCTTGTGTTTGAGTCTTTGGTCAGGGTTTACTATTGCCATGAGGTTAGAAACTTTTGTACATTCTCCTCTGTTTTCAACTGTAAATATTTATGACTTAATGCGGCCATACAGTCTCCAGTGCAGCTAATCAACTCTGCTACTGTTAAAAAACAAAACAAAAAAGAGCCAAAGATCGTTGGTAAACCAATGACCATGACTATGGCTCAAAAAAACTCTACTTTGGCTCTCTGAGCCAGATGGCTTTCATTACACCACAACTTTCCCTCCGGAGACAGATGGAAGCACCACCAACACTATATAAGTGAACATGTGGCTGCATGCCAACACAGCTGCACCCACAGACACTGTGAACATGTGGGTATGACCGCATGCCAATACAGCTGCTCCCACAGACACTGTGAACGTGTGGCTGCATGCCAATACAGCTGCTCCCACAGACACTGTGAACGTGTGGCTGCATGCCAATACAGCTGCACCCACAGACACTGTGAACGTGTGGCTGCATGCCAATACAGCTGCTCCCACAGACACTGTGAACATGTGGGTATGACCACATGCCAATACAGCTGCACCCACAGACACTGTGAACGTGTGGCTGCATGCCAATACAGCTGCTCCCACAGACACTGTGAACATGTGGGTATGACCGCATGCCAATACAGCTGTTCCTACAGACACTGTGAACGTGTGGCTGCATGCCAATACAGCTGCACCCACAGACACTGTGAACGTGTGGCTGCATGCCAACACAGCTGCTCCCACAGACACTGTGAACATGTGGCTGCATGCCAATACAGCTGCACCCACAGACACTGAAATGTAAGTTTCTCATAGCCACAAGGCTGAAAACACTCCTCCAATGTTTAAAACCACTTAAATACCTTTTTAGAAATTCAGATTACAGACCATAAAAAAATCATCAGTGAGCCTTTGTAAGTCAGTTTGCTGCCCTCTACTATAGATCAGTTTACCCGAGTTAATGCTTCATTGGACGTTTACCAAGAATGTATTCATAAACCAATGACTTTAAACAGATCAAATCCTTCAGTTTTCCCATTCTTAAGTAATGTGTTGGTAGTTTTAACTACACACACATAAACCCTTGCACCTTTCCAGCTGTTTCAGGTGGCCTGTACACTTGTGTTACCTATCCTTCTACTGCCATGGGTATTATAGCAGAGCTTTACCCACTAAAGTTCTATCACCCTGCATTCACGTAGTTCAGCAGTATGCGATCAACTGTCTTGTTTTTATTTAGAGATAGGGGCTCACTGAGTTGCCCCGGCTGGCCTTGAATTCATGAACACTAAGATTACAAATGACTCCACCATACCCGTGGCTTAGAAACAAGCTTTTAAGAAAAAGAAGCAAGCCTCATCAACAACTCAGAGGACTCCCTTCCTGTTCTGAAACTGGGTTTCCACTGCACCATTTTTATCAGGGCTGACCACAATAAAATTTCCATTTTCAAAAATAAACTTTTAAAAGAGTCACGTTTATAATACTTGGTACGGATCAGGCATTGTGCTAAGCCCATCTTAGGCATTAACCAATGAATGTAAGTTTTTGAGGAGCGAATTAATTACATTGATACTCCAAAAATAACTCAAGCCGACTGAAACATGAAGAACTGTCTTGTAATAGACAGAGGGAACAAAGGGACAGGGAAGTGATTGTTCAAAGCAGTGTAGTAGAAATGGCAATATTCTGAGATTATGAGGGTGAAAGTGAGGATGGATTCCAGACAAATTTGGGGAAGACATCCACTGGACTGGATGTGGAAGGCAAAGTAGGGTGAGCGGGTGACTCTCCAGATTGAATTCGCTGATGGTGAGCAAAGTGTGCAGTCTGCCTGAAGGCCTTCCTGCCCTTCTTACGGTTATACGTCCTCTCTCCAGTGTGGACTCTCTTATGTTGGTTAAGGTGTCCAATTTGGATGAAGGTTTTCCTACATTCCTTACATTCATACGGTTTCTTCCCAGAATGAATTCTCTGATGTACACTAAGGGACTGGCGATGGCTAAAGGCTTTGCCACATGCACTACACTCGTAAGGTTTCTCTCCAGTGTGACATCTACGATGACAGATAAGGGATGACTTGGTCTTGAAAGCTTTCCCACATTCCACACACTCATAAGGCCTCTGGCCGGTGTGAAGCCTCTGGTGCTGAGTGCAGGATGAGTTATCACCAAAGGCTTTCCCACACTCCAGACACTTATAGGGCTTCTCTCCGGTGTGAACCCTCTGATGCTGAATGAGGTGAGTCGTCTGGCTGAAGGCCTTGCCACACTCCTTACATTCATATGGTTTCTCTCCCGTGTGAGTTTTCTGATGTTGTGCAAGGTGAGCCTTCTGCGTAAACGCTTTACTACACACCTCACATTCATAAGGCTTTTCTCCCGTGTGAATTCGCTGATGAGTGGCAAGCTGTGAGCTGATGCTGAAGGATTTCCCACATTGCCCACACTCAAAGGGCTTTTCCCCCGTATGGATCCTCAAATGACTAGCAAGGTGTATATTCTGCCTAAAAGCTTTTCCACACTCTTTGCATTTAAAGGGCTTTTCTCCAGAATGTACTCTTTGATGCTGAGTGAGCGATGCATGATGGCTGAAGGCTTTTCTGCAAATATCACACTCATATGGTTTTTCTCCAGTATGAATCCTTTGGTGCACAGTGAGAGATGAGCCATATCGAAAGGACTTGTGACACACGTCACATTTGTAAGGTTTCTCTCCAGTGTGAATTCTCCTATGTTGATTAAGCCCTATGTGATCACTGAAGGCTTTACCACAGTCAATGCAATCAAAGGGTTTCTCCCCGGTGTGATAGTATCTCCAGTGACGAACAAGGGAGGTGTTCTGTATAAAGGCTTTTCCACACTCGACGCACTCATACGGCTTCTTGCCTGTGTGGCACCTCTGGTGCCGTGTAAAAGAGGAGCCATCGCTGAAAGCCTTCCCACACTCATCACATTTGTAGGGTTTCTCTCCAGTATGAATTCTCTGGTGCACTGTAAGGGATGAGCTCTGGGTAAAAGTTTTCTTACATTCATTACATTTGAAAAGCTTTTTTCCTGCATAGATTCCAGGTTCCTTTATGACCACTGAATTTTGGGGAAAACGTTGACCTGGATCACAATTATGACTTTTCTCTTCTGAAATGTTCAAATGAAACCATCTTCCAGATTTGATATACGCATGACCTCTCTCTTCTGAGAAGGCTTCGTTCCGAGACACTGTCTCTTGCTCAAACGGTGTGTCTTGACCATTCCCTTCAAACACACACTCAGAATCCCAATCTTCCCTGAAGGTGGAACACTCAAGTTTAGTGCTGGAAGGTCTGTCTGCTAATCTTTCAGCATCTGAGTCTTGATTTGGAAACAGATCTTGAGCCTCACGTACAGACTGCTGGCCTAAAATAGATTAAAAAAAAATGTTCTCTCCTTTACTGTGTATCAAGGAGAAGGGATTTTCTGCTTCTGTCTCCTTGCACTATGACCTCTGTCTACCCTGTCCTGCTAGCACAAAGGAGCCTCTGGGAAAAATGTTCTTGTTTCTGTACAGTATCTGAATCAAAAATGTCAGTTACTTCATGCAAGTTATCCAAATCATATCTTCTCCATTAGAGGGATTCTTCAATAATTCACACATGCACACACACACACAGGCACAGAGAGGCGTGCACAATGCAAACATACACAAACACACACACACACACACACACACACAAGCTTTTCCTTTCTCCAGTCATCTACTAATGCCCAACTGATAGGCAAAAGAAACAAATAAGCCATGTAACCTTTAAAGATGCTCAAGAAACTGAAAGACTGACAAGCACCCAAGTGGGTGAGAATAAAAAAAAAAAACTACAGAGAAATGTGAGTCCCCTCTGTATGCTGTGAGTGTGTTTTGTTGCCATTTGGTAATGAATAAAGGTGGTTTGGCCTACCAGCAGGGCAGAGCACAGCAGGGCGGGAATTCCAAGCAGAGATAGAGGAGAAAAGTAGGTGGAATTAGGGAGATGCCATGTAGCCACCAAAGGAGAAAGATGTGAGCCGCCAGCCAGAACCTTGCTGTTAGGCCACAACCTTGTGGTGATGCACAGATTAATAGAGATGAGTTAATTTAAGATGTAAGAGTTAGCTAGAAATATGCATAAGCTAATAAGCCAAGCAGTGTTGTAATTAGTAAAGCTTCTGTGTGATTATTTCAGGTCTGGGCAGCTGGGAAAAAAACAAGCAGTCTCCGCCAACAGAAATGAGCCATTAAAAGAAGACACAAAGAAAGAAGTCATTCTGAAATCTAAGAGTATGATATTTCTCTTTAGACTTGACAGACTTGACAGTCTCCAGTGTGTGGTGGTGAGAGCATTTGCATCCTGTCCAAAGCGACAGTAACATTACCGTACCATCTCCACACTCACCTGAGAACAAGCCTGGTGCCAGCTCTCTTTGCACCACAGAGGGTATCTTCTCTTGCCCCAGCAAAGAGACAAAATCTGCTTTGGAAACACAGTATCCTAAAGGAGTAAATGAGACAGTATGTGCTCATAATCTTGTCACCTTGAAATTGAGTAAGCCATTTCCTGACTCTGACAGAAAAGAATTATTCCTGCAGTGTAAACAGAGGCAGAGTTTTTCCTGTCCCAAGAGCCCAGTCCCAAATAAACACACAAATGCTTTTATTAATTACAGAATGCTCAGCCAATAGCTCAGGCTTATTACTAACCAGTTCTTACATTTAAATTAACCCATTTCTGTTAACCTATGTATTGCCACATGGCTCGTGGTTTTACCTGTCCTCTAGAACCTTGCTTCTTAGATGCTCTCTGGCTTCTCCCTCTCCCCACCCTTCTTCAACCCAGTCTTCAACATCCTGCTTTGCTATGGACCAATCAGCTTTATTATTAACCGATAAGGAAAAGACATATTCACAGTAAACAGAAGGATTATTCCACAGCAGTGCAGGAACCGTTAGAAAGAGAGAGTGTGTGTGTGTGTGTGTGTGAGAGAGAGAGAGAGAGAGAGAGAGAGAGAGAGAGAGAGAGAGATCTATACAGACAGCACTTCTCCTGTAGGGGACTGAGTTTGGTTCCCAGTGTTCATATCAGACAGTATACAATCACCTCTAACTCCAGCTCTAAGGAGTCTAATGCCCTTTTCTGACCTCCATAAGCAGGTTCTCACATACACTTTAAAGTAAATATTAAACAAACAAAAAATGAAAAGCAAGGGCTCCTGAAGATAGATTCAGATCCAAAAGGGAGAAGGCCTTACCTAAGGACTCCAGGTCATCACAGTTCTCCCATGTCACATTCTTGCAGAAACTCTTCGGAGCTGATGCAAGCTGTGGAGAGCCATCTCTAGCCATATCTGTGATGGCCTTCATGCCCTGAAAAGGTACAAACACATTCATGAACCTGGGTGGCCAGAGTAGGGTGGAACGTGTCCACATACTGTAAACAGCACACTCTGAACCATATATATCAGTTGAATTCTGAGCAATAGAGCTTTACTGTGAATTGATTGTGTGTGTGTGTGTGTGTGTGTGTGTGTGAGAGAGAGAGAGAGAGAGAGAGAGAGAGAGAGAGAATGAGAATGTGTACACACACACTTGCATGTGCTCAAGTGCACAGTCGAGGTATTGAAAAATGAAGATGTCATAGAGTGAGGTCCTCTGAGAAAAACAGCTGCCATCTTCATTGCTCAGCCATGCCTCCTAATAAGAGAGCAGCAAGAGTAGCCTGTTTGTTGATGGCACTCTCTTAGAGAAGGTGCGAGAGTCACAGGACCCTCACTTGAGATCCCAGCCACTTTCTCCCAGACATCGGATTGCAGTACTGCCCTAACTGTACACAGCATCAGAGTGCACACACGGGGAAGGCTTGTTGAAAGGAAACTCAATAAAACGGGGGGGTTGAGGGATTCTATCTATAACACTATGAAGAAGTCACTGATCATGACGGGTGAAGACTTTCTAGTGTCACCTACTCTCCTCCCAGCATTTCCTGACCTAAGCTCTGGAAATGACCCTAATACATACATTAGTTCTGGATGAACTCTGGTGAGCTGTATTTGGTGTGATAGCTAGTTTTATGTTAAGTTGATACAGAATAGAGAACTTCAGTTAAGGAAATCTGCCCACCAGACTGGCCTATAGGCAATCCTGCAGAGTATTTTCTTAGTGACTGATATGCGAAGGCCCTGCCCACAGTGAGTGGTGCCACCTCTGCACCCATGGTCCAAAATATCAAAGGACAGGCTGAAAAAGCCATGGGAAGCAAGCACCCCTACATAGCCTCTGTATCACTTCCAGCTTGAGTTTCTGCCCTGACTTCCCTAGATGATGGGCCATAAGACATACTATGAAATAAACCCTTTCCTCTGCGAGCTCCTTTTGGTCATGGTGTTTTATCACAGCAATACAACCTAACTGAGACATTTGGTCATCAGGACATCGTGAGGAATGCAGTGGCAGTTCATTTGTATTTTAATAAAGCTTGCCTGGGGATCAGGAAAGTAAAACAGCCATACTGGCCAGCCTTACAAACCAGGCAACAATGACACACACCTTTAATCCCAGCAACCACACCAGCTTGCCACAGTGGTGCGGGAGAATTGTCTGTATTCTGTCAATACATGTCAATCATGTATTTTAATAAAACGCTGATTGGCCAGGCAGGAAGGCAGGAAAACCAGACAGGAAGTAGAGGTGATGCAATGAGAACAGGAGAATTCTGGGAAGCAGGAAGCTCCCTCCGCCATTCCTGCCCAGACCACCGAAGAGCTGCCACGCTGAGAAAGGTACTGAGCCTTGTGGCTAACATAGATAACGATGATGGATTAATATAAATTACAAGGACTAATAAGAAGCCTGACCTAATGGGCTAATCAGTTTATAATCATATGGAGTCCTATGTGTGATTTTCTCTTTTGGGCATGCTGGCTGTGGGGTACCAGGTGGGACAGATACCTCAACAAGTCGGCCCTTCATGTTACACCACAGAAACCAGGCGGTAGTGGTGCATGCCTTTAAAGCCAGAACTAGAGAGGATTATAAAATGGGAGGAGACAGCTCTCAACCACAGGCTCATTCTGAGATTCCTGGAGGCAGGATCACCACTTTGGACCAAGGTTGAGGTAAGAGCCAGGGGCTGGCTGTTTTGCTTTTCCAATCTTCAGGTTGAACCCCAATTTCTCTCTCTGAGTTTTTATTAATTGTGCTTCAGAGGAGACTGGATATTCTCATCTTCTAAGGGAGGAATTCTCCCAGCAAAGGGAACAGGAGGAACTACTGAGATCATGCTCAGAGTTCTCAGACACTTGCTCTAAATCAAATGTCTGTCACCTGAAGAACATGTTTGTGGCTCACCCCCCCCATCTATTTGCACACACACACACACATACACATTCAGAGTTTTACTGTGTGTTTCAATATAATATAACTCTTTTCCTGCCAGCTCACAATCCATCCACAGGAAATAGGGTATGCAATGGGAATTTCTCACTGCCTGAAGGTTACCCCTGCTTACCCTTGGTGTCTGGAACACAGCATCTTCACCCCAGTTTTCCCCTAACACAGAGCACTTGGGTCTGCGGGGCAGGGGCTGGTTTCTCCACACTGCCTGGGATAACTTTTCTTCACTTAAGTCCTCTGGAGGGAACTCCTTTGTCTCCTGCACGGCCTGTAAGTCTAAAAGGACATGAACAAAGCAAACAGCTCCTATTATGTGCTGCATGGTGGGGGGAGAGCACACATATGGAACACAGATATACATGCAAGCAAAATACCCAGACACACAAAATCATTTTTAAAAATAAAAAAACATAGGAGACTGTTAGGAGCCGCCAGGATGTCGCCTTGGCAAGATAGTGACAGCAGTCCTACAGCCTGGAGGTATACAAATCCTTTGATGCTGTCGCGCAGCAGGGGCCTTGTTTTGCATTTCAGAGCCTTGGTCCGGTGGCCTTGGGCCCTAGCAGAATGGCATCAACCAATCAGCATTCGAGCCTCTCACCCTAGAAAAGCGGCTGCCTTTGGGTTTTTCGCTCTCTCTCGTCATCCCTTTTCCCCATTCCCCTTTTTAATCAAGTGGTTCTAATAAATTGTGATTAAGAAGGATTCTTGATTTTGTGATCGTTCCTTCTTGCTGGACAAGGAGTGCGTGTCGCAGGAGACGGAGCTAGAGGGACAACTTGCTACTCTTCCAGAGGACCCGGGTTCAATTCCAACACCTGAGTGGTGGCTCACAACTGTAACTCCAGTTCCAGGAGAGCTAGTGTCCTCTTTGCAGGCACCAGGCATGCATGTGTACAGTACGCAGACATATACACAGACAAAACACCCACATACACAAAGTTATTTAAAAAAAAAAAGACAGAGTGACAGAGGAAGACCTCTGACCTACATATAAAGACACACACAGGTGTGTTCCCCTAAAGAAACACATGTGTACACACATAAACACATACATACATATATTAGGAAAGATGAGTCCATAAGACTGAAAGGCAAAGGAGGGATGTAGAGAAAAGTAACTTGTCTGTAAGGGGGTGTGGCTATGCTGGGGAGCAGCATGAAGACGGCAAAGACCATGCTGAGGCCACAGTGTCTGCTGGTGAGATTGTGAGTCTGCGGGAATGAGCTGGGCCAGCAGCAGCCACACTGCCCCACGTCCTCATGCTCACCTGGGCAATGGCCTCTTGCCATCTTTCTTTTCATCATCCAGGGATCTTTTCCTTTCTCCAACAAGGTGATCATATCTGGCTTCGAAGTACAAAGCCCTAGATCCGTAAGAAAAACAGGATGTGGTCATGCTGGGGGTCTGTCTTGACTTGGAAGGACTGGACAGAAGAGGGTGCTACAGGGATCAGGGGAGAATGAATTAGAGACCCCAGGGCCACCAGCATGACCAGGAAGATGTGGGGACAGGAGTGGGGATCCCCTTACCCACTGATGCCAGGTTCCTGTAGTTGTCCAGCATCACCTTCCAATACAGACTCCTCTGCTCGGAGCTGAGCCATTCCCACTCCTCCTGGGAGAAAACAACAGCCACGTCCCCAAATGTCACCAAGCCCTGAAATGACAAAAATGCATTGTTTCTCAGCCAGCGCCGATGAACATAGGTGAGCAGAGGGCTTTCAGATGAACAATGACCTCCTACCCTGTGCTCAAGCCCTCACCCCAGGCCTTCAGGATGGAGACACACTTGCAGGCCGTCTCAATCAGGGTTTCCATTGCTGTGGAGAAACACCATGACCAATAGCAAGTCGTGGAAGAGAGTTTATTTGGCTTGCACTTCCACATTGCTGTTAATCACGGAAGGAAGTCGGGACAGGAAATCAAACTGGGCAGGAACCTAAGGGCAGAGGCTGATGCAGAGGCCATGGTGGAGTGCCCCTTACTGGCTTACTCCTCACAGCTTGCTCGGCTTCTTTTCTTATAGAACCCACGACCACCAGCCCAGGAGTGTTCCCGTCCATAATGAACTGTGCCCTCCCCAGTATCATTAAGAAAGTGCCCTGTAGGCCTGTCTACAGCTCTATCTTATGACAACATTAGCTGAGGTTCCCTCCTCTCAGATGATACAGCTTGTGTCAAGCTGACATAAAACTAGCCAGCAAAGGCATGCACTCACAGAAAATATTTGTTAGAATTTTCTAACACTACATACTGAAAGCCAAGCCATCCTGAGGACCGCAGGTTCTTCAAGCCTGTCTCAACCCTGTGATACATGTGTGGCTTGGAACAGCATAAGGACCAGAAAAGAAATCAGAAGAAGATCCTCTAAAGATCTAAACAGCCGATCTCCCAGCTGGGGCCTAAGGGCTGCTATTGCCTATCATTTTCACTGGACATTCAGAAACACTAAAACATGATCTACCTTTTTTTCCTAAAAAAAAAAAATGAGTGTGCAATAAGAATGAAAACCACTATCAAGTTTTAAAAGTAAAATAATGCCTTTAGGTGCTGACATGGTGGTACAGGTCTGTAATTACAGCAGTTGGGAAGCAGAAACTGAAGGACTCCAAGCAAGTTTGATGCTAGCAAGGAATACACACACACACACACAGAGAGAGAGAGAGAGAGAGAGAGAGAGAGAGAGAGAGAGAGAGAGAGAGAGACAGAGAGACAGAGAGAGACAGAGAGACAGAGAGAGACAGAGAGACAGAGAGATGCCACCTATTGGTCATGGTAGCACATGCTGATATTCTAGCATTAGGAGATGGAGGCAGGAATATCAGGAATTCAAGGCCTAAATATCAAGTCAAGGCCAGCCTGGACTATGTGAGACCATGTCTCAAAATATAAAATTTGGAATGGGATGGGATGGGAGAGGAGGAAGAGGGAAGAAAGAAGAGGAGTCACAATATAGTGACATGGTAGACACTGAGGAAATATTGTGCCCCAAAACACAAGTTGTAGAATAAGAACAACAAGGCGGTATCTTAGTTTCAGTTATTGTTGTTGTGACAAAACCCCACGACCAAAGTACCATGGGGAGGAACAGGTTTATTTGACTTATGTATCTACATTGTAGTCCAACATTGAAGGAAGTCAGGATAGGAACTCAAACAGGGCCGGAACCTAGAGGCAGAACCTACTGAGGAAGTCATTGACGGATGCTGCTTACTGGCTTGTTCAGCCTACCTTCTTAAAGAATCCAGGAACAGAAGCCCAGAGATGGAACCATCCACAATGGGCTTGGCCCTCACACAACAATTGCTAATATAAGAAAATCTCCTGCAGGCTTGCCTACAACACTGTCTTATAGAGGCATTTAAAAAAAAATGAGTCTCCCTTCTCTCACATGACTGTAGCCTGTGTCAAGTTGAGAGGAAACTATCTAGCAAGCACAGATGGTATGACGCAAACACCACAGAGTTACCTTGTTTTACCTAGGACCACATGTACAGGGAGAAATGTACCATAAACCTAAGAAAGGATAGACCCTAAACCAGTGACAGAGATTCCTCTAAGATGAGGATCCTAGTTGGAAGTAATAGTCAGGGATTTTAGATTTGGTCTTTTTAGATTGTGGACTAAAAGATGTCTCAGTGGGCGAGGGTTCTTGCTGCCATGCCTGACAATTTGAGTTTGATCTAAAAAATCCGCATGATAGAAGGAGAGAACCTGTAAGTTGTCCTCTGACTGCCACACTGCACGGCAACATACACATACACATACACACACATACACAACATATACACATACCACACACACGCACACACCTCTAGAGATTCTCTCTCAAAATAAAAGACGGAGGGAATAGGATAAATAAACCAATCTTTTCAGCCTCCAATTTGAGGATCTCTCTCTCACTGTACCAAACCTAAGTCCTCATTCAACCAATCACAAATCAGAACAACACCTGAGTTCTTCCGCTGGGAGGCCTGTGTGCTACAAACCTAGTTCCCACAGGTCAGAGTCTGTGAATAGAACATCATAACTTTAGTCTGCTGCCGAACTCTGAAGGCACTTTGATACCATCATGGAAGGACAAGACAAAATGGTTGATAAGTGGTTTTGTGTGTGTGTGTGTGTGTGTGTGTGTGTAGGCCAGGGGACAATGCTGTGTAGCTCTTCCTCAATCAAGTTCTACAAAAAACGGGTGTTGGAGTGAACTCAGGCCCTCATGCTTGCCCAGCAAACCCCTCTCCACCGCCCCAGTGTCGGTAACTCCTGCCAGGGAACTCCCCTCAGCTGGAGGCTGAAGGACACTATGCAGTACATGGGTACATGGCACCTGACCACACCGCGAGAGCTAAGAACTGCTCTCGGAGCTTGAGCAAATGACCTAGCATGGCTGCCTGAGCCAGTTAGCCTGAAACAAATGCTGTTCAGCTCTCTACTTTCCGCCTACATCCTGCCACAGAAAGCAGAACTGACAGGTTTTCAACAGGCATTTTCATCTCTCTAGAAAGATCAACACTAGTCCCCTGAGTTGACCAGAAGCTAAATACCTTTAATTGTCAAAACTCAGCAGGATTCAGCAGTAGAATCCTTCAAGTATACTAATATCCAAACATTTCAATACAAACACAGCATTTCAAATAGTGTTCAAAGACAGAATTAGTGGGCAGCAACTAATACAAAGACACAGGTCCAAGTCCTAAGAATAAGTGAATGTCGAATGCTCAGCCCAAAACGGGACATCTCCATCAGTCCGACACCCCAAAGCCTCAGGAAGAGGGAGTGGAAAGAATGTAACCGCTGGAAGAGAGAGGAGTGCTATGACATGACACGCTGTACAATGTATGTATTACTCTCATTGGCTAATAAAAAGCTGACTTGTCAAATAAATAAATACCTGACTTGTCCATAGCTAGGCAGGATTTTTCAAGACACTGGAATGTTGGGAAGAAGGGAGGACTCTCAGAAGCTGTGAGGAGATGGAGAAACAGCAAGATGAATGTGCCATGCTAAAAGAGGTACTGCCATGTGGCAGAGCATAGATAAGAAATATACGCTGATGTAAAATGCAAAAGTTAGCTAGTAACAAGCCTGAGCTATCAGTCGAGCACTCATAATTAAGAACAAGTCTGTGTGGTTATTTGGGAACTGGTGGGCAGGACAGAAGAGCCTACTGACAATGCTACTTCCTAGATATGACAAGGCTGCTCCACTCAGGAACTGCTCAGCTGTGGTCACCTGCACAAGATCAAACCAACAAGGGCAGGCAGCACCCCAACTGCCAGCACTGATTCCATGCATAACTCACAGAAAAGGGAAAAGATGTGTAAAGAGGGGGATTACAGATGAGGGGGCGGGAGGAAGGATTCGTGGTGCCTACGGTCAAGATACACTGTTCACACACACAAAACTGACAAAGAGTAAGTAAAAGGTACCCTCTTTTAAACAGCGAAAGGAAGCAAGGCAAATGAGGGGTCTCAGACCTCGCTGACTGCTGATCCAGGAACATTTACATTCTCACACAATCTCCGACAGGCTTTTACAGGGCCCAGTCCCAGGGCTCCAACTTCAAGATTCTGGATACTCAGTCTTGTATTCATTCCCCCACCCCCCAGATTTTCAAATACTTTTCATATATGCTTTACTAAACAAACCCAGCCATCTTTCTCTAATTTTTTAATCTGTATGTTTTTAGAAATTTTTGAATTCAAGGAAATGATGCCTTTTGTCAGACTCTGAAACCCACACCACGTGTACAGCAGTGCAGACTACGTTAGGCGACACAACACAGAATGCTTTTATAGGGTATTTTGGTTTCAGTGTGACTTTGGTTTTTCCAGATAGGGTTTCTCTGTGTAGCCCTGGCTGAAACCCACCTGCCTATGCCTTCAGAGTGCTGGGACTAAAAAGAGTGTACCACATTGATTTTAGTTTTTAAACAGAAATAAAAAAAAGAGGGAAAATCTTCAGATTACAAAACTCCTCCCCGAAAACAATTTTTAAAAAACCACTTTTTCTAAGTGTCCCAATGTAACAAACATGTTGTGTCTAGTCGCGTCAGGTCTATTTCCCCCAGCGTCTGTTACTACCTTGTCACCATCAAGGAGACTAGAATTTGGTGACTCCCAAAGGGGAAAAAAAAAGCAGATGTTTTCTTAAAACTGGCAAAAATTGGTTTTGACTTTCCTTTTCCTTTTTGAAACAAAATCTTGCCCTGGTGCCTTGGCTTATCTCAAACTCCTGGGCTCAAAATGCTGCTGGGACTACAAACAGTAGCATACTGAGTACCTGAAATAACAGAGCAGCTACCACCCCTGGCTCCCTCTTTCTTCCCTTTCTATTCTTTCTCCCACCGCACCATGCGTGTAAGGGTATGATCATGAACAAGAAAGCAAATTTCCAGGAAGAAAGAGAATGAAAGTGAAGGGCAGATGTCAGAGATGAGGAGCCACTTCTCAGACATCTTCTCAATCACTGTAGGGATGGGGTCGGTCTTCACGGACACCTTGAAGTTTTGAGAAGAGAGCTGATGCAGCAAGAGCTGACACGCAGAGAACTCTCAGACGTTCAGAAGAGAAAGGAGTAGAAGCAGAGGTCATAGAAGCACAGAGGCAGGAAGCCTAGCGTGAGATAGGATGAAGGGCTGGTGATGTGGTGACACCTTTAATCCCAGCATTCAGGAGGCAAACACAGGCAAATCTCCATGAGTTCAACGGTGTTTACACAGCAAGTTACTGGTTAGCCAAGGATACATAGCGAGACCCTGTCTCAAAATCACAGGAGTAAAGAAAAAGGGGTCCTAGACCCAACGTAGGAAAACTGCACTCTCGCATACTTTCTTGATTTTCTATCAACAGGTTGTGAATTCCTAAAGATCAAGAAATGTTTTAAACTTAAAATTATCCCTAAAAAAATGATTGCATTTATTTGGTGTGGGTGTATACAAGCACTCATGTGAATGCCAGAAGACAGCTTTCAGGAATCAGTTTTCTCCTTGCTCCCTGAGATCAAACTCAGGTTGTCCAGAATGGCAGCAAGTAGCTTTACTCACTGAGCCATTTCACCAGCTCAATGAAAAACTCTGTGTGTGTGTCTGTGTGTGTGTCTGTGTGTGTGTCTGTGTGTGTGTGCACGTGTGTGTATGTGTGTGTGTGTGTTGGGGGGGGGGGGGCGGGTGCATGCCCAAGCCCAGGAGTGTCCAGATTCCTGTGCCCTGTCAGCACCAGAATGCTCAGCAGCTTCTTTTACTGCTCTGAGACAGAGTTCCTCACTGAATTAGAAGTTCACCTTTTTGGCTAGGCTGATGGGCCAGAGAGCTCTAGAATGTATGTGCCTCTGCCTGGAAACGCTGAGGTCTACTGGAACACACTTGCCTTCTTACATAGGTACTGGGGATTCAGACTCAGGTCCTCATGCTTACAGAACAAGTGCTCTTCCCCATTGAGCCCTTGCCTAAAGCCCTAAACGAAACTTAGCCATAATATATTTCTCCTACATTGCAGACATCAAAGAAACCAGGTAGAAAGATTGTTGCATTTCTGAACATAAGAACCCTTCTGAAGCAGGGCTTAGTGGTGCACACCTTTAATCCCTCTACTCGGGAGGCAGAGGTAGGAGGATCTGTATGAGTTCACAGCCAGCCAGGCTGGTCTACAGAGTGAGTTCTAGGACACCCAGGACTGCGTAGATAAGCCTTGTCAAAAAAAAAAAAAAAAAAAAAAGGCCTTCTGAGACAAGGGGAAAAAAGAAAAGGGATACATCATTTCTTCAACCAAGAAAGAACTGTTGAGATGAAAAGGAAGGTGGAGGAAGAGCCCTGATCTGTCTGAAGCTATCCCTGTAGCCCATCACTCACCAGAATATGAGGAAACAGCACCCAGAACAGGTCTCTCAAACTGAAAACTTTTCAGAGAAAATAAACATCATTAAGTGGTGAAAAAGCAAGACTATTTCAGGAAGCAGAGAGAAAATGTGACTCACCTGAGACTGGGCTTTAAGTTTAGTCCCTGTAGGGGCAGCTTCCTGTTTGCAGTTACTCTCCTGGAGGAAGTTGGTATCTCTGGAAAGCAGAGCTGGGGAAAAGGAAGGTCTATATACCAACTCGACACAAGACTACACCCTACACAAGCAGGGTGGAACCATTTTGAAAAGATGAGATGAGATCCCGCTATTTCCCTGTGCCGGAGTAAGCAAAAAAGTGGAATGGGGAGTGGGGCTGTCTCCTTTTTAAAAGATTATGTGTGTGTGTGTTGCTTGCGTGTATATAGGTGCACCTCGTGTGTGCCTGGTACCCATGAAGTTCAGAAGAAGGAATTATATCCCCTGCCAATGGAGTTAGGGATGGTTGTGAGCCACTGTGAGCCATCTCTTCAGCCACCCTGGGAGTTTCATCTCTTGAAACATGGGCATGGAGACAAGTCTAAAATAAGGTGACCCTGAAGTCGTCAACGTCCCCGCTACACTCTGCTTGACTGCTCTGGCTCAAAGTTGCGCTTTCAAGGGTTGATTCCCGTTTAACTTCACACTGAGTCCAGAGACACCATCTCCAGCACCAAGGACTCGAACCTTCGGACCTTACCCTCCCATCATACCCACTCAGGCTGGACACAAGTCACTCACCTCTGTGCGTAGGCCCCGAGGTTACTGCTCCGTGCCCGCCCAGGGAGGCCAGGCCATTCCTGGAGCGCGGCCTTCCCCGGGCGGGGCGCCCACGAGCAACTGAAGTCCCCGCCGCAGGACCTCCACCAGCCCTAGGCTTTGTGAAGAGGGCGCCGCGCCCCAAGGGGGCCCGGGGCTCGCATGGCCCCGCACTCGCCACCCCCCGCATATCACACGAGGGTCGCACGCTCTCCTGGACTGGCCGCAGACGCCCTCCAAGGCCGCCCCTTACGGACACACCCCCGGTCACACCCGCACCCTCCAGTCCACGCCCGCCACGCCCCGACCAGCCACGCCCTCTCCCTGCCCAACCCGGCCCCGGAGGTTCCAACCCTCAGGCAGTTCAGCCCGAACGAGCCGGAAGTGGACTTTGCTTGCGCACAAGGCCCGCTGGGAAGTGTAGTCCGCAGCCGGAAAAAATCAGTGGCCCCGATCGGGACTCAGCCTGCCCCTCCCCAGCCCTATGAGGGGAGACCACTACTGTGAACTACGGTACCCTGCGGGAAACACGGGTCGCACAAGATACCAAACAACTCCCCAAAGGTTTCTGGGAGTTGAGGTGGCTGTCGGAGCGTACGTGCGTCTTAGCAGGACGACCAGCGCGTCGTTGGAAGTTGATTTGACTGAGGGGAGTTAGGGATGTTGTAAATTGGTCTGGGGTAATATGCGGACCTTGACAAATCACCCACAGTGGTTCTGGTTGGAGGTGCTTGTCGGCTTGGGATTTAGTTGCTGCGACCACCTCAACGCTAATACATGGTGTTCAAAAGACCCCTCTACATGTACTACCAGGTTCTAGGTCTGCAATCTTCCCCAGATTTTCTTCTGGGATGCTCCTTTAAAATGCTTATTCTTTGTCAGTTTCAGATCTGTATATACACCGGATCTTGGTCATATCCAACTCATTTGCTCTCCCAACCATCCGCAATACTTCCACATTCATGTCTTTTTTTTTTTTAATATAACCAACTGAATCCAGTTGGTGCTTCATGTCCATGGGTCATGCCCATTACCATCCACTTGAGCTTGGGCACTGTATGCGGTGGAGTGGGAGGGCACATCCCCAAAGAAAAATGACTCCCTTTCTTTCTCCCAACTGCCTTCATTTTCCAATAGTTTCTCAGCTAAGTGTGGAGGGGTAAGCCCTTCTTTTATCCATGGTGGTATACTCATTGGCCCAATCTTATGCAAGAGTCACAGTTTCTGTGAGCTCAAGAGACGCACAGTCCAGAAGCATTCCACAGCACTCCCCACCATTCTCAGACTCTTAAATCTTTCTGCGCCCTCTTGTATGATGTCCCTGACCCTTGAGATGATACATATAAAAGTATCATACAATCACCTCTAACTTGAATCAAACAGTCAAGTAGATTTTTCTTCATTTTGAAAAATCAAATTTAGAACTAAAGGAAAAATACAAATACATGTCCAGACTTGTGACTGGCAACTAAAGGTTGTTGGTTTTGGTTTTGGTTTTGGTTTTGGTTTTTTTTCTTTTTTTTTTTCAGAAAAAAAAATAGTAATGAATGTAGATATCAGAAAAAAATGGAAGCTCAAAACTAAACTTCCATCTTAAAAATAAAAACTGGATTTAAAAAAAAATCAAAGTAAACCAAGGGCTGGAAAGAGGAAGCAACAGGCAGACATATATATACATACACACATACACAGAGAGAGAGAGGCAGACATATATACACACACATACACAGAGAGAGAGACAGAGACAGTGACAGAGACAGAGAATCAGCTAAATTCCAAACAGAATATTAAGAAAGGAAAATCAATGAAACAAAATGCTTTTTTAAAAAAACCCAGTGCATAAATATATATAGACAGATAGACAGACAGACAGGTGGATAGATGGACAGATGAACAGACAGATAGATCCAAACTGCCCAAGAAACAAACCAAAGAGAAAAAGGGCAGATGTAGGGGCACATGTCTTTAATAACACTCAGAAGGTAGAAGCAGGCAGATCTCTGGTCAAGACCAGCCTGGTCTATGTAGCAAGTTCTAGGCTAGCCAGGACTACATAGTGAGACTCAGCCTAAATTTTTTAAAAAGGAAAAGAAATGAGAACATATTAATAAAACGCAGAAATCAAAACTTTTCTCAGAGGCATGGGGGAGGGGTGTTTTTTAGATTCTTTTGCTATGGAGTCTGGCAAAGTGTACATTGTTTTATTTTGTTCATTTTTGGTTTTGTCCGAGGGTCAAACTCCAGGACCTGACATGGGCTAGGCAAGTGTGCTAACACTGAGCTACATCATCAGTTCCATTGAGAAATAAACGAGCATACACTGTTGGCAATGTCATGCCCATTGATAGGTAGGCAAAACAAGCCTATTTCTTAAAGAACTCACAAATTACCAAACTTGCTTAAGATATGGATCCTTGGAATAGCCATGTAACTCTGGAAAATTACAGACTAGTTAGTGTCCCTCATGAACACAGATGTGATAATCCTTCATTTACATTACCTAACAGAACCAAGCAATGCATTTTAGAGTAAGCAGGATGTTATTCTTTGCTTGTGTTTTTGTTTTGTTTTTAGAGACAGGGTTTCTCTGTGTAGTCCTGACTGTCCTGGAACTAAATCTGTAGAGCAGACTAGCCTCGAACTCAATCCACCTGCCTCTGTCTCCTGAGTGCTGGGCTTAAAGGTGTGAGCTCAGCAAGCAGAATATTCACTATCCAAAATGTTTCTGATCAAAAGTGTTAGATTAATTTTTCTGATTTTGGAATGTGTGCACATCATAATGAAATATTTTAGGAATGAGACCAAAGACTAAATATAAAATCCATTTACGCTTCACAAATATCTCATATTACCCAGAGGTAATTTTATACTAAATGTTTTTGACAAAAACAGTCTTGCAGCATTGAGTGTCACCTGAGAGATTTATTTTTATTTTATTGTATGAATGTTTTGCTTTCATGTATTTATGTGCATGAGGTGTATATAGTGCCTATGGAAGCAAGAAAGCGCATCAGATCCCCCGTTAACTGGAGTTACAGCTGTGAGCTGCTATCTGGGTGATGGGAACCAAATTCAAGTCCTCTGCAAACAGCAAGTGCTCTTTACCACTGAGCTGGCTCCCTTGACACTTTCTAGCATCATGCCATCCACAAACGGTTCAAGCTGGTGCCAAGAATAAACATTTCTCCTGTCTAACTGGGCTCCCTGCTCCCACCACCTCTGTAAATGGACTGCTGCAGATGGTCTGGGAACACATGCCACAATGATCCCACGACACGACCTCCAGAACTCATGGCTGCTTGTTTCAACTCAACAAAAGAAAACTGGGCCGGGCGGTGGTGGCACACACATTTAATCCCCAGCACTCGGGAGGCAGAGGCAAGTGGATCTCTGTGAGTTCAAGGCCAGCTTGGTCTACAAGAGCTAGTTCCAGGACAGGCCCCAAAGCTACAGAGAAACCATGTCTCGAAACAAACAAACAAACAAACAAACAAACAAATAAATAAATAAAAATAAAGCTGGACCCTTGGTCCCAATAAAGACAATGGCTTATGTATATCCCTCATGTTCCTTTATTTCTCTTTGTGGCCTCTGTTCTGTGCTGATATGTCTCCTAATCATTGGAGGGTTGTTCTCCATCCAAATTTAATGTAGTCAGTCAAGTTGCTAAGCATCTCATAAGCAATAAATAGACATTTCACGATGGGTTTTAGAAGAGTTACATAAATAACATATTTTTAAAAGATTCTCTGATTGTAAAATGAATAATAAACTTAAAGAAAATAATACCAATCACAGACATTTGGAAAAGTCCAAGTAAAACAATTGTGTTTTGGAGTATGGTAACAGGAACAAAAACAAATGGAAATACTTAGCAGGTGAATACACAGGACTTGGTGACACAGAGAAATGTCTGAGATGACTCTGCATGGAGAACTCACCAATGATGGAAATTTTAAGAAAACTGCCCGAGGACTTCTCCACAGTCCTTGCATTCCTAAGAGCTCTCTTACCTGTGTGAATTCTTCCCCGGAGAATAAACAATCTGGTTGAAAGTTAAATTCTCTGAAGAATGGTAGAGATTTGTCACTGGCTAAAGGGTTTTCCAGAGGGATACAGTTTTAAGGTTTCTTTCCAGTATGACATCTTTGGTGACAATTAAGGGATGACTTGGTTCTGAATGCCTTTCCACACCTATCACATACATAGGGCCTCTGACCTGTGTGAAGCCTCTGATGCTGAGCGCGGGACGAGCCATCCCCAAAGGCCTTTCCACATTCGCTGCACTTGTAAGGCGTCTCTCCGGTATGAACTCTCTTATGTCTTATAAGGTAGGCAGTGTGAGTGAAGGTTTTCCCACAGTCTGCACATTCACAAGGCTTCTCTCCTGTATGGATTTTCTGATGTCCGGCAAGATAGGTACTTTTTTTGAAAAACTTCCCGCACTGCTTACATTCAAAGGGTTTTTCTCCTGTGTGATTTCTCTGATGAGTGGTCAGCTGTGAACTTTCTCGAAAAGCTTTCCCGCATTCCTTACATTCGTAGGGTTTTTCTCCGGTATGAATTCTTGAATGAACAACAAGATGTATACTCTGCCGAAAAGCTTTCCCACACTCCTTACATTTATAAGGTTTCTCTCCAGAATGTACCCTTTGATGGCCAGTGAGTGACATGCTGTGGCTGAAGGCTTTCCCACAAACACCGCATTTGTAAGGTTTCTCGCCTGTGTGGATTCTGTGGTGGACAGTCAGGGAAGACCCACTGCGGAAGGCCTTCCCACACACGGTACATTTGTAAGGTTTCTCTCCAGTGTGAATTCTCCTGTGCAAGGTCAGTTCGATGTGAACATTGAAGACTTTCCCGAAATCAGTGCAATTAAACGGCTTCTCCCCCGTGTGGTAATGCCGAAAGTGACGAGTTAGGGACATGTTATACCTGAAGGCTTGACCACATTCAACACACCGAAAGGGTCGCTTGCCGTTGTGACACCTCTGATGTTGAGCAAAGGTGGAACTATCCCTGAAGGCCTTCCCACATTCCTTACACTTGTAGGGCTTCTCCCCGGTGTGGATCCTCTGATGCTGAGCCAGGTGTGCAGGCTGCCTGAAGGACTTTGTACATTCCTTACACTTATATGGTTTTTCTCCGGTATGAATTCTCTGATGCACAATGAGGTATGAATTCTGGCTGAAGGCTTTCTTACACTCCTTGCACTCAAAGAGTTTCTCGTGGGTGTGTGTTGTGTGATGCTGAGCCAGGTGGTGGCTCTGCTTGAAGGCTTTCCCACACACTGTGCACTTATATGGTTTTTCACCCGTGTGAATTCTCTGATGAACAGTGACAGATGAGCTATGGGTGAAGGTTTTCTCACAGTCGTTACATTTAAAAATGTTCTTCCCTGCCCAGATTTTCTTATATTTTCGTACCTTGGGATTTTTGGAGAGGCTTTTCTTATTTGACTTGTGACTATACACATTCTCTTCTGCACTGTCCAGATAGAGAGATTTTGAAGGGTTGGAGTATTTGTAGCTTATTCCTTTAGTGTGAGTTTCTTCATGCATGACTGTTTCTTTCATGTTAAATAATATTTCTTGATTCGTCATTCGTCTATTGAAAAGGTCTTTACATTTCCACTTTTCTCCAGAAGGATACTCAAGACCAAAACTTGAAATTTTCTCCATTGATACATTATCAAACACAAATTGATTCAGAGATAATTCTTGTGTCTTATGTTCAGAGTCTCCATCTGAAAAAAATGTAAAAAAATAATGTGTTCTCTATCATGTGCTATTAGCAAAAGAAACATCTAGAGTGAAGTAATCAAAACTATTTAGTAAATTCCATACAATCACATACAAGATGTGCACAGTTGTCCGTAAGAACAAGTTTTGTCATTATTAACTTGACTGTCAACTCTACTGGATGAAAACTGCACAGGAGACTAGCACACCTCTGGATATATATGTGAGCTTCTTTCCAAAGCTGATGCACCAGGGAGTAATGCCTTCCCTGCAGCTAAGTGTCGCTAACCAATACACTGGGAGACTGGAATAAAGGAAAACTCAGGAAGGAATTCATAGCACAGGCATGCTTCTATTTGCTTTCTGGCTGCCATAGTGACCAGCCTTCCTCCACCAGGCCCTTCCTCCATGCTTCTGCACTCCTACCAGTCCCGAAGCCATGGGGCCAGCTGGTCATAGATGGAAACCTCCAAAACCACGGTCAAAACCAAATCCTTCCTCTCTTAAACTGATTACAGCAGGTAGTTTGTCAGAGTAATAGAAACAAGTCTGGCAAAGGTAAGAGATAAAAAAGAACAACAACATGGGAAATGGCCAGGAAAACTAAGTATAAGGGAGGGACTAGGAGAGGCAGTCTGCAATGATGACGGTATCCGGGCCAGACTACGTCTCCTACCTTTAAGAATATTTATTGATTTATTCAATATCTACAGATGTTTTGTTTGCATGTGTGCCTGTGCACCATGTGCATGCCTGATGCCTGCAGAGGCCAGAAGAGAACATCAGATCCCATGAGACTAGAGTTATATATAGACAGTTGAGCTGCCATGTGGGTGCTGGGAATGGAACTCAGGTCTTGACCACTGCACCATCGTTCCAGCTCCATGTCTCCTACTTTTAATTAATTAGTATATGTAGTTAATTTTGTATAACTATCAATATAGTTAATTACTATTGCTTCTCAGAACTCTCTAGAGATTTCCAGAAACCACACACTATGTTTTATGACTTCCTCCTAGGATGTAAAGGCAACTGCATGGTCATAATTTCATAATCAAGAAATAGTGCTCCTTTATATGCTTGTGTTTCAATGTACCAAACTCTTTATATCTCATACAACTCAGTAAGGATTTTCTTCATTTGTTTTACTTTCAACAACTTAGCAGAAGTGTCACTTTTGGGGCCAGTTAATATAGGGCTTTGTTAATATAGGTGATGGTTAGGGAAAGGTGTCTCAGTGAGGGACTGTTAGATAAGACTGGCTCGTGAGCACGTCTGTGGGGGATTCCCTTGCTTGTCTGAACTGATGTAGAGATCCAACCTGACTGGATATGAGTAGAGAAAGCTAGCTGAGTAACAGGCATGCATTTTTCACTCTCTGCTGTGCCCGGCTGTTCATGATCGTGCCACTGTGAATTCCCATACGGATGGGCTACAGTGTGGACTCACACGCTAAAACAAACACTGTCCCCCTTAAGCCTGCTTTGTCAGGGAGCTTCACCACAGCACCGGAAAGGAACTAGGATAGTCTCCTTTGTACAAAACAACTTACTACAGAGACAAGATGGAAGGAAAAAGGAAACCAATTCACAGCCAGGGCCTTAAGGCTCAGGAAGGATTTCTGGGAAGCCCAGTGAGGAGGGAAGGACTTCTGAAGATGGCCAAGCCATTGCCTGGACAGGTTTTTCCATCTGCATCGCACATTCTCACCTTGCAATGTACTTCTTGTCCCTTCCCCCTCCGCCTCCCAAGGCTCCTTCCCATGCTCCAGTAACGAGATCAGATGCGGCTTGGAAATGCAAGCTCCTGCATTAAAAACAAGAGACAAAAATAGCCATGTTTTGAGTTGTTCTGGCACATAAGTCAGTTCCTTAGGTCTGACGGAACTACAAAATAAAAGGATGGAACACATTTGTGGGGCAGACTACATAAAACTCTGGAATAGTTGAGTGGCAACTGTCAACAGACAACCCTGCAGATATTAAACTATTTCTTATGGGGTGGGGGACAGGACCATCGCAGTAAGAAATGAGATACTTTTAAAGGGCCTGCCAGGGGATGGGGTAAAGAGATGGCTCAGTACTCGAGACTGCACGCTGCTCCTGGAGAGGAACAGGGTTCAGTCCCAGCTCTCGTAATGGGAGCTCAGCTCTTCCTACAACCCCAGTTCCAGGAGCGCTCACAGCCCCTCCTGTCGGCAATCACACTCACATATTAATGTTCATATTTTAAACACAAATGAAATCTCTTTTAAAATTAAAATAAATGAAAAGTTTAAATAATTCTTTTATTTTTGTGGACATTGGTGTTTTGCCTACATGTATGTCTGTATGAGGGTGCTGGATTCCCTGGAACTGGAGTTACAGACAGTTGTGAGCTGCCATGTGAGTGGTGGGAATTGAACACAAGTCCTCTGGAAGAGTAGCCAGTGCTCCTAACCTCTGAGCCATCTCTCCAGCCCCTTAATAAAAATTTTAAAGGCCTGCTAGAGACAGATTGGAGTTTGAGTCAAGTGAATTACCTGTTGCCAAGCAGTGGTAGAGCATGCCTTTAATCCCAGCACTCAGGAAGCAGAGGCAGAAGAATCAAGGCCAGCCTGGTCTACAGAGTGAGTTCCAGGACAGCCAAGGCTGTTACACAGAGAAACTCTGTCTCAAAAAAAGCAAATAAAAAAATGAACCACCTGTCTAAAACAGAGCCAAGCATAGTGACTCTGTCTCAGAAGAAACATTTTCAGAGAACAGTGACAGAATCCTGAGCCTCTGCAGATTCTATTTGCACTATCCATGATAAACTCCAAAATCACTGGGCATAAGAGAATGAGAAATGTGAACCATGGCCAGGAAAGCAAAATGTAACTGATCTGCGGTGTCAGACGTGTTAGAATTAGCAAGCACATTTTAAAACACTGTGGAATCTACTCCACTCAAGGATGTTAAGGAAAACATGCTTGCAAAATAATAGACAAAGAAGCAGTTGTGGCTGCCTACAGCAGACAACACACACAAAGTCAAATACTCAACGTTCCAGCATGGATAGGGGGGATTTACGAGGCTTCACTCCTATCTGAGAAGCTATTGGCAGTTGATGGCTGCTGAGAAAAAAAAAATCACTGTCCTTTGTACCGAGCTTGGTTTTAGGACACCACCCAGCTCCCAAATCATGACAGGGAAACTTATTAGTTATGAATGCTCAGCCTTATCTTAGCCCTGATTCTAATCTGTTTCTATCCACGCTTTGCCTCGGGTTTTTACCTTCTGTTCCCGCTATATTACTTTCAGTGCGTCTCATGTCTGTCTGGTGGCTGCCTGGCTTCTAGCACTGGACGTGTCCTCTCCTTCTCCCTTCTTCTCCTCTCTCGTTCTCTTCTCCTTCTTCTCTCTTCTGCCTAGATCTCTTCTCATACTTATTCCCTCTGTGCACCAGCCCCACCTATCCTTTTCTGTCTAGCTATTAGCTGTTCAGCTTTTTATTACACCAATCAGGTGCCTTAGGCAGGCAAGTTGAAACAAATGCAACACATTAAACAAGCACAGCATAAACAAATGTAACACACTTTCACATAGTTAAATACTATTTTGCAATACAAACAGATGTAACACATCTTTACATAGTTAACATATTCCACAATAGTGCTTTGGTGATGTGGCTGCTGCTGACCATGCCTTGCTGGCCCTAAACCTATTCACATATGGTCAACACTACTGTACTCTGGGGTAATTGATTAATAGTAATAATAAAAAATAAATAGAATATGAAGTAAGAAGGGAGCCAGGTTGGTATATCTCAGTAGGAGTTAGAGGAGACTTTGAGGAATTAATGAGAATAAAATAATACACTGTATGCATATAAAAGTAAAAAATTAGACAAACAGGCTGAGACGATGGCTGGGTGGGTAAAGCAGTTCCCATGCAGGCACAAGGATCTGAATCTGAGTTCCCAGGATCCATGGAGAGCTAACACAGTGTAGCACATGTGTAATCCCCTCTTTCAAGATGCAGGAGCTAACAAGTAGTACATGCTTAATCCCACTTTCCCACAGCAAGATGTGAGGCAGGAGGATGCCCAGAAGCTTGCTGACAAGCCTGTCATGGCTGCAGATGAACACCAAAAGCTGAAAGGTGGGAGATGACATCCAAAGGTTGTCCTCTGACCCTCACACACACCGTGGCATGCACACATTGCACTTGCACACGTGAATGTACACATATGCACACATACATCACACATACACACACCCCAAAACTATCTTTAAAATAGATAAAAGGGAGTGTGGTGGTGCACACTTTTAATCCTAGCACCTGGGAGGCCAGCTTGGTCTATATAGTGAATTCCAGGCCAGTGAGACCCAGTCTCAAAAAAGAAAAAGAACTCTCAGTAGAAAAATAGAAACTACAATAGAACCAGATGGAATCTAAAGAGATGGCTCAGTGGTTAGAGCATAAGTTGTTCTCCTAAAGGCCACTAGTTCAGTTCCCAGCACCATGTGGGGGGGCTCACAGCCACCAGTAACTCCAGCTTCAGGGGTTTGAAACCACTTTTTTGAATTAGGTGATGATCTGTACACATGTGGCATACAGCTCTCTCTCTCTCTCTCTCTCTCTCTCTCTCTCTCTCTCTCTCTCTCTCACACACACACACACACACACACACACACACACATATAGAGTGCCTGGCACATTAAAGATCACTAGATGGGCTTGACACCGTGCTGAAGAAAGCAAGGATAACCATTCATCCGGGAAGTTCATCACAAATGATGTAATCTGAAACACTAAAGCAAGACTTCACAAACTAAACAGATCACCCAAGGCAGAGAATTAAAGGATCCAAGTGCCACTGAAGTCCCCAAAGGAGAAGAGAGATGAGAAAAGTAGTCTACAGTTTCCCAATTTGGCTAAAGGCACAAATCTAGGCTAAACCACCAGTTCTCAATCCTTTGGGGACTGCATATCAGATATTCTGCACACCAGATATTTACACTGAGATTTATAACAGCAAAATTACAATCGGGAAGTAGCGATGAAAACGCTTTTATGGTTGGGTGATGTGGGATTCCCCTCTGTATGCTGTGAATAAGTTTTATTGCCATTAGTTAATAAAGAAGCTGCTTTTGGCCAATAGCTTAACAGAATATAGCCAGCCTGGAAAAGTTATAGAGAGAGAATAGGCAGAGTCAGAGAGATGCCAATGTAGCCGCCAGAGGAGAAAGACACAAGCTGCCAGCCGGAACCTTGCCGGTAAATCACAAGCCTCATGGTAAAATATGAAAAAATAGAAATGGGTTAATTTAAGATGTAAGAGCTAGCTAAAAATATGCTTAAGCTATTGGCCAAACAGTATTGCAAATAATATAGTTTCTGTGTGATTATTTAGGGTGTGGGAGGCCAGAAATGAACAAGCAGCCTCCAACAGTTGGGGGTCACTACAACATGAGGAGCTGTATTAAAGGGTCACAGCATAGGAAGATTGAGAACCACTGGTCTAAAGAAGCTCAAGCAGATTGTTCTGGAGAACAGCAAGCTCACCTAGTAACACATATGGACCCAGGCTTAGAAGAGTCCGTATTAGTCTCTCCAGGAAATATTTTAAAACAGTGCGTTTCACTGATTTATCATAAGTTAATAAAAAAGATACATATTTGGGGGTCACTGAAATGGCTCAGTGAGTAAAGGTATTTGCTACCAATCTGATGAGCTCAGCTGGTCCAAGTCCTGTAAGTCACCCTCCAACTTGTATACGGCATACATGTGTCCCCCATGTAAAATCAACGTCCTTCCATAAAAAATACTGTAATGAAAAATTTTGGAAGCATATTTGAAAAGTGATATTCTATGTGTATAGGGTTGTGGGGTATTCACCAGAGAAGACTGCTCAGACATTGGTTTAAGCCAATAGAGAATCGTCATTAGCTAGTTGGCGATGACACTAGGTATTCAGGTTCCCAGTGTAACCCTCAGTCTTTCCCAGGGTGAGCTTTTAAGCACAAAAACCACATTCTGGGTTGACATACTTCAGTTAACAAGAACTGTTAGCCAGAAGCAGAACTCCGAAGCCAAAAAGGAAAATTAGTACATTTTGAGACTTTCCCAGAACTATACTAACTTTGATGAATTAGGTCTTTGTTTCATTTTAGCTGTGGTTGGTGTTGTCTGTGTGCTGAGTTTACAGCCTGAATGGCACTTCCATCATGGAGTCGGTTGTGCTAGGTCTAGGCCCAGTTACAGTAGTAACCAGGCCACATTCTTCTCCAGCCCTGTTACCACCTACTGGTGAGAACAGCAGAACTATAGCAGAAAGGCAACATAAAGCATGGGTATCTACTATAGTTCCCACCAAATCTGGGTTTCTAATTGCCTAAAGATATAACCACGAATATCCGATAATATGTCAAATTCACAGACTGCATCTGAAACTCTCACATAACCCTGACGCATTAAGTAGGCTCTGGATGTTTCCAGATTATCCCCAGGGAGGGTGCTTACCCACTGAGACCAGGTTCCAGTAGTTCTCCAGCACCATAGTTCTGTACAGACTCCGCTGAGCAGGGCTCAGCCGCTCCCACTCCTCCTGGGAGAAGTCTACGGCCACGTCTGTGAAGGTCACTGAGTCCTGAGGCAGCACAAATGCATTTACAAAGTTTTGTAACATTTTTAAATTTTGTTTGGGTAGAAATAGTTACGAAATGAAAGAAGACACAAATGACTACGTCTTGCATCACTCCGCTTATACGAAGTGCCCCGCGGTTGGCTGGGACTGGCTGGTCAGAGACTAGCTGTAGGTGAGCTGCTTAAGAAGGGAAGAGGCTTGTGTCCAGGGGCTCAAGCCCAGCTTGGGCAACAAAATGGGCCACCTCTTCTCATCTCAAGACAAAAAGAAAAGAATAGCATGACTCATGATGGGTGAGAGGATATTTAAAAAAACAAAATAAAACAAAACAAAAAACACTCCTTTTCTACTACACTCCAAAACTTCCATGATCTCTGATGATCAAAACATTTAGAAATCCGCCTGCCTGCCACCCAGCTCTGCTGTGGGCAGCAGGTGACAGTCCTCTAATCTAATCCAGTCATTACACACTTTCCCCGGACAGTGTCATATGCCACAGACTGAGGGCTGGGTGCCACAAGATTTCCTCAAATTCAGATTCCAATTACAAACTCCGTGTTATTCCTTTAGGGACAGAGAGGGACAGAAATCCACATAGAGGGGCTTTGCATGTCCATCTAACCTGGAATCCAATTCACTACTGAGATACCTGTTTCGTGTAAAAGAAGACAAGCCTTTTGACAAGAGCCCAAACCAGTTAAAAATGTACATTCAAGGCATGGTTGGCCACATTTATAATCCTACTTCTTAGAAGCATGAGGCAGGAGGATTGCCAAGCTGGGCTCCATAGTTATATTCTGTCTCCCATCCAAGAACTAATCAGGCATAACCCTCCTTAACTTTCAAGAACCAGTGATACCAGGCACATTCGAGGTGCCTGCCATGAACTAGTAAGATTCAATAACATAAAGAAGTGTATATAAGGCAGGGAGAGAAAGAATTTCAGAGTGGGCTGTAGGCCTCATCACATCTATTCTTCACCTACTAGGCAGCTAAAGTTAAGAATGACGTCCTGTAGGAGAAGGGGTGAGCAGGCCCGGGGACAGACTATTAACAGAATTTCCAAAGTAGCCTTACTTAGTGCCAATCATCAAGACCCCCTTTCATGGAGAACAGACATAAACTAACCTGTAGCATGGCTTTCATTACTTCAACGGTCATTTCTTGCCTTCTCCTCCCTTGGAGAACAACTGTGTCCTGGGAAGTCCAGCCTAGAGGAAGAGAGGGTAGGGAAAGTCAAGGTCTTCATGGTTCTCTCAGCATCATCAATGTAAGCTGCTCCTTCCCTTTCTTCCCTCCCAGCTTTAACTGGTCTAAATCTACATAGCTGGCTGAGAGCAGGTAGGATGCTTGAACTTCACTATCCACCTGACTCGATCTAACATCACCTACAGCACCAAACTGGGAGTCAGGTCTGAGTCTTGCTCAGCCATTATCAAAGAAGCTAACACAAAGACCCCCAACTGGACAATGTGCAGAGAGTGAGAGACCTTGGAACACTCGATCCTAAATGGGATTCTTCCCAGGGATCAGGGAACTATGCGTAAGAGGAGATGGAAGATGGGAAGAACCAGTGGGGGTGCAGGACACAGGGAAACAGTTTCTTCTAGACACAACCACACTGACGTTCATATCGACTCATGGAGACCTTGGCAGCATACACACAGCCTGCACTGGTCCAAACCAGATGGGGCCCCAAGCGCTGAGAGGGCGAGAGGACATAAGCCCTCACCCTTAAACCAGAGGCTATCTCCAGTTGTCAACTGCTTGCAAAGGAAAAATTGATTTTTCTCCCAAATGAAATCTCACTGGGTATACACACTACACTCAAGGACAGGCTTCATGCCCAAGAGTAAATGGTCAATACAAAATGAACTAAATGGTATTTTTGGAAGTTTTTTTTTTCTCTTTTGTTTTGTTGTCTGGGCTTTTTTTTAAACCTGGCTGGTTTGTTGCTTACATACTTGGGTTTCTGATTTTGTGCTTCCATGGATTTTATTTGTTTGTGTATCTCTGTGTATATGTGTTTCTCATATCTTTTCTTTGTTTTTCTGTTTGTTTATTTCTAGTTTATTTGTTTTATTATTTGCCTGCTTTCTAAAGAGAGAGAAAAAGAAGGCATGGAGTTGGATGGGTGGGGAGGATCTAAGAGAAGATGATGGAGGGAAAACCATGGACAGAATACAGTGTATGGGGAAAATATATCCAATAAATAAATAATAAAATCACGCAGGAGACATAATGCTGGGTATGTCTGAGGCTGTTCCCACTGAGGTTTAAGTGAAGAAGCAGAATCACCCTGTGGGTGGCACCATCTCATGTGCTGAGACCTCAGGTTTATTTTTTTAAAAAAAGGTACAAAGAGGAAAGAAAAAGTCAGATGTTGGTTCATGGCTCTCAGCTTCTATCCTTCAAAGGCAATGTGACCAGTCTCCTCACGCTTTGCCACCATGACTTCTATGCCATGGTGGACTGTATTCAAGTTGTGAGTCTTTTATTTTGTCAGGAGTTTTGGTCAGAGCAATGAGAAAAGTATCTGACATACTAGGCAATGGTCACTACTGGAGTATAGCAAATCACTCTTTCCTATACACTGGAAGTCTCCTAAATTTTTATCCCCAATCCCCCTAGTGCAATATTCCTTTACACTGTGTGGATATATGTCACTATGATTGGCTTAATAAAGAAGCTCACTGGCCAATAGCTGAATAGGTAGCAGTTAGGTGTGACTGGCAGACATAAAGCACAAAAAAGAAGAATCTCAGGAATGTTGAGAAGATGCAGAGGAAGCAGGAGATACACTTGCTATACTGAGAAAAGGTACTGAGTCACAAGAGAGAGTGTAGATAAGAAATATAAGAAATATAGATTAATTTAAGTTATAAGAGCTAGTTAGGCAAGGGAACCAACATAGGCCCAAACTAGGCCCTCTGAATGTGGGTGACAGTTGCATGGCTGGGATAGACTGTGGGGCCACTGGCAGTAGGACCAGGATTTATTCCTACTGCTTGGACTGGCTTTTTGGAACCCATTCTCTCTGGAGAGATACCTTGCTCAGCCTAGATACAATGAGGAGGGCCTTGGTCCTGCCGCAAAGCAATGCGCTAGACTTTGTTGACTCCCCATGGGAAGCCTCACCCTCTCTGAGAAGTGGATGGGGACTGGGATGGGAGGTGAGGGGAGAGGTGAAGGAGGCAGGAGGAGGGAGTGAGTGGAAAATGGATTTGGCATGTAAAATGAGAAAAGATAGTTTTTAAAAAATAAATAAATAAATAAAGAGCTAGACAGTGACAAACTGAGCTACTGGCTGAGCATTTATAATTAATAATAAGTCTTTGTATGGTTGTTGGAGAACTCACTGGCAGGACAGAAAAGCTCGCCTACACCCCCTTCCCATTATCTGGTCTTACTGGATATAAATACTCCCACAAAATAACTATTTTTTCATTTTATATGCAAAGGTGGAATTGTTCCCTTTAGAAGTTTCTGATCCATAATTGGCACCGTCTGTTTGAAACCCCACTCTAAAAGCCACCAGAGACAAGAGTTACTGTCTTCCTCCAGCCCAAACCCCAGGGCCTTCACTTTCTTCTCACTGTGGAACAATGAACTTTAGAGATCACCCCCGCCCTGAGGTCACTCATTTCTCCTCCTTTCTGACCTAGATTAGTGGGCTCCCCTCCCTCCTGACAGCTCAGGCCAGCTTCAGCAGCTTCTGGAATGCTAGGACCCAGGACTCAGCCCAGCAATACACAACAGGCAGTTCCAAACAGCACACAGAAAGAAGCTAATGATGCTGGGGGCTGGAGAGCTAGCTCAGCAGTTAAGAGCACCTACTGCTCAGGGACCCAGTTCAGCTCCCTGCACCCACAAGGCTGGTCACAACCATCTGTAACTTCAGTTCCAGGAGAGCCAATGCCCTGTTCTGCCTCCACAGACACCAGGAATGCATGTGATATATATATATATATATATTTCAAGCAAAACACTCAAATGCAAAAAATGAAAATAAATAAATCTTAAAGAGAGAGAGAATCTAATGCTAACATGGCATGGTAGTGCACACACCTAAAATCCCAACAATCAGAAGTCTGAGGCAGGATACTTTCCAGGAGTTCAAGACTAGCTGATGAAACCCTGACAAAAAATAAGAAAGAATAAAAGAAAAGGAAAGGAAAAAAAATCTCCCAGAGAGATGGCTGAGGGTAAAAGTACCTGTGGATCTAGGTTTGATCCCTAGGACTCACTTGTTGGAAGAAGAGAACCAACTCCTAAAAGTTGCCCTCTAACACACACTCACATACACACACACACACACACACACACCATACTGTGGTATGCTTCTGCCCCAACAATAAAACTAAAACATTAATTTGCAAAATTGATTAAAATAAGAAAAAAAGAAAAAACTAAAACATTAAAATTTAATTTAAAATGTAATAGTGTGTTTATGTTTTATAAACTTAATTCTATTAATTAATCTTCAAAGTAGTCATTCCATAAACACCAGGCCATGATTACAGCATACAAAGCAACATCACAAGTACCAACACAAGAGCTCACACACTTTCTAATCTCATGGGAGACAATCACAGGCACCCGAGAGAAGGCGTAACTCTGATAACCACACACACCATGATCTCAGAGGGTTCTGGGTGCACACACACACATCTTCACAGACCCCCCAATTTTCTCTCTCACACACCTACACCAAGATCACAGCCTCTTACCTAGTTCTCTCCCATGCAGACTCGACAGCTTCAGCCCCTACATTCAAACGGCCTCTCAAATACCACACTATGGTTCAGAGAACCTTCCTCATCCAGTTTGCTCTCACACACACCTGCTCATCCTTCCCTCATATTCTCAGCCACCGTGATGTTCTCTGGGCATGGAGGGAGGCCACTGTAATCCCAGCATTTGGACGGCAGCAGCAGGGAGGTGGTGAGTATGAGGGAAGCTAGGCTGGGATACAAAGGAGTTCCATTCCTGCCTGGACTACTGAGTGAAACTTTATATATTGCTACAGGAGTACAGATTGCCTTCACTATGGAAAATGGTATAAGGTTTCTAAAAACAAACAAACTAACTAACTAACTAAACAAAATAGACCTCTGACTGATTTTGTGTGTCGACTTGACACAGGCTAGAATCATCAGATCTCAGTAAGGCATTTCTTCAATTAGTGATCAATGGGCTCTCCCAGTCAATGGTGGGTGGTGCCATCCCTGGGCTGGTGATTCTAGGTTTTGTAAGAAAGCAGGCTGAGCAAGCCAGTAAGCAGCACCCTTCCATGGCCTCTGCATCAGCTCCTGCCTCCAGGTCCCTGCCCTGCTGGAGTTTCTGTTCGGACTTCCTTTGGCAAACAGTGATGTGAAAGTGTGAGCCAAACAAACCCTTTCCTCCCTAACTTGCTTTCTGGTCATGGTGTTTCATCGCAGCAATAGAAACTCTAAGACAAACAACACACAGTCCTTCACAGCCCAGTTTCTCGCTTACACACACACATACACACAAACACATACACATTCACACAAGTGTGTACCATGATCCTTCTTATTTAACCTCTCCAAGGAGCCTCATGCATTTGTTACTTTATATATTGGCAGATCTAGTTCTCATTGTGTAAACTTTTTCTAAGGCGACATAAAACAAACATCTATTTATCCCAGATAGGGCTGCCAATAATAGATCAAAGTAACCACTCCATAAAAATCCAACTTGTTGAATCAATGAATTGATTAGGCTTATTTACAGAGCATAAGAAAAGAGTTATTTATAAGAGCATGGGTAACCCCAAAACTGCTGTGTCACCCCAAAATCTCACCCTATCATGGATGGTATCTTCATGGGAACTGAATCATGAGTTTCCTTTTTAGTTAATCATTTACTTCCTATACCCTCCAACATCTCCCAAAATCATTTGTATATAGATGGGGGTGGGATGGGGATAGCAAGAGAGAGAGCAGGAATGCCAGATAAGGATCCTGTGACACTCCCTCCTTCTTCTACTAGAGAATATTAACAGCTCCATCACCAATTCCAGAGACCAAGCTGTCTCTTGTGCTTCTCAATTCATCACCATGACTACAGGGTCCTGATATTCTCTCTCCAACATGTTGTCTTAACTAGTGTTCTACTGTTGTGAAGAGACACTGTAACCATGCAAACTCTTATAAGAGAAAGCACTTAATTGGGGCTTGCTTACAGCTTCAGAGGTTTAGTTACCATTATGGCAGGAACGTGGCGGCACAACAGGCAGACATAGTGCTGGAGGAGTAGCTGAGAGTTCTACATCCAGAACCACAGGCAGCAGGAAGAGAGAGTCACTGGGCCTGGCTTGGGCTTTTGAAACCTCAAAGCCCACACCCAGTGACACACCAACAAGGTCACACCTTCGAATCCTTCTCAAGTAGCGCCCTGATGACAGTGCATTCAATCCAACATCAAAAGTCTCCATAGTCTATCAGTTTCAATACTGTTTAAAAGTCTAAAGTTCAAAATCTCTTCTGAGACTTAAGGCACTCTCTTAACTGTAACCCATGAAAAAATCAAAATTAAAAAAGCAGATCAATACTTCCAACATACAATCAAACAGGCTATACATTACCATTCCAGAAGGGAGAAAAGGGAGCATAGTGCAGAAATATTGGACGCATGCAAGACCAAAAACCAGCAGGGTGCACTCCAAGTTCTGCACCTCCACGTCTGATGTCAAAGCACTCTTCAGATCTCCAATTCTGCCAGCTCTGTTAACTGCAGCACGCATCTCTCTCAGGCTGGTGCCACACTCAGTCTGAAGCTACTCTTGGCAGCTATCCCAGGACTCTGGCATCTCCAAAATCTTGGGGCTCCAACACAGTCCCAGCCACATTCCCAACTTTATGCAGTGGCCTCTCGGGATCTCCATAATGTGGCACCCCTGACACATGCCTGTCCCCAGCAGCTTTCCTTAGCCGCGGAGGGAGTCCATAACCCTTTCTTCTATCATTGACTCTAAATCTAGGATTATACAGTCAAAGCAGCTAAGTTCTGCCGCTTTCTGAGGCTAAAACATGACCCCTCCACTTATTTAAATCTTTACCAGTTTTCTATTTCCGATGGTTTCCTTCACTGTATAAGCTTTCTTTATCTCCTTTTCACAAGTTGAAATCTTAGCTGGGTGTGGTCAGCATTCCCTTTATTCCATTTAGCACTGGGCTTTGCTTTGATCTCCTTGGGCACTGGAGTTAGCGCTATTCACTTCCTGGTGCTCCTTTTCTCCTCAAACTGTACATTTTTAATTTTTTTCTTGCTCAGCTTGCTCCCTTTCATTATAGACATGCACAAGAGCGGCCACTAAGAACTACATGACACAGTCAATACTAGCCTCCTGGCCAATGTCATTAATCCAAAAGTCTTTGATTTAGCCTCAGGCAGATTTATAGGACAAGAGCAAAAAGCAGCCACATTTTTGCCAAAATATCACAAGAATGGTGGTCTCTAAGCCATTTACTAATATTCTTCCCCTCTGAAACCTCTAGAGTCAGGCTATCATAATCTGCATTGCTTTTGTCACCACTGTCTTCCCTGTGCCTACCAGTATGGTCCATTAAATACCACCTAAAATGTTCAACTTCTTTTCTAATCCAAAGTACCAAAGGTCACCTTTCACCAACAAGCAGCATGGTCAGGCCTGGCACAGCAATACTCCGCTCCCTGGTACCAACTTCTATTTGATTACAGACTGCTGCTGTGCACATCCTACTTTATGACTTCACCCATCTCATGATGGACAGCTCAGGCCGCTCACCATTACAAAAGCCTAGCCTGTATCTACTGTTCCTCTAAATTAGTCGCTACAGCTGCAGAGTCCTGATACACTACTCTCTCCAACACGTCAATGATATAACCATAAAAAGCCTAAAGGAAAAGTCAAACAACACTTAAACTCAGGCAAGAGTCAACCCTCTATTTTCTCTGACTCAAGTCTCTAATACACACACACAGGCATACACATACACACATACACTTCGATGATACAGGGAATACACAAACTCGGTCTCTTCTTTGCAAGACAAACACTTCTGAAATTTCCCCAAACACATCCAGCAAACAGTTCTGCAGAAGACACAAGTTGGGTATCTCTTCATCTAATTCAGTTCTGGGACTATCATGCCAGACCCCCACAGGTTGAGGGCTCAGTCCCAATGACTGCTTCTGAATTCTGATGCTAGGTGCAAGTTCCAAGTCGTCTCACCTGTGCTGCTGAAGGATTGGCTATAAATCAGTTTTCTATGAGTCCCTCATAGTTCAGTCAATTTGCCTGAGTGGCTCCCAGAACTCGGGAAAGCCCTTGTTTACAAGATCATATAAAGAATATGTTTAAAGATATATGAAGAGCTGGAGAGATGGCCCAGCATGTAAAGTTCACATTCAAGCCTGGGGACCAGAATTCTATTCCCAGAACTCACATAAAAAGTTAAAGGAGAAAAAAAAAAAAAGGAAAGGAAAGGAGAGAATAAACTCCACAAAGTTGTCCTTCATGCCTGTAATCACAGCACTTGGGAGGCTGAGGCAGGAAGATCAGGGATTCAAAGTCATCCTCTACTTACATAATGAGTTTGAGGGCTGCCAGGGGTACACCATACTCTATCTCAAAACAACAACAAAATTGGCCTTTGGTGATCAATTTACCCTTCAGCCCCTCTCCTCTCCCAGTTGGGGTTTGGGACTGAAATTCTTTATTTTCTAATCTTTGTTGGTGTCTGCGATGATCAGCCCTGACCCTGAAGCTACTCTGAATCTGCCATCCAGCCAACACGAACGCTCATCACGATATTCGGTACTTTGGACATTCCAGGCATTAAGTGCTATAACGTAGACCACGGAAGATAAACGGTCACCTCACATCCACACCTTTTCTCTCAGACCCTGTCTTCCTCTCTCACACACTCACACGAACGTACAGCCACCCTGAAAACTCACAGCCCAGTTCGTTTCACACACTCCGGCCTGGCACACCCAAGCACGCACTTAGATCCGGACCGCCAGCCGTCTGGGCCCTCGCGCTCCCGGATTCCACGTATCCGCCAAGCCTACCTCCAGGGACGCTGACCTCTGGGAAACGCGGAGACTACGAAGATCTCCCCTGCCCCAGTTTTCGGGCTCCCACTCCCCATCAGCCGCCTCACTCGGACCCTGTCAACCAAGAGACGCAGGGAGGCAACGGACAAGCTGTGCGCACGCGCAGTCCCTTCCAGCCGCAGCAGAGGGGCAGAGTCCGAGAAAGGCGTGGCTTGGCGTAAGGGGGCGTTCCCAGAGAAGACTGAGATGAGAGGGAGAGCAGGTTCTTAGAGCGAGGTGAGGGCGGGGCTAGTTGGAGGTGAAGGCTGGGCTTAGTGGGGCGGGCTCTCATCCTTCTCCGAGGGGGCGGGACTTGCTGAGAAGGGCGGGGTCTCAGAGGAGTCCCTGGTGAGGGCGGTGCTAAACGCAGAAAGGGAGGGGGAGGGGTCTAAACTGTATTAGGTGAGGGGCGGAGTTACCAAATAGGGCGGGGCCTCAGGGGAGTCTGGGGCGAGGGGCGGGGCTTAGTAAGTAGAGCCGTTCTCAGCAAGGCTGAGTTTGGGGCGGGGCTTGGTCAAGAGGCGGGACTTGTAGGGAAAGGGCGTGGTCTCAGAGGAGACCGTGGTGAGGGCGGCGCTAAGCGGAGAAAGGGAGGGGTCGCAGCTGTCTGAGATAAGGGGCGGTATTGTCAAGTAGGGCGGGTTCTCAGCGGAGTCTGAGGCGAGGGGTGGGGCTTTCAAGTAGGGCGGGTCTCAGCTCGGGTTGAGGTGAGGGCGGGGCTTGACAAAGGGGCGGAGCTAGCGGAGAAGGGGCGGGATCTGAGCGGTATTAGGGTCGGGCGGGTTTATCTAGTAGGGCGGGTTCCCAGCAGACTCTGAAGGGGCGGGACTTGCGAATAAAGGGCGGATTCTCAGCGTAGTCTACGGAGAGGGCGGCAATAAACCGAGAACGGGGAGGGATCTCAGCAGTCTGCGGCGAGGGGAAGGGCTTAGCCAATAGGGCGGGTTCTCAGCTCTGTCTGAGGTGAGAGCGGGCTTGGAGGAGAAGGGGCGGGTTCTCAGAGGAGTCAGGCGGGGCTCGTGGAGAAGTGTACAGTCTAAGGTCATTCTGCTACTGCAGGTGGCAGAAGGGGTGAGAGTTGAGACTTTGTGTGACTGAGTGCGTGATTCTGCAGAGGGGGATGGCCCAGGGCTGCTGGGCGTGTCAGTTGGGGCGGCTCGTGCGTCAGCTTTTCGTTAAGCTTCCCGTACTGCCTAGAGACCGGAAGCGTCCCTAGTTACCAGCAGCCACCAAGGTGCGAGCGCTAGTCCTTGATGTGTCTCCTTGATGTCTGTGTCCCTGTTAGCTCACCAAGCTCGATCCTTGATGTTAGTGTTTGAGACTATGATTTTTTTATTTTAATTTTTTTTTTTTTAGGAAAGGAAGAGATGAGGTGAGCCTAGATTAGCCTCGGAACTGGCTATGTAGTCAAGGGTGACTTTGAACTACTAGTCCTTCTGTATCCACTCCCAAATGTTGGGGTTAAAGGAGTGAGCCACCACGACGCCGGGCTTGGAAATTTGATCTTTGCAAGCTAAGCTTTGCCACAGCAAGAACAGCCACCATTCTGCATCTGATCGCCTCCTCCCTCGCACTCACGTTGACCACCTCTGTGACCAGCAAATCAGCATATGTTTCACCTGCAGAAAGGGAGTGTCGTTATTAGCGTTGGGAGTAGTGAACACGACATAGGAACTAGACAAGAGTCGGACTTTTTCTGCTCTTTGCCAAAGTAGAAATTATCCCTACCTTTGAAGGACCAAGAAATCAATACTTGTGTTAAAAGCTGAAACAAATAAAACGTCCACTTGGATGAAAAGAGAAAGAAGCGCAATTCCCTGGCGTCAGAACTTTTACTTCCCACGGATGAAGACAGACCTGACCAACCCTGAAGGAGGGGCAGGCTGTAACGAAATGTAAAGCAGTGAGGGTGTATCATGCTCTTCCTATTTTCTTCATATAACACACATATCAACGTCTTTGAAAACCTTTTCCACAAAAGATATCTGCTGGCTGTCATCAACTCTGTCAACTGGAGATCGAAGGCTTGGTCCCACAAAATTCCCCACTATTTGTGGTGGAAATTCCAAACTTTGGCGATTTTGCCTGTGTTTCTGACTCTACAGGATTTCCACGGCCCTCGCTTCCTAAGTTCTATTAATTTGCTAGAGTGAGAGATACCAAGGAAACAGAGGGTTTGATGTTGTTTATAGGACACTTTAAAGAACACATATGAACAGGTGGAGATAGTTAAGGCAAAATCCAGAACTCTGAGAATGGGAGCTTCTAACCCCACAGACAAGTGTGTCTCTCACCCAGCACCCCAGCACATGTTGGTCTTTTTGAAACCCTTGAAGTGTTTCGTTTAGCTTTATGGGGTGGGGGTGGGGGAGCTAGTGCTTCATTAGGTAGGCAGGATTGAGTAAACCATCTGCTACTGCTAACCCTTTATCCTCCTGCCCCATGGAGCTGTAAGTCGCAGCTGTCATAGCGCTTGTTTGGTTGCTCTGGCAACTAGCTACCTCCCTGTAGTCATGCAAAAACCATAACAGATCACTGGGTGATCTTTCTGGGTAGAGTGGCTCATTCCTGTAATCTCAGCCCTTGAGGAGCAGAGGCAGGAGAATTGCCACAAATTCAAGGCCAGCTTTGGTTTCATCGTGAGTTCCAGGCCAGCCTAGGCTAGAATGATGATCCTGTTTCAAAACACTTTTAGCTCCCAGGAGCTGGAGATGCAGAAGTGAAGAAAAAAATAAATTTTCAGAACAAAGCTTTCAATCATCTTATTTGCAGAAACTCATACAAGATTGAAAAGACCTTTTTCTAAATAACAAGACTGCATTTCCACTTCTTTAAATGTTGAAAGAATAGATAGGTGGGTGATAGAAGGGTAAATAATATATGATAGACGAGTAGGCAAATATACGTGAATTAATGATTCGTGGGGAGGGAAATGATGGATGGGTAGACAGACAGAAGCCTCCTCATTGATCTCACCATCTAGACATCTTCTCTTCTGACTTTCTGCACTTTTTCAAGTTCCTAGGCAGAGGACAGGATGTTCTAATCCTGCAGCTGAGGTAAGGCACAGACATACTGAGCTCCTTGGGTTTGTGTTTCTACAGTAGGGGAGGGAATGCCGGCATTCAACTGGCACACTTAAACCGTGCTGTCGGGAAGGAAGCTAAATTGCACTGAATTCAATGTCTATTAAAGCGACAGAGGTAGCTCAGTGCTAAAGCACGATAGTGGTGAGGACATCGATTGTATCTAGGGAATAAAAATATTTTTTAAAAAATTGGGATGGTGCTTACCTGCACCTTGGCTATGTAGTTGAGACCCTGTCTCAACAAAACAATGAATAGTGAAATTTATTATATTTCTGTCCTGTAAAACTGTCCACAAGGAGTCAGAATATATCAGAAGATATTGACCCAATCAGGGGTAACGCAAGAAGAGATGAAAGGATTTTTAATAATCTTGGTAGAAACACAAAGGTACTAAGAGACGTTTTACAGTACTACAGTGCCACCTGCTGGGCAGGGTGTTCAACTACACCTTGCTTGTTTTATTTTTTTGGTTTTGGTTTTGGGTTTTTTTTTTTTTCAAGACAGGGTTTTACTGTACCTTTGGAGCCTGTCCTGGAACTCTCTCTGTAGACCAGGCTGATCTCGAACGCAAAGAGACCCTGCCTCTGCCTCCCGAGTGCTGTTTTTTTTCTGAGACAGTTTTTCTCTGCGTAGCCCTGTCTGTTCCGGAACTCACTTTATAGACTAGGCTAGCCTCGGACCCAGAGGTCCGCCTGCCTCTGCTGGGATTAAAGGCATGCACTAGCACGCCATGCACTTTTCTGGAAGGTCTGGGGTCCAGTGATGTTCCTGTCTCAATCTTCCAAGTAACTCTACTCCACGCCACCACACCCAGCCAACCTGTGATGTCGCTCTCATAATGTAAGTCTTTCTCCCATGCTTCTCCAGGCCAGACATACAAGTTCTGGACAAATTAGTCCAGACTTAAGGCCTCGCAAAGAAGTGTGGGGTTTTTTTGTTTGTTTTTGTTTTTTAAGATTTATTTATTAAGCTTTATTATTTATTTATTAAGATTTATTAATATGCTTAAGATTTATTTATTAATTATTTATTATTCTGTCTGCATGTATGCCTTCAGGCCAGAAGAGGGCACCAGATTTCATTTACAGATAGTTTTGAACCTCCACATGGTTGCTGGGAATTGAACTCAGAACCTCAGGAAGAGCAGCCAGCGCTCTTAACCTCTGAACCATCTCTTCAGCCCGAGAAGGAATTCCTTAACCCACTGATAACAGTGTGTTCACCTACTCAGAAGGCTCAGCTTTCAGACCAGTTCTAATTTCACTGGCAGGGATGATGGGAAACGTCCTTCTCATGCACTCCTAAAAGGCCACCAGCTCAATGGGATTTTTATTCCCAGAGGTCTCCTAAGAAGCTGGGTCCAATTCGCTGATTTTGTGACTGACAGCTAGTAGCAGTTGGATGGTGACAACGGTCCAGGCCCAACAACAGTTCTCAAATGGGGCTGCAGTGAGTTTAGCTGCACCGTATAAACATCTACTGTTAGAACTCTAGCCTGGAGATAATACTGAGGATGTAGCTGGCCGCTACCGCTGCCACAAAACAAAACAAAACAAACAAAAAAAAACCACATGGAATATGCTCATCAGAAAAATTTTAAATCATCAGAAACTCAGAAGCAACCTGAATATCCAGCAACAGAGAAATGGAGAGACAAACATCGTGGATTTTCACAGGGTGGCCACACTGAGGTGACAGCATCAGCTGATGTGCCAACACACAAAAATCTTTTTTTAAAAAAGAATCATGAAGACACAAGTCAGAAAACATTGAAGAATGTGATTCCTTTGGTGAAGTTGAAAAAAATTAGGCATGTCTTTTGGGATGGTGGTACCGTGGCAAAGCAGCAAGGAAGAGTCTAAGAATATGCCAAACCTACACGCCAGCTGCTCAAGGTACTCATGGTGCGGTGCGTCGGCTAGGCTACATTGTTTTCTTGTCCCTCTTTTTGTTTTGTTGTTATTTTATTTTATTTTTGAGTCAGGGTTTCTTTGTGTAACCCTAGCTGTCCTGGAACTCACTCTGTACACCAGGCTAGCCTCAAACTCAGAGATTCCCCCTGCCTCAGTCTCTAGAGTGGTAGGATTAAAGGTGTGTGCCACCACCACCCAGTGGATAGATTGTATTTCAGTCGGACCCAAGCTAGAACCATCTGAACATCTTCACTGGGGGATAGCCTCCATCGGAGTGGTTAGAGGGAAGTGTCTGTATGGGGCCGATGTGGGAGGGCTAGGTCTCGGACGAGGGTGGGGCATCCCTTGGAGGGTGCAGTTGTAGCTATTTGTCCTTCACACTGCGTGCCCTCAAAGGCCCTCCACCCTGAGGGACACTGCTTTGTTACAAATCAGTTTCTTAGGATAGCATCTCTCTCATTAGAACATCAGCTTCCTTTCCAGAAGTCCCCAGAAGATTGCAGCAGCCAATACAGAGACACACAGATCACTCTGAGATGCACAGGAGGTTGGAAAATTCGAATCTGCTATCTTCAGATTTTGTTTTGTTTTTTGAGATAGGGTTTCTTTCTGTAGCCCTGGCTCTCCCGGAACTTGCTCTGTAGACCAGGCTGGCCTCAAACTCACAGAGAACTGGCCTGCCTCTGCCTCCAAAGTGCTGGGATTATAGGCCTGTGCTACCATGCCAGGCCTCTTGTCAGATTCTAAAGCAAGAAGCAGATGCCAGCAATTGCTGGGTATGGCTGGTGGGTAAGCAGCAAAAATCTACCTGTGACATGAGACAAAGGATGACCCCAAACAATCTAGACATGTAGAAACTAAAATGCACTGTCCAAAACCAAGGCTATTCCTGAAATAGAAAGAAACAGCTGAGAGTAGTAAGAATCAGACACTGTGTGAATATATATCACTGGGATTGGGTTACTAAAGATTCCGGCTGTCCAACAGCTGGACAGGCAGAGGTTAGGTGGGACTGGCAGACCAAAAGAGAACGCAAAAGAAGAAGGGGAGGAGTCATAAGAATTTGAGGAAACTCTGAGAGGTGAGCTTGCCGTACTGAGAAAAGGTACCAAGACACATGGCACAGCGTAGATAAGAAATATGGGTTGATTTAAAATGGAAGCGTTAGCTAGTAACAACTGAGCATTTATAATTAATAACAAGTCTCAATGTGGTTCTTTGGGAACTGGCTGGTGGGACAGAAAAGTCCACCGACACCTAAGAGCAAGAAGACCCTTTCCTACAGGTTCCACGTCTTCTGGTCTAGAAGGAATGAAAATACACTGTCTACACAGTGTGAATGTTTTCAACTAGAAACAGAGCCAGACACTGTCACAGGCCTGTAACCCCGTGCTTGTGAGACTGAGGCAGAGGGCCGCCCCAAACTGAAGACCAGCCAGGGCTACACCTGGCCCAGATCCCAACCTTAGAAACAACTGAATTTAGAAACAATTCCTTGGGCTGCAAAAGAATGTGAAACTACTGCCTCTTTTGTAGCTTTGTTTTGTTTTGTTTTGAATCTATTGACTGGGCATTTGGTAGTTTCTTTTTTTTTAATGGTTTATTTGTATTTAAGTGCATTGGTGTTTTACCTGCACACATGTCTGTATGAGGGAGTCGGATCCCCTGGGCCTGGAGCTACAGACAGGTGTAAACTGTCATGTGGGTGCTGAGAATTGAACCCAGGTCCTCTGGAAGAGTATCCAGTGCTCTTAATCGCTGAGCCATCTCTCCAGTTCCTCACTGTTTTAAGACAGTGTGTTACTCTGTAGCCCAACATGGCCTTGAACTTGACTCGACCCCAGCCTCAGTTTCCCAAGGACTGGGATTAGACGCTAATGCCACCATGCATAGCTGATTCTAGTTCTGGGTCCTTCATTCAGTGTGTTTGAGTACTCACTCAGGTTTCCATACACAAGCATGTGTTCAAAGTCTGTACACTACTCCCCAGAATTAAAAACAATGTATGTGCTTTGAATTCTGAAAAGGGCCGGTGAGATTCCTCAGTGGGTAAGCCTGACAGTCTAACCTCGGCCTCTGGGACCCACATGAAGGAGGAGAGAAACGAGTGCCTCTACAAAGTGCCCTCAGACCTCTACACATGGACTGTAGTATTTGCATGTGTGTATCTACACACACACACACACACACACACAGAAATTTTTATAAAATTCTTTTCATTCTCCTGGATATCGCTTTTTGGGATGGGGTTGCTGTTGCTTTCTGACAGGGTCTCACTGTGTAGCTGGCTGGCCCGGATCTCACAGAAATTCACCAGCCTCCGCCTCCCAAGTGCTAGGATTCAAGGCGTGTGTCAGCACACCCTGAATCTAGTGTTCCCTTTCTCAGCATGTAAAAGTATTGGTTCGTTGTTTTTTGTTTTTTTTTTTCTTGCCAGTCATGGTGTCTGCAGGATTTACTTCATGGTTAACCCAGGAGTGATTTAGCTTCCTCTTCCCTGTGACTACAGCTGGCGTGGTAGCACGTACTTTTAACATCCCAGTATTAAGAAGGCAGAGGCAGGTAGATCTTTATGGGTTCAAGGCCAGCCTGGTTTACATGGCAAATTCTGGGCCAGCCAAGGCTACACAGAGAGACTGTGTCTCCAAAACAAAACAACAACAACAACAAAACACCACAAAAATCCCATAACTAGATTCTGGAATGCGCTGGGAGACAAAACTATTTCCCAGTGTTCCTGTTTGTTTGGTTTAGAAAACTCTAAATAGAGGCATCTTATTTACATTTAGCTTCCCTTTCTCCAGGACGCACATGCTGTGATTATCCTAAGCTAATGGGCTCTCGGTATCACTTCCGTTCATGTGATTGCTTGCCAGGATCAATTCCCTGATGATTAATAGTGGATAGGTGCCGAGGGACGACTTTTCTACATTTACTACATTCACACGTGTTCCTCTATTGCAGTCTCGGATGTAGAACGGCTGTTGGAGCACGGTTTACGCTCCTCCCACATCCCTTATACTCATAGGGCTTTTCCTTAGGACGGATGACCTGATGTTGAATCAGCTGAGAGCAATGACTGAAGGCCTTCCCACATTCCTCACGGTCACACAGCTTCTCTTCTGTATGGGTTTTATAATGCACTGTGAGATGTGAGACCCGTTTGAAGGCCCGCCTGCAAACCTCACACTGGCAAGGTTTCTCTCCAGTGTGAATTCTCTGATGGTGGCTAAGAGTGGATCCTTGATTAAAAGACTTCCCACAGTCTTTTCACTCAAAGGGTTTCTTGCCAGTATGAGCAGTCTGATGTTGAATCAACTGAGATCTGCGACTACAGGTCTTCCCACACTCCTGGCACCCATATGGCATTTCCCCAGTATCAATTCTGTGATGTACTTTAAGATGTGAGATCCGGTTGAAGGCCTTGCCACAGTCGGTACTTTGATAGGGTTTCTCCCCAGTATGGATTTGCTGATGTTCGATCAGTTGTGAGCTTCGACTGAAGGCTTTAGCATAGTCTTTACATGCATAAGGTTTCTCACCTGCATGAACCCGCTGGTGTTGTATGAAATTGGAGCCAGAACTGAAGGCCTTCCCACATTCTTGACACTCATAAGGCTTCTGGCCAGAATAGATTAGTCATGAACCATATTTAAAGGCCTTCTCACATTCCCTACATTTGTAGGGCTTCTCATTAGGAAGAATTCCTTGATTACTGAGGAACTCCTCTTGCCAGAAGTCCTTTTTGCGTTTATTATTCCTACAGGACTTTGTTTGGTAAACGGTAAAAGAGGCTTGCCAGTTTAAAGTGGGCATTTTTTCATGACTGATTAACACAGGACTGGCATTTCTGCCTGAACTTCCTGGTTGTCTGTCAAACAGGTCTGTGCCCTCCCAGTCATCTGGGACACTCAAGTTTATAAGGCTTCCCACTGTCTTCCACTGTGGTGACTCCACTTTATTAATGTGTTGCTTTGAGGGTAGCATTTTGGTACCATATCCCGATTCTGATGCTGAAAAATAAGAGGAACAGAAAACAGTTACTTTTCTTTTTCCAGAAAAAGAAAGGACGTTGAAAGCTGGCGGGTTCTCAGGAGGGCACCTCTGCTTGCTCCTCCTCCCTGCCACTGCTCGGCATTTTTGTCAGGGTTCCCAACTTGGTGTCTGTCACACACAAGTGCCCCATGATAGCTGGAAAGGCAGGAGCCTTCTGACATGTGACGGCGTGTGGGAAGCCAAGCAAGGCGGGGGGGCGAGGGGCATGGAGAGTCATTTCTGTTTGTGGGTGAGCTGGCAGATTAAGAACCACCCCGATGTTTCCTAGATTCTAACTTGTGCTGATGGCCCAGCATCTATAATCACCTGTCCATAGCTTTTATTCCCTGTGACTAATGACCTTTCTGGTTTCTTTTTTTTTTTCTTTCCTTTGTTTCTTTGGGTTTGGTGTTTTGAGACAGTGTTTCTTTATGTAGCCCTGGAACTAGCTCTACAGACCAGGCTGGCCTCAAACTCACAGAGATCTGCCTGCATCTCCCTCCCAAGTGCTGGGCTTAAAGGCGTGGACCACCACCGCCTAGCCACTAGTGATCTACTTAATAAATCCTTGCCAGACTTTAAAAAGGTATTCAACACTCTACACTCTTGATTATGGCGAAGCAATTTGAAATCAGAAAGGTGGAGGAGGCAACACTGGAAATGGAAAGTAGCATGAACTCAGTGTTACATGGGCTCTAAAACATCCATGTCGCTCTGAGCCACGCTTAGAGAAACACTAGTAGAGTATACGAAAACTGAAATATAATCAGGAGTGATTTCTGCAAATGACCAGCTTCCTGGTAGGGATTCAGGGGTGGTGCAGGAAGGGGTACAAAGGACATGCCCACTTGACTTAGTGGTGGTAACCCAGGTACACAGGTGTACAAACCTGCCAGCATCCATACATACAGCCCTTAGCAGGTAGGCATTTTATAGCATGTCAATTGCACACTGCAAAATTCGTGAGGATTTTGCCAGGTGCACTGAAGATGGATCAGGTGAAGGCTGCCAAACAACATCAATGTTCTTTTTTTAAGATTTATTTATTTATTTAATGTGTATGAGTGCTCTGTCTGCATTTATGCCTGCACGCCAGAAGAGGGCATTAGCTGTAACTATAGATGACTGTGAGCTACCATGCAGTTGCTGGGAATTAAACTCAAGACCTATAGAAGAGAGGCCGGTGCTCTTAACCACTGAGCCATCTCTCCAGTCCATGAATGTTCTTAATATTGCTGAACTGTATGTTTAAAAATGGTGAAGATGTTTTGAGTGTCTTTATCATAACTTCCATAAGAAATGATGGGAGGGGTGTGTGACTGTATCCTTGACCTGCCTAAACATTTAAGAGCATGTTATGTAAATGGGCACACATGCATCTACCAAGACATGGTAACAATGCAGCAGCTACCCTTAGGTCCAAAGCCAGAGGGCACACATCTGTCTACCAAGACACGGTAGCAATGCAGCAGCTACCCTTAGGTACATCTAGTCACCGACTCCTCCTGTGGTTTCCTCTACTATGAAGTGTAACCATGACCACTGTCAACTCCAAAGTAGCCCCTCTTGAACTTTTCCATGGCTTAAAGGGAATGATGGAAAAAGAACGACCTTGTGTTTAGAGCTCAGTTTACTGGTGAGGGGTGAGACCCTTCTACAGCATCACGTTTTGATCCTATTCTGATCATAAGCAAAAACTGCACGGGGGCAGGCAAGATAGCTCAGTGGGTAAGTGCACCTGCCACACAAGCCTAACGACCTGTGCTGAATCTCGGGACCCACAAGAAGTCAGGTGCACTGGGTCAGATCTATGATCCCAGCATTCCTACAGTTGGATGAGAGGCAAAAACAGAGTCACCTGGAAGCTATTCTGGATTGTGCAGTATGGCCAAAACGAGAACCTCTGCCTCAGTAAGGCTAGAGAGTCACTGCAAAAGTTACCCCCGACCTCCACACAGCTGCCTCAGCATGCATGTACTGGCATTCACGCACGCGCAATAAAGGAAAATTATTTGTAAAGGCCCCATGGTGTATTCCATCCAATTCTGCCTGGCATATGACTTCAATCACAGTGGCAAGCGACACGGCAGCTGCCACCACCGACCTCACTGGTAAAAAGACTCATTTCAATGATTGATGATGCAAGAAGCCATGGACAGAAGTGATGAGTGCCTCTGAATACACTCATCAGGTTCATGAAGCAGACGAGCCCAGGGGACTGCACAGGCACCGCCGCAGCACAGGCAGTGCGGCACATCGCTCTCTCTTTCTTGTGACTGTCCTGAGAGAAAGCTTCAGGAGTATAAAATGCTTGTAGAGTGGAAGGTAAGGATCGCTGTCAACGAGGCATCAGCTTCTGTGAGGAAGACGCCGGCTGCTTTCACCCCAAAAATGTTTGCCACAAACAAAATCAATCCCCATGACACTGAAGAATGAAGCAGCGTGAAAAGGCCATCAGGTAGAGACATACGAGGAAAGTGATAGGTGTCTACTGTGATCTAACCAGCTGCAGAGTCAGACCCCAAATATTAGGGTGCCCGCTTCCATACTGACCCACTCAAAGGCCAGGAAAGCTGGCTGTCATGTTACAAAGGAAGGAAGCTAAGAGGACAGCCAGCCAAGGACATTTAGGTTTTGTCTATTTGGTTCTGTTTGTTTTTCAAGACAGGGTTTCTCTGTGGAACAGTCCTGACTGTCCTGGAACTCACTCTGTAGAACAGGCTGGCCTTGAACTCAGAGAGATCTGCCTGCCTCTACCTTCTGAGTGCTGGGATTAAAGGCATGTGCCACCACCTCCTGGCGTGGTCAAGGATATTAAACTACCAGCCTGATGGACAGAAGACTGTGTGGACAGCCATGGACACACATGGACACAGCTGCAGGAATTACAGTGACCATCTAGTGCTATGTGGCTACAGAAATGCCTTTGAAAGGATCCCTTTCTCAAAAATGCCATTTTCTCTCCCACATCCACCCAGCATGATGGTTTATTCGAGGGTCACTTTTCCACTCTTCTAAGTAAGGCCATCCTAATTCTACATAAAACATTCTGGCTGGGCTGTGATGGTGCACACCTTTAATCTCAGCACTCGGGATGCAGAGGCAGGTGGATCTCTGAGTTTGAGGCCAGCCTGCTCTACAAAGTGAGTTCTAGGATTACTAGGGCTATACTCAGAGAAACCCTGTCTCAACAAAACCAAACCAATCTATCTGAAGAGTGTTATACTGGCGATTGTACTAATTAATGTTATACTAGTCCTGCTCAACTCATAAAGCTGCAAAAATGGCAACAATGCTGAGGTCTCCCGAGTTTCTAGTTCCTGACAAGGTCTGTCACTCACCTGAACACTGGCCTCCTGCTGTGCCCCTTTCCTCTATCCTTGCTTGCTCTAGGATGGATATCACATCATGTTTGGATATGGTGAGACCTAAAGAAGAGGAAAAAAACACATCATTGGTCATGCTGAGAGGCCTTGGAATAGCGATCCAGGGCTCTTTCACTGAGTGGGGGAGGGGACGACAACTACAGAAAGCACCAAAAGAAAATGCAGTAGAGTAGTGGAAGGCAGGACTTTAAGCAACTGGCTGCCGTTTGTACACTCAAAAGTGACCAGTCATGGAACAGAAAGGTACCCAATAACTGACAAGGAAGGGGCGCGCCCAGGAAGATCCAGACTAACAGAGCAGACCACTTTACCCAGAGAGACCAGATGGCTATCGTTCTCCAGCATCACATCGCTGTAGAGATCCCTCTGAACAGGCTCGGGGTACTCCCATTCCTCTTGGGAGAAACTTATGATCACATCCCTGAACAGTTCTGAACCCTGAAACAAGAAGTATGAACGACGCATAATGACGCATGGATATTTCATTCAGGGAATGTTTCCCAGTGGGATGAGAGGACTTGGAGGTCTCTGTAGAAAGGTTTTGTTGTTGTTGTTCTGGTGAACAACACAGCTGGGGCTGGCTGTCAACCAGAAAATGAGCACAAGGAAGGCAGAGTGTTTGAATACTTTCATACATTCCATGTACTGCAGACCAACATTTCTACGTTCATGTCTGAGATGAAAATTAAAAAGTTAAATGGAGTTTTCATAAATCCCCAATTCAGGTTAGAAGTATCATTTCTATTTTATGTCAAAGATACTTGAAGAACTTGTCCCTAACTATTTTAAGAAAATGTTTTGTAAAAATGTTTTATAGCCACATGGTACCTCAAGCCAATAATCCCAGCACTCCAGAAGCTGAAGCAGGTGGATCCCTGTGAGGCTGAGGTCAGCCTGATCTCCATACTGAGTTCCACGCCAGCTAGTGCTACACAGTAAGACCCTGTCTCAAAAGAAAAAGTTGTGTATCTTAAAGGGATGAGCTTCATCTAAGTCAAGAGGTTGTTGCCAAGCTCAGTTCAGCACTACATCAGAACACAGCCAATGGGAAATGAAGAATACTTTACCCACCGTACAGTTTCCTACGTGAAAAGCATAACTAAATACATCATCGTTTGGGACCAGAGCACGGATCTGATCTCCAAAACTCTTCCGAGCTCTGAGAACCCTCCCACCGACCCATCAGGCTGAGAATCTCACTTGCTATTCCCATGATCCTGAACTCTGTACTTCTCCTCTGCTTAAGTTGAAGAAGCTAATGCAGAAAGACCTAAATGCTTTGGTGTTACCGCAAATCAGACTCTGGCATCTATACCTGGATTCCCAGTTAGGTCTCCGCTACGCCCAAATGTCAATCTCTTCCAAGGTAGGACAATAAACCACAGGCTGAAAGGTGACTAATGCCACATCCCTGTTTCCCTGTGATCACTCTCTTATTTGAAAGCTTAGCACCTACAAGGATGCTCCCATCTCACACAGGGAAACTGAGGTCCACTCAGAAAATTTCACTACACAATGAATCTGTATCCCTACAGGAAGACATGCGTCAGAAAAAACAGAGCAACAAGAAAGGGCCTAGCTTGGGTCTAGTGGTGGTGGTGCACACCTTTAATCCCAGCACATGGGAGGCAGAGGCAGGTGGATCTCTAAATTTGAGGCGAGCCTGATCTACAGAGTGAGTTCCAGGACAGCCAGGGCTACACAGAGAAAACCCTGCCTCAAAAAACCAAACCAGGGCCTAACCTATCATCCTACCATTTCTTCTACTCCCTAAAACAGACTTCGGAGGACCAGATTAACTGGTGGGACCTGGGTGGGAAATTTCAGGATAACAAATATTTACATGATTTTCAAATTCACCAGAGGCATGACTTCCAGGAGTTCAAGGACTGATGAGTGTTCCTCCAGGTTTCTCTCCTGGGGAAGGACAGAGTCCTTAGATGTCAGAGTTGAGGGAGGAAAGAGCAAACACGGATATCTCAGCTTACCTCACAGCTCCCTGGATGCCAGGGTTTTGCCCATACCAGTCTCTCTGGCTGTCCATTAACTTGCAGAGAGCTAGGAACCGTCACCCAACGGCAGCCAACTTTAGCTGCTGCCAAGGAGGTACAGCATGAGGGATCCTTTCTCCCCCACTCCCCTTAAATACTGCAGGTAGTGCAAACTCAGGGGTCCTCAGACCTGTTCCAGTGATGGAGAGCCATGCAGTACTCAAAGGACTCAGCCATTTAATCTCCCATACATCCAGTGGAACCACTCTGAAGTCACCCTGACTATTTCTCCAGCTTCCAAATTCACAAAGAGCTCTAAAGCCCAAAGGGGGCCTACCATGAGTCAAGACATAGGTGAAGCTGCAGAGGATATTCAAGACAATTAGATGGAGCAGGACCATGTTGTACGAATGTTGGGTTCCATCATCATTACATAAATGGACCATTCCAGAGATACAGCAGCGTGTGAAGTTGCACACACAATCATACCCGTTGAAGAAAAACACAAAATTAGCACATTAATAGGTTAAGTCCACAAGTAGGTAAGTGAGGAATCATGTTTAGCACAGCCATAATAATAGACTATGACACCAGTAATCAGACTTGAGTTTGAGGGGCAAGAGATGGCTCAGTGGTTAGGAGCACTTGCTGCTCTTGCAGAAGACGTGGGTTCAGTTCCCAGCATCCACATCAGGCACATCACAACTGCCTATAACTCCAGCTCCAGGAGTTTCCATATCCCCTCCTGGACGCCTCAAGAAACTGCACATCAGTTACGAGGGAAAGTTATTCACAACTAGATTATTTGCACAATTATACGAACATTCAATAAAAAGAAATCAACCACTACTGATACATGGGTTTAAAACAAGAAAACAAAGCAATGGAAGAGAACGGCACTGTGGGTGGCTAATGAAAGAGTTCAGTGGATAAAGTGTGGCAATATGAGTTTGATTCCCATGACCTACATGGTGGAAGGAGAGAACCCATGGTGGGGGGGGGGGGGGACAAATGCTACTTTGTAAGGATCATAAAGGAATACCTGTCACATTACAAATATTTCTAATTTTAGGTGAAATAATTATGAAAGGCACTTAGTACGATATATGAGAAGTGTGCCCTTATTACAAGCACATTTATAGGCATCATTTTATTACCCGTACAACATCCTATGGTACGGATAGCCCGTGACTCACTCAACAGTTTCCCCGCTGCTGGACAGCGAACCTAAAAAAAAAAAAATTATTTAGATGGTCCTGTGTTTTTCCTAAACTGGTGGTTCTATGGTTCTTAATGTTTTGGGGGTCCTGCAATATATATACCTTTAAAAGTCTATATCACACTTGGCTTTGTCTTATTCTTTTCTAAGTGCCTATTAAGCCCTGTGCTAAACTTGTTTACAATGTAGGGGCTGGAGAGATGGTTCAGCGGTTAAAAGAACTTGCTGCCCTTGCAGAGGACCCATGTTGGAGTTCTAGCACCCACATGGCAACTACCAATTTATGGTAACTCCAGTTCCAGAGGATCTAACACCCTCTTCTGGCCTCTGTGGGCACTGCGCGCAAGCAAAACACTCACACACATACAAATAAATAAATCTTTTTTTAAACAATTATTTTACTGTAAATAATTTTAATCAACTCCATTAATACGTTTATATATATATGTGTGTGTGTATACATATATATGTATATATACATATATACATGCATACAGTAAAACACTACTTCGCCTCAGAATAAAGAAAGGTAAACATAGTGCTTAAAGCAAAACATCCCTAATTTCAGAAGGTGGAGGTCCCTTATCAAGTTGGCTGAGAAACTGGACACAGGAAGAGGGAACCACCTGAGCGCTAGCCGCGGGGAACGACGGAAAATGTAGTCCAGGACTGGAAAGCCTATAAAAAACGGTTGGGCAGACGTCGCGATTAGTCTGAAGTCTGAGACTCTTGGTCCCCGGCGCCTGCTCCCATACGCTCCGCTGAGCTTCCGGATAGCTCCGGATCCTCCATTTGTTCCCTCCAGGGTCGGGCTACCTACTGCCCACAGCCGGATTACCACATCAATACCAACGGCTGCGAAGGTGGCGCAAGCGCAGAAGCGTCGCTGGTGCTGCTACAGAGTGAGCTTGCGTCGCAGTCGTTTCTGGGAAATGTAGTCTCGAGGGCCTAATCAGGTGTAGCAATATTTTGTGAGCCATGAGACAAGCGCCTATGTGCTGAGATGTGGAAGGGTGTCCGCATCCTGTAGTTTTCTGAAAGTCGCACGTGATTCCTACTCTGGCTATGAGTGCGTGGCCATTGCTGTGTATGCAGTTACTCTTGTGACCATGTGTGGTGTTTGATTTTTAATTCTGTGTGGTTGGTTTAGTATGTGACTGGAACCGGTTAACTGTGATGCACACTTGCGGAAATGTGACTGTAAAGTTTTCCATTTATAGAAGATCTCCAGATAAAACTTCACTTAATGGGGGGAAAAAAAACCTACTGTTTTACACCTAATATTGAAGCACGGTAATTTATACACCAGAAGACAAGAAATAAAAGTTGGTTTTGATATGATTAGCCATGGTGTATCTTCACAGCAATAGAGCACTGATTAAGAGTATTTTATTTTACGCCCAGGTATGCAACCCTGGGTTTGTGTATGTGCACTCCATGAATTCAGTGCCAACAGAAACCAGAAGGGCGCACAGATCTGCTGGAACTGGAGTTACAGGCAGCTGTGCACCACCATGTTGGTACTGGGAACCAAGCGTGGGTCCTCTGCAAAAGCAGAAAATCTTCTGAACCATTGAGCATTCTCTCCAGCTCCAAAGTAAAAATACTCTTAAATAGAAATAAAAGCAACACAGCTTTAAATAGGTGTACTAGTTGAAGATTTTATTCTGTTTAGACATATTATTCCTGTTTACTTAATTATGATTTTCAGTTAAAACCTTTGTGTTAACTATAATTGCATTTTCCCTCAAGATCAAACTTCCCTCACGTAATACCTACCATTAGTAATTTTGGTGGAATAGTTAAATTGTTCCATACACTGAAGTGTAACCAAGTTCCAAAGAAAAAGACATGAATGAGCTATCAATGATAGTTCTCACTAGAGATAAGAGTTAGCTGCACTGTGGTGACACACACCTTTAATCCCAGCACTTGGGAGGCAGAAGCAAGTGAATCTCTGAGTGCTAAAGGCCAGCCTGGTCTACAGAGCGAGTTCCAGGACAGCCAGAACTACACAGAAACCCTGCCTGTCTCAAAAACAAAAACAAATAAACAAACAAGCAAACAAAAAAGAGTTAGTAAAATACCTTCAGAGAAAAGTTGAATATACATGATAGTATAAAGAACTAACCTGCCTCTATCTTAAGCTTAAAAGCCATCTTAAAGTATGTGCAAACTAGGCTCATTCCTGTTTATGGTTAAACCTCCGTTTCTCAAGGATTGGGCTATGCCTCACCTCTAAACTGAATTCAAACAATTCTGTAGCACCTGTTCCAGGAAGGATGTGGAATGTCCTTCTGTATCTATGCTGCTTATAGAATCATTGGGTAATAAATAACGCTGCTTTGGCCTATGGCAGAGCAGAATATTGCTAGGCTGGAAGAGATCTAGAGTAGGCAGAGTCAAGGAGATGCCATATAGCTGCAAAAGGAGAAAGACACATTGGAACCTTACTGGTAGGTCACAGCCTCGTGGCAATACACAGATTAATAGAAATGGGTTAATTTAAGATGTAAGGGCTAGCTAGAAATATGCCTAAGTTACTGACCAAACAGTGCTGCAATTAATATAGTGTCTGTGTGATTATTCGGGTCAGGGCAGCCAGAACAAATGAGCAGTCTCTGTTTACAGAGCAGTCTCTGTTTACACAGGAATTGCAATGGTGTCTTTGTTTAAAAAGCTGTTTATTACCATCTTGCAAACCTATCTTTGTTTCAAAAGGTTTTATGACTGCTTATGACTACCTTGTTTTGACATGACTACCTGCTAATTATGCCCACTTTGCAACCATGTCTTTGTTGGGGGGGCACGACTAACTTGTTATGTTTATTTCCTGCTCCTATAACCCCCCCCCATTTTACTCACAAAATCCCCCACTGGGAAACCCCTACCTTTAAGCTATAAAAGCCTTGTCTCTCTCACATCCAAAGCTGACCTCTTGAACTCGGTCTTAGTGGGAGGCAGTCCGTGTACCTGAATTTAAAAAGTTTGTTTTAATTAAGTCAGCCATAATATTTGGGTTGGTGGTCTTTCTTCTCCCATCTTTGGGATTAACAAATATAACTGAACAATCTCGTTGAATGTTTTGTTTTGAATCAAGACCTGTGTAAGGTAAGAGTAAGGTAAGAACCTGAACTCTGGAAGCTCTAACAGTCTGTGCTCACCTTTCTCAATAAACCATTTAAAGAAATAATACTGAAGTACAGAGAAAGGGGATTTAGTAAACGTGGCCCATGCTGGGCAGTGGTGGCGCACACCTTTAATCCCAGCACTCAGGTGGCAGAGGCAGACAGATCTCTGTGAGTTCAAGGCCAGCCTGATCTACAGGGTGAGTTCCAGGGCAGGCTCCAAAGCTATAGAGAAACCCTGTCTCAAAAAACCAAAACCAAAAAATAAAAACATAAAAAATATGACCATGTTAGACAGTTGAACAAAGTAGACCGGTGACACGCCACACCCCTTGTCCCTAAATCCATTGTCTAGGGTTAAGTAACAAGAGGAGTGCTAAGCAGACAAGCTCCTGTCTGGCTGGTATTCTAGTTTCCTGGGTTCCATGATTTCAGTGGTCTGATAGCTGAAGAATGATTCTACTCTGTATAGACAGTAGTTCTCAATCCGTAGGGCATGCCCTCTTCGCGGGTTCAAGACCCCTTCACAGGGTTCACCTAAGACCATTGGAAAACACAGATATTTACATTACCATTCTTAATGGTAGCAAAATTACAGTTATGATGTAGCAACCGAATAATTTTAAGGTTAGGGTCAGCACAACATGAGGAACTGCATTAAATGGTCACAGCATTAGGAAGGTTGAGAATGGCTGCTGTAGAACACTCATGTTCGACTGCCCAGGCTGATCTCCAAATCTTTGTTTGTTTGAGACGGAGTCTCTCTGCGTAGTTCTCTGTTCTGGAACTCACTATGTGGTCTCAAACTCCCAGACATCGGCCAGCTTTTGCTTCCCCAAGTGCTGGCTGGGATTAGCGGTGTGCGCTACTACACCTGGCTCTGATATCCAAATCTTAATCCTCCTTTTTTCCAATCCCAAAAATCTTTAACCCCAGTCAGGGCTACAGAGAAACCCTGTCTCAAGAAAACAAACAAACAAAAGCAACAATAGCAAAAAGAAATGAGAGAAAAGGTACTACAGAGGGAAATTTAACAAACAAGAAAGGAAGCCAGCAACGTGGGCCCTCAGTGACCTGTCATTTTGGTGGCTCTGGCCAGCATAGCCGCCGGTCAGCACTGCACATGCGTGGTCGAGCAACCTACCTCCACCACTCCTTGCCAGAGAGACCCGCCTGAGCAAGCTGCGCCTGCGCAGTCGGAGTGAGTTCGGCTTTTGAAAACCTGGGAAGGGACAGAGTCCTGCAGAGACTTCTGGCCCCGGAAAGCCGCGCCCTGGTGGGCGTTCCCAGAATGCCTTGCGCCGCTCAGGTCAAGCGCCGGACTCCACCTCCCAGAGGCCCCTGCGCGGAGCCGCTCTGCTGCCGCGCCTTTGTGAGCTCTGTCGGCGCCGCGAGATCGAGCCCCGGGCCCGGCCCGATCTGCCTCAGCGCGGAGCGAGGAGTGACGCGGACGCAGGAGGAGCCCGGTGAGCAGCGGAGAACCGTGTGGGAGAGTGTGTGGTGGGACCCGCGGGACCGTGCGAGACCACGCCACCGTGTATGAGGGGCCTGTGGCTGTACTCCAACAACTGTGTGACGATGTACGCGACATTAGGAGACAGCATCCCATGGATGGGGGCGCCTGCGACTGTGAGACCGAGTGTGCCACTGTGTGATAGCTCTGGGTGTGTGTGTGGGGACTTGAGTGGCAGTGTGAACCTGTGACTGAACCTGCACGTTGTGTGAGCCTGAGGTGGTGGTCGTGTGTGTGGCAGTCTGCATGAGGGGACCTGCGACTCACACTGTGTAAGAGCGAAAGGCTGTGGCAGTGTGAGTGACTGACGGGGTGGGGTTTATGTGAGAATATGGGGCGTGGATCTGAGTGACTGTCGAACCACACCACTGTGTGCGAGTGCCTGTGGCCGAGACTGCATGCTGTATGGGGCTGAGAAGTTGGGACAGCGTGAGGGACCATGTGGGAGGATGTGTGGCAGGGTTGAGACCAAGCCACTTCGTTTCTGAGTCTGTGGGACACCGTAACAGTGTGTGGCAATGCGTGTGACAGTACATGACTATGCCAGTAGTGTCAGGAGGGCCTGGGATACTTTGTGAGGCTAATACTGCCTATGACCTAGATAGAGGCCATGACAGTGTGTGTGGCAGTATGAGACCATGTCACAGTGTTGAAGGGCCTATGACAGTGTGCGAGATTGAGAGGCCATGACAATGTGTATGATGGCACATACTATACCGCCATGTATGAGAGGGCCTGTGATAGTGTGTGACAGAAAATGTGTGACTAAGAAGGCCATGAGAGGCTCTGAGAATGTACACAAAGCTGAATGGGACTGTGTGAGACAGAACCTAGTGTCAGTGCCTTGTGACATGGTGGCCCCGTGACAGATCGTGAGAACTGCGTCTGACTGTGCCACTGAGCAGACCTGTGAGGGTGAGACTGTGTTTGGGACCTTGTGACATTATTGCAGTGAAGCATTTACTATCAGGTGTGATGGAACCCATGACAGTGGGCCAGAGTGACAGTCTATAAGGCTGCATCACTTACCTGAGACAAGGTAGCTATTTGAGGCAGACAGTGCTGGAGAAGGTGTGACAGTGTGAGATGTCTCATGAAGGGGGCCGTGAGACTGTGTGATTGTGTGGACAGATGTAGTGTACTGTAGACGGGGACCTGCTTGTTCATTCCCAGCTACCCAGACCAGGGAATACTCACTCTGAAACTATATTATTTGCAATATTGTTTGGCCAGTAGCCTATGCGTATTGCTAGCTAGCTCTTACATTTAGAATGAACCCATTTCCGTTATTTTATATTTTACCACAATGCTGTGGCAAGGTTCCAGCTGGCAGCTTGTGTCTTTCCCCTCTGGTGGTTCCATGGGTTCTCCATGACTCCGCCTTCTTTCTCCCAGCATTCAGTTTAGTTTTCCCGCCTAGCTCTATTCTGTTAAGCCACTGGCTGAAACAGATTTATTCATTAACTAATAAAAGCAACATATATATAAAAGGACTTCCCATATCAGTGTTGAATTCGTATTCAATCGAATGAAGCATTTTAATAGATATAGAACTAATAAATATATAGATATAGAGCTTCTTGGCACTGAGTTATATCACTTAAATGATTTATTTTTAAAGATTTTTTTTAATTTCTTATTTTTATTTTGTGTGCATTGATGTTTGGCCTGCATATGTGCCTGTGGGAAGAAGTTAGAACTATTGGAACTGGACTCACAGACAACTGTGAGCCGCTTTATATGTGCTGGGAATTGAACCCCAGTCCTCTGTGCTCTTAACCAAGCCATCTCTCCAGCACTCTTAAGTGATTCATTATTCTTTAAGACAGTAAAGTTTAGTTTTTTAAAAAACTGTGATCACAATGATGGCTGACTCAATGTCCCCTCCCTTTCTGAGGAAATTACTCTTGGGAGCAGTTCGTTAGTGGTGTTGTCCAGATCACAGGGTCCCTCTGATGCCCACTGTGTAAAGAAGTTTCATCTCGTAGCCTATTTGGCATCCTTGTAGAAAGAGTAGGGACATACTTCCTATTAACATCATCACCTGCACACTATAAATTCAGGTCTAGTTTCTAGTTTGGCTCAATTATTTGTTCAATAACTATTGATGCTTTGGGCATCTTCAATAATGAAAAACCTTTGTGTGTTAAAATGGTGGAAGATTTGATAATGCCATTCTGTATTTGCTCTTACTATTTATAATTGTAAGTAAAAGATAACTTGAATAAAATATATGTTGAATTCCAGAGCTATAAAGTACATAGGGAAAAATAATTGTAATTGTTTTTAAACAGGGAGTTTATTGAGAAAGGAAGGGAGAGAGAGAAGGAGGTGGAGAGAAAAAAGCATAAATCTAATGATATCTCAAATGTACATGTGTGATGAGAGAAAGAAAAAGAAAAAGGATGGAAGGCTTCTAGGCTAGTGACGCTGGGGTCACGGGGTGCACCTGGAAATCATGGTTTCTTTTTTCTCTTCAGCTCTGCTTTCTCAGGATATCGCCCCCATCCCAGAAACACAGTCACACATTCTTGAAGTTTTAACGCCATGTCCAAGGTAAGCAGCATTTCTTATTCCCTGAAATGCCACCTTTTCAGCCAAGCAAGAGGCACATTTTGACTTCTGAAATTCAGTAGCCCGACAAAATCTTTTCTATAAAGTGATTGGTCTTGTTCTCCATTGCAACACAGAAGAAAGCCCCCTAATGCCTGAGAGCGTCCCTTATCCCCAGCCACCATTTGCGTCTTTAACCAAGGACTCGTTCCACCTCACCAATGGCTTCAGTGCTCGTAGGAACGCTAAATGAGGCAAAAATATACTCTTGGGTAGAGTCTTAGTCAGAGTTTCTATTGCTGTGAAACTATAACCATGACACTCTTATAAAGGAAAACATTTAATTGGGTGGCTTACAGTTCAGAGGTTCACGCCATTATCATCACAGTGGGACATGGAGGCGTGCAGACAGACATGATGCTGGAGAGGGAGCTGAGAATTCTACATTTTGCATGCAACAGGAAGTGGACTGAATGTTACACTGAGTGAAACTTGAGCAGAAGAAACCTCAAAGCCTGCCCCCACAGTGACACACTTCTTCCAACAAGGCTACACCTACTCCAACAAAGCCATACCTCTAATAGTGCTGCTCCCTTTGGAGGCCATTTTCTTTAAACTACCACAGGTGGGAGCTGAACAGTCTCTTTATGGCTGTTGGAGGTGGAGAGGTGTTCAGCTGTGATTGGCAGCGATGAGCTTTTTTCTACACTCTTGGTTGAGAAAGGAAGTCAGAGGACTTTTGGGTGCTCGGAGTTAGGACATTTGGCAAGAACTCATGTTCAAGATGATTTTGGGTAATCGGATGTATCAAATCTTGATTATTAAAGTGTGGCTCGGCTAAGGTAGGGTGTGTGTGAGTCCTTGTAAGCTCTGACAGGACGATTTTATGAGAATAGTAGAACCTTTAGGGGTGTTCTGATTTGGCAGCAGCCCACAGCTGATACACTAGGTAATCCAGTTCATTAACTAGTGAAGTTACTAAGGAAAATAAATTGAGACAGTGCCTCGGGTAGCCCAAGCTGGCCCTCAGCTCCCTCTGCACCTATGATCTTGAATTCCCAATCCTCCGGCCTCCACTTGTAAAATATACTGAGGTTACAGGCATGTGCCACCACCACAGGCTACAAAGACATTTGTTGGGGGAGGAGATAGAACAGGAAGCAGTTGAGTCTGTATTTTCCTTCCTTTTTGTTTGTTTGTTTGTTTTGTTTTTCGAGACAGGGTTTCTCTGTGTAGCTTTGGAGCCTGTCCTGAAACTCGCTCTGTAGACCAGACTGGCCTCAAACTCACAGAGATTCGCCTGCTTCTGTCTCCTGAGTGCTGGAATTAAAGTCATGCGCCACCACCACCCTGCAAGTCTGTATTGTTAACTATTTATTATTTTTATCTTATGGTCACGGGTGCTTGTTTGCATGTATGTCTATGCAATACATGAATACAGTGCCAGAGAAGGCCAGAAGAAGGCATCGGATCCCCTGGAACTGGAGTTACAGATGGTTGTGAGGGGCCATGTGGGTGCTGGGAGCTGAACCTGTGTCCTTTGCAAGAGCAGGTGGTGCTCTTACCCACTGAGCCATCTCTCCAGTCCATTGCACCTGCATCTTTAAAACATTACAAAAGTATTTTATACAATAACTGAAATAGTAAGTAGTATAAAATAGAGCCAAAGGAAAACACATTTAAAGATGCGTCCATATATAATACCCAGAAACAAGTGCAAATATGCAAACTGTACAAGAATGAAATTTATTCCCCCATTTACTAAACATGTAGTTATTAAGGATTCTTTGAAGTGCTATGATAAATAAAAATAGACATTGTGTTTTCATGGATTTGGTGTCTACTGATTTAATTATATGTTAATATGCTGGGGTATATTACACCTGCAGGATTATTTATTTAGGAAAAGCCTTTCTCCTTACAATTAGGGGTTCTGTAGGTTAAATATGGAAATCATTTTAAACACATTGCTAAATAAAATACAGAGACTAGAAAGGTAAGCCAGACTGAAATTGTCTAAAGCAGAATTTAAATTTTTTCCATCCATGGCCCTCTTTTACCTTAGAAATTTTAAATTAATTTTTTAAAATTTTTGGGTTTTTTTTTCTTTTTTTAGTATGAGTGATCAGTTTGCATGTATGCCTGCAGGCCAGAAGAGGGCATCAGATCCCATTATAGAAGGCTGTGAGCCAAGCCACCATGTGGTTGTTAGGGATTGAATTTAGGATCTCTGGAAGAGTAGCCAGTACTCTTAACTGCTGAGCCACCTCTCCAGCCCCTAAATTAAAATTTTAAAAGTTATAGTTCAGTGGTGACGCATACTTTTAATCCTAACATTTGGGAGGCAGAAATAGGTGAATCTTTTAGTTCGAGGTCAGCCTGGTGTACAGATTGAGTCTCAGGACAGCCAGGGCTACACAGAGAAACCCTGTCTCAGAAAATATTGTATTTCTGTATGCACGCTTGTGCTACTCCGTGGGTGTGGCTAAAGGACAACGTGTGGGAGTCAGTTCTCTCCAACACATAGGTCCTGGGTAACGAACTCAGGTGGTCAGACTTGGCAGCAAATGCCTTTACCACAGTGAATCGGTGACCCCATGCCCAAGAAGCTCTCAAATAACCCTGGCATGTAGGCATATAAAAATAGTCAGACAAATCAAACATTGATTAATAATAAATTATAAAAATTATTTTAGAACTATTGGTATACACGTGATTTTGCCATTTATTGAAGATGAAAGTAAATTTAAATACTAATGAGATTCATGTGCCCGTTTATTTTTACATAAATAACTAAATCTTGACTGAATATTTGATTCTGCTGGACATTAAACAGAGTTATTCAGTTTTTATTTTATAATTGGCAACACTGAGAATGCTGCTCTGTTTAAATATATGGTACAAAATGGCAGAAGTATGTTTAGGGTCTTTTTATAAAATGTTAAAAATTCTGTCCTAATCCCAAGGCAAAATTTATTCAATAATTTAAAAAAATTTATTGTATGTGTATGTGTGTTTTGTCTCTATGTTTTATATGTACCACATGTGTGCCTGGTGCTGGCAGAGGCCAGAAGAGGGCATCCGACCTCCTACAAGTGGAGTTGCAGACAGCTGTGAGCCATCACGTGGGTGCTGGAAACTGAACTGGGAACAGCAAGCACCCTTAACCACTGAACCATCTCCTCAGTTCTGTTTATCAATTTAATGACTGAAACTTAAGTCAGCACCTTAACTGGGGCCTTAGTTTCTTTTCCCATTGCTATGGGAAAATACTTTGACAAATGCAGATTTGAAGGGAGGGTTTATTCTGGTTCATAGTTCATGGTGCATTCCATCATGATGGGGAAGTCAAGGTGTAGGAGTTTGAAGCAATTGATCACACTGCATACACAGTCAGGGGCAGAAAACAATGAGAGCAGTTGGTGATCTCCTTTGCTCAGCTTTCAAAGACTCGAGTGCACTCAGTTTTCTAACCTCAGGTAACACAGTCAAAATAATCTCCCACAGGCATGCCCAGAGTCCATTTCAGTAGCGAGGGTGTCTTAGTTATTGATCTGTTACTGTGATGAGACACACTATGACTTCTTAGTCAGTGTTGTTTTGCTATGAAGAGACATGGTGACTTCTCAGTCAGTGTTCTGTTACTGTAAAGAGACACCGTGACTTCTCAGTCAGTGTTCTATTACTGTGAAGAGACACCATGACTGTCTCAGTCAGTGTTCTGTTACTGTGAAGACACCGTGACTGTCTCAGTCAGTGTTCTGTTACTGTAAAGAGACACCGTGACTTCTCAGTCAGTGTTCTGTTACTGTGAAGAGACACCGTGACTACTCAATCAGTGTTCTGTTGCTGTGAAGAGACACGGTGACTGTTCAGTCAATGTTCTGTTGCTGTGAAGAGACACGGTGACTTCTCAGTCAGTGTTCTGTTGCTGTGAAGAGACACCGTTACTGTCTCTCAGTGTTCTGTTGCTGTGAAGACACCGTGACTGTCTCAGTCAGTGTTCTGTTGCTGTGAAGAGACACAGTGACTGCTCAGTCAGTGTTCTGTTGCTGTAAGGAGACACAATGACTTCTTCGTCAGTGTTCTGTTGCTATGAAAAGGCACCATGACCTATCTCAGTCTTATAAAAGAAAGCATTTACTGGGGCCTTGATTGCAGTTTTAGAGGGGTAGTCCATGATCATCGTGGTGGAAAGCAGACAGGTGTGACACTCGCATAGTAGTTGAGAACTTTACATCCTGACCCACAGGCAACAGAGAGAGAGATTGGGCATGGTGTGTGATGTGGCATGTCCTTCTGTATACATATTGCTTTATTGGTTGATGAATAAAGCTGTTTTGGCTAATATCCTAGGCATATTCCTAGCTAGCTTTTTTTTTTTAAAGATTTATTTATTATGTATACAGTATTCTGCCTGCATGTGTACCTACACCCCAGAAGAGGGCACCAGATCCCATTACAGAGGGCTGTGAGCCACCATGTGGTTTCTAGGAATTGAACTCAGGACCTTTGGAAGAACAATCAGTGTTCTTAACCACTGAGCCATCTTTCCAGCCTCCTAGCTAGCTCTTATATCTTAAATTAACCCATTTCTATTAATCTGTGTATCATCACAAGGCTGTGAATTACCAGAAAGGTTTTGGTAGCTACAGGGCTTCTGTTTGTCTCTGCCTACTCTCTATATCTCTATTCAGATTTCCTGCCGGACTTTATTCTACTAAGTCATTGGCTGAAACAGCTTCTTTATTAACCAATGATAATAAAACATATTCATAGCCCACCCCGAGTGACACACCTCCTCCAACAAGGCCACATCTCCTACTCATTTCTAAGCAGTTCCTGTAACTGGAGACCAAGCATGCAACATATGAGCCTATGGAGGGGAGCGGGAGCATTTTCATTCAGACCACCACAGATGGTTAGTGTTAACTGTCAGAATCATCTGGAAGATGGGCTTATCTTATGTTAACTGATATAGGAAGGCCTGTCCACTACAGGAAGCAGTATTTAGTCCCAGAAGATGATCTGGGATTTTATATGTATAGAGAACAGTCTGAGCATCCTTAAGTGTCTTAAACACTGTTCTATTGCTGTGATGAGACCTCATGGCCATGGCAATTCTTACAAAAGAAAGCATTTAATTGTGGGCTGGCTCACAGTTCAGAGGTTTAGTCCATTATCATCAAGGTCAGGAGCATGGTGGCACACAGACAGACACAGTGCTGGAGACATTGAGAAGGGAGCCACTGGGCCTGGCCTGGCCTTTCGAAAATTCAAAACCCTCCCCCAGTGACATACTCCCTCCGACAAGGCCATATCCTAATCCTTCTCAAGTAGTGCTACTCCCTGATGACTAAGATTCAAATATAAGAACCAATGGGGGGCATTGTTTGTTTGTTTGTCAACAGAGGGTTTCTCGTGTAGCCCTGACTGTCCTGGAACTCGCTTTGTAGACCATGCTGGCCTCAAGCTCAAAGATCTGTTATCACATTTCTTTACTATGGATACAGTGTGAGTATGTGTCTCACGTTCCTGCCACTGTTACTTCCTCTGCAATGGTGGACTGTAATCGTGAACTGTGAGCTGAAATAGATTCTTTTCCCTTAAGTTGTCAGGGCACTTTCTTTTCTTTCTTCCTTTAGATTTATTTATTCCGTGTGTATGATTGTTTTACCTGCGTGTGTGCCTGTGTACCATGTGTACGCCTGGTGGAGGTGGGAGGAGGAGGGGGGAGTCAGAGCCCCTGGAATTGGAGTTCTAGATGTTGTGAGCATCCCATGCTGGGAACTGAACTGAACTGAGCCATCTCTCCAGCCCTTGTCAGGGTATTTTATCACAGCGACAGAAAGGACAGTTAAGATGCCCAGTGAGGTTGGGCAGTGGTGGCGCATGCCTTTAATCCCAGCACTCGGAAGGCAGAGGCAGGAGGAGGAGACACTGATTCTAGTGTAGGGTAAAAAGTCCGAGCTCACTTCTGGGGCTTCACCAGTCCCTGCGCTCTCCCCAAGCTTAGTACTTGAAATCCTACCAATCCCTTCCCTGGAAATTGCTACCCTAGAAAATTCCGCCCCCAAGAAACCCTATATAAGACCTGTCTCTCTCTCAGTTCCCTGCTGCTTCTCATCCAAGCAGAGGCAGCCACCCTCTTGTGTTTTTCCCAATAATTCTCTTGCATGAGGTTTGTAGTGCAGAGTGACTTTGTGGTATCCTTGGCTCCTGATTGCCAGGATATCCTTCCCCTCAGAGCTATAACACTTACATCTAAGAGTCTGTCAAGTAGGCTACACCAACCATCACAAATAGCGGTTTTTAAAAATCAAACATTTCAACAATACAATCAGTAGATGTGCTGATTATATTTACATACTCAGGAATGATGAAAGGAAAATATTGAAAGTATGTTATAGGAGCCTCTGGAAGGAAAGAATTCAGTCAGGAGACACCGCAGTTTAAGTGGAAGTTTATTTAGCAAAGAAGAATTAAATAAGTGATATACATAGAGATTGCTGCTCCCAAAGGCAGTATCAGCACAATGAGTTCTCTGTTTGGATCTAAAAGTAATTTTTATGAGTATTTGTGAGGTAGGTGGCATATTCACAGGGTAAGGTGACCTTTCCCCCTCGCAAGTCATGGTATGCTACATCTCTCTTTTGGAGAATATATCAGTCAGGATTCTTTTTTTTCCTTTTCTTTTCTTTTCTTTTTTTTTTTTTTTTTTTTGGTTTTTTGAGGCAGTGTTTCTCTTTGTAGCCTTGGATGTCCTGGAACTCACTCTGTAGACCAGGCTGGCCTCAAACTCACAGAGATCCACCTGCCTCTGCCTCCAGAGTGCTTGTAGTCAAGGTTCTTTAGAGCAGTCGTTCTCAACTTGTGGGTTGCAACCCCTCTGGCAGTCAAACAACCCTTTTACATGGGTCCCATATCAGATAGCTACATGTTATGATTCATAACAGGAGCAAAATTACAGTTATGAAGTAGCAACAAAAATAATTTATGTTTGGGGATCCCTACAACATGAGGAACTGTCTTAAAGAGTTGCAGCATTAGGAAGGTTGAGATCCACTGGTCTAGAGGAACATAACTCTGTGTGTGTGTGTGTGTGTGTGTGTGTGAGAGAGAGAGAGAGAGAGAGAGAGAGAGAGAGAGAGAGAGAGAGAGAGGGAAGGAGAGGGAGAGAGAGAGAGAGAGAGAGAGGGAAGGAGAGGGGGAGAGAGAGAGAGAGAGGGAAGGAAGGAGAGGGAGAGAGAGAGAGAGATCTGTAATGCCAATCTCAGGGGATCTGATGCCCTTTTCTGGTCTCCATGGGCATCAGGCACACACACAGTAGACAGACATACATGCAGGCAAAACACTCATGCACATATAAATAAAACACATAAATAAGGTCTTAAAAATAATTATTGTCAGCCAGGTGGTGGTGGCACACACCTTTAATCCCGGCACTCGGGATCTCTGTGTGTTCGAGGCCAGCCTGGTCTACAAGAGCTAGTTCCAGGGCAGGCTCCAAAGTGACAGAGCAACCTTGTCTCGAAAAACAAAACAAAATAAAATTATTGTCAATAAAGATTACATTTTAAAGTATTCTTGTTATAAAGAGAATGTGAAAATAAAGCCTGGTAGTCTTTTTATTAGTACATTTTCCTCAGTGTTGTTCATTACAGGCGATTGCTTTAAGTCTAGCATTCTCCTTGTTTTTCTTTTATTTCATCTGCTCTTTGTTCACAACTTTATTTCTTCTTCTGCCTTATTTGGGTGCATCTAATTAATCATACATCATCTTTATAAATTCTTAACTTTTTAAGGTAGTACAAATCCACTACTTTTCACATAACACTCTTTTTTCCTGTCCCGTGTATCCCATTTTCTCCGAATGGAGAAATTCTTTGGCATTTAGTATGAGTCAGCTGCTGCTGTACAGTGTATTGATTTTGGTGTTACTGATCAGTAGATGTATGGTAAGTCTTTTCTCCAACAAGAGTTTCTCAGAAGTTACACACTTCCCATAAGAGAACACCGAAATGGGGGCTCTGCTACGCTCTGAAGGGAAAGGTGCCCAGGCAGTTGGGATCCAAGGAAGACCACAGAGTCACACCACACAACAAACCTCACACAAGAGATCTACTGGGGAAGACAGAGAGGGTGCTGGCCGGGAGAGAAGCAGCAACTGAACAGGAGGCAGGCTTCATGAAGGGTTTCCTAGGGGCAGGGCTTTACAGGGTGGCCTGCGATTGTTGGCATTTTGTGACTTGATCTCGGGGCAAGCTCAGGGATTGATGGGACTATTTAGCCTGATCTTGGACTTTTTTCTGCAGGGCAGTGCTTGGCCACCTGCATCTCCAGGGGCTGGAAACTGAGGTTGTGACACTTAGTCTGGGTGTGGGACCCAGCCACTTGTGCCTGAAGGGTTTACAGTGGCCATACCTGTAGGTCCAGCACTTGGGAGACTAGGGCAAAGGGACCAAAAGTTCAAGGCCAGCTTGTGTTGTGTAGCTATACCGTGTCTATGAGAGAGAGAGAGAGAGAGAGAGAGAGAAGATGATAAAGGTAGACTCAGAATCTTTCAGAATCTTAACACTTGGGGAGCTGAGACAGAGGGTTGTGAATTTGAGACAGCCCTGAGCCACATAAAACCCAAAGTATAGACCGTTTAGCTAGCGCTAACTCATTTCTGTTCTGCTGTGTTGTTTTGATGTTTGTTTGTTTGTTTGAGATGAGGTCTCACAATATAGCTTTGAACTCACTGTGCATCCCAGGCGGCCCTGGAACTCAGAAGGCCCCACATCTGCCTCCTGAATGCTGGGATTGCAGGAATGTGCTGCCATGTCCAGCTTTAACTATCTAACTGGGGCCCACGTAAGGATTTGAACCAGAATATGTTTATGTCATTTCAGGATTTGGTGACGTTTGGAGATGTAACTGTAATTTTCACTCAAGAGGAATGGGAATGGCTGAATGATGCTCAGAGAGACTTGTACAGGAAGGTGATGTTGGAGAACTATAGGAGCCTAGTGTCGCTGGGTAAGGACTTCTCTGGAGAATTCCAACTCTCTCTCTCTCTCTCTCTCTCTCTCTCTCTCTCTCTCTCTCTCTCCCTCTCTCCCCCCACCCCTCTGTGTGTGTGTGTGTGTTCATGCTCCTGCCATGGCACATGTATGGGAATCAGAAGACAGCTTTCAGGAGTTGGTTCTCCCCTTTCATCTTGTGAGTCCTGGGGATAGAACGCAATTCATCAGGAGGCATGGCAGTAAGCACCTTTTTCCAACTGAGCCACCTCACTGGCCCCTTTAATTTCAAATTTTTATTTGTGTGTGTGTGTGTGTGTGTGTGTGTGTGTGTGTGTGTGTGTGTGTGTGTTAGGGAGCTGTGTGCACATGCCACAGTGTGCATGTGGAGGTCAGAGGACAACTCTGTGGCATCAGTTCCCTCCCTCCACCTTTTCAGGGTTCCATGGATGGAACTCAGGATATCAGGCTTACACAGCAAGCGCTTTTCCCACCGAGCCATTTTATTGGCCCAGTTTCTCTTTCTTAAGCCCATGGAGTGGCACATGCCTGTAGTTTCAGTTCCAGATGACTAGTGTATTAGTCAGGGTTCTCTAGAGGAACAGAACTGATAGGATGAATCTATATGCATATGTATGTATGTGTGTGTGTATACACATATAGTATATATACTTATATATACTATATTATTATATATTACATTATATATATGCACACATGTGCACACATACATACATATGTCTTACAAGCTGTGGTACAGCTACTCCAACAATGGCCGTCTACTAACAGAAGGTCCAAAAATCCTGTAGTTGTTCTGTCCACAAGGCTGGATGTACCAGCTGGTCTTCAGTCTACACCAGAATCCCACAGTAGGCTCTAATGTCAATGAAGCAATGGACGTACCAGCGAAATCTAGAACAAGCAAGCAAAGAGAGCAAGTTTCCTTCTTCCACATCCTTATGTAGGCTGTCAGCAGAATGTGTGGCCCAGGTTAAAGGCCACCAGGGTTTTAGGTAATTCCAGATGTCTTCAAGTTGACAACCAAGAAGAGCCACCTGCTGGGGAAAGAGGACTGCCTGGGGAAGCAGCCTGGGCGAGCTAGCAAACCCCACTCCATAAGTTCAAAGAGAATTGTGTTTTATAAGTTACATTTTACAGAATTGGTAGCTTTTTTAGACTGTCCCTTTGTGTCGTTCATTCTAAAGAATATTTCCCATCTCCCTTAGCTCCCACCTGTAACATCTCCCCTTCCTAAGGAGGGGACTTGATCTCCGAGAGTGACTAATTCCTCTTCTGTTTCTTGGAAGCAGGAATTCCTGTTTACAAGCCAGCTGTGATCTCATTACTGGAACAAGGAAAGGACCCCTGCATAGTGCAGAAGGAGGGAGCAAGAGATGCCTGCCCTGGTGAGTGGGGACACGCTAGGGAGGTGGGAGCCCCTTGCTGGACAACCTCAGATGTTGGCGAAGGCCCAGCTCACTGTTGGCGCTTCTGGAGTAGGTTTCGTTAAAGCTTGTGGTCCATGCAGAAGACGGTCTATCATGCCGAGCTGGTTTAGAATGCGTGAGTTTATTAGGTACACAGCCTGCTGCAGTAGAAGAATAAACACCAAGCTGCAGAGAGACGTTAGCGCATCGGGTCAAATGCTCACGCCGATTGGGGAAGCCCAGGAACCAGGAGCTTTTGATGGACTGATGGACACAGGGTCCAGGCAGATGGCCTCTCCGAGTGAGACTTCCTGTTAGCCATTCCCACCACAGGCGATGTTGTATCATAGGGAGGACAGTAGCTGCTTTGGAAAGGTACCTGAGAATGTTTACCTCCTAGCTGTGGTCAAGGACACAGTGGGGTTTTATTTTGTTTGTTTTAATCTAACACAGTGTTTCTCAACCTATGGGTCATAACCCATTTGGGGGAGCTGAACAACCCTTTCACCGGGGTTGCCTGAAACCATCAGAAAACACAGATGTTTACATTATGATTCATAACTGTAGCAAAATTACAGTTATGAAGTAGCCACAAAAATAGCGTTATGATTGTGATTCACCACATGAGGAACTGTATTAAAGGGCTACAGTACTGACAGTTTTCTTGGCATCCTCTGTAGCTCATTCCGTGTTGTGTATTTCCCTAGTAGGTCTCCTTCTCATTTACATTATCAGTTGTGTTTCCCTGAACCTGAGCAAAGCAATCTCATAACACATTCTTTTATAGCTGTAATAGTTTGTTATTTTAAGTAATGCATTAGGTTGCTATTCATAAATCAGTTGTATTTTTCAAGATCCGGCGTGTACATTTATTTTGTATTACTATTCTCTTTGTCTTCCTTTTTTTTAATATTTATTTTATTTTAAGTATATTGGCATCACAGGCCCTGGAACTGGAGTTCCAGACAGTTGTGAGCTGCCATGTGGATGCTGGGAATTGAACCTGGGTCCTCTGGAAGAGCAGCCAGTGTTCTTAACTGCTGAGCCAGCTCTCCAGCCCCCTACTATTCTTTTTCAATTCTTGGTTTTGGCTTTTTCTTTCCTGCTGATTTTCCCATTTATTGTATTTTCCATAATGCTGCTTGGGTTGCTTAGCCTGCCGATCTCATTCTCTATTATCTGGTGCTAAACTGTCAAGGGCTCTGAGATTTCCTCTGGGTATCTTCAGCTGTCTCCTGTAGATTCTGATAGTTCATGCTTTTTGTTACTATTCTCTCCTATAGTTTTAAACTTCCCTTTCATTTGAGTTGTTTGAAGGATAATTTTCTTACTGTTGAGGGAAGGCCGCTTGTTCGTCCCAGCTGCCCAGAACCAAAATAATCACATGGAAACTGTATTAATTAAATCACTGCTTGGCCCATTAGCTCTATCTTCTTATTGGCTCTTATATCTTAATTTAACCTATCTCCATTAATCTGTGTATCACCACAAGGTCATGGCCTACCAGCAAACTTTCAGCGTGTCTGTCTCCGGGAGCAGCTCCATGGCTTCTCTCTGACTACTCCTCCTTTTTCCCAGGGTTCAGTTTAGTTTTCCCCGCCTAGCTCTGTTCCCCTATAGCTTGCTATAGGCCCAAAGCAGTTCCTTTATTAACCAATGATATTCACAACATACAGAGGGGAAATCCCACATCACGTTACATTTTGTTCAGATTGTTTTATTGTATTTGATCATACAGTGGTTATATTATATTTTTTGAAGTGGGGGTATTTTGAGACAGGATTTCTCTTTATAGACAAAGCTGGACTTGAACTCACAGAGATCCACCTGCCTCTGCCTCCTGAATTAAAGGCTTTTGCTGCCACTGCCCAGCTCATGTAGTGTTAATCTTAGGATATATTTATAGATGGTAAACTGCATCCATATAAATCAAACAATTTGAGTTTTTACACAGATTCCTTTACACTAAGCTTTGACACCATGTAGTACCTTTTACAAAATTGACTTTTACTATTTCAGAACCTTTACAGTTCATTTCAATTTTAGAATGAAATTGAGAATTTCTACTCAAGGAGCTTTGTTTGGGATTATGTTTACATATCAATTGAGAGAGATCAGATAGATCCCTTTCTAATTTATAATTATAATTAAAAAATACTCATTCTACAACTGTTGAGATAATATATTACCATTAACATAGTGAACAGCACTGATGATATTTCAATATTCATTCCTTGGATTTATTTTTGGTCAGAATTATGCTTCCCATATTTTATTAGTTTGATTTGCTAATGGTTTTGGTCAGCATTTGCATTTGTGTTGAGACACTCCATTGGCCTGCGGGATTGCCTGTAATTTTTTTATGTGGCTTCATTATCAAGATAATAATGGACTTGTGAAAACAGGAGTCTTTTGTCAACTTCTGCTTTCCGGAAAGGTTTCCCAGAATGGTATTCTTTTCCCCTTAAATCTTTGGTGGGATTCACTAGAAAAGACATGTGTAGGGAACAGAGGTAATGAATATAGGAGGATTTGGGTGATTTAATTCTTCTTGCTTCATCTTTGGTAAGGCATTATCTTTCAAGTGATCATGTATTTCAAATGAGCTGTCCAGTTGATTACATAATTTACTTTATAAAAGTATCTTTTTAATTCTGTAGAACATGATGATTAACTCCTTTCAGATCTGATGCTGACAATTTTTTTCTTAATTTTTCTAAATTTTTAAAAATATTTTATTTATTTACTTTGTGTGTATACATGTGTGCATATGTAGGGAGGCCAAAGAACCATGTTGAGGAGTCGGTTCTTTCCTCCTTCAGTGTGGGTTCTAGACATCAGCCTTAGGTCAGCGGGTGGAACGGCCGATGTCTTTATGCCCTGAGCCATCTTTTTTGGTTTTTCCAGACAGGGTTTCTTTTTCTTTTCCCTTTTTTTTTCTTTTTTCTTTTCTTTCTTTCTTTCTTTCTTTCTTTTTTTTTTTTTTGAGACAGTGCTTCTCTGTATAATAACCTTGGCTGTCTTGGAACTCTCTCTGTAGACCAAGCTGGCCTTGAACTCACAGAGATCCACCAGTGCTGGGATTTAAGGCATGTGCTACCACCATGTGACTAAATGTAGTTTTTTTAAAGAGGTAATCTTATCTGGGACTAATAAGGAGAAGCCAGATTAAAGCCTTACTAAGTTAATAAAAGCAAGCAGTTTGATAAGAAATTATGTTTTCATGAAGACATTGTGGCTTGAGCAATCAACTGAAAATTTATATTTGATTAGGACTTGTTACAAAGAAAATTGTTTTCAGAAGCACCTTTCCTAGAAGGTAAAATTAACCATAGACTAGCTCTAGCTGTCCTGAAACTCACTATGTAGACCAGACTGGCCTCGAACTCACAGAGAACCAACTTCCTACCTCATTCTCCCAAGTACTGAAATTAATGGTGTGTTCCACTATACCCAGCTTAATCACCTTTCTTAATTTAGTTTTTCAGACGCATTAAGAGATGTTAAATCCTTTCATTTCTTTTGTATTTTACTTTCTTTGTTTGAGCACTTTCTTTTCTTATAATGAATGGATTTTAAAACATCTATTTCTTGGTTTCCTTTAGATTGGGATTATATATTCAAAGGCATTGAATTTTCATCAAAGCAAGATATTTATGAAGAATCAGCCAAAGTCCTACCAATAGAAAGAAGCCATCTTAGATATAGCCTTGACTCTCCCAATTTGAAAGACCATGGAAGTGTACACTGGTTTAAGAACGGGTTGGGAGATCAGGAGGTACATTCTGATCAATTGCTCATCATTCATAAAGAAGTCCCTGAAGGTCACAGTAATGGGTGTAATCCATCTTGGCAAATATTCCACCAAGATGCAATACTAGATATACCACAAAGTTTTTCTACCAAAGAAAAAACACATCAGTGTGAGCCACAAAAGAGAAGCTACCGAAAAAAGTCTGTTGAGATGAAACATAAGAAGGCGCATGTAGAAAGAAAAGTTCTGAAGTGTAACGAATGTGAGAAAGTCTTTCACCAGAGCTCATCCCTTACTCTCCACCAGAGGATTCATACTGGAGAGAAGCCCTACGCATGCGTTGAGTGTGGGAAGGCCTTCAGCCAGAGCGCAAACCTAGCTCAGCATAAGAGAATCCATACTGGAGAGAAGCCTTTTGAGTGTAAAGAATGTAGGAAGGCCTTCAGCCAGAATGCACATCTTGCTCAGCATCAAAGAGTTCATACAGGAGAGAAACCTTACCAGTGTAAAGAATGTAAAAAAGCCTTCAGCCAGATTGCACACTTGACTCAGCATCAAAGAATTCATACTGGAGAGAGACCTTTTGAATGTATTGAATGTGGGAAAGCCTTTAGTAATGGTTCGTTTCTTGCTCAGCATCAGCGAATCCATACAGGAGAGAAACCGTATGCATGTAATGTGTGTGGGAAAGCTTTTAGTCACCGTGGATACCTAATTGTCCATCAAAGAATTCATACTGGAGAGAGACCCTATGAATGTAAAGAATGCAGGAAATCTTTCAGCCAGTATGCACACCTTTCTCAACATCAGAGAGTCCATACTGGAGAAAAACCTTATGAATGTAAAGTCTGTAGGAAAGCCTTTAGCCAGATTGCTTACCTTGATCAACATCAGAGGGTTCACACTGGAGAGAAACCCTATGAGTGTCCCGAATGTAGAAAGGCCTTCAGCAACAGTTCATCACTCACTCAGCACCAGAGAAGTCACACTGGAGAGAAACCCTATACGTGTAAGGAATGTCGGAAAACGTTTAGCCAAAATGCCGGCCTTGCTCAGCATCAGAGAATCCATACTGGAGAGAAACCTTATGAATGTAATATTTGTGGGAAAGCCTTCAGTTATAGTGGATCTCTTACTCTCCATCAGAGAATTCATACCGGAGAGAAACCGTACGAATGTAAAGATTGCAGGAAATCCTTCAGGCAACGTGCACACCTTGCTCATCATGAGAAGGTCCATATTATGGAGTCATTCCTGTCCCTTTCCTCTCCATCACCCTCTACATCCAATCAGTTGCCAATAGCTATAGATTTGATCTCATAATATGATCCAAATCTGACCCATTAGAACCCTTGATATTTCATCCTCCTTGTCTTCTACATGTTAATCTGATTTATGTGGGAGTACTAAAACAGCCTTCCAGTGTACTCACCCATGCCTCTGTCAGTCTTCACACTTCATCCAAACTTTAGAAGAACACATTTTGGTCTTATTATTTATCTTTCATTAGTTAAGATTACTTACCGACATCTAAAAGTTCATAGGGGAAAAGCACACAATCCTTAAAGTAACCTAACCGGCCACCTTGTCCCCAGCACCTTGTTTCAAACTACCTTCTAAACCCTTCATGCCAATGTTCCCCCCTCCCTTGGAACATCCAGAATTAAAATAGATCTAGGCTCTAATCCTTGCCCTTCCATTTTCCATCCCTAATTTTAGAGCATTTGGTCTTTTGTACCCTTCAGTCTTATTTCTATATGGGACTAATAATGGTTCTACCTCAAAAGTTATTGGGAAAAGTAAATAATGCATGTATATTTCTTAGCAGAGTGCCTAGCATAAAATAATACTAATCTAAAATAAAAATATGATGATTCACAATGAAGAGTTGATCATTTTAATTATGAAGAAGCAAGAACACAGACCTGCATGTTATAACGTTGGTTTTATTAGAAATACTGAAGTTGGAGACTGAGGTTGCAGCTCAGTTTGTAAAGTGCTTTCTTAGCAGGCACAGGCCTGGTCCACTCCCAGTGACTTGTAAGACGGGGCATAAAAGTTCAAGCTCATTCTGAGCTACATAGCAAGTTCAAGTCCAGCCTGATGAGACCCTATCTTTCATTATTCATGTTCTATGAAGCCACACTTGTACTTCTCTAGAAAAAAGAAAAAAACTTACTCCAAGGTAGAATTTACTGAGATATATCCATTATATATATGTAAACAAAGGAAAATGGATATTTTAAAACAGTGCAGATAGTTTGGTGATATGCAGTGAACTAGAGCACTTACCAAGATACACCACAGCTAAGGCCTTAAACACATCTTCTGCTGGCAGTGGTGGTGCACGCCTTTAATCCCAGCACTCGGGAGACAGAGACAGGTGGATTTGTGTGCATTCAAGGTTAGCCTGGTCTACTAAACGAGTTTCAGGACAGCTTGTTAGACAGAGAAACACTGTCTCAAAAAATTCTCCAGTTTTTTTTTTAAAGAAATTGAGTGTGCGTGTGCGTGTGCGTGTGTGTGTGTGTGTGTGTGTGTGTGTGTGTACGTGTGTGTACATGCAAGTGCCTGAGGAAGCCAGAAGGCAGCCACTGGAGTCCCTGGCGTTGGAGTTACACCTGTTGATGACCCATCCGGTGTGGATGCTGTGCGCATAATCACTGAGTTATCTCTACAGCACTACATCTCAGTTAACTCAGAAGAATTCAAGTCTTGTGAAATGCTTTCTGGCAAGAATGGAATGACCTTAGAAACAGCAGAAAGATAACCCAAATGTGCCCCAAACTTGAACCAAACTAGCACCCTTTTAAAGAACTTAGTTCAAAGACAACATCCTAAGAACAGACACTAGGGGTTTGCAGAGATGGTGCAGCGGTTAAAAGCACTTGTTGCTCTTGCAGAGGACCTGGGCTCAGTTCCCAGCACCCACATGGTGGCTCACAACCACCTGTAACTCCAGTTCAGGGCTTCTGATGTCTTCTTATGTCCCCCATGGGACCCCACTACAGACCAAAATAGTGATTGCATCTAAGTCCAATTTGGTAAACCAATGAGGTTTTCTTGGGGTGGTTTTTTGTTTTTTTAATCTGCATTTTATGTATTTTATCTTCATGTATGTCTAGTGCCTAAAAAAGCCAGAAGAAGGTGTCAGATCCCCTGGAACTTGAGTTGCAGCTCTGAGCCACTGTATGGGTTCTAAGAACTGACACTGGGCTTTCTGGAAGAGCACCAAGTGCTCTTCATCACCGAGTCACCTTTCCAGGCCCCTACTATTTTGTTTTTTGTTTTGTTTTGTTAACTACGAACTATCTTCTTAGTAGTCCAGGCTAGTTTTGAACTCACAAGTATCTCCCCACTTCTGCCTCCTGAGTTCTGTATTAAAGGCATATACCATGCCTGGCCCTACTTTATTTTTTCAGAGTGTCTCTCAGTGAACCTGGAGTTCACCTTTTCAACTATTCTGTCTGATCAGCAAGCCCACCCCCCCCAGATCTACCTGTTTCCACCTCCCACAACTAGGGTTACAGGCTGTAAAGCCTGATTTACATGCATGCTGGAGATCTGAATGTAGGGCCTCATGCTTGTGTTTTGCATGTGTAACATGCATGTAGTGAAGGTGAGGTTGCTAAACACTTTTTTTTTTTTTTTTGAAAAGGTATGTGGATAGCTCAAGCCAAGCAGGGATCCTGGTTGCTAAGCCATCCCAAATGCTTACCTGCTCCAGATCTATCTCTTCTTTTGCTTCTATTGGCTCCTTAACGTCATTTAATATGTACCTCTGTAAGTGAATTTATGTCCATTTAAGAGTATGTATTCTGGAAATTGACCCCTTTATTATAACTTTTCTATGCTAAGAATTGAATCCATGGCCTTAACACAAACTAGGAATTACTCTATAACTTTTATCATTCATTCCTTGTTTTGTTTCAGCTTTTCAAGTGCTTATACCACCTATTACCCTGCTACCCTCACCCTCTCACCACACATACACTCCCACTGTTAGGGGTTGCACAAAACCCCCAAGCTAAACGACCATAACATACGTAGAGGACTGAACACAGACTCATGCAGGTTCCATGATTGCTGCGTCAGTCTCTGAGCCCCTGTGTGTCCTACTCAGTTGATTCTGTGACTTCAACCCCTATGACTCCTGAGAGGGCTTGGGTGGGGGCAGCAGACCAGAGCCAAGACAGGGTCTCCTCATAGCCCTAATAGAGACTAGGATTTAGATTCAGTTCCCCAAAATGAACAAAGCTAAACAGACAGTGCTTAGTAAAACCACAGCTTAGGAGCAATCGATCAGCAGGAGCCCCACAGCCTTCTGCTGGCTCAGCAGGCCCCCAAAGCTCCTTTGCTAGCTCAGCAGGCGCCCCCCCAGTCTCCTGATAACTCAAGATAGCGTTCTCTACTCTGCTGCTTGAAGGTCCCTAACCACTAGGACCTCCCACCAGTCAGCCCCATGCTAATTTTTCCTCCACCAATCAGCCCCAGATTATCCTTCCTCCCAGGAATTCCTCTAACTGCTAAAAAGAAGCTCATGATCTGCTTTGAGGGTCACCAGGTGATCTCAACATTGAAATTAATAAAGCGCTCTTGTTACTGCATATGTGGCTGTTGGTCTTTACTTAGGGGCTTCTCTCAGACCCTAACAGCTCCTACAAGCCTTTCTCCCCTTCTTCTGCAGGGTTCCCTAAGCTCGGTCTAATATTTGGCTGTGGGTCCGCTTCTGCTACCATAAATGTATACGTATAAATAAAATTTTAATTTTAAATTCTTTTTTAAAGATTTATTTATTTATTGTGTATACAACATTCTGCCTCCATGTATGCCTACATGACAGAAGAGGGCACCAGATCTTATTACAGATGGTTGTGAGCCAACACGTGGTTGCTGGGAATTGAACTCACAGCCTCTGGAATAGCAGCCAGTGCTCTTAACCACTGGGCCATCTCTCCAGCCCCAATTTTAAATTCTTAAAAAAAATTGTTTTAAAAGACAGGGTGGGACATGATTCAACCCTCCAAAGACACAGCCACATCCCCATAATCTAGTTCTTCCAATAACACCTCACCAAAACTTCCCAGAGTCACCTACCAGCTACCACCTATGGTGGACAATTCGTATTTAAATCCCAACACTTGTGGTCAAAATTAGACCCTCTTGGCCAAACAGTATAAACTTTTCTTAACAAGAAACAGGTGTTCTCCTAAATAGCTTTTGCACAAGGAAAACTCATACAAAAGAGCCTGATTGTATACAATTGAATCACACAAAAGAATTCGGACTTTATTTCTTATACAACGTACACAAGCTGGAAAGAGGGACAGAAAAATACATTGAACATGTTGACTAACTCAAATGGAAACAGCCAATACATTACCCCAGGAGGACTTCCATGAATTAATCACCTTGAGATGCTACAACACACTATCACTGACTGGTTGACTTATAGAGAAATGAGGTTTTCATAGTTCCTCCAAAGACTGGAAATCCAACATCAGGGTATCACACTGGTCAGTGGTAAGGGCCTTTTCTTAGTTTGCAGATGACCGTCTGTGTTCTCATATGGAATAGAAAGGGATCAAGTTCTCTGGTGTCTCTGATTAATACACTTATCAAAAAGGCCCATCCACATCATGATTCCATTAATCTCATTTCCAAATATCACACTGAGGAGTTAGAGCTTCAACATATGAGTTTTGGAGTAACACAAATGTTCAGGCCATAAAAACACAGTTACTTTTTATACAACAACTAGCAATATTACATGAAAATGCTGTTTATTTATATAAATATAGACAATTTATGTTCAAATAAAAAAGTAAAAAATAACTTCTCCCTGCTCTGAAGTTCCCCATTCTCCAGTCTCTCCTGCCCACCCCACCCCGAGCCTGTCTTAATCACACTAAGTTTCCACAGTGCATCTCGGCATCCATGGAGTCAGTGTGCTACTGACTGCTGCACACCACTGCCAACACTATTTTAACACTTCCCTGTTCTCATCCCAACACATGTCTCTCAAAAGAAGAGGCACCCTGTTTCCTGTTTCGTTTTTGGTTTTTTGAGACTAGGTTTCTCTGTGTAGCTTTGGAGCCTGTCCTGGAACTCACTCTGTAGACCAGGCTGACCTCAAACTCACAGAGATCCGCCTGCCTCTGCCTCCTGAGTGCTGGGATTAAAGGTGTGCACTACCACAGCCCAGCTGTTTCCTGTTTTGCCTGTTAGTCCTTACATACAGGAGTTCTAGTTCTGAGAACAGACTCAACACTCCATTCTCCTGGGACCTCAATGTGGGCTCAAAGCACCATCTGGAGTAAGATAGACTCGCAATCCTATTTGATTGTATGCATCCAGTGAACTGTCCTCAAAACTACACTGGAAATAAAATAGCAACTGAAAAACGCTCTCATTTACAAACCTCGGGACAATATCCTGAGCACACCTCAGCTGATTTCAGATCTTCAGTTCAAAATCCGTCAACTACTTTTGTGCTTTGGCTTTGAAGGGAAGAATATCATAAAATGGCCCCAAAGACACAAAACATTTTATAGGCAGATCGTTCCCTCCCTCCAATTAATGATTTCTGATGTAGGATTTTTTAGCATTATGATGGCATGGAAGCAATATCCAATAGGCTAGAAATTGTGATCTTTCGCTAGGCTGAAGATGAGCAGTAAGCAGTATGATTGCTCTCGAGATGCTGGGCAGCAGGATCAACTGAGAACTGGGACTCCACATTGTACTGTGCTGCTAGACAATCACATTTGGTAGGGTAGCTATACTAAATATAGCTCTATTTTAAATGTTTCAAGTTATGGTGAGTTTATCAGGACAGACATCGTAAGTCGAGAACACTCACGCACATTCCCCATGCCTCTGAACACTTCTTGGAAATCCTTTTCAGCTTCTGCAGTTAGCAGCAACGTCAGGACTTTCCTCTGAATGTGTGCTCTGATGTCGAATCAGAGATGAGCTCCGACTATACGCCTTACCACATCTGCTACATTCATATGGTTTCTCGAGAGAATGACTTCTCTGGTGCCGTATAAGGTCCGAGCCGCTGCTGAAGGCCTTCCCACACTCATTACATTCGTAGGGCTTCTCCCCAGTGTGACTTCTTTCATGCAGAATGAGGGATATGCGCTGAGTAAAGGACTTCTTGCATGTTTTGCATGCGTAGGGCTTCTCTCCAGTGTGAATTCTCTCATGCTGGGCAAGATGAGCGCTCTGGCTGAAGGCTTTCCCACACTGGTCACATTCATAAGGTCTGTCTTCACTGTGGATTCTCTTATGTCGGGTCAGAGATATCCGGTGGCTGAACGCTTTCCCACATTCTTCACACTGATAGGGCTTTTCTCCAGTGTGGATTCTTTGATGTTCAGTAAGAAATGACTGGCGGCCAAAAACTTTGCTACATTTATTGCATTTGAAAGGCTTCTCTTCTGAATGAATGTTCAGATGGACTTTAAGGTTTTTAATGCCACAAAACATCTTTCCACATTCCTTGCATTCGATGAGTTTCTTTTTCCTTTTATGAATTTTCTGGTGTTGAATAAGGGATGAATACCGATTGCAGACCTTCTCACATTTATTGCACTTAAACTGCTTCTCCCCATTATGAGTTCTTAGGTGCAGAATAAGGGTCGAAAGCCGTCTGAAGTCCTTCTGACACTTATCACATTTGTAGGGTTTCCCTGAAGTGTGAATTCTCTGATGAAGCATTAAGGGTGAGATCCTACTGAAGGACTTCCCACATTTCCTACATGTAAAAGGATGTTCTAAATGCCAAGTTCTCTGCTGGGGACGCTGATGTAAGGCCTTCTTATTTCCATGAGTTTTCTCTCCAGTACAAATTCTTTTACTTACAAGGACTGTCTTCTTTTTGAAGCCTCTCCCATATTTATTACACTTTTGTATTTTCTTTCTATTGTGAATTCTCTTATGAAGTAAAAAGGACGACATTCGGCTGAAGGCTTTTCCACATTTTCTGCACTGGTGAATACTCTCAACGATGTGATTATTATGGGGTACACTGAGAGATGGGCATGAACCTGGAGCCTTCTCATGGTTAAAATTTTCCTTTTGATTATGAACTCTCCTATGTATCATAAGAGTTAAATTTTTATGAAAAATTTCCCCACATTTATCACATTCATAGCTTTTGTCCCGATTGTGAACTTTCTGATGAAGAATGAGGGATAAGATCTGTCTGAAAACTTGTTTACAATTACTGCATCCGTAAGACTTCTCTCCAATGTGAAAGTCTTGATGAAGTTTAAAAGACAGACTTCGAAAAAAGGTTTTTCCACAATTATTACACTTTAAAGATTTCTTGCCTGAATGTCCTTTCTTGGGCTTTCTTACAAATGAATTTTTGTTTTGTTTTGTCATCCCGGTGGTGACCTTTTGTTGTGAAGAAACTGGTTTCTGATGAATACTTTGCACAGATTGACTTGGTGGTAACTTCTTGGTCTCACACTTAGACGCTGATTCTGAAATACACCAGGAAGTTATAATTAGTTTCCTGTGCTGAAGAAACGAAGCTCGTGTACTAAAAAGGAGTCATTATAATTAGTGGTTATAACAGCACAACGCTAACGAGAGAGAACAATGTGTCTTTCTCTAGTCCCCACTACTGTACTAAGTCTTGTGGTGACTACTTTTGTTCGTTCATTTTCTGAGACAGGGTTTCTCTATGTAACAGTCTTGACTGTCCTGAAACTCACTTTGTGACCAGGTTGGCCTCGAATTTTAGAGATTTACTAATGACCTTCTTGCTTTGTGGTGATTACTTTGAATCATCGGTGTGACACAATCCAGAGCCCCCAGAAGAACATCTGAGAATGTCATAATTACCTTTACCCACCGTGGGGAGCACCATCCCTGGGTTTGGGTTCCACATAGAATAAAAAGGAGGAAGCCAGCTGTGCAATGCCAGCATTAACGCATTTCTCAGCTCTCAGCAGTGGATCTTAAGCAGCTAGTTGCTTGAACTGTAACCTAGAATTGCGAACCAATAAATCCTTTCTCTCTTAACATGCTGTTTTCTGGGTATTAATCACAGCAACAGGAAACAGACATAGGACAGGGCTTTCCAGAAATATTTAGTAACTGGAATTCAGGAAAGATTGAAGTTTGAAAGAGAATAAATCACTTTTATATAGGTAATATATTTTATAGCATATACATTTAACTCCATAGATTGTTCATTAGTTAAATGCATTTCACTACATGAAATTCATAAAACGGAATTAAAAGGCATGGTTACTTGGGATTAAAGGTGGAAATAGAAATTAACTGTAAATGAAACTGTGTAATGAAAACATCTAAAACTGGATTATGGTGATATCAAACTTGGTAAATTTATGAAAAAATTGGATTATACTCTTAGGTTGAGTGAATACCTCTATAAAGTTATAAATCCTAAAAGCACATTCTTGAATACTGAACCCTGAGAAGCACGAATGTACTAACAGAGTCACTTGGAAAGAACATGCTCCAGCCTGTTGAGCGACCTGTAAGCATGTGATATGCTCCAAGTTTGCTAGTTTTTGTGAGGTGTCACCTATGTGGGATGGGCCTTGGTGATGTAGCTGGCTCTGAGTTATCATGTCTGCTCCTGTAAGTAACCCCTGACCCACAGTCCTGTAAGGAACCTCAACAAAACTCAGTGGTTCACCAAATTGGACTTTGGTGGTATCTGTACTTTGATCTATTGTGGGTTCCCTATTTGGGGTGTGTAGATGTATATGTTGTCTCCTCACAAAAAGCTTTGTCACACAACACACTCTGGGGTAGGCTTCTGGTGACGTAGCTGTCTTTGAGTCATTTCTGCTCTAGTAAGTAGTCATACTCCTTTCACCCATACTCCTGTAAATAACCTCAACAAAACTCACTGGTCCATCAAGTTGGACTTTGGTGGTATCCTTAAGTTGATCTGTCATTGGTTCCCTGGCTGGGGTGAGTAGATGTTTGCCTCCCTTCCCAGCATAGTGTTAGGTAACAGTGGGTGACATTCCACAGGGTGATGTCCTGGGCTACATAAGAAGATCCAATAAGCACAACCATCCATAATTTAACTTCTTGGCTCTCACAGCTGCCCCAAGGTGCTGTGACTTCTCCGTGATGAACTTTTAACCTCAAACTGCAAACCAAAATTAACCCTTTTGTGGTTGTTTGAATGAGAATGACCCCAGAAGGTTCACATATTTGAATGCTTAGCCACCAGTTAGTGAGACTGGGACAAGGAGGCATGACCATGGTGGAGTTGGTGACGCCTTTCTGGAAGAGGTACAGGCTGTGAGGTTTCCAAAGCCCACAAGAGGCTCAGTTTTTCTCTGCCTGATGCCTGCAGACCTAGATGGAAAGCACTCAGCTACTGCTGCAGTTCAATGCCTGTTTGCTGTCAGCCACACTGATGAGGGACTGGACTGGCCCTCTGAAACTGTGAGCAAGACTCCAGTTAGAGGCTTTCTTTTATGGGTTTCCTTGCTCATGGCATCTCCTCACAGCAATGAGCAGTGACTTTCCCCTTAAGTGCTTCCCTCAGAGTATTTTACCACAGCTGATGGAAAGTAATTAGGATGGAAGACTAGCTACACTATATTACAGTATCACGTATCATTAATATATATATTATATATATATATATTAAACGCATATTAATATATATGCGTTTGATTTGGGAGTCTAGGACCGCTTTACCTTTCTCAAGTCTGGACAGTTAGGAACTGTGAAGCACATGCTACTCCATGAATGCTGGGGAAAAGTTCTGTAATCCTGCAGCTGTTTAATATCTGATAATAACTATCATAATTACTAACAGGAGATTATGACACCAGAATTACATTCTGGTAAAGGAGGAATTAGGAAAAGTAACAGAAGGGCTGGAGAGATGGCTCAGCGGTTAAGAGCACTGGCTGCTCTTCAAAGGTCCTGAGTTCCATTTCCAGCAACCACATGGTGGCTCATGACCATCTGTAATGAGATCTGGTGCCCTCTTCTGGCCTGCAGGCATATGTGCAGACAACATTGCATACATAATAAATAAATAAATCTTTTTTAAAAAGCAACAGAAAATTTCACCATGAAGCCAGCAAGATCAGATAAGCAAGAAGTCTGGCTTCCCCAAGGCTCAGAGAACATGGTGGAGAAAGGGGTGGAACAAATATTAAGAGTCAGGATGGGGAGGAGTGTGCTCATTACACTCATGAGTTCACAGCTGTTATGGCCACCTGCACAAGGTCAAGCCAAATGGATCAGTCAATATTCTAGCAGGCAATACTAAAAAGGACTCAGTGGTTTACAACCAAACAAACATAAAGTGGAAGGAGGACCTGCTAGGGAGTATTGGGGTACTGGAAAGGCTGGGGTACAGATAGATACAGTCAATACATACGTGGATAAGACTCTCAGAGAAGTGGGGACAGAGAGATGGCTCAGGAGTGAAGAGTGCCTAATGCTGCAGAGGACCCAAATTCAGTGCCCAGTGCCCATACTGAGTCGCTTACAACCAATGTCCTGTGACTCCAGCTCTAGGGGAATGACATCACTAGCCGCTGCTAGCACCTGCACTCTAAATATGCAAGTGTACACACATACATAATTAAAAACAGGTAAATAAAAAGATATTAAATTATTTTCTTAAAGACTAATGGGATTTACCCTAGAATTCTTTCTGGCTCTGCTCCCATTGGGTGTGTGTGTGTGTGTGTGTGTGTGTCCATATAAGTGTAGGTACACACAGAGGAATTGGATCTCCCAAGCAGAAGGTACAGGTGCCCATGCAGTGAGGGTGTTGGGCACCAAACCCGGGTGCCCTGGAAGAGCAGTAGGTCCTCGTAACCACTAAGGCATTTCTACAGACTCTTTCTTATCTTTTTCTTCATACCTTCATTTACTGAGGACCTCGTCTGCTTCTTTTGAGACAGTCTCAGCATGACCTCTGGCAGGTCTGGCAGTCACCAGCTCACTAGCCTACTAGTCTCCGTCTCATAGAGATCACCTGCCTCTGCCTCCTAAGTGCTGGGATTAAAGGTTTGTGCACTAACACAACTCTATTTGGAATCACAAACCGCCAAGGCTCCACTCCTCACCCCCTGTTCTTTGACAGATCCTAAGCAAGGTATTTAGCCCCGGTCTTAATCCTAATTTTTCAAATTGGGATGACAAAGATTTCCACAAGTATTGGAGAGGATAAAAGAGATAATGAACTTGCAGGCCTTGGCACAGAACCTGGACCTAGCAAGCGCTCCATAAACTGATTGCTATCAATTTACTGAGACCATCTTTACTTTCCCAGGCACTGCTGACAAAGTCAAGGCCTTGTACACTCTAGGCAAGTGTTCTGCCACTGAGCTATCTCCAATCCCTTCAGGAAAAAAAGTGTGTCATCCAGGTCTAGTGAAAATGAACATTGAACTGACATTATGCTGCAGTTCTGTAGATGGCGCTCATCTGCTAAGTCTCCTTTGCTGGTTAGACTCGGCCCTGATCGATCACTGCCGTGGTTCTCAGCCTGAGGGTCGCAACCCCTCTGGGGGTCAAATGGCCCTCTCACAGGGGACACATATTAGATATCAGGTATTTACATTAGGATTAATCACAGTAGCAAAACCACAGTTACAAAGCAGCAATAAAATGATTGTACAGCTGGGGTCACCACCACATGTATTAAAGGGTGGCAGTGTTAGCAAGGCTGAGAAATACTGTAGTGCAGTAAAAGGAAAAACACAAAACTGGCAAAGGGGACAAGTCAAGGAGCTGAGACCCAGAGGCGTGGGACACAGGTTTTTGGGAGTCACAGGGGTTGTGCTCACTCCTCCAGCAACAAACTAGGAATGCAGCTGAGAATCCATCCCTAGAAAGACTGCTGAGAATCCACCCCTAGAAAGACTGCTGAGAATCCACCCCTAGAGAGGCTGCTGAGAATCCATCTCTAGAAAGACTGCTGAGAATCCATCCCTAGAGAGGCTGCTGAGAATCCATCTCTAGAAAGGCTTCTGAGAATCCATCCCTAGAAAGGCTGCTGACGTTGGTGCAGTTTCCTGGGGCTGGCAACATTACAACTCTGGAAAGCAACTCAGAGATCTCTAGAGAATAACCCTTGAATCTAGTCACACTTCTATGACTCAAAACAACAACCACTTCAAAGAGCTGTAGAAAATGGCATTTAAATAACTTAGAGTTCTGTTGAAGTGAGACACAATTGCTCCTGGAGGCACCGATCCATTCCCAGAGAATGTTGAGCACCAAAGACACTCCACTTGGAGCTTGTTTTCTTCTTGGCTAAACCGGCCTTTGGGCAAGGAACTGCCCATACCTCAACCACTGACAAAATACATAGTATTCAGAAATGGATAAGCAGGACTGTCAAATATTGCCAAGACTGGGTAAGGTGGTTTTGAAAAATTTCTTGCCTTTAAAAATAGTCTGCCAGTTATTCTAGGCCTTAGCCAAAGTTGGTTGCCTCAATGTTGCAAATGAGACGTTGGGTGACTGTCCAGGTAGCCAGTTGTCTCTGTCATTTGTTGCACATTTTGGAAGTTGCTTGATTGCACTTCTTACTCACTCATTAGTTCCCTTCTCGGATCTTCGATGGGGTTGAAGACTAAATAAGTGTATTTACTTTCCTCTCATGACTTGGTCAATTTATTTATTATACAAGACTTAAGCTAATTAAAATAGGATATTTGTTCTTATTGTATATGATTTTGTATTAGACTCAGAACTCTCTTATTTAAAGAAAAGAGGGGGTGCTGTAGGAAGTATTACAGCTTATATTAGCCCGTCTACTGGGGTGTGGGCTCTCTTACTATTTATGGGGAAGCTGAGCATGCATGCTCCCCTTTGCTCTCGTTCCCCTGGTTCAGTGTCCAGTCGGCTGCTCCTTTGGGTCCTGTGATTCAACTGGTCAAGCGGAGAATTCTGATTTGTGAGTTTACTCTTTAAAAAAATGCCTATTTCTTATTTCTGAGCTAGCGTGGGATTTCTTTTAAGCGTCTGACCATCTTAACTCACGGAACACCTGGTACAGTAGGTTACTGGAGGTGTGCCTGGAAAAGATACACCAGGCCCCTCCTGGATATCGTGTGACTAAACCATCCTTGTTCCAAGTTCCCACCACTATGCCTCGCCTTGGGCCTAAACACAATGGATGCAGTCCACCCTGGGCTGAACCCTTCAAGACCATGAGCCAAATTAAACCTCTCTCTCTTTTATGCTGCACGCAGCATCTGTCAGTGACTGAGAAGTGATAAAGCACACTTAGAGGCTCTCAGTCACTAATGGCTGCGCATCAGTGGCCTTTCTCCCTGGTTTGTACCTAGCTCCAAGACTCAAATTAAATGATGTTTACCTGAGACAGCCAAAGAGAAATTTATCTGCCGAGGGAAGTCACTGACTAGCAGCCAAAAAGAAACATTACAGATGAGATGAACAATTTTGTTTTGTTTTGGGAGACGGGGTTTTGCTGTGTAATAGCACTGCTGTCCTGGAACTCCCTCTATAGACCAGGCTGGCTTCAAACTCAGATCTTCCTGCCTCTGTGTCCCGAGCAAGTCACAGGACTGCTCTGGATGGCAGTGCCCCATTCACCTATGACACTGTACTAATTCCACCCACTACAGCCTGCTGGGAGGAAATGACCTCAAAGCGTACCTGACACCAAGTAGAGACCAAATGAATATTTGTTATTCTCGCCCTAAGGATTTATACCTGAGCTCTTTGCACGGGCCTGAGGCTTTGCCATGTGTAGTGGGGAGCTCTCAGGTAACATTTCAAAGAGGAATTGCCCTTGTGATTGTTGAATACAGATATGAGGCATACACCACTGTTTCAGGAAAAACTGATGACTGCCCACTATGAAGTAAAGTTTATTAGGAGAAAGGGTCTCGAGATCACAATCAGACCTCAAGGCATGAAGAGTGTGGGATAGTAAATGGTTTAGTGTATGTGAGAACCAAACATCGTTTGGGGTCTTAAACAGAAGAAGAGGTTTTACCTGGAGAGCAGCTTCTTTTCAAGAGAGAGTAGGAGACAGGGAAAGAAGATGGGAGGAGGGAGATGGGAGGAGGGAGATGGGAGGAGGGAGATGGGAGGAGGGAGATGGGAGGAGGGAAAGCACGCACATAATGAGAGCCTCTGAGACACAAGTCATGAGATGTATGGCTGGGAGGAGGCCATAGGAGCGTCTTCAGAAGATGGGAGGAGGGAGAAGGGAGGAGGAGGAACACTTACACAATGAGAGCCTCCAAGACAAGAACCATGAGATGTATGGCTGGAAGGAGGCCAGAGGAGCCTCTTCAGAGAAGTACCCAGAGCAATCTTTAGAGAACTCTCTCAAACCCAGAAAATATCTGACTTTTATAATATTTCAAGGAGTAGCAGAAAGTTTTATATCACATGATTTACGTTGTGTATCTGATCAAAAGCACAGAAGGTCCTGGCACTGACTAAGACATACTTTAGACGCTACAGAGACCACAACACAGAACGGCTCCGTAACTCTGTGCCCTAGGGAGGGGTTCAAGCTGGAGCTGAGTTTCTTCAGGTGGTAGGAGCTGGCCTCTTAAGAGTGACCACTGCCTTAAAGAGGCAGGCACTTGATCTAACGATTATCCCAGGCAGAATGCTCACTTCTCTACTAGGATACCTGCAAAGGCTCTTGGAACTCAATCAGGTTTGGGGGCTGAAGCCCTCAGGCGGGGTTTAGTATCCTTATAGTGTTCCGTCACCCTTCCAGCCCTATGATGATACAATAAGAAGGAAGTAGGTTGTCACCAGATACTACATCTACTAAAGTCTTCCTCTTAGAATGACCAACTCTCAGGACTGTGTATGACATATTCTGTGGTTTACAAACAGCCCAGTGTATGTACTGCTCACACATCCTTCTGCAACTGGAATGGTAAGACCTAGGCCTTGGTCCTCAGCCACTCACCAGGGCCCTGGCGCCGTCTTGGTGGCTCCACCATCCATGGTGCTTTCCCTTTCTCCAACAAGGTGATAATATTTGGCCTCCGGCAGGCAAGACCTGGACATGGGACAAATAAGAGAACTGGTCATTACGTGGGCACCACTGAAATAGGAGCCATGCCCTGTGTCAATAAAATGTGGGTTTGTCATCACGATGGAAATACACAGAATGTGAGGGGCAGCTGAAGAGTGGAGGTAGGGTAGGGAAGGACATGGAGAGATGGCTCAGGGATAAGAGCACTGCCTGCTCTTCCAAAAGGTCCTGAGTTCAATTCCCAGCAACCACATGGTGGTTCTCAACCATCTTTAATGAGATCTGGTGCCCTTTTGAGGAAGAGACTTGATCAGTCGTCCTCATCAACTTAGACCATGAAACCCAATATGGACAAGTTCCACAGAACTGTCATACACGGGCTGCCCATGTATGCTTCAGCATTGCCAGGGAATAAATTTCATTCATTTCATTTCAGGGAAGAAGACAGACATGGTGATTTCTAGGGCCTCTCATATCCGAATAATAAGTGCATAGGGGAGCTTCTTAGGTTGGGTCAGAGAAATCAACCAACCAACAGTGATTCGAGCTTGGAGCTCCATCCCATCCCTAACCTCACAAGAGGGCTAGTGAGAGACTGGAGACTGACCAATCAAACCGATACAGTGAGGCCTTTATAATCCCAAAGCAGGGGTTCAGAGAGCAGGGAGGCCGCTGAACATGTGGGGAGCAGCATTCCTAGAGAAGGCATTCTTCACTCTTTCCCCTGAATCTCTCCTGATTTATCTTTTCTTTCTTTCTAATATTTAGTTATTTTATGTATAAACACACATCAGAAGTGGGAATCAAATCCCATCATACTTAATCTTTGGCTCTGACAATGACCCAGGTAAGTAGTCCAATATCCAAGTAAGAATTGTTTGGTGCTGGAATAACCTCCACCCCTCTGGTGTCAGACTAGTCTGTGCTGAATGGTTAAATGTGAGAGATGGTTTTAAATTTTTATTATAAAGAGAAGAGGAAAACTGAGTTATGTACAGTAACGTTTAAACTAACTGTGGTGATTTACATGAAAATGGCCGCCACAGCCCTTCAGAAGTGGCACTATTAGGTGTGGACTTGTTGGAGGAAGTGTGCCACTGGGGAAGGGGCTTTGAGGCTTCAGATGCCCAAGACAAGCCAGTGGCACTCTCTCTTCCTGCTGCCTGCCCACCCAGATGTATAACTCTAAGCTACCCTCTCCAGCCACCATGCTTCCCGTCATGATCATAATGGACTAAACCTCTGAACTCTCAGCCAGCCCCAATTAATCCTTTTTCTTTCTAAGAGTTGTCAGGGTCATGGTGTCTCTTTACAGCAACTGAAACCCTGACTAAGACACTAACTCTACAGAATAAATTACTTTTCCAAACATAGGATCAAATGCTCTTGGGACAAGGTCGTAAGTGATCCTCCTTCAGCTCACTCTAAACTGCCACCATTCTGTGACCCATTGTTATGCTGTGCCTCCATTCAAGGCTTTGAGACCAAAAGTGTACAAAAGCAAGAAATAAGGGCTGGAGAGATGGCTCAGTAGTTATAAGCACTGGCTGCTCATCCAGAGGTCCCGGGTTCGATTCCCAGCACCCACATGGCAGCTCACAACTGTCTGTAACTCCAGGATCCAACACCCTCACACAGACATACATGCAGGCAAAATACTAATGCACATAAAATAAAAATAAACAATTTTTTAAAAAGGATTAAAAAGCAAATAATGTAGTTATATATAATAATTTCTATGTAACAAAATAACTTTCACACATATGCATGCACATAACACACAAATAGCCAAAAAACAGCAACTTGGACCCATTAAGGATTTAAAAAGTGAAAGAATTTGATCTTACATGGCCTCAAGTTCTGCAATCTAAACATCCCCTTTGCCAGCTTTGCCAGTCAGAGTTTGTGGTGGTTTGAATAAAAATGGCCCCTAATAGATCCATAGGGAAAGGCACTATAAGGTGTGAACTTGCTGGAGGAAATGTGTCACTGCGGGGGTAGACTTTGAGGATTCAGATGTTCAAGCCAGACCTAGGAGATCTGACACCTTCTTCTGGCCTCCATAGGCATCAGGTAGGCACATGGTGTACATACATACAAACATGCAGGCAAAACACTCATACACAAAATAAAATATATAAATTATAAGAAAATACAGTTTATAAATGACCCACCAATTCCATTCGTAAATTTATAGCCAAGAGAAATAAAAATATACACCCCTGTTCATGAAGTTACGTAGTGGTAGTGCATGCCTTTAATTCTAGCACCTGGGAGGCAGAGGCAGGAGGATCTCTGTGAGTTCAAGGCCAGCCTGGTCTACAGAGTGCGTTACAGGACAGCCACAACTGTTACACAGAGAAACCCTGTGTTGAAAAACAAAACACACAAAAAAAAACCTGTTCATGACTGCCCACATTAGCAATTCATTAAAAGTACAACAACCCAAATACCCACCTGTTAATAAAAGATAAATGAGACAAAGAAGTCTAGCCAATATAATTACTCAGTAATGAACCAGAACAAAGTACTGATATATGCTGAAACAGGGGTGAACCTCAAACATTACACTAAGAGAGAAAAGGCTGTGTGTTTATGATCCCATTTGCACACAAGGCTCAGACTGGCAATCCAACGAGACAGACGAGGGCTAAGGATTGCCCACTCTTGAGGGCTACATGGGCATTGGAAATGAATTGCTCTTGATTACAGGGTTTATTTGGAGAGTAATGAAAACATCCTAAAATTGACCATGGTAACTGATGTCTAATTCTATGATTACAGTAAAAATCAACCAACGGTGTAATTTAGATGCAGATATAGGCACACACACACACACACACACACACACACACACACACAGAGAGAGAGAGAGAGAGAGAGAGAGAGAGAGAGAGAGAGAGAGAGAGTCATTAAAAAGAGATGCACACAACTTAAGTGGCTTCCCTTTTCCTGAACAGCCTGACTGACACATGCCCTTCACAGGCAGGTTATGGACTACTGAAAGGGTGAGGGGGGGAGCATGACACCTTACCAAGAGAGACCAGATTCTGATAGTTCTCCAACATGACATCTTCGTACAAATCCTTCTGAGTGGGACTCAGCCATTCCCATTCCTCCTGCGAGAAGTAGATGGCTAAGTCCCCAAATGTCACCGATGCCTGCAATGAATAAAGTTATGTCTATTCAACCATGAGCTTCAGAAGTTCCTTCTGCAAAAGATAAGATCTCCTGAGTAAATTGGGAACATACGGACCATGGGAAAGGGTAGAAGGAGAGGAGAAAGGAAGGGAGGGGAGTAGAGAAAAATATATAGCTCAATAAAAACAATAAAAAAATTAGAAAAAAGTTTCCTCTATGTGGTAGAGAAAATAGCAAATACGTGAGACAGGTCATGACAGGAGCTCTGCAACCAAAGAAGCAGGGATAAGAAATAAATTCAATAGTATATTATACGTAGTATAACATAATAAATCTGTTATTAAAGATTATGCTGCATTCAAAGTCAGAGGACCAGACTGAAGAGATGGCTCAGCGGTTAAGAGCACTGACTATTCTTCCAGAGGTCCTGAGTTCAATTCACAGTAACCACATGGTGGCTCACAAACATCTATAATGAGATCTGGCACCCTTTCCTCGCCTGCCAGCAAGCAGAACACTGTATACATATAAATGAATAACTCTTTGCAAAAACAATAAATAAAATAAAATAACAGAGAAATTGGTTTTTCTGGTTTTTAGAGTTAAGGCATTTTTTCTCTAAGTATCTGGTTCACTTGGTATTCACCCTTAGTGGTTGTGAACCATTGCCAAGAGAATCATAGCAATGCTACAGATGAGGAGACTAAGGCCTAGAGAGGTGAGGTAAACTATTGCAGTTCACACAATTACTAAATCAAGAAGTTAGGATTCAATCACATAATCTGGCTCCCTCAAAATAAACAAACCCAGATACTCTATAATCAGGTTATCACTGGCTCATGGCAACAAAGAAAGATGTGCGTGTGTCTGGGGAAGTATGCACATGCTCACTTGTGTGTATGCATGTGTGAGGGTGCACATATACTCATGTACACGGAGAACAGAGGCCGACAATCAGCAGCTTCCTCAGCTTCTTCCACCTTGCTTTTTAACGTGGGGTCTCTCATGACACTGGTCAGCCAGTGAGCCCCCTCTCTCTGCCTCCCCAGCTGTGAGATTACAGATGCACACTGTTGAATTTGGCCTTTATGTGTGTCCTTGGGGAGGCAGGGGGTGTACTATGGTGCACATGGGTCTCTGAGGACAACATGGAGGGCAAATTGGTTCTCTCCATCTACAATGTGGGTCCTGAGAATCAACCTCGGGTGGCCCTTACCTGCTGAGCCATCTTGCTGGCCAGCACCTTTTTTTAAGACCGGATCCTAACTCAGGTCCTCCTGATTGAATGGCAAGCACTTGCTGTCATCTACCTCAGCTACGTTATACAGACTACCTAGGTCTCGCTCTGGGTTGCTTGACTACTACTCTCATGAAAATAGGGGAGGGAAAGAATGTGCAAAATGTGAAAATGAACTGAATTTTGTTAATAACAAACATACCCGGAAGAGAATCTAAGCCCCAAATGAAAATACAGTTAGTCAACAATTTGATTTTGGTTCTGGGAAACCCAAGCAAAAGACCCAGCTACCCGGTGTTGTGGCTGAACCCTGACCAAGTCAGAAACGACAGGGAATGTATGTTGATGCATAGTTATTGGGGCAGCTAGAGAGAATAGGCACATGTAACTGAGGGAAATACGTTTTGTTAGCGTGAGACAGGGCCTCAGGTATCCAAGGCTAGCCTGGACTCACTATGTAGCCAAAGATGACTCCATCTTCCTGTCTCTATCCTGTGAGTACTGAGGTTACAGGCATGCTCCACCACACTCTATTTATGGGGTAGAGGGGTGCATGGGATTGAACTCAGGGTTTATGCATCCTTGTCAAGCAATCTGAGCAACATTCCCAGACTAAGGAAATGTGTTTTGTTTAGTTTGTTTGTTTTTTCGTTTGGTGTTTCAAGACAGGGTTTCTCTGTGCAGCCTTGGCTGTCCTGAAACTCTGTAAACCAGGCTGGCCTCAAACTCACAGAGATCCATGTGACTTTGCCTCTCGATTGCTGGGGTTAAAGGCATGGGCCACCACTGCCCAGCTGGAAATTAAGAGAAACTGCCCTTGAGTTGCTGCGACGCCCATCTGGTCATCTCCAGTGGTGAAGCAGGTCAGTCATAAGACTTGTGCACCCCACTTTTTCATTTCCAAATTATACTCCTCATTCTTGTACCTTAACCGGGCACACTTCTTCCATGTGAGTATTGGTTTTACAAGGAACAACAAAGTGATACAACTGGATTAAATCTGGCACATATGCACCTAAACCTTCGGCTGAGTGGGTCCCACCTGGGTACTCATCCCCGGCCAAAGAAACTACAGAGCTCTCATATTCTTTCTGGGGAGGGCAATTCCGAGTCCTGCAGAGCCCCTGGTCCACTGTGAACACAGAATGGAAATGGAACCCACAGCAGCTTCCTGAGTGCTGGTTACTTCTCAGGTCCCATCTCCATAGAAACGGGAGGACCACCAGGTACCGCAACCATCTCCCACAGGCAGGAAATCTCCGGAAAGCAAACAAATGGGCCACATCTTATAGACAGAATGGAGCACACGGGAGGGGTCGCCACTTACCTTGGACTTTGATTTCCCTCGTGCTGCAGGCATCCTTTCCCCGGGACTTTGATGATCCACATTCAAAGGCTGAGACAGAGTGCTGGGAGAAAAGAGAGATCATGAAGCTCAATGGCCTTTGGAGTGACCCCGATATAGGCCAAGGTACTTGGAACAAGTCTGTCCGTCTATCATGAGTGTGTGTATGTCCCACTCTTAGGGACATAGGGTGTCTATGTGTGTGTGGTTTATGTGTGTCACAGGGTGTGTATGTGTGTGTATGGTTTGTGTGTGTGCGTATGTGTGTCCCACTCTTAGAGTGTCTATGTGTTTATGATTTGTGTGTGTGTATGTATGAGTGTCCCACTCTTAGGGACATAGGGTGTCTATGTGTGTGTGGTTTATGTGTGTCATAGGATGTGTATGTGTATGGTTTGTGTGTGTGTGTATGTATGTGTGTTCCACTCTTAGAGTGTGTATGGTTTGTGTGTGTGTGTCTCACTCTTAGGGTGTATATGTGTGTGATGGTGTGTGTGTCCCACTCTTAGGGCATCTGTGTGTGTGTGGTTTGTGTGTGTGTATATGTGTGTGTGTCCTGTTCTCAGGGGTGGGAAGGGACAAGGAGGAACTCACACAACACTCCACCTCTACAATCACAGCAGGCTCCTGATCAGGACACAGATGAAGAATATACAGACACCCAGCCCTCCATCTGACTAGTGACTGCTGGTGCCAGGCTCTGCCATGACAGCTAAAGCAGGAAGGTACCTGCTCCCATGTACCATTCGTTCAGGCAAGGAAAACAAGTCCACACGGCACACGATGACTTAGGTCAAGAGCAGGAATCCTGACTGTTCTGTTCACTGCCCTACTCAGAGCTACTACACCCAGAGAAGCTGCCTAACAAAAAGCAGGTACTGGGGCTGGGTCGCTAAGCTGCTAGAGAGATATGGACCAGCAGGCACTTAGCCTTGGGCTCAACATCTGGTGTAACATAAATTGGGCGTGACAGCACGTACATACCCTAGGGGGTGAAACATGGACCAGGATAGGGGACCAGAGTAACAGGGTAGTCAGGAAAGGCCTCTCCGAGGAGGCAACAATGAGCTGAGGTCTGAATGTGCTCACATGCTCACCACAGGGCACAGGGTAGAGCCAAGGTACTGTGCTAGGCACGGGCTGTGTGCTAAGGCAGAGTGAGGTGAGAAAGGCTGATGGAATCAGATCGCGAAGGTGGCTGTGAGCGGTTTCTGTGATAAGATATTACTAGGGGAAAGGTGAGAGGAGCTGAGCAGAGAGAAAGACTAATCAGACTCTGTAACAAAATCTGGAGGTGGCAGCATTGCACATAAACTGCTTTGGTAGTCATAGAGAAAGCAAGACTGGTATTGGATTAATTACAATAAAACTTACATATATATTTGCACTAACTTGGTGTAACCATTTTTCCAAGGCAAGGTTTATGAAATGTAAGCACAGAGTAACGTAAGCACAGTTTCCATCTGCAATGAAAATTGCTATAGATGCACTAAGGCAAGCAAGATGTTATTAATTTTAATAAATTTATGTCTTTTTAAAAATGTGGCTACTGGAATATTCAAGTTTATATGCCTCTTATGGTTTCAGACAGTGCTCCATATATTACATACGATACATTATTTCATTGTTCTTTTTTATTCAGAACTCTTATTATTTCCTCATCTATATAATTACTTACTTTGCAGTGCTGCAGACAGAAACTAGAGCCTTGTGCATGCTAGGCAAGCGCTCCAGGACTAAGCTCTATCCACAGCAGAGTGCTGGCTGATCACTGTTTACTTAGTTAATATCACAAACCCACACACAAGTGCGTGCTGGGTGTAGGATCAAGAGCAAGGATCTTGACTGGGATGTGGATGCCGCTCAGGAGGGCGAGGACTTGCCTAGCATGCAGGAAACTGTTTCCAGCACCGTGTAAACTGGGTGTGGTGGCAGCTTCCCAGCACTGGGACACTTCCTGGGCTACACAGCAAGCTGGAGGCCAGCCTTGGATTCAGGAGACCCCGTCTCAAAAACAAAACCCACAAAAACTAGAGCAGAGACTGCACACCTGTGGACTGACCACTAATGCACCCTGAATATGCTGGTGTGTGCTGACAGAAGTGGGATTCCGTCTCCCTGTGCTGACATGACACTGTAAAGAGACAGCGGGACAAGCACTCACTCACCCCATAGCCTCTAAAACGTGGGCCTTCCAAGAAAGCAGAAACAGGGACAAACTAATCCCCTACTGGGAAAGCAGGAAATCTGGAGAAAAAGAAAATAGTCTAACTCTTTACTGAATAATAGCATGTCCTGCATATTAAAAAAAAATGGAGTCACTTGAAAATAAGTTTAGATCTGATGACAGTTTACTCCTAAACACCCTCAAAGAATGCCATCCTCATACCTGGTGCTATTAAGAGCAGATCTAGACAGATCTTTTATTATTTATGTATTTGCAAAGATCTTTCTGTGATAGTCTATGGAAGATACAGAAGGAGCTGAAACTGGAAGCATGAACACTTCCCTCTACAAATGGTGAGGGGAGATAAGTGGAACGAAGGCTAGGCTTAGCTAAGTTTTTATGCTAAACAAGAATTTCAAGATGATCTATACTGTCTATGGGAAGCCATCTTCTCAGAAAGCTACATTTATTATGCTTCTCTCTTTGTGGGATGGGGCAGTAGTTAAAGAGTAATAGTAATAATTACTGGTTGGATTAATTACTTAAAAGATTAGTAAGTACTAAGTATGCATAAAGTTTTGAAGCCATTAAACCTGAGAGCAATTTGTTACAGCAGCCACATTATCTCCTGTTCTTTCCTTTCAGATTATAGGCCCAATGAATGGTTGCTTCTTCTGTCAGTGATCAATACTGAAAAAAACGAGGCTGGGATGAAATGAAGGGTCTGTTGGTGCTGCCTGCAGAGACTCAACAAGGTCACTCCAAAAAGGTTCTGTGACTTCCACCATGTTGGTGGGTAACAGTGGCTGGCCCCAGGCCCTCTGCATCTACCCCCACCACCTCCATTTATCTCCCTCCAGATACCCTGATTAGGAAGACACACAACAGGTTCCACAGGTCAGGGTAGGCTGTATCTTCCCTTCAGAACCATACTTGGGCAGACACCAAGAAGGCAAGTGCTTGCCTAGGGGTAGAAGGGGTGGGGGGTGCGAGCGGTTCTCAAAGCAGAGAGACCAGAACATCTGCTGGAGGTGGAAGATGGCCAAATTCCAAAGCAGACACAAATTTTTCTGAGATTCCGCACAATCCTACCTGGACACAGGTAAACAAAACAGCACAGCACAAAACCAGCACTCCCAGAACTACAACAAAGGCCAGACCTACAGGGTACTCACTACGTCCCAGGCAGCACACCTTTAGCCTCCCATCAACACCGACAGGCTGTTTATCCTGTTGTACAGAACCAAGTCTCATCCTTAACAGGTTCAGTTTCCCAGAGTAGCCATCACATCTCCTGCTCTAGAGGAGCCCGTTGCCACAGTAACAAATGAGATAAGGCACAATCAATCACGCATTGGCACACATTCAACAAAGCCACAGACATCTGGTGGCGCGCAGTATCTCTAGACTGTGATAAACAGCTTCCTCTCTCTCTCTCTCTCCTCTCTCTCTCTCTCTTTCTCTCTCTCTCTCACACACACACATTTTCGCACACGCACTGCTAGCGACAACAGAGACACTCAAAACTGTGTGCCCACACCTACTCTCGCAGCACCCTCCAGCCTGCGGGGGCTTCCTTTTCTCACTACGACGCCACAAATCAGGCACCTGTTCCTGGGCCTCACAGGCCCGGCACCCCTAGACTGTGACAAACAGCCCCATCGGTCTGTCACACTCTTTCACGGGTACAACGGAGATGCTCACAACTGTGCTCCCACATCCTTTTCGCACGTCACAGATCACGCAGTTGGCACACGCACCTGCTTCTTGAGGCCCACAGGCCTACTCAGTTTCACTCCTTCCCAACCCCTCCCTCCCTCCTTCTTCCACCCCCCGCCCGTCTCACGCACACAAACACATAAACACACACACACACACACAAACACACACACACGTGGAATCACCTGAAGGATCCTCACTCCGTATCCACCCCACGGGCCATGTCAACCATACACGGGGCTTTAGGAGTGCACCGAATCACCTCAGATCATTAGAGGAGTTCAAGAGTGCTCGACCTACGCAGACTAGCCGCGCGCACACGCACACACACATAACACACACATACACACACACACACACACACACACACACGCCAGCAATCATTTCCACGGAAGCCTCGCTCCCGGTCAGCCAGTCCCTCACCTGCCTCCCAGCTGTCCTCAACCTCACAGCTGCGACTGAGCTGCCAGCGATTAAGCCCCCGCGCCTGCGCACTGGCCGCCCGGACCCGCAGGGGTCCCCCTCCAGGGCCGCTCCTCCCGCCGCCCCGCGAGCAACACGTAGACGAGTGCGGCCCCGCCCCCGGGGGCTTCCCCGGGAGCGCTGAGCCACGCCCCCTGACGCTCACGCAATCAGAGCCCGGGAGACGGAGCGAGGCCACGCCCCACACAAATTTGCACAGCGCGCGCGGGGAGAGGTGTGCTCTTCCGCGGACGCGCGTGCGCGTTCCCGCCGGGCTCCGGGTTACGACGCTGCGGGGTGTGTCCATCCCGGGTGCTTCTCCTCGCAGCGTCTCACACCTCGGGCGCACTGGGTCCCACGCGCATCACGCCGTGCGCAGTCGCGAGCTTGCACCGGCCTGCCTCCGGCGAAAGCACGCCCAACCCAGGAGGGAAGGGCGTTTCCGTCTCCGTGCCCGCTGGTCCGGAGACCTAGTGACCTTGGGCGTGGAGCAGGGGGCGGTGACTGACTCGGAGAAGGAAGAGCGTCCCACCCTGGAGTCCGGTAGAAGCCTCTCCTAGCCGAGCGCGGGAACTCCCGCACAACTGACCACTGCTCAAGGCCTTACTCCCGCAAGCTGCAGACCTGAGATTTTTAGGAACCTCCGTAGAAATCCCACTTAAAGGGGAAAGGCCTGTCCTAAACCTCTTGAGTAACCCCAGTCATTTCTGGCTCTATCTTATCAAATCATATCAAATAACTCCCATCCAAGGCACTTCGGGAGCCACCTCACAAGGTGAACCTTGAGGACACTCTTGGCTCAATGACAGGACAGAGCCGACACTAGACCCTATAACATCCCTTAGCGAGAACACAGCCATTGATGTTCGCACAGGAGAAAGCGTGGCAGCCGCACAATTCAACACATCCACACGTGAATACGCCAAGTGCCCAGAGGAAAGAAAGTGTCAAGACCGACGGCGGTGAGCATCAGCCGCGACAAACGCCGCTGAGATCCTATAGTTCTGTCCACAACCCTACTGAGGCAAATACTGTGATTTCATTCCACAGACGGGAAAACAGGTTCAAGCACCGGAGACCCCTGAACTGGAAACTGGGCGGAGGCGCGGGCACTTAAGTTCTACACAGCATTTCTCCAAAGAGGAAACTCAAGAATAGGGGTGCAGGGTGGGAAGCCCCAAAGAAGAGGTGCGGCTCAGAGTCTCACATCCCCTTCTAAGTTTCTCCATCTATCCAACGAGTGAGGCAGGTCATTTTCCTGGAGATTGGAAAGGGGGCAGACTAAAAGTTGCATTCACTCCCCAGTGGATGGTAAAAAGAAAAAGAAGAACGAAAAAGGAAAGGGCATGACTGACTGCTCCTGGTGTTGTGGAGGAGAAAGTTTGTGTAATAAAAGGGAGACATAGTCAGAGGCAGGGACATCTGGGAGAGGCCAGGGAGAAAATGACTCTGAGCCATGGGAGAAGGGGGAGGGGAGAGCCAGACTAAGAGGCCAGGAGGGGAAGGGACGAGGCAACCAAAATGGTTGGATTCTATAGCGAAGGTTAACTGGGAGAAGGGCAGCTCAGTCCCTGGGCTGGAGAAGGTTATGGAAGAGCGCAGGCTGTGCCCGCCAAGAGGACCCTGTGACAGGTAGGGACTGAGGGATGCTAGGGTAGCCTGGCGGCCAGGTCCGCTTTGATATGCTAAGTAGGCACCTAGCCGCCTGTCCCGGGTTTGGGACCTACCACCCAGGAGACCTCTTGGGACCTGAGGAACAGACCTAATACTCCTCCCGTGTCCAGACTAGCCTCTCCTGTCTCCTACAGGACATTGCACAGTGTAGCTGACCCAGACTTGAGGACCCAAGGATTTCCCCTGAAAAGACATGAGGAGACCACACGTCTCGATGTGCTTGCGGCACTCTGAAATGTGCCCTTTTGCCTACTGAGGATGTAAGGAAGGGGTTTGAGGAGAAGGTAGGGGGCGGGGAAAAAAGTAACACCATGAAAAATAAAATTGTATGAAAAAAGTACCATAGAGACTTGGAACTCTTATACAGGAAAAAATAAAGTGAGGAACGGAGGAAAGAAATAAGAAAATATAAAGGGGGAAAAAAACAAAACCAAAGAGGAAGCAAGCAAACAGCCCTCTCCACCAATCGCAATCCTGCTTTCGCTAGACACACGGGCTTTTCCCCTCAATTCCCAGCCCCAGATCTGGCATTTCTGTTTCCAAGGCAACCCATCTTGTAGGCTTGGCGTGGCCCAGCGACTTCTGGGTATTGTAGTTTCAAAGAAGCAGAGAGGCGGGAGGTGTGACCGTCAGTAAAAAGGAATTTGTTAGCAGAAGCGTCTGCATCAAGGAATGATTTGGGAAATTGAAAACGCTTTCCAGATATCCTTGAGGTGTGATTTGTTAGGAAAGAAAGAGGAGAGGAAACGGGTCGACGCGCACGTTTGTGGGAATTGTAGTACTGCAGCCTGTGGCGGACTGGAGCCGGAAGTCGTGAGACAGTGCCGCCTCGCGGCAGAAGTGAGCTCAGCAGGCCCTGGACCTTGGCTACCGTTTCCTCCGCCCAGACTGCCAAGTCCGGCCAGAGAGGCTGACTCCATCTAGGATTCTCACGGCCTTCATAAAGACTGGATGGTGGGAGTGAGGTTACTATTTGTGCAACAGTAATGTACGCGCAAGCCTTCGCGTTGTGCCTGGCTGACTGCTTATAGTAAGTGAGCAGAGCACACCAAACGGTGCACTCACTTTTTTCCTCCTCCAAATCTGACAGGAAACCATACTCTTGAGGCAAACTGGGTCTTGAAGGCTCCACGGAGCACTCGTTCTGGTCTAACTTGTAACTTAACAAGCGCTGCACACTTATTAAGAGTTCAGTTAGTGTGGTTGCCAAGGATACAGTAGGGACTAGAAACAGTATACAGCCTACAGCCTTGAACCTTACTTTCTGGTTTTTGGTTTGAGTTTTGTTTTCTGTGTAGCCCTGTAGAACTCGCTCTGTAGACCAGGCTGACCTCGAACTCACAGAGTTTCTCCTGCCTCTGCATCCCGACTGCTGTGATTAAAGTCATGTGCCACCACCGGGCTGCTTTTTTCCCCAAGATTTTATTTTTATGTTATATGCATAAATGTTTTGACTTCACGAATGTTAAGTACACCACATGTCTACCAGCAGAGGCCAGAAGAGGGCGACAGATCTTCTGTAATTAGAGTTAGTGATAGTTGTGAACTTCCATGTGGGTGTTGGGAACTGAACCCAGGTCTTTTGTGAGAGCAGCCAGTTGTCTTAACTGTTGAACCGTCTCTCTGTCTGCTTGTTTTTGTTTTAGACAAATTCCCATGTATTCCAGGTTGGCCTGGAACTCACTCTGTAGTCAAGAATGGCCCTAGACTCCTGATTCTCCTGCATCTGTCTTGATACTGTCTAGGAGACTGTGCAGGAATGGGTTTATTTTCCCTGCCAATTACAGAATTAAAAGACGGGAAATAAGCCAGGCAGTGTTGGTGCATACCTTTAATTCCAGAACTTGGAAGGCAGAGGCAGGTGAACCTTTGAGTTTGAGGTTAGCCTGGTCTACAGAGTGAGTTCCAAGGACAGACAAGGCTACACAGAAAAGTCCTGTCTCAAAAAACAAAACAAAAACAATAAGAGGGAACTGGAGAGATGGTCCCGTGGTTAAGAGCACTGGCTGCTCCTGCAGAGGACCAGGTTCAATTCCCAGCCCCCACATGGCAGCTGACAACTGTGTGTAACTCCAGTTCCAGGGGAGCCAACACCCTCACACAGACATGCATGCAGGCAAAACACTAATGCACATAAAATTTAAAAAGAAAAAGGTGGGGAGATAGGAAATAGGTGTTACCGGAAAACTTGGGTGTCCCATCAGAACAATCATATACCGGGGAAATCAGGGTTCCGAAGGCACTGGGCTTTGCCCAACACCTGAAAGCAAGAGAATACAAAGATAGGCCTTTCTGCTCTATCTGAGAGCCAGCAAGACTGCTCGGTGGATAAAGATGTTAGCTGTTATAAACTGATGCCCGCAATGCATGCACACACACTGACTCAGGAGGTAACGAATTTTTTATTTAAAAATTATAAATGAATCTTAGCGCCCCTCTACCCTGTGTTTATTTGCTGTGTTTTGTGAGCAGAAGAAAGAAACCCTTAGCCATTACACAATTGCACATTTCATTAGAGGAACAGGAAAGAAAGGCTGAAAATGGTCCCGAAGATAAGGTGTGGGCAAAAGCCCTGCAGAGGCTCATTCCGCTCCCACGGCCCTCGTCTCACGGCACTCTGAGGGACTTTCTCTGAACTCGCTCATTGCCCTCCGAGTTGGCAGGTGGAGCGCGAAGAGCTTCCTTGGGAGGTGAAATGCCTGGGAGCTGGAGGGCTAGTGAAGGAGGAGTGAGATGGAGCAGGTTCACTAGAAAGAGCAGCAGGGGTCGTCTCTGAGGAAGAGGGGAGAGGGGAGGAAACACAATTGGACGCATATTTACATCTTCATATGTTGTCAGGTTCCTGGCCTCGTAGCACTCTTACCGCCCCCTAGGACTCTATGTGCCACTCCTGAGCCTGCACCTCTCGCCTCCACCCTGGGCCATGCTTCTTAGGGCTATGGTCCGCCCACCTTGTTTCTCCGCCCCCAACCTATTCCACCTGCTGAAGTCACTTCCCCCAGACCTCGTGGGGAACTGGCTACTACTGAACGTTTAGCAGGAGTGGTTCTACTTAGGAGGGAGGTTTCTTTTTTTGTTTTTGTTTTTGTTTTGTTTTGTTTTTTCAAGACAGAGTTTCTCTGTATAACCTTGGCTGTCCTGAAACTAGCTTTCTTTATAGACCAGGCTGGCCTCAAACTCAGAGACCCACCCCCATCTGCCTCCCGAGTACTAGGATTAAAAGCACGTGCCATCACAGCCTGTAATTTTTAAAAAAAAATTTTTTAAAGATTTACTTTTATTTTATGTGTGTCTTTGCCCGTGTGTAAGTGCACCAGGGGCATGCAGTGTGCACAGAGGCCGGAAGAGGGTGTCAGATCTCCTGTAACTGATGTGAGTCACCATGGGGTGCTGGGAGCCAGACCTGAGTCCTCTGCTAGAGCAGCAAGAAGTCTTCACTGCTGAAGCCTCTCTCTGGCCTCTTTCTTATTCTAAATTATTCGTGTGTGTGTCTGTGGGTGCGTGGGTACGTCCAGGAGAATGCAGTGCCCTTGCAGGCCAGAAATGGACATCTGAGCCCAGTGGCTGGAATTACAGGGAGTCTGAGTTCCTCAATGTGTGTGCTGGGAATTTAATTTTGATCCTCGGCAGGAGTCGTGCATGTTCTTAACCTCTGAACTATTTACCTAGCTCTCTTCTTCAGCAGCAAAACAAAAACCCCACTTCGAATGACACTGAGTTGTATTATTGTGCAGCAGAGGGGAACACGCACATGCCATTCCTCCCACACTAGAGGAAAATGAACTTGGAACCTTCCATGCAATTCTGTGACTCTGACTGCGGCTTACAAACCCTACCTTGGACAAGAGCTATTTAAAAGCAACCTCCTTAGCTGGGCAGTGGTGGCGCATGCCTTTAATCCCAGCACTTGGGAGGCAGAGGCGGGAGGATCTCTGTGAGTTTGAGGCCAGCCTGGTCTACAGAGTAAGTTCCAGGACAGGCTCCAAAGTTACACAGAGAAACCCTGTCCATAAAATTAAAAAAAAACCCATAAACACATACATACCTACATACATACATATATATACATACACACACACACACACACACACACACACATATATATATATATATATACATACATACATACACACACACACATACATAAAACCTCCTTGACCTAGGGAAATGTCTCAGCAGGTAAAGCCACTTGGCCGCCGAGACTGAAAACTAAGTCCTATCCTAGGGACTCAAGAGGTGGAAGGGGACCTCCACATGTGTGTATTGGCACGGGTATACATGCAATAATAACCCTGACCTCCGCATGTGTACCATGGCACAGGTGTACACGCAATAATAACTCTGACCTCCGCATGTGTGCCGTGACACGGGTATACACGCAATAATAACTGAAGGGACACTAGCCCGCTGGAGCATGTGGTTCTGGCAGTCTTGCCCTCTGCCCCCTTCCCCCCCTTCCCTCTACCTTGCTAAACACCATTAGATTACATCCCTGAAGTGAGCCACCAACGTCTGCCCCCTTATTTAGCCACTTCCTCCTCCTGGGGCTCACTGCCAAGGTCAAGCTGTCAAAGTATTAAGTCCGTCAATCAAAAGCCCCCTTTGGCTCACCTAATTAATATGACCAATTAAAGTTAAACACCTCGTCCTAACACTGTGTGGTGGTTTGAAAGAAAACAGCCCCCAAAAGGAGCGGCATTATTAGGAGGTGTGGCCTTGTTGGGGTGGGTGTGGCCTGGTTGGAGTAGGTGTGGTCTTACTGGAGGAAGTGTCACCATGGAGGTGGAGTTTGAGGTCTCATATCTGCTCAAACCACTCTCAGTGCCTCAGACTACTTCCTGTTGCCTGCAGTCAAGATGTAAGACACTTGGTTATTTTTCTAGCACCACGGCTGCCTGCACGCCACCATGTTGCATCATGAGGAAAACAAACTAAGACTCTGAAAATGTAAGTCACCCCAATTAAGTGTTTTTCCTTTGTAAGAGTTGCCATGGTCTTGGTGTCTCTTCACAGCAATGGAAACCCTAACTAAGACTCACGGGGCTTCATCTTTTACTTTTATAAACCGCCATTTTCCCTTGTGCCACATCTGTCTTATTATCCAGAGACAGTCCTTTGTCCCTCTTTGGAACAAATAGCTGCCCTGTTCCCTTGTTTCCTTCCCCTTCTCCCTCTTCCTTTATCTCCTGTGTTTGTCTCTTATCCCTTTATCTCCTGCCCTTTGTCTCTCTGGGGAAATAAGTCTCCTTTGTGCTGAGAACTTGGCCTTGGAGATCCTGAGCTGGTACCCATCTCTTTCAATAGCAGGAGGTGGTGGCACACAACTTTAATCCCAGGCAGAGGCAGGCGGATTTCTGTGAGTTGGAGGTCAGCCTGACAGAGTGAGTTCCAGGACCCGTGGACAAGATGTGAGATGCCCTCCCTGCCCTGCCATACCTCAAATTCAGCTCCGGGTTGCAGTAGTGACAGTAACACTGGGGACGACAAGGAGAAGTGACAGAACATGGAACAGAGAAAGACAAAATTAAGGACTAAACAAAAGTCAGCCAACCAACTTCCTTCCCTCCCTCCTGTGGTACTGGTGACTGGTCAGCCTCTCTGTGCTCCTGAGCTCGGCCCCCATCTTCCAGCCTGTTTACTTTTCATCGGCCCTGCCACCTCCCCACCCAGTGTTTCCGCACAGACACTGATGACCTTTTGACCCTGTCACTTTCAGGGCAAGAAGTGTTGAAAGGTTGAGAGCTGTCCCTGGCCTCTCACTAAATTCTGTGCTTCAGTGAGGGCCATAAAATGAAAAACCATCTCCAGATACTATGCAGAATCTTCTGGAAGACCAAGTCACCTCTGTGAGAACCAGGGCTCCCCTATCATCTCCTGGGTCTCCCCATTTCCCTCAGTCCTCAAGCCCAATCCATGAACTGCATTCCTGATAAAAGTGTAGCCTAGTGGTTCTCAACCTGTGGGACACGATCCCAGACCCTTTCCTGGGGGTCTCCTGAGACCACCAGAAAACACTGATATTTACATTACGATTCATAACAGTAGCAAAATTAGTTATGAAGTAGTAACAAAAATAGTTTATTGTTGGGGTCGCCCCAACATGAGGAGCTGTATTAAAGGGGCGCAGCATCAGAAGACTGGAGACAGTGCTCTAGCTGATCTAGAGGATTTTCTTTGTGTTCACTACCACAGGCCCCTGTCCTGACCATGGGCAGTCTCTCTGCTTCCCCGTGTCCTGCTCTAAATCTGCTCAGTGCCTAGAGGCTTCATTGCACAACTCCCCTGACCCGGGATGTGACTTACCTGCCAGGGTGCTTGCCTAGCACAGGAAGCCCTAGGTTGATCCCAAGCACTCCCTCCTCCCATTCCAGACCCTGCCCCTGAGAAAGCCCACCATCAGTGGCTCCTCCTCTTGAGATGCTCAAGACTCCTACAGGCTACTTAAGACCTGGCCCATAGATCCACCAAGCGCTCTATCTCCTGCCTTCCCTAGAGCCACCTGGGAGTGTTCTGGGTTAACTAATTCAGTTTGATGTGACTTATTACTTCAGCGGAGGCACCCAATAACCAGAGATCAAATACTTCTCACCCCCTAAGCTAGATGTGGCCGCTTAGCCCATAGCATCAGCACTCAGGAAGATCATGAGTGCAAGGTCATCCTGGCCTACATCAGAGACCCTGTTCCAAAAGCACAAACAGGAGTCAGCGGAGATACATGAGGTGACTTATCCAGCAGCATCTCCTGAAAACAGCCAAATACTTGGTCCTTAAGAATCTCCTGAGTCTGCAACAACAACCCAGTCACAAAACCATCAGTCAACCCAGGCTATCCCGCCTGCGAGATGTGCTGGGGCAACGGCAGCCCAGTGCTTGTGGGAGCAGCCAACCAATAACTGGTCTAACTTAGGGCCCGCACCAGGACAGGAAGCCTATGCTCCACACTACATGGAGGGCAAGGAACTGGAGGCTGGATAGCGCAGAGACCTAGGATAGAACCAAACACAACTGGCAAAAAAAAAAAAAAAATCAATGAAATGATTTCTGATGATATTCTGCGATGCTCGGAGATTGGTGCCTAGCCCAGTTGTCATCAGAGAGGCAACTGATGGAAATAGATGTGGAACCCATAGCCAAACATTTGGTGGAGCTTGGGGAACCCCAAAGAAGAGGGGGAGGAAGGATTGTAGAAGCCAGAGGGTCAAGGACACAATTAGAACACAGCTCACAGAACTGACTAAGCAGGGCTCACAGGGGCTCAGAAACCGAATCATTGACCCTGCATAGGTCTGCGCTAGGTCCTTTGCCACACATTTGGTTGTGTAACTTGGTGTTCTTGTGGGACTCCTAACAATGGGAGTGAGGGCTGCTTCTAACTCTTTCTCTGCGCTCAGAACCCTTTTCCTCCTATTGGGTTGCCTTGTCCAGCGTTGACATGAGGGTATGTTCATAGTCTTACTGTAACATGATATGCTATTTTCAATTGATATTCCTGGAAGGTCTGCTCTTTTCTGAAGGGAAATGGAGGAGGAGTGGATCTGGGGGGGGGGGGGTACACGAGGAGTGGAGGGAGGGGAAACTGCAGTCGGGACATAATATATGAGAGAATACGAATTAAAAAAAAATTCCCGAATATGTGTGTGTGTGTGTGTGTGTGTGTGTGAGAGAGAGAGAGAGAGAGAGAGAGAGAGAGAGAGAGAGAGAGAGAGCGCAGAGAGCACAGCTGGCACTTCACATTTCACAGGGACGGGTGGCTCAATGAGAGAAGCAGCTCGTGGCCACGCCCGACCATCGGAGCTCAGTCTGAGACTGAATGTAGCAATGATGTGTGCAAACAGAAGAGTAAACCTGACGCTGGACCTGCTTAGGGCACATCGGGTCACACAAAGTGGGATTCAGCTGCCGGCGCACCTCCTCCAGTGTGGCTGGGGGATGAGTGGTGTGGTCACCAGGTTGGGACAGAATGAAAAATCGGTACCTCGATTAAAGTTTGGGGTCCTTGAGAGAGTTCTGCTAATGTTTATACACCCGATTGACCTCCAACTAGGTTCATTTCCATAACAAAAGGAGACAGCCCAGGCTTACAAAAAGGCAAAGACTGTGACTTCACAGCAGCACAGGGTTAAAACCTACCATCATTAAGTCTTGGCCTGCCCTTAAGTTCCTTGTGCTCTTATCAGTAAAAACATAATTCTGCCAGATGGGCAAGATGATCCTGGGTGACGACTATTAGAAATCAATACTAATATTCTTAGATGATTCTGGCAATACCTGGCTGTGTAAATCTCTCATCTGCCCAAGTGGTTAGACTTGCAGTCTCTTATCTTTTTAAATGGTTCAAATTGTAACCTGGGCTGGTACAATGCAGATGCCTAAGGTGTATATAAGTTAGTAAAATCTTGTATTCATGGCTGGCAACTCTCTGAGTGTTAGGTAGAGCCGGTACATTTGCAATTGTACAATTGCCGAGAATTGCAATTATTCAGATTAATTTTCCTTATTAATGTCTAGGCGGGCAGAGTGGTTCTGTTGGGGAAGGCATATTAGTTTTAGAGGAGGAGGAGAAGAAATCTAGGTGTGCGGATTTTACCAGAAGCCTTGAAGAAGTCAGACGTGTGGTACAGAACAGAAGTAACCAAGCCACGTGGCAAAATGTAGATTAAAAGAGACAGGTTCGTTTAAGTTATAAGAGCTAGTTGGGAACAAGCCTAAGCTAAGGCCAAGCTTTCATAACTAATATAAAGTCTCCTGTTGTCATTGGGGAGCTGGCGGTCCCACAAAGACAGCCTGACAAGGAAGTTCGCTACACTGCGGAGACTCCCTTCTCCCACAGTGCCTTCTCCGGTTCATCCTTTCTTCCCCCTCCCCCTGCCTTCCTTCCTTTCACCCTCCTTCCCTCCATAGACTGAAAGGCATCCATCCAGAGCGGCCTCCTTACCCAGTCCCCTTTATTGTAGGACACGAAGAAGAAGGTCATCACCATGTAGGCGCACTTCAAAAAGTTCCATCTGCCGTTCTTCACACGGACCCGGGCTGTGGTGGTGGCCGGGGGAGGCTTCACTAAAGAAAGAGGGCGAGAAGGACTGGTAACTCGGGCACTCCAAACTGGTGTCTCTCCTCTGTGTATCTCCTGGGTTGAATTTTTCTGTTACACTGGATGTTGTGGTCATTTCCTCCCATCGTGGCACTCCGCTCCCAGACAAGCTCTCTGCTCTTTCAGCTCTCCTCACACCTACGCATCACCGACGTACCCCGTCTATGTAACAGCACCCAACCAGTGCACTGGAAAAAGCCACTCAGGGAACCCCGTCCGCTCAGTGGGAACCTCACCAAAGTCCCTCTTTTTTGTCGTTTTGACTGTTTGTTTAATTTTCTTTGTTTTTTGAAACAGGATATCATGGACTCAGGCTGGCTTCAAACTCAATATGTAGCTAAGAATGTCCTCTCGATCCTCCTGCCTCCACCTCACAAATACTCAGATCCCAGGCATGTGATCTTACTGACTCACTTTTCCCTGCGTATGTTCTCTGTGTGTATGTATGTGTTTTAGACATATGCAAGCACACACACATGCTTGTGAAGCCGAGAGGCTGATGTCAGGGTCTTCATCAACCCTGCTCCACCTTATATTTTTTCCTACCTTTTTTTTTTCTCTTTCTTTTTCTGTGAGACAGGGTCTCTCACTGAACCCGGAGCTCACCACTTTGCCTCGGCTAAACTCCACGTGGGCAAGTGTGGAGGCTAGAGGATTCCTTCCAGAGTCCTAGCACATGGGTCTTGGTGATCAACCTACGGTCATCAGGTTTGGCAGTAGGCACTTTACCTGCGAAGACAGCTTGCCTGCCCCACTTCAATCGTCTTTATTTTTTTCAGACATATGTGGTGGCGTGAGTGAGAAAGGCCCCCTAGGCTCCTGGGTTTGGATTCTTGGTTCTGCAGTTCCTGGAACTGGGAAGGGTTAGAGGCCATGGCCTCTTTGTGGGTGGGCTTTGCGGGTTTAAAAGACCCACACCATTCCCTGTTAGTGTGCCAGCTCGCTTTCTCTCTCTCTCTCTCCCCCTCCCTCTCCCCCTCTCTCCCTGCCTCTCTCTCTGTCCTGTACCTGTGGAGCGCATGGAACTTTTCAGCTATTGTTCCAATGTCGTGCCAGCCCGCCTGCCACTGTTCCCCCCACCATATGGTCATGAGCTCACACTCTGAAACTCTGTAACTATAAGAAAACCAACCAATTAAATGCTTTTTTTTTAATAAGTTGCCTTGGTCACGGTGTCACAAGGCAGCAACAGGATAGGAACTAAGACAATTTTATTATCATGTGGGTGTGCATGACGACTGCGCGGGTGTGTGCGTGACGACTGCGCGGGTGTGTGCGTGACGACTGCGCGGGTGTGTGCGTGACGACTGCGCGGGTGTGTGCATGACGACTGCGCGGGTGTGTGCGTGACGACTGCGCGGGTGTGTGCACGCTACCGGCGTGTCCACATGGGGAGGCCAGAGGACAGCTTTGTGGAGTCTGTTTTCTCCCCTCACCCTTTGTGGGGGGTGACTTTCGAGACAGAGTTTCTCTGTGTATCTTTGGCTGTCCTAGAACTCGCTCTGTAGACCAAGCTGGCCTCGAACTCACAGATATTTGCCTGCCTCTGTCTCCCGAGTGCTGGAATTAAAGGTGTGCACCACCACACCCAACTCTCTCCTCGCTTTTACGTGGGTTCTGATTGAATGCAGTTCATCAGACTGTTCCGGAAGCTCTTTTAACCATGGAGTCACCTCGTGGGCCCTGATTTTCTTTATTTCGGGTCTCTGTGGGGTTCTCACAATCTCCTAAAACATGTCGCTTGATGGTCTTTCAATCGACAGAAGATGAGATGGTTCTCATCTTCTACGGGGATCAAACTCAGGGCCTCGGGCTAGAAGGCCAGCCCGTTCACCCTCTCAGCCATCTTGTCAACCCAGAATCTCAACTCTTAATGGTGGCTGCATATTCTTAGTTCTAGAATTCCAATACTTGCTAGAAATTATACTTTTCTAGATTTTTTTTTGAGACAGAGTCTTATGGATCTCAGGCTGGCCTCCAGCTGGCTATGTAGCCTAGGTTAGCCTTGAACTTTTTCTTTCTCTACCTCCTAAGTCAGTGGCTCTCAACCTGTGATTCACATCCCCTTTGTGGATCAAACAGCCCTTTCACAGGGGTCGCCTAAGACCATCAGAAAACAGATATTTACATTATGATTCATAACAGTAGCAAAATCACAGCTATGAAGCAACAGCGGAAACAGTTTTGTGGTTGGGGTCACCACACGTGAGGAATTTTATTAAAGAGTCCTAGCATGAGGAAGGCTGAGAATTACTGTCTTAAGGCTCCGGGCCCGGGGTTTTGTGTTGTTTTTGCTGTTGTTGTCGTCCATTTTGTTTTGTTTTGCTTTTCATATAGACACTCACTATCCTAAACTGGCCTTGAATTGGCTACTTGGTCTGATCCAGCTTGTAACCTGCGAGCCCCCGACTCTGCCACCGAGGCTGGCGTCTGGTCGGGATGTGCAGTGGTCCCACCTCCTGTTTTGGTGTTGTTCCTCTTTCTGTGCTTTGAGAAGAAGTCTCACGAAATCCAGACTGGCCTTGGACCTTCATAAGCTGCCCATGCTAGCCTTACACTTCTGAGCTTCTTGCCTCTTCTTCCTGAGCCCTGGGCTTGCAGGTTTAGCCACCACACCCATTGTGTGTGGTCCTGGGGATCAGACCCAGGCCTTTGTACCTACTAAGTCCTACCCCACAGCTTAATCCAAGCTCCTTTAACCCTCTCCACTGTCTCCATCACTCGGAGGAGGATGTTGCTTACGTGGCCTCCCATCCACCATCACTCGGAGGGGGATGTCTGTTTATGTGGTCTCCCATCCACCATCACTCGGAGGGGGATGTCTGCTTATGTGATCTCCCATCCACCATCACTCGGAGGGGGATGTCTGTTTATGTGGTCTCCCATCCACCATCACTCGGAGGGGGATGTCTGCTTATGTGATCTACACCATCCACCATCTCTTTGTCTCCAGCACGCACGCCTGTCATTCAACTTACCCGGTTATTTCCAAGGGAGCAGAGCAGGGGGACTGGAGGTCCGCAGAAGCAGAATACCTCCTCTTACCTTGCTGTGCTTGGCACAGAGGAGCAGAGGAGGAGGGAAAAGGTGGCTGAGGGTTATGGAGGCTTCCTGAAGACTGAGAGGCATCTGAATTCTGACCTCTTCTCGGGTCTCAGTCAGAGGGAAGGTGCTAACAGCCCAGAGGGAGCAGGCACGTGACCCTACCCACCTTCTTCTTTGCAGTTATTTGTTTCTTCTAAAGAGGAAAAAGACGGGGACGGTAGAGGAAGGGAGGAAGGAGATCAGGGGAAAGGGAAGAAAAAAGGAAAGTTAGGGAACGGATGGGAAACCAGCTTTAAATGCTGCTTCTGGGCCTGCTGGGTGGAAGAGGCTGCCCTTGGCCTCCTTGGTGGTCCTTGACTCGGGCTACCTGGCTACACATACGCCATTCCCCGGTGTGCAGTGCAGATACACATGCATGCACACAAGTGCATAGGGTGTGCACATGTCTGTGGGTCCCCCCTTTGCTCAGATGTAACTTCTCCCAGCACTCTCTGACACACTGGGTTATTATGTCCCCTGCACACCTCTCCTCAGAGAACAACAGTGTTCAGACTCTGAGCACCCTGTCTGCCTCTCCCCAGAATACTAGCTGCATTTGTTTCATGACATCTAAAGGCTCTTCCAACCCTAAAAGCAAAATGATCAAGTCACCAACTCACCACTCAGCACTTGGAGGCTCAGCAGACCTAAGACAAAGAGACATGCAAATAGAATCACAAATGTAGCCAGGCAGAACTCAGGGCAATAGGGCCCACAGGCTCACCCCCACCCACCTCCTAAAAAGCCCTGCAGAATTCTGGCCCACTTGCTTGCCTGCCTGCCTGCCTCCTTGATTGCTTTCTTCTTTCCTTCCTTCCTTCTGAGATAGAAACTGGGAATGGTACATTGATAATACAAATGTCTACTGAACTTGCTTAGGAAATCTTAACTCACACAAAGCAGCACTCAGCTAAAGGAGCTCTCTGGTTTTCCTGTCCAGAAGTGTGATTCTGTCAGGCAGACAGGGTGACCCTGGTTGACAGCTACCTAGTAAAGGAACCCTAGTGTGTCTCAGGGTAACTACGTCACACTGGAACTCCCTCCCACACACCTGTCTAAACAGCCAAAGCCTGGCTTTTCTGTCTCTGTGAGACATGCTTTCATTGTTCAAAATGCAACTCGGGGCTGTGATGCTTTATAAGCCGACAGGGTTTTCTGTGCGGAGCTGGTTCCCGTCTATGCATTAGTCTGGACCACTCAGGCTCATTAAAGACTTTTTCTTTATGAATCTCTAAGTGCATAGTAATTTCTCACTGGGAAGGCTTGTTAAGTCTATAATATATTCGTTAACATTTCTATTGAGACAACATCACACTGTGTAGTCCTGGCTGACCTGGAACTTGCTATGTAGCCCAGGGTGGCTTCAAGCTCACAGAGATCTGTCCTTCCTTTGCCTCTAGAATTAAAGGTGTGTGCCACTCTGCCCAGCACGCTCCCCCCCCATCATCACTATTATTCTTTATGTATATATGTTTACACATGTGACCGTGAGCACAAGCGTATTCTAACAAGCACATGATGATCAAAGGGCAGCTTGCAGGGGACCTGGGACTCAAACTTAGGTCATCACGCTTTTCAGCAAGAGCTTTCCCTGCTAAAGCATCCTGCTGCTACTCTCCCCATCTCGCTTTCCCTCTCTCTCGGCCTCTCTCTCTCTCTCTCTCTCTCTCTCTCTCTCTCTCTCTGTGTGTGTGTGTGTGTGTGTGTGTGCATGTGTGTGTATAGCATGTGCACAGGCATACATGCTTGCATTCAGGGAGGCCAGAGGCCAAGCCCAGTTATGATTTTTCCCAGGGGCTGTCCATCTTATTTTTAGAAACAGAGTCTCTCGCTGGCCTTGAACTCACCATGTAGGCTGTTGGCGGGCCAGCGAGCCCCAGAGATCCACCTGTCTGTGTCTTCCTAGCACCATCACTCCCAGCGTGGGTTCTGGCAATTGCATGGCAGGTGCTGAATTTCCAAGGAGGTCTGCACCCGCCAATACCACATTTCAGATTCCCACCTCCCCCACACTCTGGCACACAAGGTGATAAAGCAGAAGCTTGGTGCATAGGTCCAGGGCCCACACAGAAGAAGGTACTTACCAAGGATCTCTGTGATCCATTCAGGAGGCAGGAAGTAGTGATGAGCCCAGGGTCCATGAGAGAGGAGACCACAAGAGGGAGAAATAAATCACAACGTTAGACAGTGGGAGGTAGGGACCAAAGGAGTTCAGAGCCCTGGACAGTGGGTCTCAGAGCAGAGCTGAACTGAAGGGACTGCCCAAGAGATCCGGAGGTCAGCAGAGGTGGTGATGGAGGACAGAAGGGGTAGTTAGTGCAGCGCTTAATAATTACATTGATTATTTACACTTTTATTCATTTTATTTTGTATGTGTGGGTGTTTGCCTGCATGTGTCTATGTACCACACATATACCTGGTGCCCTTAGAGGTCAGAGGAAGGTATTGGGTCCCTCAGAACTGGAGTTACAGTCAGTTGTGAGGTGTCATGTGACTGCTGAGAACTGAACCCAAATCCTCTGGAAGAGCAGCCAGTGCTCTTAACCACTGAGCCTCCTTTCCAGCCCCCAATTTAAAAAAAAAACATTTGTTTTTATTTTTATTTATTTATGTGTGTGTGTGTGTGTATCTGTGTGTGTGTTTACCACATAAATACAAGTGCCTACAGAAGCCAGAAAAGGACATTGGACCCCAGGGATCTGATGTTACAGGTAAATATGAGTCGCCAAACTTGTGTTCTCTGCAAGAACAGCAAGCTCTCTTAACCACTGAGTCATTTCCCCAAAATCCTGCTTTAATATTTTATTATTATTATTATTATTATTATTTGTGTGTGTATGTGTATGCAGGTGTCCATTAAAAGCAGAAGAGGGCATCAGATCCCCCTGGAGCTGGAGTTACAAGCAGATAAGAATCACCAGATGTGGGTGGGATCTGAACTCAGATCTTCTGGAAGAGCAGCAAGTGCTCTTAACCACTGAGCCTCCTCTCCAGCCCCCAATTTTAAAAAACATTTGTTTTTATTTTTATTAATTGTGTGTGTGTGTGTGTGTGTGTGTGTGTGTACACGTGTACGGTACCACAGCACGCATGTGGAGGTCAGAGAACAACAGCAGGAGTCAGTTCTCTCCTTCCACCATGTGGGTGCTAGGGATCAGGTCAGGCTTAGTCGCAAGCCGCTCTTCCCTATGAGTCATCCTGTTATTCCTATGCCTGCCTTTTTGAAGATTGGAAGAAGTGCAGTCCCACTCTAGCCCGCACCCCCACCCCGCGACAGTCCCTGCACCAATGGGGGACCCCCGCGACAGTCCCTACACCAATGGGGGACCTCCTGGCAGGAACAAGAAGGGAAAAGTAAATGAAAAGAAGAAAACTGAACTTACTTTTCAATACTGTTGAAACAGGAGCATCAAGGAGAAGGAAGTCCAGGTGGAGGTGTTGGGTATCAGCGGAAGTGAAGGTTCGAGAGGAAAAGGGTGTTAGCGATGCCTGACCTTCTCCCATCCCGCCAGAGCATCCTCAGAAGAGGCCCACCCCATAAGGGACATGGAAATATCATCCAGTCCAAATGGCACTGGTGAGGCTGTATACAGAGATGCTGGATCGGCTGTGACCCAGTATTTTAAGACATATTCATCCTTACTGCTGGAATCCCCTGGCCCCAGTTCCTCTGGGGATTCATCCTCCAGATACCTGCAGGGCATCAGGAAAGGGTCTCTACTCTTCTCTCTTTCCCTGTGAGGGAGGAAAACTTGGTTCTTGGTTTCTTGTTTTGTTTTGCTTTGTTTTGTTTTCTACCTATAAACAAACATAGCTCCTGCGGTCCCATGCTCTAGGGAAATGGGGAGAGCGGAGAAGCTGCTCAGTTCTGGGACCCCACCATGCAGCTCCAAGAAGTGGGTGAAGCCTGAAGGCCGCCTGGAGTCTCCTCCACAAGTAGGGTAAATTCCTCTAAAAACAGCATTTTCACAGGGTGGGCAGTAGTGGCAAAGGCAGGAGAATCTCCGAGTTCGAGGCACACTTGGTCTACAGAGTGAGTTCCAGGACAGGCAAGGCTACACAGAGAAACTCTGTCTTGAAAAATCAAAACAAAAAACCAAACCAAACCAACCAACAAACAAAAAACCCAACAACAAAACAAAGCAAAACAAAAACCCCAGAAAACAGTTTTCTCTTCTCTTCCCATCCCCTCTCTTTTTTTCTCCCCTCCCCTTTTTCTTTCTATTTTTTTCTTTGAGATGGAACCTTATGTAGCCCAGGCTAACCTCAAACTCAATATGTAGCTGCTGTAGCCTTGAGCTGCTAATTTCCAGTCTCCAGAGGACTGGGATAAAAGCATACATCACCATGAGGGCTGGGATAAAGGCATGGACCACCATGAGGGCTGGGATAAAGGTGTGGACCACCATGAGGGCTGGGATAAAGGTGTGGCTCCCTGCTTTTTTGCTCCCCCCTCCTTCCAAGTTACCCAGCAGAAGGGAGAAGCTGTAGAAACCATTTCCTGTGCTAGGTATGGTAGTGCACACCTGTAGTCCCAGCACCGCAGAGGCTGAGACACGGTCAAGAGTTTGAGGTCATCACTGGTTATATAGAGAGTACATATAGAGACTCTTCCACCAAACACCAAAGGACATCAGTCATAAAAGGAAAAGTAACTTACTTTTCACTGGACGGCGGGTTGGAAGCAGAACCGAAGGTCAATGTGGAAAAGAACGGGCAAGGGAATAGAATGAATATTAGTTCCTTCTGTCCCTGGTACCTTCCATTTTTTTCCCTCATAAAATGTTTTTTAAAGTATTTAACAATTGTTCTTGTGTTCTGTGAAAAAAACTTGAGAGGAGACAGGTCTGCAGGATCCCCGAGCAGACAAAGCCACCATTCTCCAGTGGTCTCAGCCTAACCTCAGCTGTGGGCAGTATGAAGTCTAACTTGAGCCACTTCCCATCAGCTCCTGCATGGGTCGATCATCCCTAATCCAAAATGCCCCCGTGGCAAGTTTTTCACTGCCTAACTTGTGAATTACTTGCTCTAGCAAACATTTTTGTTGTGGTGCTGGGCATTCAGTTTAGGACCTTGTATATGCTAGCAGAGCAGTCTACTACTGAGCCACAGCCTCAACCTTTCACTGGGGGATTCTAGGCAGGAGCTCTACCACTGAGCCACACCCCCCCCCTCACTGGGGGATTCTAGGCAGGAGCTCTACCACTGAGCCACACCCCCAACCTTTCACTGGGGGATTCTAGGCAGGAGCTCTACCACTGAGCCACACCCCCACCCTCTCACTGGGGGATTCCAGGCAGGAGCTCTACCATTGAGCCACACCCCAGCCTTTCACTGGGGGATTCTAGGCAGGAGCTCTACCACTGAGCCACACCCCCGGCCTTTCACTGGGGGATTCTAGGCAGGGGCTCTACCACTGAGCAACACCCCCAGCCTTTCACTGGGGGATTCTAGGCAGGGGCTCTACCACTGAGCCACACCCCCAGCCTTTCACTGGGGGATTCTAGGCAGGAGCTCTACCACTGAGCCATGCCCCCAACCTTTCACTGGGGGATTCTAGGCAGGGGCTCTACCACTGAGCCACACCCTCAGCCTTTCACTGGGGGATTCTAGGCAGGGGCTCTACCACTGAGCCATGCCCCCAACCTTTCACTGGGGGATTCTAGGCAGGAGCTCTACCACTGAGCCATGCCCCCAACCTTTCACTGGGGGATTCTAGGCAGGGGCTCTACCACTGAGCCACACCCTCAGCCTTTCACTGGGGGATTCTAGGCAGGGACTCTACCACTGAGCAATTCTCTCTTTTTACTTTTTATTTTGAGACAGAGTTGAATCATGCTATCCTAGGAAGCTTAGTGAGAACTTGTTTAAAAATAGAAGAAATGCTTCTGGGGTGTAGCTCATCAGTACAGCACTTGTCTAGAATCCCCCAGTGAGGTTCAGTAGCAGAATACCTTCCCAGCACACATGAGGTTCTGAGTTCAATCCCTGGCAATATGGGGGCAGGGAGGGGGTGAGAAGTTGGCAGTCACAAACTTTCAAAGTACTTACTTTCTTCCTCCGTCCTGTCTGTAAGGAGAAATGAAAGCAGCCATGTTCAACAGGGGTGAAGAGAGATGGAGGGGGGGGTGGAAGTGAGGGTGGGGGTAGGGGAGGGAGGGAGAGAGAGAGAGAGAGATTAATAGTTTTACCGCCCAATAAGCATCCCTGACCAGTCAAAGACCAGAGATGAGAACACTGTCAGAAAGCAGGCCACTCAGTTCTCTCGATTTACAGGGAAAGACGGGGACTTGAGTCTGCAGGCTCCCTTCTCCTAATAGACATCTGTGGGACACCTACTGCATCCAGGCATAAGAAGATTAGGGTGAGACAGTATCTATCCCAATGAACAATATCCATGGCTTTCCAGGAACTTATAGAGGAAGGGGACAGAGGTAACCTGAAGGGCGTGGCAGGACCTTATAAAGGGGTGGTGGCTGCTGACCTGGAGTGGTTACCAGGGGAGGCATCTTGGAGGAGGATATGATGTTTTGTCTGAAACCTGAAAGATGAGCAGGGATTAACCGAATGGAAGAAAAGATGACCCTGCCTGGAAAGAACTCAGCTGTGAAAGGGCCAAGAGACAAGATTATGGATGGGTGGATAATGCCAGGACGTGAGTCATCTTTGCATCCTAGAGTCCATTCTAAGAGGAAGGGGTGAAAGACTCTGCGCCATCTCAGCATTACTGCCCCTCCTTCCCTGGGAACCAGGAACCTGATAATCACCCAAGCGTTTCCCAGGTACTTTTCAACCCTCTGCAGTTTTTTTTTTTTCAATAGACCCAGTTCCTGGAACTGGGGCAAAACAACCTGAAGATGACCTGCAGATGTTCCTCCTTGCTCAACTAACCCATGGCTTTGACCAATTATAGTTATCTGACTATTAAATGAGCTAGTCACAATAGTTGACAAATGACTCCTGGACTCCCCTTTGATTCTGTGGTTTTTTTCCTTTAAAAGTAGCCTGCAACAGCCACTCGGGGTCCTTCTCCCCCCGAGGCTGAGGGGCCCTGTCGTGGCAGTAAATAAAATTCCTCTTGCTTTTGCATCAACTGTGGTGTGACGGTGGTCTCTTGGGGTGACCCCTCCTTGGTACGTGGGCTTTAGGGCCCAACAGGGATGTGTTCAAATCTTGGTTAATTCACCTCCTAGCTGCACAACACTTTTCCTCCATTTCCTCAACATAAAAACAAAACCAGGAAAGCTTTGGAAAGGTGGCTCAGAAGTTAAGAGAGCGCTGGCTGAGCTGGGCAGCGAAGGCACATGCCTTTAATCCCAGCAGAGAAATCCCGTCTCGAAAAAAACAAAACAAACAAACAAATAAATAAAGTAAAATAAGTTAAATAAATAAAGTAAAATAAATAAAAAAGAACACTGATTTTGCCAAAGTTCTGATTCCTAGCACCCACAGAGAGGCTCACAACTTCGTGTAACTCCTGGCTTCAGCCTATCTAATGCCCTCTTCTGGCCCCTGTGTGTACTGCATGCAAATGATTCACAGATACACATGTAGACAAAACAGTCGTATACATAAGACAAAAATAAATATATTTTAAAAAATGAAAAGAAACAGTGAAGTCCAGGTTCAGTGAAGATAGTCTGTCTCAAGAAAAACCACTGTGGAGAGCAACTGCAGGAGACAGCTGACACTGACCTCTGACCTCCACAGGAACATGTGTGGATTTACACACCCATGCACACACTAACATTCACACCTACATACGCTGCACATATATGCAATGGAATCATATTCAGGCGGTGCACCCATGTGATAGCACCACTCAGGAGCAGACGCAGGTGGACTGAAGGTTAAGACCAGTTGGGGTTGCACAGGAGATTTTGACTCAAAAAAAAAAAATGGAATTGAAGTAGAAGAAATAACCTTCATATGAAAGATTCCAGAATGAGAAATGTCATTGTTAGAACTGAAGTTTCCCTGGACAACACACATGTGTGCGTGTACACACACACACACACACACTGTAAAACCATGGCATGGCATCTCCCCATCTTAGAAAAACATGGAGAAGATCTGAAAACCCTTTAGCTCATTTAAGGAGATGAATCATCCCATGGGCTGTATGAAATGAGTATGCGACCCGTGCATCTGCAGTCATCACCCTCCGCTTCCTGACTGTGCATGCAAAACGTGACCAGCTGCCTCAGTTTCCCAACACCATGGTTTCCCCCACATGCGACCCTCTCAAACTGTAAACTGGATAAACCCTCCCTTCTCGGAGCTTGGAGTATTCTGTCGCTGCCACGAGAAAAGCAAAAGATACAGCCTGGGATTTACCATGTATCTAGACTGTCCTTGAACTTAAAACCCTCTTGCTTCTGCCCCTCAGTGCTGGAGTCACAGATGTGAAACACTCCAGTTAGTTTTATTTTCCTCTCCTTTTAATTAATGGGGGCATGTGTGCATCATGGCACACATGTGGAGCTCAGAGGGCATCTCGAAGGCATCGGCTCTCTCCTTCCACCATGTAGCTTCTGAGGACTGAACAGAGGGCATCTCGAAGGCGTCGGCTCTCTCCTTCCACCATGTAGCTTCTGAGGACTGAACTCGGGTCATCATGCTAAACAGTAAGCAACTTTGCCCAGTGAGCCATTTTGCTGACGGTTGCTGAATTTTTGTCACTTGCTACTTTGTCCCCAAGTCCCCAGTGATTCTGACCTGACCCACTCTCCACTCCAAGCTGATTGTATAGATGTTAATGGAATACTATCCTACTATATCATAATGGCTTATACCAGTGGTTCTCAACCTGTGGGTCATGGCCCATTTAGTTAGGGTCACATTTCAGCTATCTGGCATACCAGGTATTTACATTAAAATTCATAACTGCAAACTGGGAGATGGTGGTGCACGTCTTTAATCCCAGCACTTGGGAGGCAGAGACAGGTGGATCTCTGTAAATTCAAGGCCAGCCTAGTCTACAAGAGCTAGTTCCAGGACAGGCTCCAAAGCTACACAAAAACCTGGTCTCAAAAAAAAAAAAAGATTCATAATAGCAGCAGTAAAGTTACAGTTATGAAGTAGCAACAAAATAATTTTGTAGTTGGAGGTCACCACAACATGAGGAACTGTATTAAAGGGTCGCAGCATTAGGAAGATCGAGAACCACTGGTTTACACATACATGTGGAGGCCCGGCAATGTGAGCCTATTTCCATGTTGACCAAAGGTCAGAGAATTGGAACTTACCTCCAGTTCCTTCAAGGTTAATTGTGCTTCAACCTCAAACAAAGGTCTCACCTACATTTAAGTGAGAGTTCTGCTCTCTCAAGGTTATTGTCAACAGGTGTGTTTAATATTCAGACTTTGTACTCCAGGAAGAGAGAAGCAGATTGTTCCTACCTCAAACAAGAGTCTAAGGATCCAACTAAGTTCCAGTTCCCTTAGCACCCATGCAAAAAACTGACTAAGGCCAGCTGCGCCTGTAATCCCAATACTAGGAAGATGCCATACGGAAGGATCCTGTAATGTAAAGATTTCAGTCACAATAAGGCTGATACTTCCGGGTTCTAGGGGCCATGCATGTGCAGACAAACCCTGAGGCAGAAGTGCCTAATGGCCCTCGGAGATGTTAAAGGGCACCACATGACCCATGTGCGGTGTGGATTGCATCATCCACGTATGACTCAACTAATGCCTTGCATGCATGCGTGGTTACATCATCTACATATGACTCAGCTAAGCCCTTGCGCGCATGCATGAACCCCATCACCTGCGTGTGATGTAGCCACATCAACCCCCTGTGCACATACTGGATGCGCCATCTTCCTCTCTCTCTCTCTCTCTCTCTCTTTCTCTCTCTCTCTCTCTCTCTCTGCACACTGTCTTCCCCAGGCCTGTACACGCCCCCTCTAATAAACTCTAAGCAGGTTTGTTGCGTGTTCTGTGTTTCCTTCTCACTCGCGCCAGGTGATTTCACAGGCACTTGCTGGTCTGAGTCAACCTAAAAACAGTGAGCCCCAGGTTTAATGAGAGACCATCTCGTGAAAGTACTCATGTAAATAAGACTGGAAGACACAGAATAGAAGACCCAGTGTCCTCCCCTGGTCTTTGCATGCTTGCACAGGTGTGTATACCCCCAACACACACACACCAAATATTTAGGAACAAGATGGGTCAGCATGTAAGGGTGCTTGCTAGCAAGCCTGAAGAACTAAATTCTAATCCTGGAACCCACACAGTGGATAGGAGGAACCAACTCCCTTCCAGGTTTCTTCTGACCCCCACATGCATGCCTCTACACATGTTCTCTTTTAATATCAATATATTTTAGTTTTAACTTAAAGCCAAATAAACAAAGCATGGAACTGGGTAATATATGAGGCATTCTGTAGCCTCGCAAGGTCTGTGTAACCCATTGACAAGAAAGAGTAAAGGCTGAGGACATAAATAGATCCACACTTACCATCCGGGGACAGTCTGCTCATCAGCCCTGGGGAAGGAGGGAAAAAAACAAAAAGCGAAACAAACAAAAACAAATGATATCAACACACACAGCAATTGCAACAGAAGGAAAATCCACAATGAATGGATTTTTCCAGTCCAAGGGACTCAACCAACCCTCTGGGGGAAGTATGGCTGTGGTGCCAAGGCCACTTAGGAAGGCAGGAGGTGGAGCATTATAAACCTAGTCTGTTTGTTTTTTAAGTGGTTTCCCCCCACCCCTCAACAATAGGCTGTAGGTTTCCATTTCTCTGTGACTTTTTCTCCCAGCATTTTTTGTCTCTCTGAGATGGAGCCCATCTTCCCTCATGTAAGGCGGATCTCTTTGGACCTATTATACCCCTAGAGCAAAGGAGGTCGGGACACCCACTCTGACCCCAGCCAGTCAACCATTCAGGCACCTCTGCATTGCTGGAATTGACAGAGACTCAGTCCCTGCTCCAGAAGAGACACATAGACAACTTCAGACCAAAAGAAAGCAGGCTAAAGGAAGAATTACCAGATGAGACACCCTAAACTCCCCAAATAAAAACCCCAGACCCCAGCTCTCCTGCCCGTCTCAGAGTTCCTCCCCTACCTGAAAAATCTACAACACCTGTATTTAGCTTTCACTGTGTGCCAAACTATTCTCCTGTTTTTTTCTGAGACAGGGTCTCTCTGTGCAGCCCTGGCTGTTCTGTAGACAGAGCTTGCTCTGTAGACCAGGCTAGCCTCAAATTCGCAGAGTTTCTCTTTAACTAATGGAGAAAAGGAAAACCCATTGATCAGCTAGGATCAAAACAAGTTAGAGCAGTGGTTCTCAACCTGGGGGTCAAATGTCCCTATCACGGGCGTTGCCTAAGACTGTCCACATGTCAGGTATTTACATTACAATTTGTTACAGTAGCAAAATTACAATGTGAAGTAGCAATGAAAATAATTTTAGGATTGGGGGCACCACAACATGAGGAACTGTATTAAAGGGGCACAACATTAAGAAGGTTGAGAACCACTGATTTAGAATTTCCTTAAGCGTCTCAATTCCTTGTCCCAGCGCAGTTATAGAAGGCCCTGTTTGCCTCCAGTGTGGTCTGAACATCAAGTCAGAAGGCAATTTAATCGTTGAGCAAACATCATAGCATGGACTTCCTCAAACTGAGGTTTGGGTTCTGGCACTGATATGTGGTGACAGGGTACCACCACATATCCTCACTCACCCAGCATATGGGTGTCATACAGTACATGACCAGGAAGGACCCCCACTAGATTCTGAATTAATTCCATCTTTGGGTTTCCATCATCAGAATATAACACATGCTAAAATCATAGCAATTTTCTATGTGTATGTGTGCTCAGGTGTGACATATACACGCGTGTGCACATTGAGGCCGAAGATCAACCTCCGATGCTGTTAAGGAGCCATCTATCTTGTCACTTTCCCCCCAAGACTTAATTTTTAAGTTTTTCTCACGTGTATGTGTGTGGGTGTGTACGGGTGAGTGCAATGCCTGCTGAGACCAGAGGAGGGTGACGGCTCCCTTGGAGCTGGAGTCATAAGCAGTCATGGGCTGCTGGACATGGCTGTTGGGACCTGAACTCAGATCCTCTGGAAGCGCAGTAGGTGCTCCTAACCACGGAGTCATCATCTCTCCAGCCCCTGCTCCGGTCTTTAAGAGTGAGGAGCTGCTCTTACCACACTGGGTACATGAGGGGCAGAGGACAACATGCAGGAGTTGGGTTCTCTGCCTTTACCATGTCTCTAGGATGAGGTCAGGTCATCAAGCAGCAAGAACTTCTACCTCCTGATCCATCTTGTCAACCCTTTAAATATATGCACGTGTGTGTGTGTGTGTGTGTGTGTGTGTGTGTGTGTATGTGTGTGTGTACATGTAGCATGGTGTGTGTGTGGAGGTTAAAAGACAACCTTCAGTGCAGTCCACAATTTTAATTCTCGGAGACAGGGTCTATGTAGCCCATAGTTCTGGAACTCTCTATGTAGACCAGGCTGGTCTCGAGCTCACACAGTCCCTGTCTCTCCCTTCTGAGTGGCTGGGGTTAAAGGTATTCACCACTACAACTGTCTCCCGGCCCACAAATTCTTGCTCAAAGTCTTCCATTGAACTTCGCAGTCCATGACATTGTCAATGGGATTCACACACTTACCCAGGATTCCTGATGGCAGCAGGACCAGGAGGGGTGACGTGGTGGCCAAGATTATACATGAAGAGCAGAACATTGAGTTGGATGGGTCAGAGAGACAAAGCCATAATTAGAAAGTGAAAGCAAGGTCAGACGCTGGGGGCTGGGAACATGTTGGAAAGTGGAATCTACAATGGCTCCTGACGAGATAAGGCTCCGAGTCCCTGCGATTCCCAAGAGTCCCTTTGCAGCAGACTGGGGCGAACTTAGTGAGCTGAGGATGGCAGCCCAGCAGCTTGCCTGCAGCCATGCTGGAAGGAGCTCTTTGATGGCTGCAGAGCAAGGTGCTAGGTTCACCTCAGCTTGGTTTGGGGATCGCTAATGATGCTTTCTGGAGCTGGGATCACAGCTGAGATCCCATACCCGTGGGCTTTTTGATGGACTCTGGAGATCCAAGCTCATGTCTTAATGCTTTCAGTAAGCACACTGACCACTGAGCCATCTTCCCAACCCATGTGACTTTTTCTGGCCAAATTAGATCTAGGGTAGATCTAGAGTTTGCTCTCTGGCCAAATGGCTTCTGTTTCTGTCCCATTCTGAAGCTTGTATTAGCAAGGAAGGCCTGTTTAGAGACAAACTCCTTCAAACTCTCCTTTCACTTTTTTCAATGAAAATTTTGTGATTAATCAGATATGGTGGTGCAGGCCTTTAATATCCACATTTGGGAGGCAGAGACAGGTAGATTTCTGAGAGTGCAAGACCAGCCTGGTCTACAGTGTGAGTCCCAGACCAGCCAAGGTTGCACAGTGAAACCTTGTCTTTAAAATAACAAAACAAAACAAAAACAAAGAAAATTTCATGATGAAAGATAACATACCAGAAAGACCCCAGCCCACTGTCTTTATGATGCAAACAGAGCATGCTCAGAGACGTTCCTGTCAATCATCTTAAGACACAGGTCGAGATGCTCAGAAACATTCCTCTCCACCACGTATGTGATTCAAACTGAACATGCTCAGATGTATCCCTGGCCAACATCTTTAACTATTTATTTATATATTTATTTATTAAAAATTTTCACCTCCTCCCCGTCTCCCCTTTCCCTCCCTCCCCCTTCCCACCTACCCCTCCCTTTCTAGTCCTAAGAGCAGTCAAGGTTCCCTGCCCTGTGTGGTCAAACTGGGCACTCTGAATGTGGCTAGCAATGAAGGCTGACTGAGAATCCAAGGACAATGGCACTGGGTTTTGATTCTACTGCATGGACTGACTTTATGGGAGCCTGGTTTGTTTGGATGCTCACCTTTATAGACCTGGATGGAGTGGGGGAGGACCTTGAACATCTTTAACATTTTCTAACATGCTGGTGAGCTAAACATGCCTCACAATGTGTCTTCCATGGTCACTTCTTTAGATAGAACCTTCAACGGTTCTATCTAAGCATACTGGGAATTGCGTCTTCCCTCAAGTGCTTTCCTTTTTGACTGTGTGTGAACTGTGTTGGAGGAGGGCTCTGCTCTGCAAATCACTACTATCTGTCCCTGCCTGCTGCGGGGGGGGGGCGGTTGTTTCTTTATTCTTTTCTTTCTTGGCTGAGTTTGCCTTGATCTTGTGCTCATCAAGATGCAAGCCAGGAACATTTGGACCAAGGAAAAAATGTTGCTTTTTTTTTTTTGGAGGGAAAAGAATGGTGTTTGAATTCTATCAAAGGAGGTATTCTAGGTTCTCAGATTCCCTTTAGTCCCTAGATCAGAAGCTGGGCTGTGGACACAGGAGGGGAAATGCTGGTTGAAAGCCATCTGATGCTATTTCTATGGGGGCAAAGGCAACTAGAGCACATGGAGAAGGAAATAGATTGAGACTCTTACCTTTCAGCACTGTAGGCACGGGAGCATCAGGGAGAAGGGGATGAGCCAGGACCAATGCCAACATTTGTCCAGTCAAAGTTGAGAAGGAATATGGAATCAGTTAAGTCATCCTTTATGTATCATCCCTCAGTGCACCCCAGAGATCCCCCCCAAAGGGTCAGGAACCAGAATGACGAACTTTAAGACACATTTACTGCAGAAGTGAGGACTCTGGGGTACCAGTTATGTATGTGAGGAATCTAAATCCTCCCTGTTCCACGTGACTTCCAGGAGTTTAGCAGAATATGATCTCCAAAACAGCTGTTACCTCCTGTTCTCGGCTGGAGGCTGAGATGGTTACTTCTTAGAAAAGAAGGCCTGTCTGCCCTGAAATGCAGCAGTGTATACACAGTCCAGCCTGACCGTACACAGAATGAGCTCCTAACCAAGCCACTTCACTGACACTACGGACGTTAATATCAAAGTCATGGAAACCAAGGACTCTTTCTTCCTCTCTTCCAAGCATCATTCCTACAAGACCTAAGAGAATGGCTGGCCTTGAAGATGATCCCTTTCCCATCCCATGACCTTCAGATCTAGGTTGAATGGCCAAGCTCTGAATCTGCTCCCGCAGAAGGTGACGACCAGATGTTTGCCTCTCTCTTCCATCTCCCTGATCTGACTGCCCACCCCAATCCTTGCTTATATAGAAAGATTGGGACTTACATTTGACTGGAAGAAGAACCAGGAGCCAGAGAGTCAGCATGAAAAACAGGCAAAAAAGAGGATAGGGTTAATACTTCTGCAAACTACCTCAGTCTCCCCATGAACTTCTTTGTTCCTTCACGGAATAGTTACATGTCCATTGTTATACAGGTGCAGATAATTTTAGAAAGGTCATAACGGTGGTAACACTGATTGCGAAAATCATCCATAACCCTCCTGTAGTAAGAATGACCCCCTATAGGTTTATAGATTTGAATGATTGGTCACCAGGGAGATGCACTATTATAAGGTATGGTTTTGCTGAAGTGAGCGTGGTCTTGTTGGAGGAAGTGTGTCACGAGGCGTGGGCTTTGAGATTTCAAATGCTCAAGCCAGGCCCAAAGTCTAGCTCTTCCTGCTGCCTGCTGATGGAGATGTAGAACTCTCAGCTCCTTCTCCAGCGTCATGTCTGTAAGCCAGCCCCAACTAAATGTTTGCCTTTGTAAGAGCTGCTGTGTCAGCCTGGAGAGCTGGCTCAGCAGTTAAGAGCACTAACCACTCTTCCAGAGAACCCAGGGTTCAATTCCCAGCATCCACAAGGCAGCTCACAACTGTCTATAACTACAGTTCCACAGGATCTGACACCCTCACACAGACAGACGTGCGGATTAAACACCAATGCACATAAAGCAAAAATAAATAATTATTTAAAAATACAGTTGCTGTGGTCATGGCGTCTCCTCACAGCAACAGCACACTGACTAAGACAGCTCCTTTAGTCTTGTGTTTTTATAACTAGCTTTACAGATGTACATACTTGCATATATAAATATACTTGTACATGTTTTCCTAGAGACAAATAGACACATATCTATACAGATGGAGCACTACAGCCTTGCAATTGGTCCTCACTATGAGCAGGCTCTGCATCTATTTATTAAACAAACTTTTTGTACTTTCATAATTCTATTTGATCATCGATAGTTAGATACAGGAAATATTTTTTTAATATTTTTAAGTGAGCCAACCATAGTGGTTCATGTCTGAAATCTCAGCCTTTGGGAGGCTGAGGCAGGAGGATTACCACAATTTTTAGGCCAGCCTAGATAAGGAGCTGGGCAGTGGTGGCACATGCCTTTAATCCCAGTCCTCGGGAGGCAGAGGGAGGCGGATCTCTATGAGTTCGAGGCCAGCCTGGCCTACAAAGCGAGTTCCAGGAGAGCCAGAGCTACACAGAGAAACCCTGTCTTTAAAAACCAGAAGAAAAAATACTAAAGACAAGGGCTCACACTCTCTGGGGATCCATAGTCTCAGAGACCTTCCCTTATTCCTTGTGTCATGAAGAAATTATTCTCCAAGGACCAGCAAGAACCATTGAGTCATCCCTGGGGACTTTCCAAAGGTGTGACAGTTGACTGAATTACGGGACACTCGGGTAGTTGGGCAAGCACGATTTCATCTCATTGTGGCATCCGTGGTTCTCAGTGTCAGTCTCACCAAGTCCTTCCTCCTCCTCATCAGAAGCCTAAGTAGCTTGGCATTGGCTGTGGATTATGTGTGGCCCCAGGGTGTCTGTAGGTGTGTTTTGGATGATGTGTGGCCCCCGAGTGTCTGTAGGTGTGTTTTGATGATGTGTGGCCCCCGAGTGTCTGTAGGTGTGTTTTGATGATGTGTGGCCCCCGAGTGTCTGTAGGTGTGTTTTGGAAGAGATGGTACTCAGTGGATATGTGTGCTGTTCTGTAGGCTGGTGGAGGAACTGTAATCTCATTCATCTTCCACCCTTGGATATAAAAACCCCAGGTTCTGCACCTTTGGAACTTCAGGGCTTATGTCAGTGGATCCCTGGGCCCGTGGACCTTTGCCTTAGACTGAGAAGTATGTCATTGGTGTCTGTGTTTCTGAGGCTTTGAGTTTGGACTAAGCCACACTACCAACCTCCCTGGTTCTCTAGCTTGAGATGGTCTGTCTTTTTGTTGTTGTTGTTGTTTTTCAAGACAGGGTTTCTCTGTGTAGCTTTGCAGCTTGTCCTAGAACTCACTTTGTAGACCAAGATGGACTCAAACTCACAGAGATTCACCGGCCTCTGACTCCGGGGTGTTGTGATTAAAGGCACCCAGCTGCTTGGAATGCTCTGTTGTGCACCTTCTCAGTCTCCATCGTCAGGTGAGCAAATATCCCCAAATAAGTCTCTGCACACCTGCATATTCATTCCATTCCATTCTATATCTTATCATAGGTCATCCTAGTCTGTTCTAATATTCTCTTTCTATTTCTATCATATCTTATTTTTGTATTCTATTTCCTACTCTATCTTATATTATTCTATTATATTCTTTCTTTTCCTTGAGTTTGATATCTGGAACTATATAAAGTTTGGAGCTCACTATGTGGACTAGGCTGGCCTCGAACTCACAGAGATCCACTTGCCTCTATCTCCTGAGTGCTGGAATTAAACGACTACTTGGTACTAACTGACTTCTGTTATATTTTTATTCTAATCTACTTCCATTTCGTTATGCTCTGTTTATTCTCTCTGGTCTGTTCTTTCTGGTTCTCTGGAGAATCCTGGCTACAACAAAATTTGCACAACATTCTGACTCCTTCCCTGGTTGAGATTGCATTTTAACTAGCCAGTCAAATCAACACACCATGACAGACTAGGTGCAGGTACAGATGTGAGAGTCCAACTATTTTCTATTAAACAGAGTCTCAGGTAGCACAGGCTAGCCTTCTACTCACTGTGTACTTGAGGATGACCTTGGACCTCCGGTTCTCCTTTCTTCAGGAGAATTCCAGGCATGTCTCATCATGCCTAGCAGCTGCTTACTTTTAATAGTTATTTTATTTAATAGTTATTTTATGACCCTCAAGCTAAGACTTAAAGCAGATTGAAGCCACACTTCACCCTTCCCCAGGATTCCCAGGTTTTCCAGATCCAACAGCATCCGAGGGAAGCCACCTATGAGAACACAGACATGGAGTAGCTACAGTTCTTACTTTTCTCTTCCGTTGCAACTGGAGACAAAAGCATCATTCGTGTGGATCCCGACGAGGCCAGGCAGCAGGTGCAGGGAGAGAATTAGATGTGAGACTCAGATCATGACAATAATCAAGATCACCCACAGCACCCGTGGTTTTGGAGCTAATATACACAGTTTCTATCAAAGTTCCTCCTGTTCACTCATCTACCCAACCATCTCCACACATCTGCATATTACCCACCTACCTATCCATCCACCCCATACCTATTCTCCACCGATCAATTCCCCACCCACTCCTCTACCATCCACCTACCCACCCACCTACCCATCCACTTACCCACCCATCTACCCATCATCCATCCACCCATTCTTCCAGCCACCTTTTTCCCCTTCTGTCTACTCCACTACACCTCCCTACACCCACACACCCATAAATCTACCCAGTGTTCATCTCAATTCATTCATCCCTCCATATATCTACCCATTCATTAATAATTATTCATCATCTATTCTTTGATCCATCCACCCTATATACCTACTTTACCAACCCTCCATCTACTCATACACCCATAAGTACATCCATTATCCTTTGATACACTCCACCCGCCCATCTGCCCATTTATCGATACACTCACCCATCTGCTGTACACTTGTCCATCATTCATTTGCCCATCTACCCACCCACCCATCCACTGTACACCTGTCCATCATTCATTCGCCCATCTGCCCACCCACCCATCCGTTGTACACTTACCCATCATTCATTCACCCATCTGCCCACCCACCCATCCGCTGTATACTTACCCATCATTCATTCACCCATCTATCCATCCTTGCATTCATCACATACTTGTCCATCATCCATCCACTGATCCTTCATCCATCTACTTACCCACTAATCTACTTAAACAACCCTGCAGCTACTCAACCACTCCTAAACTTATTCATGACCCATTAACCCATCCTTCCATACGCCCACCCATCCTTCCTTCCATCCATCCATCCACTGCCCATCTGTCATCTGCTTGTCCGTCATTTACCCGTTTGTGCCTCCATCTACCCACCCAGCCAGCCAACATTCACGGTTCATCCTCCATCCTGTGCTTAGGGCTTAGGAGACACATATAAACTGGAGGCAGCTGTGTTTTATAAACATTGGCAAAGTCGATTGGGAAAAGAGTTCCTGGTAGAGGAGTGAACAAACATTCCATGTGATGGTTGGTCTTCTGGAACCATCATTATGGGCTCTCAAGAACTGAGCCACCTTGCTAGCCCAGTCAGCTCTCTTTTCTCTTTTTAAACTGTATTTATTCTGTGTGTCTCTTACATCATGTATCTTGATCCTCCTCATTTTTCCATCCCTTCGCATCTGCCCTCAGCCCTTGCACCCCTCCCCCCAAATAAAACAAAATTTAAGAGAAAAAAAGGAAAAAATAATAAAAAAGGAAAATAAAAATCTCATCAGACACAGTGAGTCACGCTGTATCTTATTATCTTATGTATATCTTATGTATACAATATCTGTAGATATTGTCTGCTTATCTTCACTTGCCAGTGCTCGTTGTAAACAGTCATTGGTCTCATTCAAGGACTTTAGGAATTCTAAGTAATGTGTGTAGAACAGGTAAAGAGGATAGAAAATCTCTGCACTACAGCAGCTCCCCCCACCCCGAGTTTCACTGTGCAGTCCTGACTGACCTGGAACTCCCTCTATAGACCAGGCTGGCCTAGAACTCACTGCTTCTGTCTCCCGAATGCTGGGATTAAAGGTGTATGTCACTACTGCCAGCAATCCCTTCTTAAGGCAAGATCTACAGGTGCCTGCTAAAATTAATTAGCCAAGATGAAAAGAAAAAGAATAGAAATGTGTAGTCTCAGTATCTCCCCCATATATTCACCAGTTACAAGAAGGGAAATAGTAATAAATAGGTAGTGGAGAAGCCTGGCTTCCCAACAACCTTTGCCATGAGATCAGAGAGAACATCATAGGCAAGAAACAAACCATCATCAATCACTTGTCTATATCCCCTAATGAGGGCACAGGGTGATTTTGGTGTATTCTTGCCCCAAATGGATAATGTCGGTCTAATCATGGGGAAAGCCTCAGGGAAACTCAGTCTAGGAGACATTCTGAGACAAACTGACCAGAATCATATAAATGTTTGAGGATTGTGAAAGACAGGAGAAGACTGAGAACTCAGAAGAAGAAGGGCGAGATGACTCAGCAGGTAAAGGTACTGTCCCCCACCAAAGCCTGAGGATCCAAGTTCAATTCCTGGGATTTGCGATTTGCATGGTGAAAGGAGAGAACCAATTCCTAAAAACTGTCTTCTGACCTTCACATGTACTCTGTGGCACACACAGACAGACAGACAGATGGACAGGTGAAAGATAGATAGATAGATAGATAGATAGATAGATAGATAGATAGATAGATAGATAGAATGATAGACAGATATAGATAGGTAGATAGATATAGATAATGATAGATAGATAGATGATAGATAAATATAATGATAGATAGCTAGACAGATAGATATAGATAGGTAGATAGATAGATCTTTTAAAATGGAAGGTGAAGAATGGGAAGGAAAGAGGGGAAAGGGAAGGAGGAGGAGGAGCAAACACAGCTTCTTATGACCCCAACAACCTTCATATTCTGTTCCCACACTCTCTGTTCTTACTTGAACCTTCGCCCCCCATTCCCTCATTCCATCTGCCATCTTTCTGCCACACTGACTGCTCTCGGAGCCTTGAAGGGACTCCGTGTCCTCGAACCCAACATCTTCACACACGCAGTTCCATCTTCCTGAAATAATCTCTAACCCCTTAGTCAGCTAACTCCTGTTCCTTATTGCGGTCTCTTCTCAAATGTCACTTTTCCAGATCAGTCTCCCCTAAAAGCCCCCTATGTGGTTATCTGTTCACCATGAGGATCACATTAAGACAGAGCTATGCCTGCTTTTCCCCAACTCTGTTCCCAGCATTGAGGGCAAACTAGAGCTTGAAAGCACTGTAGGTATAGTAGCTGGGGAGATAGTGCTGTTTGTGATAAGGCTCGCGTCTTTCCAGTGGAGTCGTAGGCATCCTGACATTGTAAAGGACCAGCTACCAGGCTGTTAATTCTCAGCACCACCGCAATTCCATCTCTGCAGTGACATAGGGCAGTCCAGGGGACCCAGTGTAAAGGCCTGGCATCTCCCTTGCACTCTGGCTATAGGGCTGGTGACTCCATTGGTACAAGTGTGGTCTCTGCAGTGACACAGGGCAGTCCAGGGGATTCTATGACAATGAGAAGACGGGGCCAAGAGGCTGACCGACACGGGTGGGTCTCTGCCCCATGTGGGCAAAAGTCACTGACGGGCGTGCAGATGGAGACGACAGGATGTTCCTCTGCAGGGATGAGCCACCAGCAAGGAACTCGTGTAGACACTATGAACTTCAGAGCAGGGCTGCCGACCTAGGACTCGTGCAGCCATCAGTGTCCCCAAGGGCAACCCCCAGCCTGGGACTAACGTAGATACTAGTACCTCCAAGAATAAGGCCACTAGCTAGAAACTCATGAAGTCACAGATATCTTTAAGACCAAAACCCTAAGACTCATGCAGCCTTCACCACAGGGGAAATGGACTGCCTAAGTCCAAAGCAAGGAAGCCTATGTAGACCTCAGAATTGCTTATTGAGTCCAGCCTCAGTGGCCTCCCCATCCTAAGATGCCACCGAGAAGAGATGGGGGTGGGTGGAAACCTCACCTTCACGAGGGATACAGGCCTCTGCCAGGCCCAGGAAAAGGAGGACCACCAGGGACCTCTTCAGAAATGGCTCCAATTGGCACATAGTGGGGCCTGGACCCAGTATCTGGTCTTCTCCTTCCAGCTTCAAGAGGACTTTGGTCACCCACTGTTCTCCTGGGCTCTCAAGACAAAATTCGCGCCCACACATGCCCTCCAGCTACCTGGAGGCAGCCAGCTGGTGAGACTGGAGCCCACGCCACCAGCTGCTGGCCCAGCAACTGCCCCTTCCCACCAGCACCTGATCTTCTTCTTAAAGCAACACTCTAATTATATGCTGGACCCACTTGCTTGTTTTCCTGTGGCCCAAATGCAACATCTTGTGTGGTGACGTCCATAGCAAACTGTGCGTTTTTGCATTTTTATTTTTATTTTTATTTTTATTTTGAGACAGGGTTTCAATCTCTGACTGCCAGGAACTCACTTTGTAGACCAGGCTGACCTTGAACTCACAGCAATCCACCTGCCTCTGCCTCCCGAGTGCTGGGATTAAAGACGTGTACTGCCACCTCCCAGCTTTTATTGTTTTCTAACAGAGTTTAACTCTCTCTCTCTCTCTCTCTCTCTCTCTCTCTCTGTGTGTGTGTGTGTGTGTGTGTGTGTGTGTGTGTGTGTGTGTGTGTTCACTGGAGCTGGAGGTACAGGCATTTGAAAGCCACCCAACACGAGTTCTGGGAACTGAACTCCGGTCCTCTGCAATGGCAACAAAGTGCTCTCAATTGCTGAGCCATTTCTCGAGCTCGTACTATTATGGCTTAGTTTTCTTCTTTTACTTTTATTTTGTATGTGTTGGTGCTTGTGCATCACATGCATTCAGGACTCTCAGAGACCAAAGAGGGTGTCAGACTACCTGGCACCAGAGTTTGGATGGTTGTGAGCCACCGTATAGATGCTGGGAATCAAACTTGGGTCCTCTGGAAGAGCAGCCAGTGCTCTTAATCACCGAGCCATTGCTCCAGTCCCTACAGGGCTTCTTGTTGTTGTTGTTGTTTTAAGACAGGATCTTATTTTGTATCCTGAGCTAGACTCGAATCCATGGTGATCCACTGCTATAATCCACAACATTATACAGTAATTGCTTAGCCATCTTTTCACGAGCGACTTGCCAGAACCAAGGCATCTGGTAAAGGCTGAAGCAAAAGGCAAGGCTATTTGGCGTTATTGCTCTGTAAATAAAATGGCTGTCCTTTGCTGTAGGCTTTTTGCTGTAGCCGACCTCCCTTTCTGTTACATATTTGGGGATGAATTCCTTAGTTCAGAACTGTTTTCTATGTCTTTGGGCTATGTGTGAAAACAGTTTCCCACTGGCCAGGCCCGTTCCTCTCTCCTAGGTAAGCACAGAGATCCGCCTTCCTGTAATTATCTTATCGCTGCTTAGGTTCTGGGCGTAGAGCATCCCACTTAGGATTTTCACAGAGCCCCAAGGACACAGAATTACCCCCTGCCCATGCCGCTGTCCTGGTTTTACCCCACTTAAAAGATTCTTAACCACTTTCTCCTCAGTTGACTAATGATTTTAGTTCAGGAAATTTACAGTTCTGTTTTACTCTCAAGGACAGCAGAAGAGATAATTAACTGCTACCAGAGAGGAATTTCCTTCCCGATCGCCAACCAACCAGAATGGCTGTTAACAGCACACCCCGGAACTGATAATCTAGAGGCCTGGCTCTCCCCCTTGTCTTTATTGCTTAGGTGTGTACTCCAGACCTGTAGGCCTGGAGAAACTGCAGCGTCTGGTGTACTTGTTATCTGATCAAGAGCCGTGGCTTCTAGCTGACTGTTCACATAGATTGCTTGGTTACCTATGCATGCTGGGAGAGGAAAAAAGCAGAGCACTGGAAATAAATGTTTTAGCCCTTTACTAACCACCTAAAAATGAAGTGTAGCACGCTAACCTTCCCCTCTAGAATTCCCTGGTGATTTTATTCCTTTCTTAACTAACTTTCTCCATTAAGGAGTTCACCGGGTGTGTACTAGCCAGTCCTGTGGGTCTGTGGGTCTCTCTCTCTCTTTCTTTCTCTCTCTCTCTCTCTCTCTCTCTCTCTCTCTCTCTCTCTGTGTGTGTGAGAGAGAGAGAGAGAGAGAGAGAGACAGAAAGAGACAGAGAGAGAGACAGAAAGAGAGAACGAGAGAGAACTCTTATCTGATTTTCTATGGAGAACCTGGAACCTGCTAGGGCTGGGGAATTGCTAGTTTTAAGGTTATGTATGCCTGGGAACATTTGTAATGGGCAGAATAATGTAGGACAAGGAAGAACGATGTAGAACTAAGAACAATGCAGAACAAGGAAGAACAAGAAGGAACAATGAGAAATGATGGGTTGAAGAGAAGAATAAAGAAACATGGACAGACAATTCCCATTGTGAGTAGATTTCTTACCCCTCAGATTTTAACCCTCAGATTTCTAAAACCGCTTTAGCTATTCATGGTGTCTTTAATTGAACCCCTAAAAGGGAGTCTTAAGGGCAAAAACTTTTAAGGCTCTCATTAATCCTCCTGCCTCGGTGTCCCAAGTTTTAGAATTATAGTCATGTGCTACTACACCAAGAACAATTTTGTTTGTTGAGGCAGGTATCCCACAGCCCACCCTAGTCTGGAATTCACCGAGTCCCTGAGCATGACCTTAAGCTTCTGACCTTTCTGCCCCTGCCTTTCCAGTGCTGGGATGGCCGGTGTCACCGCCACACCCAGTTCATGCACTTCTGGGGCTCAAGCCCAGGCAAGCACTAAGCATTCTATCAGCCAAGCTACCCTGGTCCTTATTTCTGTTTCACATTTTTTTGTTTGCTTGTTTGTTTTGAGGGGCACTGTGGGTGCATGCACATTTGAACAAGGAAGGGCCATGGAGGTCAGCAGACAACATGGTAGAGTTGGTTGTCTCCTACCATGTGGGTCAGGGATGAAACTCAGGTTATCAGGCTTAGCAGCAAGCACCTTTACCTGTCTTACAATCTCCTAGGCTCCCGGTTTTGTATGCTTTTAAAACAGGTTTGTACTTTGTAGCCCAGACTAGACTTGAATTTAAGATCCTCTTGCCTCAGCCTCCCAGTTTCTGAGATGACATAGAACACCACTGTGTCTGGCTATGGAGTCATAGTGAGGAAATTCTCTTGGTGGAGGATGGACATGTTTAGTTCAGATGGATTGGGAGGTGATGTGAGCATCTCTGAAAGCCACAGCAGGGCTGAGTGTGTGAGTTCATCCAGGCTGGGCGGTGGTGGTGCACGCCTTTAATCCCAGCACCCAGGCGGATCTCTGTGAGTTGTGAGTTCAAGGCCAGTCTGGTCTACAAGAGCGAGTTCCAGGACAGTCTCCAAAGCTACGGAGAAACCCTGTCTCAAAAAAAGAAAAAAAGAAAGAAAAGCTTGAGGCCCATCTGGGCTGCAGGAAACTATCAGATGAAAAGGGAAGAAGGAAGAGGGAGGGAGGGAGGGAGGGAGGGAGGGAGGGAGGGAGAGCTCGGCAGGGGTTTGCTGTTAGGTTGTCTGTCTGACATCCCCACCAGCCTATGAGGTCTTCAAAGACGAGGACCCTTTTCTCACACTATCCCCGATGCCAGCACAACACCTGCTACACAAAAGCAACTTGGTAGTTAACTGAAAGTTCCATGAGTCCCAAGCATCCCAAACGTCACTCGTGGGAAAGGCAGGGCTGGCTACCTTCAAATCCTCTACCTGCTCCTGGCCGAGTTGACTTTCTGTTTCAGTCTGTGATAAAAACAGGAGGAAAGGGTGTATTTGGAGTACAGGTTACAGTCTTAAGATCAAAGATCCGAGGACAGTCGGGCAGCAACTGATGACAGAAACCTGGAGGCGGAAACTGAAGCGGAGACGTGGAGGGGTGCTGCTTACTGGCTTGCTCCCTCCCGGGGCTTGCTCAGCCTGCTTTCTTAGCGTGCAGAAGCGTCTGCCTGGGGACAGCGCCGCCCACATCAATCTATTCAGGAAAATGCCCTCCTAGACTTGCCCGTATGCCCATCTGATGGAGGCATTTTCTCAAACGAGCACCCCTCCTCCCAGGAGACTCTAGTTAGTGTCGAGTAGTTGAGAAACCCAAGTCGCACAAGCGCTAAGGGACAGGTGAGGAGGGCGTTCTGGGAAGCTGCCAAGAGCTCCTCGAGCTCCCTGGGGCTCTGTCTCAGAATGGGCAGTAATGGCAGGCAAGGGACAGGTATCAAAGGTGGGGAAGCCCTTCAGCGCGTTGGGAATGAGTGTCTAGGTCCTGTTATCTGTGATCCGTGTTGTCCTGACAGAACACTGTAGGCCCCATCCCGGCGAGCCAGCGTTCTGTGTCCTCCTCCAGGTTCACCTCCACCACCCTTTGCTCTCCCAGCCTTAGGCAGTCAGTCATCTGTTCCTGGAAGTCTAATAGCCAGAATCCCCTCCAATCTCTTAGCCCTGTTTACCTCCTTCCTGTTCAGACTTGGGGATCCTCTTCGCCCTCTTTCATTAGTCCTTCTAGCACCTGATCTGAGGTGTGACCCTAGCCACACTCTAAGTGCGGGGCGATGAAGCCCTCCCCGAGTCAGCAGGGTGTTCATGAAACTGTTTCAGAAGAGGGGAGAAAGGGAGAGGGAGAGGAATGGGGAGGGAGGAAGGGAGGGGGAGAGGGGGGAGAGGAGGGAAGAGAAAGAAGAAGAGAGGAGGAAATGAGAGGGGAGGGAGAGGATCTCTCTGTTGCTGACTGAGGTGTCCACCCTGAGCCCTAACCCCGCTGTCCTCACCTGCCTCTGACACCTAATCTCCTTCACTGACAGACTCCCTGTCTCAGGTCCCCTGCTCATCTTGAGCCTCCATTTAAGCAGTGGTTCTCAACCTTTCTAAGGCTGTGACCATCTTCCTTTTCTTTCCTTTCTTTGTGGGTTTTGTTTGTTTGTTTATTTTTGGGTTTTCTTTTTTTTTGTTTTGCTTTGTTTTTTGTTTTTTTTCGAGACAGGGTTTCTCTGTAGCTTTGGAGCCTGTCCTGGAACTAGCTCTAGACCAGGCTGGCCTCGAACTCACAGAGATCCGCCTGCCTCTGCCTTCTGAGTGCTGGGATTAAAGACGTGTGCCACCACCGCCCAGCCTCGTCAATTCTTCAACAGCACAGTGTGATAGTTATTTGCATAGGGTCTCATAGCATCAGATATTAATAAGTGATTCGAGGTGCTTTCTTGTTTGTTTGTTTTGATTTCTCTGTGTCTTCTAGACTAGTTCTGGAACTCTCTATGTAGATCAGACTTGCCTTGAACTCACAGACATCCCCCTGCCTTTGCCTCCTGAGTCATGGATTTAAAGCTTACCCACCACCACCTGGCTTTGAGGTGATTTAATATGAGATTATGCATAGATTATATGCAAATTGGGACACATTTTTTATAAAGAACTTAAGCATCCATTGACTTTAGCTTTTATAAGCAGCTATTGGAACTACCCTTCCATGACTCCTAAGGCACAGTAGTATGTGGTCTATATTTTTGTACACACAATATAGATATCTATACATACACACAAAATCTTCAAAAGCCACCATCAGCACTAAAATTGTCACTAGAGCCAGGAATAGTGGCGCCTGCCTGTACATCTAGCACTAGGGAGGTGAGATAGGAGAATCAAGAGCTCAAAGCCAGGCTTGGTGACACAACCAGTCGTAGGCCAGCCTGAGCTACAGGAGACCTAGTTTTAAAAAAAAAATACATTGGAAAGAAAAAAACAACGGTAGGCCAATGAGATGGTCCATCAGGGAAAGGCATTTGCTTCCAAGACTGGCAACCTAAGCAGACTGCTGGGAAACTGTTTTTTCTGACTTTCACACCAACAGGGTGGCCGTAGCGTGCAGACTCATATGTATGGTAAAAACTGTAAATAGATTAGTGGGACTGGGGGACTGGAGAGATGGCTCAGCGGTTAAGAGCACTGACTGCTCTTCCAGAGGACCAGGGTTCAATTCCCAGCACCCACGTGGCAGCTCACAACTGTCTGTGACTCCAGTTCCACGGGATCCAACACCCTCACACAGAAGGCAAAAACACTAATGTGTATAAAATAAATAAATTAAAAAAAAAATTAGTGGGACTGTGGCCAATGTAAACATTCTCCATCGTCCTGTCTCTGTGTTATCAAGTGTGTTTGGTGAATCCGTGTGTATTGTCTTTACGATCAGACACAGGCGAGAATCACTTCTTAAACTAATGAGCACTGAGTTAAATTAATGAGCACTGAGTACCGGCAGGCCACCCTCAGGGCCGGCGACTGACAAACGATGTTTTCCAGGTTCTCAGAGTTAACTTTCTGTTGCTAATTTCAAACTGCAGCTGGCAGGAATTGAGCTGCTCACTCTTGGGACTCATTAAAAGTGATGTTAGTAGCTCCTGCGGGGACTCTGAACACCTTCTCACCACGGGGTCCTTGTGACCAATTTACTCCAGGCATCTTGAGCTGGCACACACACACAATGCCAAAGAGAGAAAAAATAGCCCGACGTTTGGCAGAAGGATTTGGGAATAAATCAATTTGAACCAGTTCAAGAGAACTGAACTCTGAAGTAGCTAGTGGAGCGTTGTTGTTGTCGGTGCTGGGGACTAATTAGCCAGCCTGCCTGCACACCCAGGAGGGTTGTCATTTTGGCCTGGTGACAGGAGCCACTGCTGCAGTTCCTTACTTCTCTGTGGCTCCCCTGGCAAAGGACAAGTTTCATCCCCACTTCCCTCCCTGTGCTCCCAGCGGACTCCTGAGCACACTTGGCTCAATGACTGACATTCTTGGAGACACTACTTTGCGTGTTGGTGGTGGGTTTTTTTTTTCTGTGCTCGCTAAATGTTTATCAAGAAATAAACTTTGTAATCAAAATGCAAGTAGTAGATCTGCCAGGTGGCCCAGTGGGTACAGACACCTGGCTCCGCGCATAAGGGAACCTGAGTTCCCAGAGGACGGTAAGAGGAATCAACACCTGTGGGTTGCCTGCTGCCCTCCGTGTGTGTATGCACAAGGTAAAGACACGCACAAATAAATGGATGCAAAAATTGAATTAAGCCAGGAGGTGGTGGCGCACACCTTTAATCCCAGCACTCAGGAGGCAGAGGCAAGTGAATCTCTGAGTTTGAGGCCAGTCTGGTCTACAGAGTGAATTCCAGGACAGGCACCAAAGCTACAGAGAAACCCTGTAACAAAAACAAGAAAAAAAGAAAAAAAAAATAAATTAAAATTTAAAAATGAAATACAAGTGGTTTTGCTGTAAGACTGCTGAGAAGGCCCAGCTCTCCCTGTGGATCGCTCTCTCTTTCTCTCTTCTCAGCACTGTGTGCTGCAGGCCTGTCTGGGCGTCACGTGCAGCTGGTTAGCTAGCTAGCTTTTGAAAAATATTCAGTCATTAATATGTTACAAATAAATTCCTCAGATCAGTAAGCAAAGAGCTTATTCCTTCGTGGGCACTAAGTCATGGTTGAACAGGGAAAGAGGTTCCGAATAGCTGCTGTACCCCAGGAGCAGAAAAGGCATTAAAAGTCTCCACTGTAAGTGGCAAGTATCAGAGGAGAAAGCTTTAAGTACCGTGCTACGAAGCCAGGCGGTGGTGGCGCACGCCTTTAATCCCAGCACTCGGGAGGCAGGGGCAGGCGGATCTCTGTGAGTCTGAGGTCAGCCTGGTCTACACGAGCTAGTTCCAGGACAGGCTCTAAAACTACAGTGAAACTCTGTCTTGAAAAACCAGAAAAACAAAAACAAAAGAAAACTGTACAACGTATATATGCATTGAGTGTCTTATGGTACTCAACAAAGAGAGTGTAAGTACATCAGTTAAAAATGAGGGCTGGGAGCTGGAGAGATGGCTCAGTTAAGAACACTGGCTGTTCTTCCAGAGGTCCTAAGTTCAATTCCCAGCAACCACATGGTAGCTCACAATCATCTGTAATGAGATCTGGTGCCCTCTTCTGGCCTGCAGGCATACATGCAGGCAGAACACTGTATACAGAACACTGTATACACATAAATAAATAAAAACCTTTAAAAAAAAAAAAACTAGGGCTGGGGAGATGGCTCAGCAGTTAAGAGCAACCGGAGTTGGGCATCTGACGCCCTCTTCTGGCCTCCAAGGGCACTACAGGTAAAACCCTATAAATATAAAATAAAAATAAAGAAAAATAGGGGCTGGAGAGATGATTCAGTAATTAAGAGCATTAATACTCTCATTCACAAATCCCACTATCTCCTCCACATGCATATACACATTTAAAAATAAATATTTTTCAAACTGCATAAATTAGGCATGGAAGTACATGCTTGTAAAGCCAGTACTTGAGAAGAAAGGGCAGAATGGTCAAGAGGTCAGATCAAGCCTCAGCTGTGTAGAATTTCATGCCAGCCTGGGCTAGACAAGAACATGTCTCAAAAAAAATTTAAATAAATCTTTATTAATTATGTGTTCAGTGTTCTGTTTGCATGTATGCTTGCACGCCAAAAGAGGGCATCAGATCCCATTACAGATGGCTTTGAGTCACCATGTGGTAGCTGGAAATTGAACTCGGGGTCTCTGGAAGAGCAGCCAGTGTTCTTAATTTCTGAGCCATCTCTCCAGCCCCTAAAAAAATAATAATATTAAAAAATAAGCTATATCTGATGCCACAGGTCTGTAATCCCAGCTGCGAAAGAGAGCAAGGAATGAAGATCCCAAGTTCAAGACCAACCTGAACTAGAATGAGTTCCAGGACCCTGTGCCAAAATTTAAAAAAAAAGACTCAGAAGAATTCTTGCCCTGAATCCAATGAGGGATTCACTGGACGGCAAAGGTAGAGCACTTGCCTACAGTGTGGAGGCCTAGAGAGCCAGTACTGCCAATAAATAAACAAATAAATCCTGACTTAACAAAAACAAGCTACAATTCAAGAGATCATTACATGCCAATAACAACCTCATACATTTCAGAGCTGTGAGAACAAAATAACTCATGATAAGATCTACAAAACATGGGAAATTGGAGGCAGGGGAGGCCATTCAGTGGGTGACGGCACCGGCAAATCTGAGTTCCATACCGGTGTCACAAGGTGGAAAGAGAAGCGACCTCCACACGCTGTCCTCTGACCATCACATGGGCATCAGGGCACATACTCACCAACCTCCAGACACAAAACAAATAAATGTAGTTAAAACATCAGGAGCTCCTGAGTAAATTGAGAGCATGGGGACCTTGTGGGAGGATGAAGGGGAAAGGGGGAGGCAGGGAGGGGAGCAGAGGAAAATGTAGAGCTCAATAAATATCAATACAAAATAAATTTTTTTTAAAAAAAGAAAGAAATTGTGCTACAGAGAGGACTCTGGGAAAGAGAAAGGCGGAGTCGCCAGGCAGACACAGCAGAAGCAGGAAATCGGCATGGGCAATACAGAGTAAAAGTAATAAAGTCATGAAACAGAAGGTAAATGAACAGAAATGGGCTAGTTTAGGTTGTAAGAGCTAGTTAGAAACAAGGCTAAGCTAAGGCTGAATTTTCATAATTAAGTCTCCATGTTGTGATTTGGGAGCTGGCAGGCAGGACAGGTTTTTTTAAAAACATCAGGAGCTGAGGCTGGCGAGGTGGTGGTTAAGAGCACTGGCTGCTCTTTTAGAGGTCCTGAGTTCAGTTCCCAGCAACCAACCACACAGTGGCTCACAACCATTTTTACTGAGATCTGCTGCCCTCTTCTGACCTGCAGGCATACATACAGGCAGACTACTGTATACATAATAAATGATAATTAAAATAAAAACACTAGGAGCTGGGAAGGTGGTTCGGCATATAGTGATCTTGCAGAGAACCTGAGCTCGGTCCCCAGCACCCACACTGGGCAGCTCACAACCTCCTCTAACTCATTTTGGGAAACAGTTTTGCATCCTCTTCTGGTTTATGCAGGCATATACTCACACAGACACACTGGTTGTTGTTGTTGTTTCCAAGACAGGGTTTTTCTGCATTGCCCTGGCTGTCCTAGAACTTGTTCTGTAGACCAGGTTGGTCTCCAACTCAGAGATCCTCCTGCCTCTGCCTCCCGAGTGCTGGGATTAAAAGCATGAATAACCACTGCCAGGCAACATTAGGTTTTTGTTGTTGTTGTTGTTGTTCTTGTTGATGTTTTATTTAGCTTAAATACATCTTTAAAAACCAAATTTGGGCGTGGGGTAAGTTTAGCTTCACACTGCATGCGCGAAACTCCGATTTCGGAAAGGTTCTCTTACTGTTTTATCGACCGAAGGCTTTCGCTTGGGCTGGAGAGAGCTTAGCAGTCAAGAGCACTGGCTGTTCTTTCCGAGGACCAAGGTTTCCTTCCCAGCACCCAGATGGTGGCTCACAACTGTCCATCACTGCAACTCCAGGTGATCTGCTGCCTTCCTCTGACCACCACAGGTCTCGGGCACACTCATGGTACTTAATGCACATAAAACAATAAGTAAATCTAAAAACATTAAAAAGAAAAGAATTCCCTTTGTCTAGTCAAAGCAGAACCCGCCTGCCCCACACGTCAGAAAAGGGCCTTTGCTGGACATTTTTCATAACTACACATGACCGCTATTTAAAAAAATAGAGATACACTGGATGTCTTGGCTCAAATCTGTAAAACCCAAAACTCCATATGCTGAGACAGGAGAATGGTGGTGACTGTTAGTATTCAGGCATCTGCACTGGCCTGCTCTTGGGGTCCTGACAGGATATGTCCTCAGCTGCTCCACTAAGAACAGCTCCTGCGCGCATTCGCTAGGTTCCCTTATAAAAGGTGGGCCTTGCCTGCCTCCCATCTTTCTCGCCTGCTACTCTTGTCCCTTTTTGTCCCCTTCTCTCTTCTCTTCCAATAAACCTCCCATTTGAGCCCTGTTGTATGGCGTGACTCCCTTCCCGCTGTTTTTAAATTATATATTTTTAAATGTTTATTTATATTCTTTTGGTTTCTCGAAACAGGATTTCTCTGTAGCTTTGGAGCCTGTCCTTGAGCTAGCTCTTGTAGACCAGGCTGGCCTCAAACTCAGAGATCCACCTGCCTCTTTCTCCTGAGAGCTGGGATTAAAGGCGTGCGCCACCACCGCCCAGCCTTGTTTTTAAATTGTAACAATGAGTTCAAGGTTAGCCTGGGAAATAAGGTGAGACTCTGTCTCAAATATTTTTTGAGTTCCATGTGGTGGGTTTAGGCTTAAGTCTGTAATTTCAGAACAGACAGAGGCAGGAGGCTAGCCCATGACTATTCTAAGCTACATAGTTCCAGGCCAGTCAGCACCTAGAGTCAGAGGCAGGAGGATTATCTGCTAGTTCAAGGCCAGCCTGGTCTACAAGACAGGACAGGCTCCAAAGCAACACAGAAACCTTGTCTCAGAAGACCAAAAAAAAAAAAAAAAAGCAAAGGAAAGGAAGAAAAAGAACCTTTGGTCTCTATACTCGGGAGGTAGATCTGAGTTTGAGGCCAGCCTGGTCTACAATGTGAATTCCAGGATAGACAGGGCTACAAAGATAAATCCTACCTTGAAAATATAAAAGGAAATAGAAAGAAAAGAAAGGAAAAAGATTTACAAAATTGAAGTGAATGAGCAATCCACAAATACACACAGAAAAATAAGCGCTGGATGGGTCACACCTTTAATCCCAGCACTCTAGAGTCAGGGGCAGGAGGATCTCTGTGAGTTCGAAGCCAATCTGGTCTACATAAATGAGCTTCAGGCCAGCCACAGCTACCTAGAGAGAACCTGTCTCAAAGTGCATAAACAAATGAATAGATGAAATTTTTAAGTTTAAAACATTAGTTTTAGTATACATGTTCTAAACATTTACCTGAAACTCAATTTTCATAATTTCCCTGTGTAACTCTGGCTGTCTTGGAACTCACTTTGTAGCCCAGGCTGGCCTGGAACTCCTGAGATCCACCTGAGTGCTGGGACTAACGTCATGCACCGCCACATCTGGTTCTGAGACTCAATTTTCATTGAAATATTAAGGAAAATAATGGTAATGGGGAAATATACACAGTTTACTATAAAATTGTCTTTTGCCAAGTAATTTATTGGAAAAGTCCACATTTTACAGTGTTATCAGGGGACAAAGGTCACTCCCGTTTTGCTGTTCAATATTGACAATATTGACAATACATTATCAACCAGTAACAATGCGCGTATAAAAGCCTGCGAAGGAACAGCATCTCAACACTCTGGGCAGAGAGGTATGGGTGGAGTCACAAGGTCGTGGTCAATCTGGGTTACATACGTAAGTGGGGTCTCTTTAGTTTCAAGCTAGCCTGGTCTACATAGAGAGTTCCAGGACAGGCAGAGATACATAGCGAGATCCTGTCTCAAACAAATATCAGTGGGGGGCCATAGTGAAATCCATTTGTCCTCAGACCTTCAGGAGATGAGACAATCCTAAATGCTTCCATGGAACAGGAAGCGTGGAACAAGGGTAAGCTAGCTACAGTCTCTCTAGGAAAAGACTTCAATCCCGACATAGAATTACAGGGGCACCGCTCTCGAATGGATTTTCACGTGTCGCATCAGCGTCCCCTTCTGTCGAAAAGCGGCGTTGCACTCTAGACACTTGTAGGGTCTTGAGTCGCTGTGGATGCCGACGTGGACGTTGAGGTTGCCCTTGTGGTTGAAGCGTTTTCCACAGCTCTCACACAGGTACGGCATCTCCTTCGTGTGGGTCCTGATGTGACCCAGCAGGGAGGACTCGTGGGTAAACGCCTTGCTGCAGATGCTACACCGGTGAGGCTTTTCGCCTGTGTGGATGCGCTGGTGAACCCGGAGGTCTGAGGACTGCAGAAACCCCTTTTCGCACGAGCGGCACCGAAAGGGTCTCTCCCCTGTGTGGGTCCTGTGGTGGATAATAAACTGAGACCTGTAAAGAAAACTCTTGTTGCATTGACTGCACCCAAACCGAGCCGGGCCAGCGAGATGAACCACCGACTCTTCAGGCCGTGGGGTAGCGACCGCTAACTGTCCATCTTCTGTATTGCCCACACAGGAGGCCTTTCCCTGCGGAGTGGGCAAGCTGTCTGCACTGGAGCTACTAAGCCTCTGAAGACCCGTATTCACAGCTGTATCCCTTTTTGCTAGAATACGGGTGGCCCATGTAGCAGCATCCACGTTTGTGTCTTCCTGAAGCATCCCTGAGGCAGCTTTTACCTGGAGAGAATCTAATGGGAGGGATTCCACATACAACATTTAAAACTTGAGAGCCCACCTCAAAAATGTATTGCATTTATTTGCTTGATTACAGAGGGAGGTGCCACCCTTAGAACACAGAGGGCAGAGGGTAACTTCTGGTGAGTTACCTGACAGAGGGTGAGTTCTCTGTCAGCATGAAGGCCCTGGGGATTGAACATAGGGCTTAGTGGTAGGTGCCTTTCCCCACGAAGACACACAACACTTACGAAAGACCACCCTGACCATACCAGACTAGACAGACCTGAATTCTGGTGTTGGCTGGGAACAGCCCATTAACATCCCAGGTCTGAGAGCTCAGCCTGTAACACTCTCTGGAAAACTGGTGACAAAGAAGGTGGGGAGGGGGTGGCCAATTTCCTCCCACGGGGATGGGGATGCTGGACAAGGGGTAGTAAGTCCCCAGTAAATTCCCACCCCATACTCACCAGGACCCTGTGTCGGCTGAGAGTCCTGAGGTAAAAACAGGACATCCCAGTCCTGTACCAAGTCACTGCCCTGGTTCAGCTCAGGTCTCAGGTAGTTTGTCTCTCTGCTCCCGGGAACCGTCTCCAGAAAATCTTCCTCTTCCTTGGCAGGAGACAATGAAGAACAATTATGGGGTGTATCGCTCAGTGGAGAGCTGGAGCACAGAAATCTGCCTCTACGGGGCTGGAGAGATGGCTCAGTGGGCTCTTCCAAAAGTCCCGGGTTCAATTCCCAGCACCTACATGGCAACTCACAACTGTCTGCAACTCCAGTTCCCGCAGAACCCGACACCCTCACACAGACAAACATGCAAGCAAAATACCAATGCACACAAAATAAATCTTTTTAAAAAAGAAAGAAAGAACAAAAGAAGGAAAAAGAAAACTGTTTCTACTTGATCTGGGCCACTAAATGTTTCCCAGAGTTGAGGGAATGTTCACACTTCTATGGTCTACCCCAGTACCCCACATAAACGAATATTCTTCTCTTAATATTTGTAAGTCTGTTAATAATGTCAAGCCACCACACCTCCAAACTCTTATTGGTTGCTATTTTCTCTTCCCTGCCTTTGACTCTACATGCAAAATGTCTCTCAACCCGGATATTATTAAGATGGGGGGCTAATGAAGCTAGATGAGGAATGGCTCAGAGGACCTGGGTTCGAGTCTCAGCACCCACAAGGAAGCTCTCAACCATCTGTAACTCCAGTTCTTGTAGGGGAAGGGTCTGGTGGCTTCTTTCTCCCACAGGCACCAAGCACACATGTGGTGTGCAGATATACATGCACGCAAAATAGCCACACATATAAATATAGGATAACCTTAAACCAATTGGCAATTGAAGGATGATTTCTGATGGGGGAGGGGTCTCCTCTGATGCACAGTGTGCATTTTGACAGTGGCTGGACACTGTTACAACTCTCAGCAGCTGGGTGTGGCCTTGCACACCTTTGATCCCAGCCCTCAGAAGGCAGAGGCAGGTGAGTCTCTGAGTTCAAGACCAGCATAGTAAGCTCCAGGACAGCTGGGATTATGTCAAGAGACTGTTCATAAAATGGGAAAAAAATTCTAGACACTATGTAGGTTAACAGATCTAAAACGAGCTCAGAGGGTGTAGTAGACCTCACCGGCAATTTCAGCGGCTGGAGGATAAAGGCAGGTAGGTCACGAGCTCAAGACCAACCTGCCCTACGTGACTAGAAGGGCAGCCTGAGTTACAGGGCACCCTGCTTCAAACAAAACAAAACCTAGAGGGTCCCAAGCCGTCACCCCAGGGGCCAAACCACTCCTTGGGATTTTCAAGGGCCTGGGAATCAACATTAGATCATCAGACTGGACAGCAAGCGCCTTAACCACTGAACCATCTCTCCAGGGTTCCTGTACTCTTTAAGCCATGATTTATGTGTCTGTGTGAGTACATGCCATTTATGTGTTTGTGCCCAAGGAAACAAGATGGTGTTAGAGTCCCCTGGTTCAAGACAGTGCTGGGACTCAAACACTGGTCCTCGGAGGAGCAGCAAGTGCTCCTAACAGCTGAACCCTCTCTCTAGTCCCCTCTCCATGATCTTCATGACGTTTTAGTGGGAGACAGATGGACTAGCACGTCTGCTTTCTCCCGTGTCCACACATGTGGGTCTGTACCCAACCCTCACCAAATCTCCCATCTCTCCCCAGGGATGGTGCCATGCGCTCACCTGGCTGATGCATGACTCAGTCCCGGACAGGTTCTGTGACCCTGGACTAGCCTCGTCACCGCTGAGACTATCATCCGACAACACCACCACGTTGTCACCCCAGTCATCCGCCTTGACTTTGGCCATTTCCAAACCGGAACCACATTGGAAGGACGTCTGTCCTTGGGAGATTACAGACTGTGGGGGATGGGAACAGGTGAGAGACCCCAGGTAAGATTCTAGAGGTGGCTCTCACAACTCCATTTCTGTCTTGACTTAGCATTCCAACTGGAATTACCAGCAAATTTATCTTCCTTAATACCGCATATCCTCGGTGCGTACAAGCAGTTCTACCTGAATCCTTGTCAGTCTGCACGCTAGCCCATGCCTCACATGGTGTTATGTGGATGAGCTGGTCCCCAAGCAGAGAGAGACAATGAGAGATACAGAGACAGAGACAGGAGAGAGAGAGGGGGACTCTTTTTCTACATCTAAACTACCTGGCCTGCAGTTCTATAACTCAGGAAGCTGCAGTGAGAAGATGATGCCAAGGTTCAGGACAGCCTGGGCTACAGTGTGAAACCCCGCCCCCAAACAAACAAAAAAATATGCTTCCCCTATCCCTACCCACACCTTCTGACTGGCTTCAGGTACAGGGCACACACTGTGTTTGCAGTTTGATGTTGATGCTGGCTTCACAAATTTTCTATTGTCAGGCAGGGTGTCACTCTGTTGGCCTAGACGGCCTTGAACTCAGAGATACTGCCTCCTCGGAGCCAAGATTAAAAGCTTGCCCACCCCACCGATCCTTTCTCTACACTTTCCTTGTGTGTGTGTGTGTGTGTGTTTTAATTCGAGACAGGGTTTCTCTGTGTAGCCCTGTTCTGGAAGTAGCTCTTGTAGACCAGGTTGGCCTCGAACTCAGAGATCCACCTGCCTCCGCCTCCGAGTGTTGGGATTAAAGGTGTGCGCCACCACCGCCAGGCCTATCTATTTTATATTCCCACCAGTTTCTTCTTTCCCTTTTCTCCCACCTCCTCCCCCACCTCTTTCCCACTCCCCTTGTCTCTATTCATAAAAGGGCAGACCTCCCATGGATAGCGACAAAACACGGCATATCAAGTTGTAGGAAGACTAAGCACCTCCCCTTGTATTAAGGATAGGCAAGGCAACCCAGTATGAGGTGTAGGGTCCCAAAAGCCAGTAAGAGTCAGAGACAGACTCTGTCCCCACTGTTAGGAGTCCCACAAGAAACCAAACTACAGAACTATCACACATACACAAAGGGCCTAGGTCAGTCCCATGCAGCCTACAGCCAACACGAGGCTTCGATGTAATGTTGCCTAGCGATATTCTGCTATACTCATAGGTCGACACCTATCCCCATTGTCAGGGAGGCTCTCTCCACACTCTCAATGCTAAGCTTTAATGCAGGCGGGCAGGCAGGTCTCCATTCTGCATAACAATGTCTAAGCATGGGATGCGCAACTACAGCTGGTGTGTCCCACCCTAGCCTTTAACAGATCTCCCACAAACTCCGGCCTTCTAGTGCCTTCTCCCAAACCGCCCCAGAGATTGTGTCACACATTTGCCTGACTGGTGGACGGCTCTTCAGTCTCCGGCAGATTCTGCAATTCTGGGCCTCTGTCGGGGGGCTCCTGGCTCTCTGATAGGTGCTCCGGGGACCATCTCACATCACTCCATCCATTCTTCACGGCTGCAGCATTTTTAGCATAGGGATGCCGAAGGAGGTACACCTGTCCTTGGGAGTGGATTATAGACTGGGGAGGAGGGATGGGAGGAAGGGAACAGGATGAGACCCTGGGTCAGAGCCTGGCTATCCCTCTCACAGGACCATTCCTGGGCTGACTTAGCAATCCAACTTGATTTATTTGCAATTCTGTCTTCCTGGACATGGATTGACCCTCAGGGTCATACTCAGCTACACAGTGAATTGCGGATCAGTTTGGGCAAGTCCACCAAAGTCCCCAAACATTGCCACTTAACTCTTAGGAAGCAAAACTCTCCTCTTAAGGGCCACTGACGAAGGGCAAGAGCCTCAGTGGGCTCTGCATTCAGGTCATAGCAGCCCCCACGGCTGTCCTTCCCCTGAGCCTGAACTTGTGCTTACCCAGTGGCGCGGTTTCCCGCCGCTCCTCAGTAGTTTCTCCAGTTCTTTGCAGCTCTTCACTCGGCTCTCCCTCACTAAGGCCTGCAGCTCTGGCCGCACAGAGATCATAAACTGCTCCAGCACCAGCCGGTCCAGGATCTCCTCCTTGCTGTTCAGGTCCGGCCTCAACCACAGCGAGCATAGCTGGGAGATCTGCTTCAGATCCTGGATGGGGTCAGACCTCTCTGAGGGACTAAAACTTCTGAATTTTCGGTGCCAAACCTCGGGGTTGTAGTCTTGTTTTTCGGCGCTTGTTTCCTGGGATACTAATGATGATGTCTGTTCTGATTGGAGGCTGTCTGGCGGGATGCTTGCAGCCATGTCTTTGATTCCTGTCTAAACCTACTCCTTCAGTCACGGCGAATAAGCTCAGTGTTGGTCCGGAAGCCTGGTAGGGAAGAAGGAACCAGATCAGTCTGACTCTGCTGCCTCCTAAATCCCCAAACACACTGGGCCTGTTCAGTAAAGTAGACATTAATCCATTTTACAGACCTGCGAGATGGCTCAGGGGGTAGGGGGTAAAGGTGTCTCCAGCCAAGCCCAATGACCTGAGCTAAATCCCCTGGACCTATATAGTGGAAGGGGAGTACCAACTCTGACCAACTGTCTTCTGGCCTCCACCCCATCCCAAGACTTTTTTTTGTGTATTGGTGTTTCGTCTCCATGTATATCTATCTGTGCAAGGGTGTCGGGTACCCTGGAACTGGAATTACAGACAGTTGTGAGCTGCCACATGGATGCTGGGAATTGAGCCCAGGTCCTCTGGAAGACCTCTGGAAGCCAGTGCTCTTAAAGCTACAGAGAAACCCTGTCTTGAAAAAACAAAAGCAAACAAGACCAAGACAGGGTTTCTCTGAGGTTTGGAACCTGTCCTGGAACTAATCTGTAGACCAGGCTGGCCTCGAACTCAAAGAGATCAGCCTGCCTCTGCCTCCCGAGTGCTGGGATTAAAGCCGTGCGCCACCACCATCCGGCTGAGATTCACTCTTAAAATCAAAGAGCAAATGGGGCAGTGGTGGCATACACCTTTAATCCCAGTTTGAGGCCAGCCTGGTCTGCAGAGCGAGTCCTAGGACAGCCAGGGCCACAGAGAAACCCGGCCTCAAACAGCACACAACAAAACAAACAAAGGACAAAAACATCTGAGTGGTAGCTGCATAGCCTGGAAACTGAGACCGGCATGTTCTGTGTAGACCAGGCTGGCCTGGAATTCAGGGATCCGCATACCTGACTGTCCAGAGCTGGGATTAAAGTCATGTCACTACGCTTGACCAAAAGAAAAAGAAAATAACTTCTGTGTATGGATGTTTTATATGCGTGTTTGTCTGTGTACCACATTTTTGTCTAGTGCACAGGACCTTGGAGACCCTGGGAGTTGCAGGCAGCTGTGAGCCTCAACGTGAGTGCTAGAAACTAAATCCGCATTCTCTAGAAGAGAAAGGAGTGCTCTTAACTGCCAAGCTATCTCTACAGCACAAAAACGGCTTTTTGGGTTGTTTGGGTTTGTTTTTGTTTTCTGTTTGTTTGTTTTTTGATTGTTTTGAGACAGGTTGTCTCTCTGTAGCAGCTCTGGCTGTCCTGGAACTCGCTCTGTAGACCAGGCGGCCTCAAACTCAGAGATCTGCCCGCCTCTGCCTCCCGAGTGCTGGGATTAAAGGCATGCACCACCAATGCCTATTTTGGTTTTTTTTTTTTTTTCTCAAGACAGGGTTTCTCTGTGTAACAGTCTTGGCTGTCCTTCCAGACCAGGTTGTCCTTGAATGCACAGCGAATTGCCTGCCTTTGCCTCCCTGACTCCTGGGATTAAAGGCGTATGCCACCACCACCAGGTCCATAAAATGTTTCTTGAGACAGGGTCTCTCTGTGGAGCTCTGGCTGGCCTCAGACTCAGAGAGCTGCCTATCTCTGTGTGCCTAATGCCTGCCTTAATTCTTTATTTTAATAATTAAAATGATAAAATAAAGACACAGTTAATTGCAAGATGGGCATTATGGTGTATGTCTGTAATCCCGGCACTCTGGAGGCAGGGGTTAACATCTGTGACTTCTGGGCCAGCCTGGGCTACATAGGTCCCTGTCCAAGACAAAAGGAGATTACAAGGTTGGAGATGCTGCTCAGTTGGAGTTGCATTTTGGGTCACATCCCCAATACCTGCAAAATACAAACTTCACCACTGATTCCTCCCAAAATGGCGCTAAAAATCTACTATTTTTTAAATGTTTCTGGAATTGCAACTTTAACAGAGAACTATTTTCATCATTGACTAAAACTTGTTTCATAATGGTTTGGGGTGCTTCTTTTTTTTTTGTTTTGCTTTTGTTTTTCAAGACAGTTTTTGTTTCTCTGTAGCTTTGGAACCTGTCCTGGAACTAGCTCTTGTAGACCAGGCTGCCCTCGAACTCACAGAGATCCGCCTGCCTCTGCCTCCCGAGTTCTGGGATTAAAGGCGTGCGCCACCACTGCCTGGCTTTTTCTTTTTCATTTTGACACAGAGTAGGGCTGTGCAGCCCAGGCTGCCTTGAAAATTTGATTCTGCGAGTTGCCGCCTGAGAGCTGGTATTTCAGGTAAGCGTCCCCATAGCCCTCCCACAACGAATTATTGTGTTCTTTATCCCCATGACTTAGTATAATTGTGTTAATTAAGAATAACTGCCAGGCCGTGGTGGTGTATGCCTTAATTCCAGCATTCTTGAGGCAGTGTCAGGCAGATCTGTGAGTTCAAGGTTAGCCTGGTCCACAAAGCGAGTTCCAGGAATAGTCAGGGCTACACAAAGAAACCCTGTCTTGAAAAACAAAAAATCAAACAAACAAAAACCGAACAAACAAATAAAAAGGAATACTGTACCTGATTCCAGCTCCGAAAGCTGGGGTAGGAGAAACTAGACTAATCCAAAACTAGACCCCAAATTTAGATCTCAAAAGAAAAAAATAAATAAATAAAAATAATTTAAAAAAAACAAATTTAATTATGCAATCGCGTGACCTAGCAACAAGTGTATCGAGGGATATAAATGGGACCGAAGTGGAACCCGCCCTTGGAGTCCGCAACAGAATCCTGGTGATTTACCAGAAAGAAAGAAGTTCATCCAAGGACACAGTAGTTCTTAGGTAGGTTCCTGGGGGTTGCTCTTTGTTTGTTAAGAAAGCCTTACCCTGCTGCCCCATCTACCCGGGAGCTCGACACGCATCCTCTTGCCTCAGCCCCGAGTGCAGAGTTAAAGGTGCTTCGTGCCCAGCTAAACCATGAAAGAGCCTCCATTGCATATGCATCCAAACACACAGCCTCGCTCACCCACCTTTCTCCCTGGTTCACTTACCCTCGGTCTTGGCTTCGCACACGCAGCCTCGATTTTTGCAAGCTCTCTCTGCAAAACGCTCCGAAGCGCTAGCGTTGTCGCTTATATAAAGTACCACGGGACTGTCTTCCGGTTGTGAATCTGCCCAGTGATTACCTCGAGCCCCTAGACGCCATTTATGGCGTCATTTTCACGAGATTAAAAGAAGATTTAACCTGGGACTGCCACAGGGAGGGGATTAATTTGTTAAACTACCAGGGCGTGGTTCTAACGCCTTGTAGTTGGGGAGGATGAGACAGAAGGGTCATAAAGTCAAGACCTGACTTTATGCCTGGCCTCCTGAGTGAGTGTAAGGCCAGCTGAGGACATTCAGTGAGATGTCCTCTCAAACTTAAAAAAACGAATGAATAATCAAATCATTTTATCAGCCTCGGCTGGCAATGCAGTTCAGACGTCAGAGTGTTTGCCTTAGCATGGAGGAGACCGTGGATCTGTACCTAGTATTGTATAAAACCCGGGTGTGGTGACACACACCTGTAATCCCAAACAGGAGACTTAGAAGTTTAAGGTACTTTCACTATAGCCTGAACAACGACAAGAGACTCTTTCTTTCTTCCTTTCTTTCTTTCTTTCTTCCTTCCTTTCTTTCTTTCTTTCCTTCCTTCCTTCCTTCCTTCCTTCCTTCTTTCCTTCCTTTCTCCCTCCCTCCCTCCCTCCTTCCCTTCCTTTCTATTTTGGAGACAGGGTTTCTCTATCTCTTTGGAGCCTATCTGGGAATGTGCTCTCTATACCAGGCTGACCTCAAACTCACAGAGATACGCCTGCTTTTGCTCCTGAGTGTTGTGATTAAAAGCATGTGCCACTACCGCCCTGTCGAAATAGATATCTCTTTTAAAAATATCATTATATTACCAGGCGGTGGCAGCACACACCTTTAATCCCAGCACTCGGGAGGCAAAGCAGGTAGATCTCTGTGAGTTCGAGGCCAGCCTGGTCTACAAAGCGAGTTCCAAGACAGGACTGTTACATAGATAAATCCTGTCTTAAACACCCCCACCACCACCAGTTTTTTTTTATTACATTTTATTTCTTTATTTTGTGAGTACAACTGGGGTAAGGACGGGCACGCCAAACGCCCTTGTGGTCAGAAGACAACTACCAGGAGCCGGTTCTCTCCTTCCACCATATGGGTCCTGGGGATTCAACTCAGGTCATGGATTGCAGTAAGCTACCTTAATACTCTGAGCCAGTTCAAAGGCCCAGAAATAAATCTCTTTTTAAAAGGTTTATCTTTATTTCATGTGTATGAGGTTTTGTTTTGATTTGGTTTTGGATTTTTTCTTGTTTTGCGTTTTTTTGTTTGTTTGTTTGTTTTGTTTTGTTTTGTTTTTCCCAAATATCTGTAAGTAGAACTGAAGTTGCAGTTGGTTCTGAGATATCATGCATGTGCTGGGCAAACCCGGGTCCTCTGGAAGAGCAGTCAGCGCTCTTAACCTCTGGACCATTTCTTCAGTCCCAGAAATAAATATTTCTGAGGATGAATTTAAAAAAATAACATAATAGAGATCTGTTCTTTCTAGGATTTTTTAAGGGCACCTTAACAGAGCACTTGTGCACCTTACAGGTTTGGGAAACATTTGTTATATCTCATTTTGGGAAGGTATCTTATTGTCTAAGTCATTGACTCAATATTAAATAACAATGAAGTGTAGGCATAGTTATAGTTTTGGAAGCTGTATGGTGCTAGTCAAGGGATACCAAATAGTCTATGAGTCTTGACACATTTTTTTTAAATTTTAGCGTAAAGTTACTTGCTTAACATTTAAGGGCAATTTGAGTGGTGCAGATTTTAAAATGACACTGGCTTAAATATGTTAGAAGGGGTTGTGTAGTGGCATTTCATTTTTTTTCCGAGACAGGGTTTTTCTGTGGCTTTGGAGCCTGTCCTGGAACTAGATCTTGTAGACCAGGCTGGCCTCGAACTCACAGAGATCCGCCTGCTTCTGCCTCCCGAGTGATGGGATTAAAGGCGTGTGCCACCACCGCTCGGCTCTCAATTGTATTTTAATAAATATAGACTGCCTGAAGATCTGAGAGTAAAACAGTCCCACTGGTCAGCCTTATAGACCAGGTTATGGTAGCACACACCTTTAATCCCAGTAGCCACAATGACACGCACCTTTAATTCCGGAACCCACTAGCTGCCGTAGAAATCGAGTAGTACATGCCTTTAATCCCAGCCCTAAAGAGGAATATAAAATGGGGGAGACAGCTCTCAGACTCAGTCTCATTCTGAGATTCCTGGAGTCGGGATCAGGATCGCCATTTTCAGACTGAGGTCGAGGTAAGAGCCAGCGGCTGGCTGTTTTGCTTTTCAGATCTTCAGGTTGAACCCCAATTTCTGACCCTGAGTTTTTATTAATCGTGCTCCAGGGCTGGAGAGGTTGCTCAGTGGTCCAGAGCCCTGACTGCTCCTGCAGGGGCCCCTGGGAGCATCTGAATCCCTGCATCCACATAGTGGCTCACAGCACCCAGTCAGCAAAGCACCCATAAACATTTCTAAAACCTGCGAGAAGCCAGGCAGTGGTGGCGGTGCACGCCTTTAATCCCAGCATTTGAGAAGCAGAGGCAGGCGGATCTCTGAGTTCCAGGCCAGCCTAGTCTCTAGAGCAAGTTCCAGGATAGCCAGGGCTACACAGAGAAACCCTGTCTTAAAAAACCAAATAATAATAATAATAACATTACTATTATTATTATTATTATGTATTACAAACTTAGACCTTGATATTTTATTATTTTAAAATTTTTTTCGCTGACTGTTTCTCATGAGTTATGTAGTCCTGGCTAACTTCAAACTGAGATTTGCCTGCCTCTCTAGAGCTCGGATTAAAGGTGTTTGCCACCATTCTGGGATCTAAATGATCAGAGATGGCCTGGCTATGTAGTTGAACTAAAACTCGCTATTCAGTATGGCCTAGCCTCAAATCAGTAACAATCCTCCTGCCTCATCCTCCCAAGTGTTGAGATTAAGAGGCACCTAACAACCTGCTCAGCACATTTACATTTATTTGCTTGTTGTTCAGTTATAATTTGTGGGCTTCGAGGGGAGGTGCTAAGGGAGAAACTTTGTTCACAAGTTCAAGGCCAGCTTGACCTACATAGTGAATTCCAGGACAGGCAAAGTTATATATTGAGACCTTGAACTCCTTCTACTGACCCCCATTCCATAAAACAAAATAAACCAGAAATAATAAAATCCATTTTCAGAAAATTTTAAATATGCAATGCATGCCATGCTAATGTCTTAATTCTTCGCGTGCTGGTGGTGTACACCCCCAACCCAGTTTGTGCAGTGCTGGGGACTGAGCACGGCTTGAAGGCAGGTGCCATTCTGCTCGCCCTGAACCTGGGTTCTTACACTGGTGCTAGGGAACCTAACGCACTGTAAATGGGAAAGTAAGACAGTCAACGACAAAACCAAATTTCAGCAATATCTATTTACAAATCCAGCTGTACAGAAGAAAGAAAACTCCAATTTAAAGAGGTTAACTACTTCTAAGAAAACACAGGGAATAAATAATCCCAGAGCATCAAATAAAAAAGGGGAAGTACACACACACCATCACCACCACCAACAACAACAACAAAATAGCAGCAATCAACATTGTTCACTGATACCTCTCAACATCAGTGGTTTCAAGTACCCAACAGAAAGACATAGACTAACAGAATGGAATAAGAAGACAGGCTCCATCCTTCTGCTACACATAAGAAAAAAATTAATATCAAGGACAGACATCACTTCAGGGAAAAGGGGTTGGAAAAAACATTCCAAGCAAACGGATCTAAGAAGCAATAGCCAGGTGGTGACCAGCACTGGGGAGGCAAAGGCAGGAAGATCTCTGTTAGTTCAAGGTTAGCCTAGTCTAAAGAGTGAGTTCCAGGACAGGAAACCCTGTCTTGAGGGGAAAAAAAAAGCAAACTGGTGTAGCCATTTTAATATCTGACAAAATAGACCTCAAACTTCAAACCAAAGTTAATCAAAAGAGATAGGGAAAGACAGTATATACTCATCAGAAGGAAAATTCACTAAGAGAATATTTCAATTTTTTTTTTGACATTTCAGTTTTTAATGTCTGGGCACCAAAAACAAGGACACCCAAGTTTGTAAAAAAAAAAAAAAACATTACTGCAGCTTAAATTACACTGATAACGGCAGATTTCAATACCCCACTCTCGCCAATAAACAGATCAACTAGAGAAAAGATCGGAAATGCTGGTGCTAACTGATGTTATAAATTGAATGGATTGAACAGATTTTTAAAATTTAACTTCTTTATTGATTCTTTAGGAGTTTCAAATGTTGCACCCCAATTCAACTCACCCCTCAGTCCTCCATATCCTCCCCTCATCCCTGCAGTGCTCCCCCACAAGAAAACAAAACAAAGTAAGCAAACAAATAAAAACAGGAACAAAACAAAACAAAAATCTCTTAGCTGATGGGTGGTGGTGGTGCACATCCTTAATCCCAGCAGAGGCAGTTTGAGACCACCCTGTTCCAGAACAGCTAAGGCTATTACACAGAGAAACCCTGTCTCAAAAAGAAAACAAAAAACAAAAAAACCCTCTTAGCTTCTCCTTTCCTGCCTCTCCAAACTTCTTCATTTGTCCTGGTGATACTGGGAATCTCAGTGTGTCATATAGCAAACCCTATGGTCCTACCAGCCTCACTAGCAAATGTTCTTTGCGATGAGTCTGGCTCAAGACCTCTGGTTTCTGGTACACCACATCACTGAACCCTCACCGGAACGCCTCTGGGATATTCTCTTGTCACCCAGAGCCTTGGAATTCTGTGGGTATCGTTCTCCAGGACCAGTCCCTCAGAACCTCCAGCCGGTCCTAGATGGGGTAGATGCTATGGTGGGCCAACCCAAAGCTCAGCTGTGGGCCTGAGTGGTAGCTGAATTGGTCAGTCCTGGCCACTGGGTCCACCCACCTGGGGCAAGGGGGGAAGTCAGATTCCCTCTGTCCTGAGAGTTAGTTCACCCTCCCCTAAGGTAAGGGGTGGGGCCACCTCCTTTGCTGGAGTGACCCGTGCGAGAGGCAAGGCAAGCTTTCCCAGGCCAGCAAACGGCAGGGCAGCTCAGCAGGGCCCTCTGATTTCTCCTTGCAATCTTTCCTAAGGCCTCCTGAGGTGACACAGGCCACAGACATCACCACAGACCCTATGCAGCTGGACCATGGACACAGACATGGCCCTCTGTGGTAGCTTGGGCCTGAATGACGTCCTGGCTCTGGGTGGAAGGAATGGCCATTCAGGTCCAGATGGTTCTTGCTCCCAGATACCACCAAGACCTCAGGTCATCGGCTTCTATGTGACTTTTGGTGGCTATATGGGACTCAGACTTCAGTACAGACTCCAGCCATGGTAGAACCACAGACATGGTCCTCGGCAGCAGCTGGGTCTGGATGTCGCCACTGCCCCAGGTGTCAGTACAGGTCACCCAGACCCTCACAGGCTCTAACAGCAGAATGGCCCTCAGACACCAACATGGCCCTCAGTCTCGGGTGTCTGCACAGCCCTCAGTGGTAATAGGAGCCTCAGACATCAGCACAGTCCCTGGCTGCAGTAGGGCCACAGACCCTGACATGAATGTAGAAATAAATATAAAGTTGTAAGCCTAGGAGAATGAGAGCAGGCTGCCAGCAGCTTTTTCAGCTGTTTAAGGATTAGCTGTTAACAGTGGGTCACTCCGATTTACAACCCACAGCTCTGCAAGGCTGAAACTGGGGTCCCTCTGCAAACTGGGGGTCCCTCTACAAACTGGGGGTCCCTCTGCAAACTGGGGGTCCCTCTGCAAACTGAGGGTCCCTCTGCAAACTGAGGGTCCCTCTGCAAACTGAGGGTCCCTCTGCAGACTGAGGGTCCCTCTGCAAACTGAGGGTCACTCATGACCAGCAATTGATGTGAGCTGAGTTATCTTTGAAATGATGGGATGTATCTGACTTTCTGGTTATACATTTTCCCATACCCTTCCCTGCTAGACAAAACTGGCAGTATCAGGGGAGTGCAGAGCTTTGGTAAACACCATCAGAAAGAGCCAGGAGAAGACAGTGGGCTAAATACAAACAATAGTTTAACTTAAAAAAAAATCCTGTTAGTGGAAATTGTTAAAAAGGCAATTTGTATCTGAGTTTTACTTTGAGATTGTAAAAATTCTTTTGTTCATGCATGATGCTTGCTTCTTGCTATAAAAAGGGGAGTTCGGAAACAACCCATTGCCACAGCCTTACAAGTCCATCTCTGGTTGTGGTGGGCTCAGCTAGCTGATAAGCTTTTTGTGCCCCCATGGGAATTTTTTTTTTGATTTTTTATTTTTTTCCTGGAATAAAGTCTGCTTCTGATTTAATAGACTTTGGTGTCTGTCCCCTATCTTTGCACAACCTGTGGGCCCAGCATCCCTAATACAAAATGTGGTTTGTTTGCAAGATAAAATATGAAGTTAAACTCAGAATCTATTCCTTTTTTCCAGAGAGCTGGGAAGAGAGGCCAGGAACAGCAGATTTTTATAATAAACAGGAGGACATTGTGTGTATATAGACTTGGGGGCATTCATGAGGCTGGGTTTCCCCTGGAAAATGGGACTCAGTTGTGGTGACCAAGGCCCACTCAGCAGTGTTAGCTCAGGGATCTTTACTTCACGGGATTCTCCCTGCACACACACACACACTTCCTGTTTAAGGATTTCCCATCAGTGTCTTGTCTCTAATGTGGTTTCTCCTCCCCTCCCTTCTACCTTCTTTTTCCCTTTGGCAGCCCAGATGCTAGGATCCAAGGCATGCACCACCTTACCTGATTTTATGAAGGACTGGGGATCAAACCCAGGGCTTCATACATGCTAACCAAGAACATCCTCAGCTTTTGGCTTTCTAAAGACAGAGTTTCTCTATGTAGCTTTGGGGCTTGTTCTAGAACTTGCTCTGTAGACCAGGCTGGCCTCGGTCTCAGAGATCCGCCTGTCTCTGCCTCCCAAGTGCTGGGATTAAAGGCGTGGTCCACCACCACCTGGCTTTAGCCATCTTCTAACAACCACCTTACCTTGGAAGCTTAGCTTTCCTAGACTCACGACAGAAGGAGAGGTCTCTTCTCTGTTTGGGACTGAGTATTAGTGCAATATGCACACATTTTCCAAAATGAGACATGCCTTTCTCTTCCTTCACTTGGGACCTCAGCCTCTGTTTTCTCGTTACTTTCAGATCCCCACAGCCACCTTAACTTAACGGAGCCGCTCTTTAATCAGGAAATAGAAGCCCGGGATGATGGCGGCCTTCTTTCCGACCCCATCCCAACCCCTACCCATCTAGCTCTTTGGCAGTTTGGGAAAGGAGAAGGTTGGGGAGCATGGATTAAGGGACCCTGTTCAGTTGTTCTGTGATGGGGACAAGATACAGGGGCCACTAGGAACGGACAGGCAGGTGGGGTGGGGCAGAACCTAACATTAGGTGAACCTGATCCTAGTACTGAAGCTGGCCTTGAAGTCTGCAGTGCCTGGTCGTTGATCCACAGCCTAACAAGGTCTAGTGCTATACGGTCTTCTCTGACATTCGGGCCGAAGAAGCAATGGTGCCTCGGAGAGTCTTCTCAAGCAAAGAATCTCAGACACTTAGGTGGTGGCTGAATACCAGAGAATTATTCCAAAAGAACGCTATTAGTTTGGGCTAGAGAGATGGCTCAACCAGTAAAGACAATTGCAGCCATCCTCATGACTTGGGTACGATTCCCAGGACTAGAAATAAATAGAATTTTTTTTAAAATGCAATTAGCCAGAATATATTGCAGGAAGGTTCTATGGTTGCCCACCTTCCTCCAAAGTGACTCCTTATGACTCTTAGATCCCATAATGACGTCTTTTGTGTGTCTGCATGGAGCTGTGTGTACCTGAGTAGAGGTGCCATTAGAGGCTAGAGCTGTTGGGTCCCCTGGAGCTGTGTGTACCTGAGTAGAGGTGCCATTAGAGGCTAGAGCTGTTGGGTCCCCTGGAGCTGAGATTTCAGGTCGTTGTGAACCCTGGACATGGATGCTAAGAATGGAACACAGGTCCTTTGTAAGAGCAGAAAATACTTTTAACCCACGAGCTGTCTGTCTCTCCAGCCCCCAATTTTTCATTCTCTAAAAAGTATTTATTTTTATTATTGACATATTAAGATTCAGCACGCCCGAGTGTGTGTCTGTGAATTTTTGAAAGTAATGCTGGGGGCTGCGGAGGCCAGAGGCATTAGAGCCCCTGGCACTAGAGTTACCACAGCTTACGAGCTGAACCGACAGTGTGGTGATGGAAACAGGACTCATGTCCTCCAGAAGAGCAAACTTTGCTCTGAACCACAGACTCATCTCTCCAGTTCTCCATGACATCTTAGACTTACCCCAAGAATAATCAATCAAACCTGAGACACTCCAGAGTTACAGCCGCATAATTCTTTAAATATTACAACATGTTTTAGTGAGATTTGGGGATAGTTTTGTAGGGTCTTGGTCTCAGAGCAGTGAGAGGGGGTAGAGGGCCGGATGAGCTGGAAAAGAATGAGGGGTGAGGCGTGGCTAAGTCTCTACGACTTCAGGGCAGCTTCGCTGGGAATATCCCTGTCCAGGACTTGCAGATCTGTAACAGGAGAGCAACGGCAGATAGGTTAATTAATGTTTGAAGGGTTTTAGCAGGCACAAGCAAATGGCAAACATGGCGCTGACAGGTTGTGCCTTTACCCTCCCCTCCCCTTGCTAAAAACCATTAGATTACAGTCCTTTTCCTTATTTGGCCACATCCTCCTCTTTTTTTTTTTAAGATATCTTTTACTTATTAGGTATACAGTGTTCTGCCTGCATGTTTCCCTGCAGGCCAGAAGAGAGCACCAGATCTCAGTATAGATGGTTGTGAGCCACCATGTGGTTGCTGTGAATTGAACTCAGGACCTTTGGAAGAGCAGCCAGTGTTCTTAACCTCAGAGTCATCTCTCCAGCCCCCCACATCCTTCTCCTAAAACTGACTACCAACGTCCAGCTATCAAAGTATCAAAGTCCAGCAATCAAAGCCCCTTTTTGGCCACCCTAATTAGCATGCCTAATTAAAATTAAACACCTCAGCTGGTAGTGGTGCACGCCCTTTAATACCAGCACTCAGGAGGCAGAGCAGGCGGATCTGTTTGAGTTCAAGGCCAGCCTGGTCTACAGAGCTAGTTCCAGAACAGCTACTGTTACACAGAGAAACCCTGTCCTGAAAAACCTAAATAAATAAATAAACTACCATTTGTTCATGGGCCATGTATGTCTCCTCTCTATCCAGAGGCATCCTTTGTTCCTCCGGGACAAACACCCGGTTCCACCTCCCTTGTTCCCTTCCCCTTCTCCCTGGTCCTCTGTCTCCCATCTCTGTCTCTTATTCCCTTCCCTCTGTCACTCTGAGGCAAATAAATCTCCTTTGTGCTGAGAACTTGGGCTTGGGGTGTTCTGTGCCTATTAAGGTCCTTTCAATTTTTAATTTTTAAATTTTACTATTAGCATTGCATGTGTGGTGTTAGGATGTGGCAGGTGTGAGTATGTGTTACGGTGCATGTGTGGTGTGGGGGTGTAGGAAGTGTGAGTATGTGCCATGGTGCATGTGTGGTGTGGGGTGTAGGAAGTATGAGTATGTGCCATGGTACATGTGTGGTGTGGGGTGTAGGAAGTGTGAGTATGTGCCATGGTGCATGTGTGGTGTGGGGTGTAGGAAGTGTGAGTATGTGCCATGGTGCATGTGTGGTGTGGGGTGTAGGAAGTGTGAGTATGTGCCATGGTACATGTGTGGTGTGGGGTGTAGGAAGTTTGAGTATGTGCCGTGGTGCATGTGGGGTGTGGGGTGTAGGAGGTGTGAGTATGTGCCATGGTACATGTGTGGTGTGGAGTGTAGGAGGTGTGAGTATGTGCCATGGTGATTGTGGGGTGTGGGAGGTGTGAGTATGTGCCGTGGTGCATGTGGGGTGTGGGGTGTAGGAGGTGTATGCGACATGGTGGACAACTTTGTGGGGTCAGTTCTTTCTTTTGTGGAGCCATCCTTTACCTGGGTGTCGGAAATGAGATCCCAGTTACCTGGCTTACTGGGCAGGACTTTAGCCCCTGGGCCATCTTTCTGGCCCCAGCGGGTGAGTTTTGAGTAACTCCACCCTACTAATGACGCAGAGGCCTGGATGCCTTACAAATCCATTTACTCTACCCTGTCGGACCACAGCTGTACTGGTTTTTAATATTTCAGATTTATTTTGTTATTTTGTGTGTTATTTGTATTTAGCCCAGATATATATCGGTGTACCACATGTGTGTCTGGTGCCCACAGAGGCCAGAAGAGGGCGTCGATTCTCTGAGAATGGAGTTACAGATGGTTGTGAGCCACTCTGCGGGTGCTAGGGACAGAATCTGGTTCTTCTGCAAGATCAGTAAAGCGCTTTTAACTGCTGAGCCTCCTTCCCTCTCCTTCCTTAGTCTTTTGGTGCCCCTGCCTCCTGAAAGGTGGATTGACCTCTGTGACCTCAAGGTGTGGTAGTACACGCCTTTAATCCCAATGCCTGGGAGGCAGAGACAGATCTCTGTGAGTTCAAGGTGTGGTAGCACACACCTTTAATCCCAGTGCTGGGGAGGCAGAGACAGAAGGATTTCTGTGAGTTCAAGGATAGCCTGGTCTGCAGAGGGAGTTCCAGGACAAAGATGTGCAGAGAACCTGTCTCAAAAAGCAAAAGTTAAAAATAAAAATAAAAAAATAGAGGTTAAAATAAAGCCATGTAAAGATGGAAAATACACAGAGAATCTTGATACTGTATGCTATTATGCTCTCTTTGAATTGTTTGAATGCTGAGGAAGGAGCAACAGCTGCTAAAAGACTTTTGCTTATAAATGCTGCAGAATTAACTCAAAATAGGTATTTTGAAAATACCTTGGCTTCAGAATTGAAGTCAAAAGGTATGTTACTTTGGAGAAGAGATTTTGCTTTTGTTTCCACAGAAAATGAGAGGCTCTGGATTTATTCAGAGTTAAGAAAAATCATCTTTGACCAAGGGAGACCACCTGAGCAATCTCCGGTAGGAACAGATGGCCCAGATGTCTGAGTTCTACATCCAGAACAGATTCAAGACTGCTGCCTGAGATGATCAAGACTCACAGGATACTCCAGTCAGGACTTGATTATAACTCTAAATTTTCTTTAGGTCCCCATAAGATCATCAGCGCCCCCGACCAGCAGGAAGTAGCCTGAAATACTACGCCCACATTCCCAACAAATGGACTATGGGTATTTTCCTTTGTTTAAAAAAAAAAAAGAGGGAAATGGTGTGGGAGAATTGTCTGTATTCTGTCAATCATATTTTAATAAAATGCTGATTGGCCAGGCAGGCAGTATAGGCGGGAAAACCAGACAGGAAGTAGAGGCAGAGCAATGAGAATAGGATAAGGCTAGGGAGGAGAAAGCTTCCTCAGCCACTCCTGCGCAGACCACTGAAGAGGCAACATGTAAGCTGTCACAGCTGAAAAAGGTACGGAGCCATTATGGCTAACATAGATGAGAATAATGGGTTAATATAAGTTATAAGAGTTAACAAGAAGCCTGACCTAATGGGCCAATCAGTTTATAACCTGATGTAGACTCCATGTGATTTTCCTTGGGACTTGCTGGCTCGTTGGGGTACTGGGCGGGACAGATACCCCAACAAGCCAGCCCTCATGTTACAGTCTTTGAGTCAAGGTATCTCATGGAACCCGGAGCTTGGTAAAAGCAGCTAGACTAGGTAGCCAATCATCTCCTAGGATCCCTACTTTTATGGAGATGCTGGAGATCCAAAATCAAGTCTCCTTGCCTGAATAGCAAGGTCTTTTCCAATTGAGTCACCTCCTTAGCTACAGACTGCGGGAGGGGCGGTTTTGAGACAGGGTTTTTGTGTGTAGCTTTGAAGCCTGACCTGGAACTCACTTTGTAGACCAGGTTGGCCTCAAACTCACAGAGATCCCCTGCCCCTGCCTCCTGAGTGCTGAGATTAAAAGTGTGTGCCACCAGTGCCCGGCTCAACTAGTTTCTGATGGACTTTGAGGAGTCTGACCATGCAAGGCTAGAAATAGAGGCGCTATCAAGCTTTGGTCTAGGGCCTTAAACGGGAAAGTGCTCAATTGTAAGATCTTGGGACAGCATAGGGAATTAGAATTGGTCCCTGAAGCCGAATCTGAAGTGAAGGAATTGTTGTTGACCTGAGAGATGAAGGCAAGCGATCAAGGGAGAGGCGGGGTGTGTGAAGCGAGAGAGGCTTGCAGAGAGACTCTCTTGGCTGGTTGCAACTCCTTCCCCAAGCTTCCTGCCGCTCATCCATCGTTTCATTTCCCCCCTTCTCCCTCCTCGCCTACATTCCCAATCTTTACCTCCATTCTTTGGTCTGATAAACGTTTCTACCAGGCTCCTCTTGGTCATCCTTGGAGAGTGGGAATAAGGGAGTCCATCTAGGGACAAGACATCATTGTTTGGTCAAAAGTGAAGCCCCAGCCTTCTAACACCCCTATATCCAGAGTCTGGAATGTAATAATGAGTTGGAAGTGTCACCCCAGCCCCTGGCCTGGGAATTGCCCCGGTTCGGACTCCAACTCCCAGCCTGCCAAGCGCTGGCCCCTCCCAAAGGAGGGTCAGGACCACTCCCACAGGGTATTTAGGCTCGCACTGGAAAAAGAAACACATGGTCTTCGGGGGTTTGCCTGGGCTCCTTTCCCCGCCGTGCTGTCCCCATCCACTCAGGAATGTGGCATTTATTAAATGTGGGCATTTTTGATTTGGTCTAATCTGGTTTGATTGGAGTTCTTTACACCAGCAGAGAGGCTCTTTTTAAGGGTTATTTTTAACAATCATGACGAACTAAAATGCCAAAGAGGGGCCAGCGAGCCAGTGCAGCACTAGCTGAGTTTCTTTCCCGTGATCCACATGGTAGAAGGAGAAAACTGACTCTCCCATCAGTTGCTCTCCGACCTCTACACAGAGCTGTGGCATGTGCACACACATGCGCAGTAAATAAAATAGGCAGATAAGTAAATGCAGAGGTTTCATGACAGTCAGTCTGTGGTTTCCCTTTATTCCCTTGGAGTCTTTGAGTGCCCAGTGGCTCTCAGTCAGGACTTTGTCCTTGTGAGAGACATTCAGCCATATCTGGAGAAGTGTTGGACCTTCATGGCTGAATAGAAAGGGAATGCTCTCAGCTTCAGACACGTAGAAACCAGATATGCTGCAATGCCACCTAGGATTGGCCCCAGCAGTCAAGAAGGACCCAGCTCCAGCCTTAAACAACACCAACGTTGAAAGCCAAGGCGTTTGGGTTCAGCACTGTCCCTTGGGGGCAGCTCAGGCAAGTACTGCAGGGCACTCGCAGGGAAGGGAGCACTCACCGGCCCCTCCCAACCAGTGTCCCTCTCTCTTGAGAGAACTGTGGTTCCACTGTGTGCCAGATTGTTTAGGGTTTGGGAAGTGAGCAGGGCTGCTGAGCATGTTCACAAGCACTTGTGGAAACCAAGGATTTGGTTAGAGTGGCTGGTCAGGAAGCTCAGGGCCTTGCCCAGCTTTCTTATGTAGGTTCTGAGCTTGGGCCTTCATGCTTGCACAGCGAGCACCTTATGACTGGGCTCTCTTCCCAGGCCTAGCATAGTTAATTATAATAATTATAATTATTTATTATTATTATTACATTTTTGTTTATTCGTTGTGTATGTGTGTGTGGCATGTATGTGTGGTGAGTATATATGTGTTTGTGTGTAAGTATGTGTGTGTGTATGTGTGGTGTTTGTGGTATGTGTGTGTGGTGAGTGTGTGTGTGTTTGTGTGTATGTGTGGTGTGTGTGTATGTGTGGTGTTTGTGTGCCTTTGTGTGAGTGTATGTGGGTGTATGTGTGGTGTTTGTGTGCCTTTGTGTGAATGTATGTGTGGTGTGTATGTGGGTGTATGTGTGGTGAATGGGTATATATGTGTATGTGTTTGTATGTGTGTGTATGTGTGATGAGTGTGTTGTAAGTGTGTGTGTGTGTGTGTGTGTGTGTGTGTGTGTGTTTGGCACAGGCATGCAGATCACCGGACAACCTATGGAGTCAGTTCTCTCTTTCCATCTTGTCAGTCCTGAACATCAAACTCGAGTGACCAGACTAGGCAGCAAGTGCCTTTACCCACTGAGCTATCTTTCTGGTTCTGTTCTTTCTTGGAGAGGGCAGTGTGGAGAAGGGGTATCATGTAACCTAGACTGGCTTAGCAATCACCATGTAACTGTAGGTAACCTTAAACTCCTGATGTTCCTGCCTAGGATCCCAAGTATGAGATAACAAGCATGAACCACCACACCCAAATGAGATAGTGGCTATGATTTTACCTGGAGAGAAATGAAACGATAGACAGAATTTCAGTTCTTTCTTCTACCTAGGAAGGGACAGGGTGAGGGGTGGAGCCCACATCCACCAGTTTCCAAAGTCAACCAGAAGGTATGTAGAGGAGGATGCTGGAGATGCAGGAAACCACTACTCACCGATAGCCTTCCACAGGTCTAGGATCTCAAGAGCTGAGTCCCTCTTCCTGCCTTGGTCTGCATTTGAGGGAACGTGGAGGACTAGGGAAGGGATGGGAGACAGCAAGAGAGCTGTTTAACAGCATGACCTCACACGGGACCCAGCGAGTCCTTCTAGCATTTGGCAGAATTACACCAACCAAAGCCACAGGACAGGATGTGCACTGGCCAGACCTACTTAGCCTAGGATTGTAGCTTAGTTTAGGATTGTAACCTGCTGTGGAATAATCCTTCTGCCCACTGTGTGATGTATGTCGCTACGATCGGTTTAATAAACAAGCTGACTGACCAATAGCTGAACGGGATGAAGAGGTAGGAGAGCCAAACTGAGAATGATGGAATGAGGGGAGGCAGAGGCAGAGGAGTCGCCAGCCAGGGGGAGAACAAGCAGGACATACAAGATGGGATGGGGCAAGAGCCACGCGCCTTGGGGCAGCACACAGACGAACAGAAATGGGTTAAATTGTAAGAGTTAGTTAGTAACAAGCCTGAGCTATTGGCCAAGCATCTGTAATTTATATTAAGTCTCCAGGTCAGTTATTTGGGAAGCAGCTGCCAGTTACTTAGGAGCAGGCGGTCAGGACAGGTCCACCTACAATAGCCTACCTATGTCTGAGGACAAATCTCACGTTTTCAGTTCTTCCTGTCATGTTGTCAAGGCAACGTGGGGTTTCCTTCCTTTCTTTTGCATTTATTTATTAGGTGTGTGTGTGTGTGTGTGCAGGAGAGAGAGGCAGGAAGAGAGAGATGTAGGAAGCAGTACACACGCCATGGCACTTGAATGAAGGTCACAGGACACTTAACAGGAGTCAGTTTGCTCCTTCTGGGGAGAGAACCCTGGTCCTTACTCACCTAGCCAACTTGCTGGCTTCTAACTGAAGCCTGTGAGAAACATCTTCATTTCATAATAAAAGCATACAGAGAACACCCCGTGAGCCCTAACCTGTGGCCTCCTTTATACTTGGGGACAAATTCTCACAATGTAGTTCTGGCTGACTAGGAACTCCCTAGACTGACCCACTGACCTTTGCTGGAAAAGGCATACCCACCAACCCAACCCAGTTTAACTTCTAAGCGGAACCGAGCCCAGCCTCAGGCAGCGTAAGATGGATTTGGTGGCTAAGAGCACGTGCTCCGAAGAAGATTCATTTGGGGAAGTGGAGAGGCAGGGGTAGAAGAAAAACTGGAAAGCATGGCATCTAAATCATATGGTGCCCACTGTGGGCAGAGAAACTGATACGCACTGTGTGCCGATATTGCTTAACTCATTTGTTAAAAACTACATTTCTGCGGGCACTTGTTTATCGTGTATGTGTTTATGTGCATAGGCTCACCAGTGCCACCTCACCCCTGTGCATAGGCTCACCCCAACCACCTCACCCCTGTGCATAGGCTCACCCCAACCACCTCACCCCTGTGCATAGGCTCACCCCGACCACCTCACCCCTGTGCATAGGCTCACCCCAACCACCTCACCCCTGTGCATAGGCTCACCCCGACCACCTCACCCCTGTGCATAGGCTCACTCAGGCCACCTCACCCCTGTGCATAGGCTCACTCAGGCCACCTCACCCCTGTGCATAGGCTCACCAGGCCACCTCACCCCTATGCATAGGCTCACCCCAACCACCTCACCCCTGTGCATAGGCTCACCCCGACCACCTCACCCCTGTGCATAGGCTCACTCAGGCCACCTCACCCCTGTGCATAGGCTCACCCCGACCACCTCACCCCTGTGCATAGGCTCACCCCGACCACCTCACCCCTGTGCATAGGCTCACCCCGACCACCTCACCCCTGTGCATAGGCTCACTCAGGCCACCTCACCCCTGTGCATAGGCTCACTCAGGCCACCTCACCCCTGTGCATAGGCTCACTCAGGCCACCTCACCCCTGTGCATAGGCTTACTCAGGCCACCTCACCCCTGTGCATAGGCTCACCAGGCCACCTCACCCCTATGCATAGGCTCACCCCAACCACCTCACCCCTGTGCATAAGCTCACCAGGCCACCTCACCCCTGTGCATAGGCTCACTCAGGCCACCTCACCCCTGTGCATAGGCTCACTCAGGCCACCTCACCCCTGTGCATAGGCTCACCCCGACCACCTCACCCCTGTGCATAGGCTCACCCCAACCACCTCACCCCTGTGCATAGGCTCACCCCGACCACCTCACCCCTGTGCATAGGCTCACTCAGGCCACCTCACCCCTGTGCATAGGCTCACTCAGGCCACCTCACCCCTGTGCATAGACTCACTCAGGCCACCTCACCCCTGTGCATAGGCTCACTCAGGCCACCTCACCCCTGTGCATAGGCTCACCAGGCCACCTCACCCCTATGCATAGGCTCACCCCAACCACCTCACCCCTGTGCATAAGCTCACCAGGCCACCTCACCCCTGTGCATAGGCTCACTCAGGCCACCTCACCCCTGTGCATAGGCTCACTCAGGCCACCTCACCCCTGTGCATAGGCTCACTCAGGCCACCTCACCCCTGTGCATAGGCTCACTCAGGCCACCTCACCCCTGTGCATAGGCTCACTCAGGCCACCTCACCCCTGTGCATAGGCTCACCAGGCCACCTCACCCCTATGCATAGGCTCACCCCAACCACCTCACCCCTGTGCATAAGCTCACCAGGCCACCTCACCCCTGTGCATAGGCTCACTCAGGCCACCTCACCCCTGTGCATAGGCTCACCCGTGACACCTCACCCCTGTGGAGAGCAGAGTACACCCTGTAAGAACTGGTTCCCTCCTTCTACCACGTGGCGACTGGGAGCTCAGGTCATCAGGCTTGGAGGCAAATACCACCGAGTCATCTTGTCAACCCTTCCCCTCTCCCTTTATGTGGGTTTTAGGCTCAAACTCAGGTTATCTGGTTTGCACCATCAGGCAAAAAGTGCTTTAAACATTGAGCCAGCTTGCTGAACATTTTTTATATAATTATTTTTTGAGACAGGGTCTCAGGTAGCCCTGGCCTCAAATTCCCAAAGTAGCTCATGATGTCCTTGAATTCCTGATCCACCTGTCTGTACCTCTCAAGTGCTGAGATCAGAGGGGTGTGATCCCACACCTAATTTTATACAGTTCTGGCATCGAACCCAAGGTTTTCAGTGTGCTAGGCAAGAGCTCTACCAACTGAGCTATGTAGACAACTTACTTAAACCTCATAACCCTCTCACCAATGTGAGGACCACCACTGTCCTCCCTGTCTCAGAGCCAGAAATGGAGACCCAGGGAGACTAACCCTGAATATCATGGCAGGCTCTGTGTGCAGCCGTCTGCCTGGACTGAGCCCCCAGACTCATCTAGATACAGAGGGAATAGTTTGAATCTGAACCATCCCCTACAGGCTCATGTAAATGGGGGTTTCTCTCCCACCTAGCAGTTCCTGAATAACCACTCTGAGACTTAATATTAATTACAAACTGTTTGGCCTATCAGTTCAGGCTTGTTATTAACTAGCTCTTACAACTTAAATTAACCCAATTCTGTCGTTCTGGACTTTACCACAAGGCTTGTGACTTGTTACCTCACATCTTGCTTCCTTGGTGGCTGCTGGCATCTCCATGACTCCATCTTCTTTCTCCCTGTGTTTCTGCTTGGATTCACCCTACCCAGACTCTATTTAGCATGGCTATTGGCCAAATCAACTTTTCTTCATTAACCAATGGTAATGAAACACATTCACAGCATACAGAGGGGCATCCCACATCAGGCTCAGGTTTTGAACACTTATTCATTCCCCTAGAATTTCTAGAAGGTTGTGGGATCTAACCGATGGAAATGGGTCACTAAGGGTAGGCCTTTGAAGGTTGTAGTCTGACCTATAGTCCTATCCCTGAATTCCTCCACATCCTCCCTCTTCTGCAATGCACACCGGCCTGCCAAGCCTTGCCTACTATGATGGAGCAAACCCCTCTGAAACCATGAGCCACAATGAATCTTTCCACCCTTGACTCTCAGGTATTTTGATCATAGTGATGTAAAAGCAACTGATTCAGCATCTTTGCCAGGTTCACAACACATTGGCATCAGGTAGGCATGCGTAAAGGACGGAGTATGGAGCAAAAACACTTACCAGGACCCAGGAGGTAACCAGCACTATTGAGGGTCCATCCTCCTCGTCCCTGGAAGAGATGAAGAAAAGTGGACCAAGATAAGAAAGTGGCAAGATCCCAGAAGTCTAGGGTGATGTAGATCACAACATCGCCTTGATACTAACCAGTGACACAGCTTTGCTTAGTCCCTAGTTCAGCCCTGTGCTGTTAGGATTTCCTATAACCCAGAAAGTGGAGGGCCTGGGCAAGGTGGCTCAATGGGTAAAGATGCTTTGGTGCAAAGTATGACCTGAGTTCAACCAGGACACACCTTGCAGAAGAATAGATGTTACTCCTGCAGGTTATCTTATGACCTCTACATGCTCACAGCATGATGCACAACCCCCACAACAGACAGACAGACAGACTGTAGGAAACAGGACTAGCCCAAGTTAATCTCCAATGTCTGACCCTCCTGCTTCTGCCTCCTGAGTGCTGGGATTAGAGGCGCACATCACCATGCCCTTGGGGATGGACCTAGAGCTTCTCGCTGGCAGACAGGCACACCACCAACTGAGCTACATCCATTATTATGTGCATTGGTGTTTTGACTGCACGTATGTCTGTGTGAGGGTGCCTGATTACTTAGAACTGGAGTTATAGACAGCTGTGAACTGCCATATGGGTGCTGGGAATTGAACCTAAGTCCTCTGGAAGATCAGTCAGTGCTCTTACCCACCGAGCCATGTCTCCAGTCCTTCTCTTTTCTTATCCCTTTATTTTTTCACCGTCCTCCACTCCACTCTCGGGGCCAAGTTGATGAGGTCACCCCCTGTCTTTCTTCTCAGGTTTATGACATTAACTTGTCCCCTACAAAGACCCCCTGAATCAAAGCAGAAAAAAATATGCAAAACCTCTCCTCAGAAGGGAGGCGTTGGTTACCCTGTGAACAGGCACAGTCTCGGGGGTCCCTGCCAGACTCAGCAGGATGGCGACAAGGAGGGCCAGATGCATGCAGGCCATTCTGAAGCTGGAGGAACAGGGCACACAGCTGGTGGATGCTGTAAAGACAGAGCGAGCGTTATCCTTGCCACTGGGTGGCGGTGGCGCACACCTTTAATCGCAACAATCCGGAGGCAGAGACAGGTGGACCTCTGTGTGAGTTCAAGGTCAGCCTGGTCTACAGAAAGTTCCAGGACTGACAGGGCTACACAGAAAAACCCTGTCTCTAAAAAACAAAATAAAACAAAAAGTTATTCTCCACAGCAGGGTTGTGTACCGCTGTGATACGGTGGAAAGAGTTTTACAGAATGAATTTGATCTATTTCATCCCCTGGAAAAAAAGGAAAGTACACATAGAGCGTAGAGCTGAATGAGTATGGCCATATGCATGAAGCATGACATCATTGCTATGACCAACAGTGGGTAGATAATGTCTTTTTATCTTATTTTTAATTTTATTTATTTATTTATTTATTTTGGTTTTTTGAGACAGGGTTTCTCTGTGTATCTCTGGCTGTCCTGGAACTCACTCTGTAGGCCAGGCTGGTTTCGAACTCACAGAGATCCGCCTGCCTCTGCCTCCTGAGTGCTGGGATTAAAGGTGTGTGTCACCACTGCCCAGGGTCTTTTTATTTTAAATATATCATAGAAAAATAAGATGAACATTCTGATCTGTTTGTTTTGGCATCTCTCCTCTTTGTGTTTTTGTGTGTGTCGAAGTAGGGGTTGGTAAACAGAAACTGAATTTGGGGCTTTTCCTACACAAGCATTCTACCACTAAGCCACACCTCCAGCCCCTCACTGGCGGATTCTAGGCAGGGGCTCTAACACTGAGCCACACCCCCAGCCCCTCACTGGGGTATTCTAGGCACGGGCTCCACCACTGAACCACACCTCCAGCCTTTCACTGAGGGATTCTAAGCATGGGTTCCACCTCTGAGCCACAACCCCAGCCCACCCACAGCCCCTCACTGGGGGATTCTAGGCAGGGGCTCTATTATTAAACTATACATTGCTGGTACTTTTAATATGTTTTATTTTGATATAGAATCTCACTAATTTCCTCAAGGTGACCTTGAATTTTTGCTTGTTTGTTTGTTTTGTTTTGTTTTGTTTTGTTTTTCGAGACAGGGTTTCTATGTAGCTTTGAGTCCTGGAACTAGTTCTTGTAGACCAGACTGGCCTCGAACTCACAGAGACCCGCCTGCCTCTGCCTCCTGAGTGCTGGGATTAAAGGCGTGCACCACCACTGTCTGGCCCTGCCTCAACTTCTTAAGCAACTGGGATGGCAGGCTTGTGCTACAGGATAAACCTACAGGGTGCTCACTTTTTAAACTCAGGCTTTCTTCAAACTCTGATCCTCCTATGATAAATATATGCCACATCTGGCTTAAAGGTTTTTTTAAGCTTCATTTTGAAATATGTGCTTAAAAAAACAAGGACTCAGAGGTTAAGAGCACTGACTGCTCTTCCAGAAGTCCTGAGTTCAATTCCCAGCAACCACATGGTGGCTCACAACCATCTGTAATGAGGTCTGATGCCCTCTTCTGACCTGCAGGCGTACATGCAGGCAGAACACTGTATTCATGATAACTAATTTTTAAAAAAAAAATGACTCTTGTTTCCACAGGAGAAGAAAAATTGTGGATACCATCAAAATTAATAAAGGTTCGATTTGAAGAGGAGAAACCTCTTGGAAAGGAGAAATGACAGCTCATCCACAATGATGATATTCATACAGTTGGTAAGAAAAACATATAGAATGGGGGCAGGGTTCTGTTCTTATCTCCACAGGAAAACACTGATTTTTGAAAAGTTCAAGGGACCCTGGATATCTGAATACTGACAGATGGAAAATAATGGCCCAATAAGGACTATCAAGAAAACTGAATAGGTTCTGTAAGTAAAATATACTAAATCATATTTCTAAATTTATAGAGCTGGTTTTAGAGTTGGACTCTGGCTCAGTCCCTCTCTAATTCCAAGCCTGTTGTTAAAAGAAAAACCCAGAGTTTCTGGAGTTTCTGTCTCATGTCAAGAGTCATGATATGGGACAGAAAGGAATATGAGTTTAGAAAACATCTTTACTTTTCTTCATATCTATCATACCTTTCATTAAATATATCTATCATGTCTTTTATTGAATATATGTATGTCTGTATATGTCTATATGATTAATATATGATTATATATTATTATAATCATATAATATATGATATTAATATATGATTTATATATATGATTAATGTTTAAGTTTTCCACAATGAACAATAAGTTTTTCCTGCAGTGATATTTGAAGTTTCCAGGAAGAAGATGGGGCCCCATAACAACAACTCCACCTGGTTGAGATGACATCATGATACTGATAGCGCTACTACAAGACCTGTTTTGATTACCAGCTGCACAAGACGATTCCAACGTGGTTAGCTGAAATGATGCACATCTTGTACAACATTCTGGCCAGTCCTCCACAAAATACTCAGAGACTATTTGCAATTTTAAAAGACATTGATCTTGAAATTTAACCATCATTTTGCTTTCACAGGATCCCCCAGAAAGAACGTTGCCCCCATGACAGCTGGAAGTAATTCTAGAGAACGACGTCCCCTCTCCCAGTAAAGTTTGTCCTTGGGTTTAGGGACATCATTTAGGGGTGGGTTATAATTAGTATAGGGTTGAGGGTTGGGGGAGGAATTTTATAAGCGCAGGAATCCAAAAAAAAAAAAAAGAGGGATAATTGGATTATGGGATAATAGCTTTGTACTTGTGAGTTATTGTTTTTAGACAAACATATTGGTATTGATTCTTATATATTGATACAAACTTAAATTATGTTGACTATTTTATGCATGCATGCTTCTACCTCTGTTTAAAACATTTTTATGTATTGACATATATATATTGTATTGATATATGTATATTTTACCATATTGCATTGTACACTTCTACCTCTGATTAAGATACTTATATATTGTTTATGTATTGATATATATATTTACCATATTGCAATGTATACTTGCACATTGTTTATATTTGGAGGTCATATTGTCCCCATTTATTGCACAGTTGTTTACTATTTCAGTCTTTAAGTTAGATAGATATTGAGAATAATATAGATCAATAGTCATCTAAGTTTGTCATTTATAATTAGACTAATCAGGTTCTTTAGATACATAGACATTATATTCAGTATAGATAGATAATCTTCAACCTCTTCAAAGAGCTGTAGAAAATGGCCTTTAATCTAACTCAGAGTTCTGTGGTAGGGAGACACAATCGCTCCTGGCAACACTGATCTATTCCCGAGAGAATGTTGAGCACCAAAGACACTCCACCTGGAGCCTTTCTTCTTGACAGAACTGGCCTTTGGGTAAAGAAATGCCCATACCTCAACTACTGACAGAGTTACAGAGTATCCGTAAATGGATAAAACAGGACTGTCATATCCTGCCAAGACAGGATAAGATAGTTTTGAAAAGTTCCTTGCCTTTGAAAATGGTATGTCAGTTACGTTAGGCCTTAGCCAAAGTTGGTTGCTTCAACGCTGCAAACGTGATTTGGGGTGTTTGCCCAGGTATCCAGTTGTCTATGTGATTTGTTACATGTTCTGGAAGTTTGATTGCACTTCCTAATTACTCAGGTAACATTATTTCCCTTCTCAGATCTTTGATGGGATTGAAGATTATATAAATGTAGTTACTTTCTTTTCATGACGTGGCCAAGTTATTTCTTATACAAGACTTAAGCTAGTTAGAATAGGATATTTGTATTTATTGTATATAATTGTGTAGGTTTGTACTTACTGTATATAATTTCATAGTAGGCTTAGAACTCTCTTACTTAAACAAAAGGGGGAGGTGTTGTGGGAGTAACTTCCGCTGCCTCAACCAATAGTCGCTGAAATATGAGCCCACAGTGCGGCGGGGAGCAACTTCTGCTCCGTCAGCCAATAGCTGCTGAAATACCAGCCCACTGGGGCATGGTATATTTCTCTTTTAAAAAGAGAAGCAGATCCGGATCAGGCCCTCTTGGTTCCGGCTCTTGGTTCCGGTGCTTGCTCCTGGCTCCTGCTCCCGGCTCCTGCGACTAGGCTCCCTTCCTGACGGTTTATGGTGTATGTAAGTTTTATCCCCCAAAATAAATAACCCCTTAAAACATAACTGGTGTGGGATTGATTCGCCAATACTGTGCACTCCAGAGGTGCAGGCTGGAGGGTCAGGAATGCAAAGTCATCCTTGGGTTTGAAGCTAAACTGGGATACAAGATACTGTTTAAAAATGAAAAATGGTGCCGGCAGTGGTGGCACATGCCTTCAATCCCAGCACTTGGGAGGCAGAGGCAGGCGGATCTCTGTGAGTTCAAGGCCAACCTGGTCTACAGAGTGAGTTCCAGGACAGCCAGGGCTACACAGAGAGACCCTGTCTCAAAAAACAAAAAAAAAAAAAAACACTTTCTACTTTGCTACTGTTGTAAAAGAGAGAGAGAGGGAGGGAGGGAGGAAGGGAGGGAGGGAGGGAGGGAGGGAGGGAGGGAGGGAGGGAGGGAGGGGGAGAAAGAGAGAGAGAGAGAAGAAGAAGAAGAAGAAGAAGAAGAAGAAGAAGAAGAAGAAGAAGAAGAAGAAGGAAAGAAAGAAAGAAAGAAAGAAAGAAAGAAAGAAAGAAAGAAAGAAAGAAAGAAAGAAAGAGCGAGCCTGTATTCAGTCCCAGTACCTACACCAGGTGGCTTACCACCTCTTTAACTCCGGTTCTAAGGAATCTAATACCTTCTTCTGATCTCCACGGGCACCTGAACACACATGGTGCATATGCATGTAAGATCAGATGAAATAAATCTTGAAAAGGGAATGAGACGGAGAGGAAGTGAGCACACATGATGGAGAGATGGCTCAGTGGACAGACAAAGCGCTTGCCTAGAAAGACTGAGGATTGGCGTTCGGATCCCCAGAACTCATGGAAAAGTCGGGTGCAGAAATGTGCTTCTGTAACCCCAGTTGTCTTACGCTGAAATGGAGGGCGGAATGAGGAAAGCGCCCGGAGCTCACAGTCAGCTCCTCCAGTCAGCTCCTCCGGTATCCACAATGCCACAGCTATAAACAAGAGACTCTACAGCCGGAGGCCGGAGAGATGGCTCAGAGGCTAAGAGCACTGACTGCTCTTCCAAAGGCTCCAGGCTCAATTCCCAGCACCCACGTGGTAGCTCACAACTGCCTATAACTCCACTTCTAGGGGATCTGACACCTTCACCAGACATATATGCAGGCAAACCCCTATGTACACTCAATAAATAAATAAATAAATGTTTTTAAAGAGAGAGAGAGACCTTGCATCCAACAAGCTGAAGGGTGAGAATCAAACCTCGGATTGCCCTCTGACCTCCACACCTGCCCTGCAGCACTCAAAAACAAACAGGAAAGAGTAGAGGGGAGGGAGAAACGAGAGAGTCGGTAATGGAAAATGTACAAAAAGTATATACAACTGTTTTCAGTGCTCATGGGACCTTTCCCCACCGGTCTCCAAATCTGCTGTTTGCACAGAACCTATGTGCATCTGCCCTAGAAACAGGCGCCAGAGCCCCTAGATTCGGAATTATAATCGATTATGAGCCAGTCGATTATGAGCCAGTCGATTGTGAGCCATCTGATGAGGGTGCTGGAAACCAAGCCCAGGTCCTCTGTAAGAGCAGCAGCGGCTCCTTACCTTGAAGCCAACTCTCCAGGCCCTTCCTGTATACTTTAGCTTGCCTCTAGGCAATGTCGCCTAGCACAAGGGAAAGAAAATCCTCCATGTGCAGTCTGCGTGTAGAAGTCAGAGGACAAATTTCAGTTCTCTCCCCGACCTTGTATGTCCTAAGAATTGAACTCACATCATTAGGGTTAACTTCCAGTGCCTCTACCAGCTCAGCCAGCCAACTGGCCTTCCCTGGTAACTTTTATATTATTTGAATCTACTGATTTAAAAGCTGTGGTATAGAAAGCTAACTGTTAGAAAAATGAGACGGGAAAAGAATAGAATAGCGGTCGCCAGAGCCAGATGTGATGGTACACACCCATAATCTCAACACTCCAGAGGTGAAGGGAGGAGGATTAGAAATTCAAGGTCATTCCCCCCCCCCGTGTGTGTGTGTGTGTGTGTGTGTGTGTGTGTGTGTGTTTAATTTTTACTTATTTAATTTTTATTTATTTATTTATTTATTTTGTTTTTTTCAAGCCAGCTATTCTGTCTATCCCAGCTATTCTGGAACTCCCTCTGTAGACCAGGCTGGCCTCAAACTCAGTGAGATCCATCTGCCTGCCTCTGCCTCCCAAGTGCTGGGATTAAAGGTGTGTGCCATACCACGGCCAGGCAAAGGTCATTCTCTTCTACACGGCCAGTTTCAGGCCAGCCTGGACTACGCGAGGCCCTGTCTCGACAGTGGAGCTCAGCAAGCAGGCTGGGCAGGGAGAGGAGCTTGCTGCCGAGCCTAACGGCCTGAGCTCAGTTCCTAGGGGCTCCAAGGTGTAGGGAAGAGAAATGATTCCAACAAGTTGTCTTCTGAACTCTACAATCGTGCCAGGGCACATAGGCAAGCACACACATACACAAAATAAATAATGTGATAGGGTTAAGAGCACTGACTGTTCCTCCAAAGGTCCTGAGTTCAATTCCCAGCAACCACATGGTGGCTCACAACCACCTGTAATAAGATCTGGTGTCGATGTCTGGCCTGCAGGGACACATGCGGGCAGAACATTGTATACATAATAAATAAATCTTGAAAAAATAAATAATAAATACTGTGATAGAAAGGGACACAGTAACTCCTCCCACCCCGTGCCCGTCTCTTACCCACTATCTCAGACTCACTTTCACCCATCCACAGAACTCATCCATACCCAGTCTTTCCTCCCCACCATCCACACTCTGCTTCTGCCTCTGCTGCCCCTTCCTACTGACCCATCACCAATGCCCCAGCTCTCTGCTGCTCCATCCTCTCATGTTCTTGTCATTCCCCAAGACGCTTTTTAGCACAACAGCCCTCAGTCCCTCCAGCCTCCAACCTCCCCTCCGGCCCGGCTCAAACCTGGGTGCCGTCGGCCACACTCAGCAGCTCTTGGGGTCCTGGCTTTTATGCTTCTGAGGAGAATGAGAAGTTGGAAGAGAAGAGGTTAGGAAGAGAGACAAGGGTGGGCGGGGTAAGGATGGAGGTGGAGAGAGGACTCATCCACTTGAGTGTTTATTAGCTGGCCTGTGAGGTCAGACAAAGGTGCTTTGTGGCAGAGAACATTGCTGTGCCTCAGCTGCCCCTGGCAGAGCCTCGGTTGGAGGATGCTGACTTCCCCCCGCTGCCTCTTTATCCTCCCTCTCACCTGTGTATTTTCCATTCGTGGGCCATGCCACAGCAAGGATGTGCAGTACTCACCACAGCACAACTTGTGAGTACTGGTTTCCTCCTTCAACCACGTGGGTCCCTCAGGCTTGACCTCTACCTCCTGAGCCATCTCAACCCCCCTGGTGTTTCTTTTCTGTCTCTGTTTTGACACAAGGCATCAGGAACCCAGGCTGGCCTCAACTCCAGTCTTAGTGGAGGATAACCTTGAACCCTTGATTCCCCTGCCTTCATCTCCTAGTTAATAGATAGCTGTTACCACACCCAGTTTGGCCTGTACTTCTGTGCACGTTTATTCAAGGTCTCCCCACCCTGTCCTCCTTCCCTCTTGCACACACATGTGCATACATGTGGCTGTGTGTGTGTGTGTGTGTGGTGTGTGTGTGTGTCTTTCTGTCTCAGTGGTTTCCTTTCCCACAAACCTCGTCCCCACCCGGTGCAGCATCTCTCTAGCTCGGCCTCTCACACGGCACAGGACATCTGCTGTGGCTAAAAGTGATACTGAAATGGCTCCTGAGGCATAGCTGGAAGACTCACACCTGCGATGCAGCACTTTAGGGGCTGAGGCCTGAGGATCATGAGCTCCTGGACTCAGTGAGACCCTGATCCAAACAGAAACAAAACAAGGGACTGGGGAGATGGCTCGGCAGTTAAGACTGCTTGTAGGACAATCATGAGGACCGGAATCTGAGTTCTAGTATGCGTGTAGCAGCCAGATATCATGCACCTCCCTGTGAATCCAGCATCCATGTAGCAGCCAGATATCATGCACCTCCCTGCAACTCCAGCATCCATGCAGAAGCCAGATAGCATGCACCTCCCTGCGACTTCAGCATCCAAGTAGCAGCCAGATATCATGCACCTCCCTGCAACTCCAGTCCAATTTTAAGGTGCAGGGAGGGTGCAGACAGAAACAGGTAGGTCACCAGGGCCTGCTGGCTTCCAGCCTAACCAAGAAAATACGAGGTCCAGGTTCAGGGAGAGACACTGCTTCATAGGAATAGGTGGAGGATGGTAAAAAAAGGGCGCCCAATGCCCTCTGTGCCTTTGTGTGTGCATACAGGTACACTCACCCATGCGCTTGCACGCACACACACACATGCATACACATAAATGTGCTAAAATGACTATTTATTTATGGTAGACACATGCCAAAGCATATGTGTGGAGGCAGAAGGACAACTTGTAGGAGTTTAGTCCTATCAAGAGAGTCCTGGGTATTGCACTCAGGTTGTCAACCTTGAGCTATGTCACCAGCCAGTAAATAATTTAAAAAAATAGTTCCTGGATCTCGATAAACAGCTGTAGGATGAGCTACTGGTGGAGGCCATTGTGTCTGCTCTAACTCCTTCCACTTTTTTATTCTGTCCCTCCGTTTCTGTCCCTCTTTGCCCCAGCCAGCAGCCGCTCCTGAGAGGGTGAATCTTAGGAGAGAGTTCAACCCTGCCACTGGCCCTTGCTCCGGGAGAAATGGTGGAGAGTCCAGGTCTCCTGGACCTTTTCTTCCTCTCTGCTAGGAGGCCTCTCAGTATCCGCCTTCAGATCACCCCACCCACAAAGTGCTCCTTTAGGAACCCCTCCCCTGCCCCGCCCTGTCCATCCTTGTTCCCGCTGGGCAAGGCAGAGTCGTGGGAGGCAGGAAAGAAAGGAGCTGGGGAGACAGCAAGGCCCTTGTCCTGAGGTTTCCTCTGGGTGACCTCAGATCTGGGGGAGGACAGGAAGACACTTAGGAAGGAGAAAGTGACAAGAGAGTGTGAATGGCTTTTCTGGGAACAAGAAGGGAGGAGGAGCAGTGATGTCCTCAGGAGAGGGGACAGAAGCCTAGAAGAGGTTACCTGGAGACAGCAGGGAGAGAGGGAGGGGGAGAGAAGAGAGACTCAAAGACCTCACCGCTAGCCTTTCTTTCTCTATTATTATTATTTTGGTTTTTTTTTTTGAGACAGGGTTTCTCTGTGTAGCCTTAGCTGTCCTGGAATCCACTCTGTAGACCAGGCTGGCCTTGAACTCACAGAGATCTACCTGTCACTGCCTCCCAAGAACTGGGATTAAAGGTGTGCGCCACTCAGCAAAATTTCATTTTCATTTTATTTATGTGTGTGTGTATGTGTGTTTTTGTGTGTGTGTGTGTGTGTGTGTGAGAGAGAGAGAGAGAGAGAGAGAGAGAGAGAGAGAGAGAGAGAGAGAGAGAGAGAGAGGTGTCACATATATACAAGTGCCCACAAAAGCCAGAAAAGAGTGTCAGAACCCCTAGACCTGGAGTTACAAGCAGTCACAAGCCACCAGATATTGGTGCTGGGAACTGATCTTGGGTCCTCTACAAGAGCAGCAGGCACTCTTAGGCCCTGAACCATTTCTCCAGTCTCCACATTTCCACATTCCTTCCCAGGGTTCTCCACTCCTCCCCACCTCCTCTCATTGCCTCTTTTTCTCTGACTCTCCAAAACCCGGGGCAGCTGTTGTGTCTCTCTGTCGCCAGAAGGGGGAGCCAAACTCAGGTAGATACAGGCCATGTCTGAGCCGGCACTGTGACAGAAAGCCTGGGTGGCGACCTGAGGAGCTAAGTTTCTCCTTCACAGCCCCTCCATCTCTGCCCCTCAAGTTACCCACTCGCATGCCTCACTGATAAAAGTCAACTTCCTATGGGGCTCCACTTCTAAAAGAGGTGTTTCTATCACGACTTTCTAGCTCCCCTCCCTTGAAAGCCCCTACCGCCACATCTTGCTACTTTCTGACCTCAGGGGGTGTCCAAATGAAATAGATAAATGTGAAAACTTTTTTTGGTTTTGTTTGTTTGTTTGTTTGTTGAGACGGGATTTCTCTGTAGCTTTGGGGCCTGTCCTGGAACTAGCTCTTGTAGACCAGGCTGACCTCGAACTCACAAAGATCTGCCTGCCTCCGCCTCCCGAGTGCTGGGATTAAAGGAGCACCACCACCGCCTGGCCAAATGTGAAAGCTTAAAGCTAACGTACACAAACGAGAGAAAATGTACAGTGTTTGCCTTTCTGTGTCTGGTTTACTTCATGCAAAATGATTGGTTTCGGCTCCATCCATTTACCTGTGGATTTCACAGTTTTGTTTTTCCGACACTGAATAACAGTCCCTCGTGTAAATGTAAATCTCCACTATCCGTTCATTGATTGATGGGCGTCCAGGCAGTTTCCACCTGCTGGCTACTATGAACAGGGCAGCAATGAACACGGATGAGCACGTGTCTCTATAGTATGGCAGTACCGTCTTCTGGGTAAATGAACAGAGCAGTGTGGCTGGATCGTGTGCTACAGATATTTTCCGTTTCTCTCCCTCCATCCTTCCCTCCATCCCTTGAGAAACCACGATGATTTCTATGGTGGCTGCACCGGTTTGTACACGTTCGCCTTCCCCCCACAACCAGAATTTGTCATCTATTTATTTGTTTGGTTCTGTTTTTTTGAGAAAGTTTCTCTGTGTAGCCCTGACTGCCCTAGAACTTGCTCTGTAGCCCAGACTGACCTCAAACTCAGAGATCCGCCTGTCTCTGCCTCCCAGGTGCTGGGATTAAAAGATGTGTCATCAAGGTCTGGTAATCTTTTTTTTTTTTTTTAAATCATAGCCAGTATGACTGGGCTAAAATAACGTCAACGTAGTTTTAATATGCATTTCACTGATAGGAAAGGATGCTGAACATTTTAAAATGTTTCTTGGCCATTTGTGTTTAATCTTTGGAGAACTCTGTTCATTTCCTTTCCTCACTTTTAAAACTGGGTTGTTTTCGTGATGTTTTGTTTCTTTAGTTTTTTTAATATATTCTAGCTACAAAAATCTCTGTAAGACCTGTAGCTGGGCGGGGCGCTGGTGGTGCACACCTTTAATCCCAGCACTCGGGAGGCAGAGGCAGGTGGGTCTCTCCGAGTTTGAGGCCAGCCTGCTCTACAGAGAGTTCCATGATAGGTTCCAAAGCTACAGAGAAACCGTCTTGAAAAACAAAAAAGACCACGTACAGCTGGCCACCATTTCTCATTCTGTCACTTGCTCAAATGATGGTGCCCTTTGCCTTACAGAAACTCTCAGCTTCATGAGGCCCCATATGTTAACTGTTAGTCTCAGTGCCTGACCTATCGGTGTTCTGTTCCTGGGACAATGAGTTCAAGCCTATATTCCCTTTCTCTTTGACAAGATCCAGTGTAGCTGGTCTTATGTTGAGGTTCTTGACCCATCTGTGTAGGGTAACAGATACGGATCTATGTTCATTCTACATGCCGACATCATGTGTGACCACCATTTGTTTAAGATGCTGTCTTTTCTCCAGTGTGTACTTTTGGCTTCTTGGTCAAAAATAAAAATAAAAATAAAAATCCGTGGCTGTAGGAGTACGTGTTCTCAATTCTGTTTCACCGAGTGACGCTACAGGTGCTGATGATTTGAACCCGAGTCCCGTGTTTACAGAGCAAGTGCTCTTACCTACTGGTTTCCCAGCCCAGCACAGGGTTTCCACCACGTGGTTCCTGTTGTTGCAAATGAAACTCCCTGGGCCTGCACGACACCCCCACCTTCCCATATTTCCATGCTCCGTGTACGCACCCAACAGTCTGCAGCTGATCACGCAACTTCAGCCTGTGCCACTGCATGGCAAAACTAAGATCTCACCACAGTGCTGCCATGAAAGACACTACATGAGTGTGGGCCCTCCCGGGGCCTTTCCCACATTCTGCAGCAATGCATTGGTGTAGGTTTTGGAACGAGGCTTCACTGGCCATGTTAGGATGGGCACTGGGACTTGGCAGCTTCGCCAAAGGTGTTGGTGGCGCCCACCTGCCATCTGCATCTACACCGTTGTGAATGTCTCTGCAACAGAGTGGCTGTAAAATGTTGGACAATCCAATTACAAGTGCCCTACCCACAGTCACAAGAACTGGAAGCCAGAGGCAGCTGCAACGTGATTGACAGGGGTGGGGTGGTGATGGGACGTCACTGTTAGGACTGCTGAAGGTGTGAAGGAGAGGCTGTGTTCTTAGCTAGGTCCTTGGAACGCTGGTGAAATTCTCTTTGCAGAAAGGGCTGTCCACCCTTCTTTCCTATCGATCTCCCAGACACCTTCTCAGGTCAAGAAAGAGTTCTTAACCACTAGAGGGCGTCATTGCTTCAAATGAACGCCTGCTCTAATGAAGACAGCCAGCCAGCCCTGGTTTCCAACCACATTACCCTCGGAAGCATATTTCCTAGTGAACCCCCAGTTTCTTCCAGGAACCTGGCCCCACCCACATTCTTTCATTTATTTATACATTGATTATTCTTTTTCTAAAAAGTATAAACGCATCCTGCTTTGACCATTTCTTTGGGCACATCTTTCAGGGAAGGTCCCACGTGTCCATTAAGAATAAATAAGGCTAGTTCCTGGACAGGCATCAAAGCTACACAGAGAAACCCTGTCTTGAAAAACAAGCAAATAAATAAATGAATAAATAAATAGGACTAGGCATAGTGGCCCATACCTTTAATCCCAGCACTCAGGAGGCGGAGGCAGGCGGAGCTCTGTGAGTTTGAGGTCAGCCTGGTCTACATGGTAAGTTTTTCTGGACAGTCAGGACTACATAGAGACTCTGTCTCAAAAAAAAAAAAACAACAACAACAACAAAAAAAAAACCAAAAAAGAAACAAACAAAAAAACCCAAAACAACAACAACAAAAACCCCATAAAGAATAAAACCTGGGCATGGTGGTAATCACTTAACCCCAGGCATCATCATGCACACCCATGTTCCCAAAACTAGGGAGGCAGAGACAAGAGAATCAGAAACTCATGGTCATCTTTGGCTACACAGTAAATTCAAAATTAGCCTGAGCTGCTCCGGCAAGACCATCTCAAAGCACTGGGGACCTTCCACCGTACCCCCACATTGTGCAGCTGTTAGACAGAGATGGTGTGGAAGTGGAGTCCTGGGGCTCAAATCGGGTGCCCAAAGACCCCAGCAGGGCGGCCGCGGGCCATCGCACTTCCTCCCACGTGGGTCTCCTTCCTGGATAGTCAGGTCTAGACTGCTGCACTGTCACAGGGCAGACTGAGGACAAGGGACAGCCTTCACCTTTCCAAGGCCAGAATGGAGCCTTCTTGGCAAACCGCACTGTTCCTGACTGCTGGCACTGGTTGTCTGGGGATCCCTCAATGACATGGAGTCACCTAACTTGATAACTTGGCATGATATTGCCAAGTGGTGGGTGATATTGAAGCACAATTTAAGAAATTGGAACTTCTCAGCATGGTGGCACAGGCCTTTAGTCCCAGCACGCAGGAGGCCAGGACAGCCAGAGCTATAGAGAAACCTTGTCTCAAAAGACACAAAATATAAATTGAACTCTTGCAGAGGAGCCAAACCTGCCTGAAGTTACGCAGCCAGGACAAGCTGGACAGGAGCAGGTCTGGTACATGACCCTGTTACTTGCTTCTGCAATGCGAACGTTAGGTGGAGCCCCACCCAAGTCCCCTGTGCCTCAGATGCTCAACCTCCCACAACACAGGAGAGTCCCAGACTCCTGTACACACTGAGTCCGTCACTTTATTACTCTCACTGATGCTGGTGGCCTGCCATCTGTAACAAGCTTCTCAGGTACCTCTGCCCACCTCATGCCTTTGAGCTGTGCAGAGAACCAGATCCTAGTTTGGGCCTGCTCCTCAGAAACTATTGCTGCCTCTTGCCTTTGGCCCGGACTCTGTCCTGGGGCTGAAGGTTGCCTTCCTCAGGAGGCGGGAGAAGGAGGGGGTTTCCTTCTTCCCTGAGCTCCTATTCCCGCGTGAAGGGTGTCCTGGGACAGGTCTCCCCTCCATAAAAAGAGAAGTAAAGGAGGGGGAGAGAGAAGGATCTTTTGTAGGGGCAGGTGAAAGCTGAACGCTCCAGAAGGAAGGAAGGAGTGGAGGCGGGGCCTGAAAAGGGAAAGCACCACTTGGGCAGGGAAGAGGTGGCGGGGAGGTGGGTGGGGTGCTAAGGGGATGACGCTGCTTCAGCAAGTGTTTGGAACTGCAGCTACCCCAGGGCCCAGGGTGGGAAGGCACCGCCACCCTCCGGACCTGGTGCTGCAGTCCCCTGCGCTGCGGCAGCCCGGCCATGGATGCGCTGGTGGCGGAGCACGTGCTCACGCCGCCCGAAGCCCTTGCCACACTCCCAGCAGGCGAAGGGCCGAGCACCAGAGTGCGTCTTACGGTGGCGCACCAGGTGCTCGCGCCAGTAGAAGGTCTTGCCGCACTCGCAACAAGCGTGCGGCTTCTCACGCGCTGGCAGGGGACGCAGCGCGGGCCCCGGGCTGCCAGGGTGGGTGCCACGGTGGCGTCGCAGGTGCTCCTTGCGCCGGAAAGCCTTGCCGCACTCAGGGCACGCGTGCGGCTTCTCGCCTGAGTGGCTCTGCCGGTGGCGCAACAGGTGAGCCGGCTTCAGGGGAGACTTGCCGCATTCGGGGCACGACACGGTGCCAGGGGCCGCCAGGAAAGCAGGGAGGATGGGGACGGGTGCCAGCGGAGTTGGTGGAGGGCTGCCCGGCTCCTGCTTGTAAGGGCGCGTAGCCACTGCGTTCTCAGTTGCAGGCACCTCTGTCTCGGAGGCCCTGGTTCCTGCGGGGGTGGGGGTGGGGCAGGGGAGAAGCAGCAGGGTCAGGATAGGCAGCCAGTTGGGGACACGGAGGTGGCATGAAGGGCAGGTTTCCCGTCCCTGTGTCTTCTAGCAAGGAGCTTGACACTCCCTGATGAATACTAGATCAAGGGGTACCTGACTAGATAGGGACCCGAGTAGGGAGTAACAAGACAAATACAAACAGCAAGTGGGCAAGAGGGAGAAGGAGCACTGGGGGACAGAACCAATACACATGGGTGAGGGTACACACTGATTTAGGAACAAAGAAACCCGGTGGTGGGGAGGGAAGGGTACACAGATGGGTGTGCTAACTTCACTGGGCAAGGCTGAGGGGGTCTGATTAGAACAAATAGGTACAGGAAGGTAAGAGATAAACTATATGACCGCTCTGTCCAGGTGTCCTATCTGCCCTAGGAATCCCACAACCTTGGTTTTGGTAGTTTTACATCATGAACTGAGCATCCTCTTCTGTCTGAAATGCCCATTGGTCTCCCCTTGTTGTTCCGCCCCCACAATCAGCAGTGCCCCGGTAGCTTTTGGGATATCTGGCTTCTGGTCCACTGTCTAGTGATACATGGAGTCACCTCACCCTACAGAGATGGAATAGACTCGGCAGCCAGCTCAAGGGCTGGGCACATGATACAGAACCCTGACACAGCAGCGGGGAGGGAAAAGTGGAGCTGATCTGGGGTGGGGAGGGCACAGGATCTGAAGCAGGCTGCCTGGGCCCAATCGTGGTTTAGCAGCACACACCCCTGGGTGAGTCCTTTTGGAACCCTGGACCTAAATACACTGCAGCCGGTTCTCACTGGGGCATGCTGCTGGCATGCCGGTAATCTCAGCACTGAGGAGGCTGAGCAGAGACTGTGCTAGCCTGGGCTACACAGGGAGACCCTAACTACAGAGACCGCATCTGTTAGGAGCTGCTGTGGGTTCCATGCACCAGCAAAGCAGCACCTGGCAGACAGTAAGAGTCTGACCCCACCTTCCATGGGCTCCCCAAAGGCAGGGGCACTCACTGAGCAAGTAACAATGGCCAGGTGAGTTCCTGCCCTAGCCTGCAACACAAGGGACCCCTGATATTGGGTCATCAGGAAAGAAGTGGGAAAAGGTCAGTTGCTCACCTAAGGGAGTCACCCCACTTTCTTCCTTTCCAACACTGACCCCCGAGGCTTCTGTCATATCCCGAGGTACCCTCATTGCTGAGGATCGATCTGGGGAGGTTGCTGGGCCCTGAAATGAGAGAGAGCATATGCCAAACTGAGAGATTACAATAGCCTGTTTTTGCCTCCCTCCCTCCCTCCACACCTCACACAGTTATCAAATCCTACTGCCTGCTTTTTTTTTAATACTTTATTATATATACAGTGTTCTGTATGCATGAAAACCTATACATCAGAGGAGGGCATCAGTTCTCATTCTAGATGGTTGTGAGACACCATGTGGGTGCTGGGAATTGAACTTGGGACCTCCGGAAGAGCAGTCAGTGCTCTTAATCTCTAAGCCATATCTCCAGCCCTGCCTGCTTTTTGTTTAAGATTTATAGCTAGTATGCTGAGGTGGGGTACACAGGCACACATGCACGCGGAGGCAGAAGACGGTATCTGCTCCTCTGGAGCTGAAGTTACAGAAGTTATGAGTCACCTGGCATAGGCCTTGGGAACCAAACTCCAGCCCTTTGCAGGGACAGAAAGAGCTCTTAATGGGAGAGCCTTCTCTCCACCGTGTGTGTGTGTGTGTGTGTGTGTGTGTGTGTTTACATATGGCGGTCAGGGAACTTTATTTTCGATTGAGACAGGGTTTCTCTGTGAAACAGCCCCGGATGTCCTGTAACTAGGTCTGGATCCACCTTCCTGGGCCTCCTGAGCGCTGGGGTTAAATGTGTGCGACACGAAGTCCTATGCTGTTTGCTTCTGTGCTGATGCTGGTCTTTGCCGAGTCCCCGGCCCACTGGGCTCCACTCCAGGCTGGACTCGGCCTTGAATGATAGATTCTGCCCTCAGTCTTTGCAGTCGTTGGTAAATTTCCCAACAGAACATTCTTTGCATCTGTGTAAAGCCCACCTGGCTAGAACACATGGTTTTTATCAACCCTTGGCTGGACTCAAGTGGACAATATTCTACTTGGTATTTTTGAATCTATTTTCCTTTAGACAGGCCTGGGCTCGCCTTTTTTAGGCTGTCCTTGTACAGCGTGGTTAGACTGTGGGGTGATGAGGCCAGGGGGTTGGCAGTCTAGCAAAATGAGCTGGGTGCCACCCCACCTCATACTCTAAGCATGTATTTCACTCTTCTGTAAAACAGAAGAAAGCTCCTTTCCTAGAGATTTAGCAACACATATGGCTGTTGGGGCCTGGTGCCTTTTGAGTGTGAGGTCGTTGGTCACTGTTTTCAGCCCTCTGCCCTCTGGTTTTCAGGTTCAATCTGTTGCTTCTTCATGAGACTACTTTGGCAATTTGAATTCTAACACCCGCCCCGAAATGTCCACTCCCTCTAGGTTGCACACTGTACAAGCTGTTCCAGCAGCAGCGCTCTCGTCTGCTCACGCCCGCACCGCTGTGGTTCTGCTTCTGGTGCCTATCTGCTGTTTCTCCTTTGGTTCCTGGACAACTTGCTGCAGAAGGCTTATGCTACTCTCTGACGCTTTGGGACTTTTTTTTTTTTTTTCTGTTGTTGCTTTGCTCTGTTTTTGAGACAGGGTTTCTCTATATAGCCCTAGCTATCCTAGAACTCACTTTGCAGACAAAGCTAGTCTCGAACTCACAGAGGTCCACCTGCCTTTGCCTCCTGAGTGCCGGGATTAAAGGCGTGTGAAACCAACTGGCCATCGCTGATGCTTTTCAAAGGTTAACTTTGGGGTTCTAGGAATTAACATGCCTTGGATTATTTCTCTCTTTTTTTAAACTAATTTTTCCTCTTGTCACAGACACACAGCATTTGTGCTGATTTTCCATGCTCCTTGCTGCCCCTGGGGCTCGAAGACTACCCTCAATTCTGATCTGAGACAAGCTGGTGTCTGTTTTCTGTTTGTTAATCACAGGAACTGGCTGGAGGCTCCTCTCCCCAGGTTCCTAGCCCAGCCACCAGCCCTTCTTGGGTCTGCAGACACCCTGCTCCCAGGATCTCACATAGTCCCATGGCTTCCTGGGTTCTGAGACCAGAGGCTGGAAGACTACAGGCAAATCATTCTGTCCTATGGAGCACGTCAGGCTGTCTCCAGAGAAACGATCAAGTCATTCTGTCCTATGGAGCACGTCAGGCTGTCTCCAGAGAAACGATCAAGTCATTCTGTCTTAAGGAGCATGTCAGGCTGTCTCCAGAGAAACGATCAAGTCATTCTGTCTTAAGGAGCATGTCAGGCTGTCTCCAGAGAAACGATCGACCAGAATACACCTGGCCTTCGGCTATGAAACTTCAAGCTGGGCACTGTCACAGCCTAAACAAGCATTTACTCAGCACCTACTAACACCAGGTGCTGCTCCACCAGGGACACATGAAGGCTCCTTCCTCCCTGAGTGGGGCTGAGTCTACAATGCAGACTGGACCAGGCCAACCACTGAAGAGCAACAAGTGCACTGTGGTGGTTAATACTGTCACCTCGACAGGACCAGCATCACCTAGGAAGGAGCCTCTCTCTGTGCATGCCTGTGAGGAGGAAGACTCACCCTAACTGTGACTGGCCATTCCATGGGCAGGGCCCCCGACTGAATCTAGAAGAGAGTGGTGTGGTGATCCTAACCCTCAGAAGGGAGGCAGGTGGATCTCTGAGTTCAAGGCCAGCCTGGTTTACACAGCAAGTTCCAGGACAGCCAGGACTACTCAGAGAAACCTTGTCTTGAAAAACAAACGACAATAAAAAAAAGAGCTGAACAATAGTGTTCGTTGCTCTCTACTTCAGCCTGGGTCTCTGATGAGCTAACTGCCTCTAGCTCCGAATGCCATGACCTCTCCATGACAGCCTGCATCCTTGAACTGTGAACCCACAGCTTTCTCTTAAGTTGCTTTCGGCAGGGTACTTTACCACACCGATGGGACAGGTGATGCAAGTACCATTAAGGGAACCAGGTTTCCCTATGTCCCTCGAGCCCCCAGAGCACAAGGAGCTGAGCAGAGTCTTTAGAACAGAGAGCCCATGGATCTCTGTAAGTTCGAGGCCGGCCTGGTCTACAGAGTGAGTTCCAGGACAGTGTAGGCTACACAGAGAAACCCTTCCTCAAAACCAACACGAAAGAAAGAACATAGAGCCCAGTGACTTCCCTGAATAGAGGACCCCACCACCTAGCCAGTAAGAGATTGTTGTTGTTCATTTGCAGACATAGTCTTCCTCTGTAGCCCAGGCTGGTCTCAAAGCAAAATCTTCCTACCTTAATTCCCAACAATGAGATTACAGGTGTGTATTGACACATGGATCTTTGAAGGACTTTTTTTTCCAAATTCTGCTAGATATAGGTAATAAAAACAGAGTGGGCCATTGAAATGGCTCAGCAGGGAGAGGTGTCTGTCGTCAAGCCCGATACAGAGTCGTGAGTCCCACATGTGGAAGGAGAGAGCCAACACTAGCAGTTGCTCCTTGACCTCCACACTCAAGGTGGTGTGATCATGGCCCCCCACCCACCGCCACCACCACACAAATACATATACTTGTCACGGAAAAGATTTTTAATGGCCCCAGAGAAGGCTGGCTGTTGTCCTGGCTTCTGGGAAGTCATATGCAAGCCTTCAAATGTCACCTAGGAAGAGGGTGTCTGCCTGGGTCCCAGACCAGACAAAAAAAATTAACAGATCTGAGGTGAGGGTTTGGACCTCGCAAGATTAGCCAAGCTCTGGAAGGGCTGGTGACAGATCAGTCACGTGGCAAGCCACCATGCTGCCAAGCTTGGGACCTAGTAAAAACTCTGGACAGTGAGGTGAGGCTTCCCAACTGAAGGCACTCCCTGCTTCTTGCTCTATTTTGAGGTTTGTTTCTTTTTAACGAGACAGGGTCTGGCTACAGACTGCCCTCCATGACTTTCCTGCCTCAGCCCCTTTTACAGGTATGAACCAGACTGAAGGCTCCCTGCTCACAGCTCCCCACTTTGTAGCTAAGACCAGTTGGTCCCGTCCTGTCAGATGGCTTGAAATCTTCTAGAGACACCCTCACTCCACCACCTGTGCTGGCTCCGAGGCTTCCTTTAGCTGATGTCCTTGCTTTGCATTTATGCGGACCCTGGGCAAGGCAGCCTTCAGCTAGGCCTTCCCTCAACTATTACTTGAAGGAGAAACTAGGGACCCCCAACGTACAGATGACACTGGAGAAGCACCCCTGTACTTCTGGAACGCCACCCCAGTCCCAGCCGTGGACCACACCTTCATGTCTGGGGACTTTTTGTGAGGTGTAGTCGCGTGCAGAGAAGCACAATTCAGTGTCGCCCCTCCCACAGCCACGGCCACCGCAGCCTCCTGCTCACCCAGAGCTCCTCCAGCAGCGCGACAGCCTCCTCTCCACTCTGGGGCCGGCGGCTGCACACCCAGGCCTGGGTGTCTGCGGGGAGGGCGCTCAGGAACTGCTCCAGCACCAGCAGCTCCAGCATCTGCTCCTTGGTGTGCACTTCTGGCTGGAGCCAGTCCCGACACAGGGCCCGGAGCAGCCCCAGGGCCTCTCGTGGCCCTGCTGCATCACCCAGGTGGAAGTGGCGGAAGCGGTGCCATGGGGAGTCGAGAGTCAGGGCCTCTACGGACAAGGTCTCCTGCTTCACCGGCTGGGTTGCCGGGGCCTCCATGGGGCCACCTGGGTTCGAGTCACCAGCGCCTGCAGAAAGGAACAGTCAGTAATGGGAGGGTACAGGTCAGCAGTCCGGACTATGGCCTCATATGTGGGCGAGAGAACTGGCCTGAAGCCAAATGGATATCGACCACTACCTGCTCGTCCCCTTCTTAGCAGCCTCATGGGCTTTGATTTCCCACTCTGTACAACGAAAGCTTGCCTGCTTGCCTTTTTGACCGAAGAGAAGACAAGCCATCGGTGCCTGTGAGGTGGTGATCAGTGCTGAAGCAAGGCTGATTAGAATCATCTCTTCTAGGGGACGAATGGAAACCAAATATAGTAGGAGGTTCCGTGCCTTTGCATGTGTATGTGTGTGTGTCTGTCTGTCTGTCCAAGTAACTGGAGAGACAGAGCCCCTACTGAACATCTCTTGTCACCAAATGAAGCTTTCAGTACCAGGAATGGGACACCACCAATCAGGATGTTGACTAACAGGGCCCCATGGGAACCCCCAAACAATCCAGGCTATTGCCAAGGCTACTGGCTGCTCTCCACAAACTGGCCCTAGACAACTCACTGAGCACAGACAGAGAAGTTCCACTGGTGCCTACCTGGAGCTTCACCCCAGGATGGGTGTTCACCGGCCTGGAATACACTCTGCACAAGGCCAAAGGAGAAAGATAAACACCCACCCAGCTAGAAACCCTTCAATCTACGACGATAGTCTGCCTACCAGATGCCCCGGTGCAATAGTGAGTAGCCAACCACTGTCTGATTGGATTGAAGGCCCATTTCACGAGATGGAAGCAACCCTGACTGCTCAGGTGGCCAGGAACCTGGGACCAGACAGGCCAGGGATCTAGGGGAAATCAAATACTGCTGTTCTTTTAAAGAATCGAGCGATAAAATGACTCGTAATGGCATCTGCTAGCTTCACAGACCGGTGCCTTGCTCAGCCATCACAGAAGCTTCCATACAGTAGACAGAGCAAGAGAGACCTGCGGCCTCCAACTGAACAATGTGCAGTGAGAAACAGGACATTTCCTTCAAATCCCTCCCCTCAGGGCTCAGGGAATCTTGCAGAAGAGGCAAAAAGACTGTAAGAGCCAGAGGCGATGGAGGGCACCAAGGAAACAGTGCCTTCCAGACACACAGACCTGACACACACATGAACTCAGAGACGGAGGCAGTATGCACTGGGCCTACGTGGGGTCCCACGGCTGAAAGCAGTGAGTGCATGCCTTCATCCCTAACCCAGAAGCTGTATTCCACTGATAACCACTTGCAAACTAAAAATTAGGTTTCTCCAACAGTTTCACTGGGTATATGAACCACTCCGTTGTTTATATTTTGAGACAGGATTTCTCTGTGTAGTTCTGGCTGTCCTGGAACTCACTCTGTAGGCCAGGCTGGCCTTGAACTCAGAAACCTACCTGCCTCTGCCTCCTGAGTGCTGGGATTAAAGGCATGGCCACCAATGCCTGGCTTTAAAGAGAGTGCTGAGATTAAAGGTGTGTGTCACCAACACCTGGTTTATAAGTAGTTTTTGAATACTCAGTTCTAAGCGGGACATCTATGTTACTCCCTCCAATGCTCAAGGTATAGGGAATTGGAGAGGGAAGAAAGAATATAGGGCCAGGTGGTGGTGGCGCATGCCTTTAATCCCAGCACTTGGGAGGCAGTTGGATCTCCATGAGTTCAAGGCCAGCCTGGTCTACAAGATAGTTCCAGGACAGCTAGAACCCTAACATAAAGAAACCCTGTCTCGAAAAACCAAAAAAGAAAGAAGGAAGGAAGGAAGGAAGGAAGGAAGGAAGGAAGGAAGGAAGGAAGGAAGGAAGGAAGGAAAAAAGGAGCCAGAGAAAGGGGCGGAGTTGCTGTGGAGCACATGCCAGCTGCACTCCCCAACTCCAGCAGCTGTGGTTACCGGCAGGTCTTGGCCCATCGACATTCTCTCTTGGAGGCAGGAAGGGACAAGAGACCCCGAGCCTCCATAAGGACTTATAGACAGTTTACAGTTGCAGGGGAAGGGCTCACAAGGTCTACCCCTCCCTGAATACCCACAGTCAGTTAACTGTTGCCTAGACATTTCCTTCAGTGCCGTGGCCACACCCACATTGTCTACATACCTGTGAATAACCCCTCACCCACACTCCGGTAAGTAACCCAGTTAAACACGTAGGGCTCGAATGAAAAAGGAAAAAAAAAACATACAAAAGAAGGGAGACAATTTGAGAAGCGGGAGGGACCAGTCGGAGTGACAGAGGTCAAGAGAGGGTTATGAAATTCACATGAATATGATCAAAATACACTATATACATATATGTCACAGGGTCCATTATTAACAAAATACATTATATACATATATGCCACGGGATCATTATTAACATAGTTAACAATAAACACCTTTTTAAAAATGGGGGAGCCAGAGAGATGCTTAGCATTTAAGAGCACCTACTGCTGTTCCACAGGATCTGTTCCCAGCACCCAGATTAGGAGGCTCATATCTTATTCCCTTCTGGCCTCATTGGGCACCAAAACATGTGCAGCACATACTCAGACACATATGGACATACATGAACGAAAATTTTTAAAAACCCTTTTAAAAGGCTTTAACGAGAGGCTGGAGAGATGGCTTAGAGATTAAGAGCACTGGCTGTTCTTTATAGGTGTGAGTTCAATTCCCAGCAACCACACAGTGGCTTACAACCATCTACCATGAGATCTGGTGCCCTCTTCTGGTGTGCAGGCACATATGCAGGTGACACACTATATACATAATAAAGAACTAAATCTTTAAAGGTTTCAGAGAACACAGGAAGGACTTTGGAAGGCACCTGGCCTGCAGTAAGTGCTCCAGATGTGGGTTACTACCTGCCCTAACACTCACTACCTGATTATTGCAGAATTCCACCCAGTTTCTGACTGTGGCCCAGGCTGGCCTCTCACTACTTAGCCTAGGATAGCCTTGAACTTCTGACCTCCCTGCTTCCGCCTCCCAAGCGAAGATCACACGAAGATCACACGTGTGAACCACCACACCAGCTCTTCTCTTTTTTAAGAGGGCACTAGTCCCAAGAGGGAAGGTTCTACTCCATGGCGCTGTAACTTCCTCCTACAACCACTTTGGGGGTTATAGTCAGTGAGCGCTGGGGGGACACAAGCACTGCGACAGTAGGTCCCACATTACGTGTGAGAGCTGGCGAATGTGGCCAACTGCCCAGCATTCCCCAGTACCTATCTGCATGTAATACCTCCAAGCCCCAAGGAAGCCAGCTGCCCTTCCTCCTCTTCCCCAGTTCCTGAAGGCGAATGGTGGATAAGGCTACGGCTCCAAATCTGGGAGGTGGAATGACTTCCAGGGGACATCTGGAAGGACTTGGACATTCTGATTGTCAGACAGGAGCGGAGTGGATGGTGCTGCTGGTGGCTGAAGAGCACCGAGCAGAGGCACCTGAATACCCTGGGACACACAGGAGGGACATTCTCCAAACACCATCCAGCATCACGTGTCAACTGCGCCAAGATGAGAAACACTGGCCTGGAACTCCTGAGGGCCTGTCAGGAGCACTGGGCAGGAGTATCACTCTCATGTCTAAGGTTAGGAGTCCTGGGCTGCTTGTTAAGTCAACGCAGAGAACCTCCCATAGATTTAGCTTTCTGTTACTGGCACCAAGAGCTCACTAACACATGCACAAGACAGCCCACACCACAGCCCACCACACCACACCCCGTTATCTTCACCGTAACCTGTGAACAGGCTGCTAAAGTTAGCTTACTGTCTGCTGACTCCATGCTGTGCACAGCTCCCCAGCAGACTGCCACGGGTTCACCTCCACATCTTCCAGTCTCTCCCAGGGTCTTCACACGTCCATCAAAAGGCTACCTCCTACCTCCAGTACGGAAACCTAGCGAACTGCCTGGGCTGCTGAGCTCATGGATCTAGAGAGAACCTTTACCTCCACTTACTAGACCAGCGTGATTCCTAACTGCATGCTAAACCTTACTCCTATATCTGTACATATAAGTGTAGCTCTCACCTCTTACCGGAGAAACTTCAATTTACAGCAAACAGAGACCATTAGAGAACACCACGACTGTGATATCAGAGACACCAATGGACTGTTGGGAGACTAATCCCAAAGGCTACATCTACAACATAACTCTTGCACCCAAAGCCCAGGGACGCTGCAGAAGAAAGGGTGGGTGGACTATAAGAGTCAGAGCCATGGAGTCTGCTGTGAGGTCTCATCTCCTAGAAATGACAGAGAACATACATGACACCTAAACAGTACAGCCGCCGAAACAAGACCAGAACAGTGGAAAATCAATACATGTGCTAACTCAAAGGTGGAGCTCCCATAGATTCCCACCCCAGAAAAGAACTTCAGGCAACTAACGACTGTTGAGAGAGGAAAAATTAGCCTCTCTCAGGGATGAGTCCCCTAATTGGTTTTATAATACTAAATGGCTATATACTAAATGGACTGAGCATTTAGTTGTGTTTATATAGTTATACACTATATATGTATATGTGTGTGTGTGTATATAGTATGCGTGTACACACATACATACACACACAGTCAAAGAAAAACAGTCCATCAACTTGGGAGTATTGGGGAATATTCAAGGTGGTGGGGGGAAAAGAGGAGAATAATGTAATTATATTTTAATTTTTAATATAAAGAGTCGCTGAGAGCTGGATTAATTGGATACAGCTCAGAGTATCAATGTAAAGAGGTAAAGAGAAGAACATTATTCCACGTTACTGGTGATGACTCACTCCAAAAGGCAGAAGCTGGGTACCTGACACTGTAAAGAAGGGACCCCTAGAAGAGTAAGAGCATGCCAGGGCCCAGCGAGATGGCTCTGTGGGGAAAGGTGTACACCTCCCCTCTGTGTCCAAAGAGCTGAGTCTGAGCCCCAGAGCCCTACAGTGACAGGAAGAACCGACTCCTTCAGGCTGTCCTCTGACATCCTATATGTATGTCATGGTATGTCGGGGGCCGCTCCTCCTCACCCCACAGAAAAACACCAAAGGATCAAAGCATGCTTTAAAAAAACAAAACAAAACAAAAAACAAAAAACTGGAGTTACAGACTGTTTTAGCCACCATATGGGTGATGGGATTTCAACCCTGATCATCAGGGCTGGAGAGATGGCTGAGAGGTAAGAACACTGGCTGTTCTTCCAGAGGGTTCAGGTTCAATTCCCAGAACCCACATGGTAGCTCACAACTGTCTGTAACTCAAGTTCCAGGATTTCTCACACCCTCACACAGACATACTAGTAGGCAAAACACTGACACACATAAAAATAAATGAATAATTATAAATGTGTGTATGTAAATAAATATAAATGTGTGTATGTATGTAAGTATACACACACACACACACACACACACACACACACACATCAATCAATCAACCATTCACCCTGGTTGAATCTACAAAGCAGCAAGTGTTCTTAACCACTGAACCAGTCACCAGCCCTGAACCCGTTTGTCTTTAAGGTTGAGTTAGACTGTATTGTTAAAACTTGCCATCAACTCCAATCAGTAGCCGGGCGGTGGTGGCGCACACCTTTAGTCCCAGCACTCGGGAGGCAGAGGCAGGCAGATCTCTGTGAGTTTGAGCCCGCCCTGATTTACAGAGTGAGTTCCAGGACAGCTCGAGAAACACAGAGAAACCCTGTTTCAAAAACAAAATAAAACAAAAGCCTCCTCATCAGTTTCCCAGATCAAGTCCCTTCTTACACAACGGGAAGGGAAAACAAAGAACTAACCCTGGTTGAGCACTATGATCGGATGCTAGGCAGGAGGAACGGGAAAGGATGCCTCGTCGCCCTCCTCGCAGGAACCTGGAAGACACACCTATCAACACATTAGTGTCCTCCGACAAATGGTGTGAGCGATCAGTAGCCCCTTATGAAAGCCCATGGCAGATGTCTCTCACCTTCCTCTGAGGTAAGACCCAATTCCTGCAATAAAGAGAAAACCCAGTTTTATGAGCTGAAGTGGCCAGGCTAAAGTCAGATGGAGAAAGTCCACACATCTGTGGGTGAGGTAACAGTACACGTAAAGTGAGATGTGTACCTCACACCCCTAGAAGCTGTACACTAGACAGCAGTCTGCAGACCTCCACAGCCGAGCCTGGGTGGGATGGGGTAGGGGTGGGGCAGCCTGCAAACCTCCACAGCTGAGGAGGGGAGTAGCCTGCAGACCTCCACAGCTGAGCCCTGTGTGTGTGTGGGGGGGGGGAGGTATGTGTGTACAAAACTCAAAAGTTGGTCTAAGTCAAAGGTTAACAGGGAAAACTTCCAAGCTGCCTGGAGCTTCAAAAATAAACTCAAGTGGGCGATAAAGATCACAGACTGCTCCCTCATAACTGATTGCAGGGCTAGAGCCAAAGTGATGGGGGGAGGGGGTCTCGAAACCGGCCCCACAGGAAAAGCAGGGACAGTGAGCTGAGCAGTGAGCTATCCCTTCTCCACAGGGAGCTTAGAAACTAAAAAGTAAACCAGTGACGCTGGTCCCAGGCTGCGGAGGGCAACAAGCTGGTTAGAGTGAACACAGCAAAGGTTAACGATTCCCTCATGGTTGACCACACGGACCAGCGGCTAACTTCTTGCCCAAGGTCCACTATGGGAGGAGGGGAGTTGTGTGTCTCCCTTCAATAACCTCTGACCATTGTTTTCTGCTTTTTGTTATCTCTGATTTCTCCCAGCTGTTGGTATTTTGGAGGGGGGGGGGGTGCTCACACACCCCTTGCAAATTGCCTGTGGAGGCCTGAGGTGGAAGTTGGGCATGTTTACCCTATCTTTAAAAGTCTCCTGCTGAACTGAAGCCTGCTGAACTAAAGTCAGGGAGGTGTGGCACTGAGGGGTCCCGTGTTCAACCTTTCCTTGAGGACTGACCGCACCTGCGGCCCTCAGCTTGCACCTTTACCATTGAGCCGTCCCTCTACCATCCGTTTGGTTTGCTTTTTACCTTTTTTTTTTTTGAACAGAGTTTCTCTGTGTAGCAGCTCTGACTGTCCTAGAAGACCAGGTTGGCCTCAAAGGCACAGAGATCTGCCTGACTCTGCCACCGTAGTGCTGGGATTAAAGGCGTGCGCTACCACCACCCAATGGGTTTTTACTTGTATTCTATGAAGTGTATAACTTTCAGTGTCCCCTTCTTCCCCCTCACTCCCCGACACTCAACTGTCCTTCAAGGGGCCAGGAATCTGCACTGGGTACAACACACCAAATATTTACTCGGAGAACAAGAGCTGCTGAATTGGGGCAAATTCCAGCCACCTTCATCCTTGGGCAAAGAACACTCGCACCTTTCACAGGTTATCTCCATTTCTTTGGCTGTAAAATGGGAGCAACAAGCCCCCATTTGGAGAGAGTCAAGTAAAATAAAGAGCACAAAAGTACTCAGAACAGTGCTGGAGAGAGGCTCAGTGGTTAAGAGCACTGGCTGCAGACAGGCAAGTGGTGGCCCACACCTTTAATCCCAGCACTCAGAAGATGAAGGCTGGCAGATTTGCGTGTGAGTTCGAAGCCAATCTGGTTTACAGAATAAGTTCCATGACAGCCAGGAAACGCTGTCTCGAAAATAAAATAAAAATAAAAAAACAGCACTGGCTGGTCTTTCAGAGTAACCAGGTTCAATTCCCAGCACCAGCATGACAGTTCACGACTGTCTGTAACTGCAGTTCCAGGGAATTCAACGGACATATATGCCGGCAAACCACCAATGCACGTAAAATAAAAATCATTTTTTAAAAAAGGACCCAGAACAGCACCTGACAACAAACAAACTCATAAATTCCATCTAGGTACTCAAGTTTGCATTTACTCCTACTGCAAGTTTACCCTCAAGTTCCTTGTGAGGGGTTAGGAAAAGCCACACTGTGAAACAAGTGCCCAAGACTAAAATATAAATTGGAACAGGTGTTAAAAGGGGGTGAAGACGAGTGTTGTGGTGCATTTCTTTTTATTCCATCACGTCCTCGGGGTGTGAAGACAGAAAGTAGGGGTTCAAGGCTTAGCTTGGCTACACAATGAGTGTGATTATCCTGGGCTACACGAGACCCTGCCTGAAACAAAACAAAACAAAAAAGCTGGTTTTGTAATCTTGTAATTACAACGCTTGTAATCTCAGCACTTGGGAGGCTAAGCAGAAGGATCAAAATCAAAAGAGTAAGTCCATCTTATCCGGTTAAAATCAGTCTCCAAGCCCCTTCTGCACATTCACGATTTTCGCCTCTTGCGACAAGCTAACGAAGCGGGTGCTCTTTTAATAAAGAAATGCACAGAACAGGTTCTTATCCTGTAGAATCTCAACTCGACAGAAGTGCACGTGAATTTGCGATTAGCGCACAGTGCGAGCCACTTGCCACCCATCTACGCTGCTATGGCACGGTGCCCCTGAACGAACCCCTTCCCGCAATCCTTTTCGAAAAGGTTAGAGATCCCGGCGACCCAGGCTTCCACAGTAGGGTTGGACTTACACCCCACGCTTAGTTTCCAACCATCCCAGGGTTCCACCCTGAGCATCCCACCACCTTCCCACTGCCCAGCCTCCCCGGGCCTCCAACTCTCCCGCGTCTGCACCTCGCGTCCCTCCCGCTCCCCGGCCCGCCCCCAGCACCCCAACCCGCCCTACACTCTTTATCATCTCCCTCCCCGAAGCCGCCCACCCATCCTTTCCTCTCTTCCTCCAACAGACCCAAGTACCCCTCCTCGTGATCCGTCTGTCCCCGTACATCAGAACCACCCCCCAGGTCCCTCCCTCCCTTTCCCCCTAGCTCACCTCACACTCCAGGGCGAGGCCCCCAAAGCACCCTCACCTTGTCGCACATGCGCACAAAGCTCACCAGGACTCCATGCCCCAGCAGGCTTTGCGCCAAGCTCACCCGTCCCTCCCACGTCCCTACGTCCCCTCACCCCAACACTCGGAATCGCCGGTTCTATCCAATAACTCCGCTCCTCCTCGGCCAGCTGTGAACTACAACTCCCAAGAAGCATCGCGACAAAAGCAGCTTCCCATTGGGCCTCACTGTGACGACTCTCGGACCTGAGCCGGCCATCTCGGCCTGCACAAAAACTACGTTTCTCGAGATGTACTAAGCAAACCCGCTCCCTATTGGCACACCGATGCAAAAGGAGTGCTTCTGATTTTGAACTACATTTCCCAGATATCACATGGTGCTCCCCCGCCCTCAGAACAAGACGCCCCGCAGGCGGACCTCAGGCATGCTCAGATGTGTCGGGGAGGGACAGGAGGACAAAGTAGGATCGTTGTCGTGGAAACCGGTGGAGGCAGCACACTTTGGAGTTCGGCCTTCCAGACCATCGAGCGCCAGTAGAGGAGGTCCAGGAGGCCTGGCCAGAATTCTCTCCCAATCATCAGTGGAAGATCTGTCTCCTTGACAACGGTCGCAGTTTCGCCCGCCCTCTCCAGTACTAGATTAAAGGAAAGTTGAGCTGGTGAACTAAAGCTCACCCGGTACCGTCCACTCTTTGGCCAATTTCCCCTCATGTGAATAGGGAGGAGAATACTACCTGTCAAGCGCTCCTTGTAGAGCCTCATTGGACAGACTACAGCCATCGTTTTCCTACCTCAGAAACGGGAAGAAGGTTTTGGGTTTGTTTTTTGTAATGTGTATAAGTGTTTTGCCTGCTTGTGAATCTGTGCACCGCGTGCAAGCCATACCCATGGAGGCCAGGAGATAGCGTGGGATCACTTAGAACTGTAGTTACAGACTGTTGTGACCATGTGGGTGCTGGGAATTGAATCTAGGTCCTCTAGAAGAATAGCCTGTGCTTTTAACCTCTTTGCCATCTCTCTAACTTCACCCTCCACTCTCCCTCATCTCCCCCTACAAGGTAATGAGAAGTTGTTTCAGTTCGAATGATGAATGGCTCTTATTTTATTTTATTTATTAATGTCTATTGTGTGTATTTTATTTATGTATTACTTTTACGTGCTTTGTCTGCACATATGCCTGCATGCCGGGAGAGGGCATCAGATCACATCACAGATGGTTGTGAGCCACCAAATGTGGTTGCTGGGAATTGAACTCGGGACCTCTGGAAGAGCAGCCAGTGCTCTTAACCACCGAGCCTCTCTCCAGCTCATGATGGATGGCTCTTACAAGCAAGTGGATCAGACAGACAAGAGACTCTCCCTTCCTCACTGGACTTTGAAAGAGGTGACAGTGGCAGACAAAGGCAAGCATGCATGAAGTAGAAGTTGCTATTGACTTCACCAAATCCGTGGATGGACAAGACCCTTCTCCTAGCTTCTACGACTATCTACTAGTTAATGCAGAACTGGGTTCCAACCTTCTACCCCATGGCTGTTGAACTTGATCCTGCCACATGCTCTTGCCCTGTGTGCCTCATCTTGCTAAGTGTGTCAGTCACACGAGCTGCGCTTCTATTTCTTTCCTGTATAGTGTATGTCACCTTCCAGTTGGATTCATTCCTTAGATATACTTTTAAGCCCTTTTAAGACAGAATCTCTTGTAGCCCAGGTTAGTCTCAAACTCAGGTTAGTCTCAAACTCACCATGTAGTCAAAGATGATGGTCCTGCGTCCAACTCTAGGATGTTAGAATTACAAGTATGTACTACCATGTCCGGTTTTATTGTCACATTTTATTTATATTGCTTTAAACTATGTTTGTTGTGATTTAGTGGGGAGGGGGTTGAGTGCCACAGTTTGTATGTAGAGGACAGAGGGCAACTTTCAGGAGTTGGCTCTCTTTCCACCAGGTGGAGACTGGGGATCAAAATCAAGACATCAGGCTTGACCACAGGCGCCTTCATCCACTGAGCCATTTCAATGGCCCGGTTTCCTTTTATTGTAAAACTGAAAATTGTAATCTCAGTACCTGGGAGGTGGATACAGGAAGATCAGGAGGTCAAGACTTCACCTTGGCTGTGCAGTGAGTTTGAGGCCAGCTTGGGCTTCATGAGACACTGTCTCAAAAAACAGTGAGATGGGCTGGGCGGTGGTGGCGAACGCCTTTAATCTCAGCACTACAGAGACAGAGGCAGGTGGATCTCTGTGTGTTCAAGCCCGGCCTGGTCTACAGAGCTAGTTCCAGGACAGGGTCCAAAACTACACAGAGAAACCCTGTCTTGAAAAACCAAACCAAAGCCGGGCGGTGGTGGCACATGCCTTTAACCCCAGCACTAGGGAGGCTGAAGCCGGTGGATCTCTGTGAGTTCAAGCCCGGCCTGGTCTGCAGAGCTAGTTCCAGGACAGGCTCCAAAGCTACAGAGAAACCCTGTCTTGAAAAACCACATCAAACAACAACAACAGAAAAGCAAAACCAAACAAACAAAAAAGATTGAGATGGCTCAGTTTGTCAGGGTACTTGCTGCCAAGTGTGACAGTCTTTGATTGTGACACTTGTTAGAAGAACTGACTTGTGCAAGCTGTCCTCTGACCTACGGGCATGTGCATACACACACAGAATATGTTATAGATTTATAATATTTGCTATAAAAATTATTTGTTAAAAATTTATTTATAGCCAGGCAGTGGTGATACACGCCTTTAATTCCAGCACCTGGCAGGTAGATCTCTGTGAGTTTGAGGCCCACCTGGTTTACAAGAGCTAATTCCAGGACAAGCACCAAAGCTACACAAGAAACCCTGTTTCAAAAAATTTTTTTAAATTATTTATAGCTGGGCAGTGGTGGCTCACTCCTTTAATCCCAGCACTGGGGAGGCAGAGGCAAGGAATCTCTGTGTGTTCAAGGCCACCCTGGTCTACAGAGTAAGTTCCAGGACAGCTAGGGCTGTTACACAGAGAAATCCTGTCTTGAAAGAAACAACAAGAAAATTAATTTATGTGGATGTGTGTAGGTATCGTCTTTAAGAACAGCAAGCACTCCTAACTACTTACCCATATCTCCGGCCACCCAATTAAAAACAGCACAACAAAGTCTGCGGACATAGCTTAGTATCAAAAAGTTTAATATGCTAAGACTCAACTCTGGGGACTGGAGAGGTGGCTCAGAGTTTAAGAGCACTAACTGCTCTTCTGGAGATCCTGAGTTCAGTTCCCAGCACCCGCATGATGACTCACAACCATTTGTAATAAGGTCTTGTGCCCTCTTCTATGGTACAGGCAGACGTGCAGGCAGAACACTGAATACATGATAAATAAATAAATAAATAAACCTTTTTTTTAAAAAAAAAAAAACCGACTCGGAACTCATCTCACACCACAAAGAACAGGACTAAATAAGATCCCATCATATGAATACACAACATTTTGCTTATCCACACATGAGAGGGATCCTTTAGACGTGGAAAGGACTATAGCTTGTCTGTTTGAAACCTTCCAACGTACATGGTTGAGTTTCTCCCGTACGCCACCCCACATGTCTGACTCAGATCCAAGATCCTGTTGCAGGGACAGGGTCTTTGTTCACATCGGCAGAAGCAGGTTGAAGTGAACAGAAACGGTCCTCAGAAGCTGCAGGTCTGGGCTAGGGCACGAGAACAGAGCCAATAGATTAGGAGAAATATTTCCGCCTCCACTTCCTGCTTGGCCAGATGCCTATAGACTGGATATGCAGTCCACACAGGCCTGCAGCCCAGTACCTCTTTCCCCACTCCCTACCTGCACCAACGCACGGGTCACCTGTCTATATTCACATTCACCCAGCCCCTCTCTAGAGTTGTTTGTTGTTGTTGTTGTTTTGGTTTTTGTTTTGGTTTGGTTTTCGAGATAGGGTTTCTCTGTGTAGCTTTGGAGGCTATCCTGAAACCCACTTTATAGATCAGGCCGGTCTCAAACTCACAGAGATCCTCCTGCCTCTACCTCCTGAGTGCTGGGATTGAAGGTGTGTGGCACCACCTGGCCAGTGTTGAGGTTTTAATAAAGATATTTTAATATAAGCCTAACAGTTAAGAGAAAAGTACTCCAGCTCAGAAGAAAGTAAGATACTCAATGAAGAATCCAAGAATAAGAATATAGAAATGTAAATTCCAAAAATAAAAATGTATAAAGAAATACAAAGTTGTAAGCCTAGGAGAATGAGAGCAGGCTGTCAGCAGCTTATGGATTAACTATTAACAGTGGGCTACTTTGCTTTACAACTGGCTGCTCTGTTTACAAGATTGAAGCATCCTTCTAGAAACTGAGGGTCAGCCCTGCAAACTGAGAATTAGCCGTAAGATAACCCCCCCCCCCCGGCCACTCATGACCAGCAATTGATGTGAGCTGAGTTAACTTTTAAATGATGGCATGTATCATCATTTTGATACATAACTTTTGACTCTTTTGTTTTACATTGCCCCACATCCTTCCCTGCTATTTAAAAGTGGCAGTATTGGGGGTGCAAGGCTTCTGTAAACACGATCAACAAGTACCAGAGAGAAGCAATGGGCTAAATACAAATGACTGGCTTAGCCGAAAAAAAAAACCTATTAATGGGAATTGCAAAGAAGGGTAATTTGTATCTGAGTTTTACCTTGCGATTGTAAAAATTCTTTTGTTAATGCCTAATCCTTACAATAAAAAAGTGGGATTCATAAGTTGTTCTTTGCCACAGCCTTACAAGCCTGAACTCTAGCTGTAGTCTCAGCCAGCTGAGAAGCTTTTTGTGCCCCATGAAGATTTGTTGTTTTTTTTTAATTTTTTTTTTCCTGGAATAAAGTTTGCTTCTGGTTTACTAGACTTCAGTGGTCTGTCCCCATCTTTGTGCGACCCCTGTGGACCCAACTCGAAAGTGTGAGTGTGGGATTCTGTAAGAGAGACTTGCTCGTGTACAAGCAAGGGTGGTTTGTCAAAATCCGATGCTGCCATTGGTACAGAGCGTCACCTGGGAGTGTAGCACACGTGCAATGGTGGCGTCACCTGGGAGTGTAGCACACGTGCAGAGCTTGGCCCAGTCCTCAGAGCCACTGATTCAGAAACTCAAATCCACAAAGTCCCCCCAAACCAATGAGGAGACCAAGTCCCATATGTAAAAGCAAAGAGCCTTTATTTTAATGCAAGTTTGCAAACTTGGTCTCTCCAAGTGTCCAACATATTGGAATAATCAGAGAGACCCCAGCTCAGTTAGAGTTGGGTTTTTATAGTAGTAAAGGTGGGGGTGAGAGGTTTCTGAGATTCAGGACCCCTGATTGGCTAACATTTGTCTAGGGGTGTCCTGGTGAGTGTGTTGTGATCCTATCCACAACAGTTGGAACTTTAGGCATTTCTTTTGGATGGTCTGTTCTTGGGTGGTGCTTGAGCTATCTCAGTTTGTGGTCCTTCCTGCAACCAAGTAAACTCAGAGTAAACTCAGAGTAAACTACTGAGACTCGGGCCTCTATTAAACTTATCGATGGCTGAGTCCTACTCTATCAGGTGATAATGATTGGAAGTAAAGAACTTCCTTTGGGTGGTCTGTTTCTATTTAGCTTATCATGGCTGGCTCCTACAGTGTCAAACAATTTGCTTCAAGATGGTGTTGTGTTTTTGAAACAGGGTCGCATGTAGCCATGGTTGGCCTGAAACTCACCAGGTAACCCAGGTTGACCTTGAACATTTTCCTTTCTGACGTTTGAGTCTTGGAGATAGACCTCAGGTAAACCTAGCAGAAAGTGCCTCTACTCAGTGAGCCTCCTAGCTGGCTCCTTCACCATCATTCATCAGAGACGTAGGTGTGGTAGAGTGTCCAGGTGGCCTGGTGCCAAAAGGATAGGAAGTAACCTCCACTGGTCATGAAAGCCCACTGGGTTATACCCACCCTGCTCGGGAGTTTTCACACAGCCCCTAGGCCTTCCTTTGAGTTACAAGCACCTTTAGCTGTCCTGTGTGAATCTTGACTGAGAGTTTCCCATGGATACAAAGCCTATGCAAAACTTAGTTCAGGGGAAACCGGTTTTGCTGTGGTACCTCATGAATCAGGTATTGGCACCTGGCATTGTATAGTTGGAAGCTTCTATCAGTTTGTTTTGAGATATGGAGATTGTCTAGCTAAAATGTAAGAAATATAAGAAATCGTCTAGCTGAAATGTAAGAAAAAATAAGGCAAGGGCTTCAGTTCAGGGAGACTGAGCCCCCTGCAGTCGCGGAGGCTAAGTTCATTCTCAGTGTCTCTGAGTCTTCATTTCTCAGACCCGCATGAACCCACATACCCACGCAGAAATATTTGACACTCAGAGAATTAGGATGGAGATTAATAATTAATAATTAGATTAATAAAGGCCTAATAAAGAAGCTAGAACTGGCTGGTCAGTGGTGGTACACACCTTTAATCCCAGCACTTGGGAGGCAGAGACAGGAGGATCTCTGTAAGTTTGAGGCCAGCCTGGTCTACAGAGGGAGTTCCAGGACTGGCTCCAAAGCTAAACAGAAGAGAAGGAGGAGGAGGAGAAGAAGAACAAGAAGAAGAGGAGGAGGAGGAAGAAGCTAGAGCTGGTGGTGTAGGCCTGACATCCTGGTTACTTGGGAGGCTGAGGCAGAGAATCAAAATGTCAAAATGTTAACGTCAACCTGAGCTACACAGTAAATTCCAGGCTAGCCTGGGCAAGTTTTTGAGACCTTGTTCCAGAATAAAGGGTAAAAAAGATTGCTAGTTGGCCTCTTGGCTGATCAAATGTGGGAACGGAGTGAGGTGCCTGCGTGAGGGTGTGAGTTGGGGTCCCCAACGGAAAGCAAGTCACAGTGACACAGTCTGTAATCCCAGAGCTAGAGAAACAAAGACAGGTGCATTCCGGGGCTCACCGGCCTTGCCAGCCCAGCTGAGTCAGTGACACTGTCTCAAAACCTAGGGTGACTGGAGCTGGAGGGATGGCTCAGCAGTTAAGAGCACAGGCTGCTCTTGCAGAGGACCGAGTTCAGGTCCCAGCTTCCACTTCAGGTAGCTCCCAACCACCTGTAACTGCAGCTCCAGGCAAATCTGACCTCTCTGACCTCTAACCTCTGACCTCAGGTACCTGAAACTCACATGCATACACGCATACCTAGATAAATAATGATAAATACACATAAAAACCAAACCATTAAAACAAGGCAAACAGAAATTGTCGAAGACACCTGACGCCTGACTCTGAACATGACACACATACACACACCCACACAAATATATTCATACATCACACAGCACAAAAGAGAGCAGAGGTTATACATAACTCATCAGTAGAATATGTACCAGTGAGGGTCTGGGGACCTGGTACACTGTTAGAGCACCTGCCTAGAATCTCCCAGTGAGGGGCTGGGGGTGTGGCTCAGTGGTAGAGCCCCTGCCTAGAATCCCCCAGTGAGGGGCTGGCGGCATGGCTTAGTGATAGAGCCCCTGCCTAGAATCCCCCACTGAGGGCTGAGGGTGTGGCTCAGTGGTAGACCCTCTACCTAACATGCAACCCATCCTGTGTTCAGTTCAGAAAAGAAAGAAGAAAAAGGAAAAATGAGACGCAGTTCTTGTCACTGAGCTATGGCTGAGGACTTAGCTGCCTTCTCTAGTGCCCTTGCTTTCTGACCCTCTCTTGCCCCTACCCCAGACTTCTCCAGCACCTGCCTTCAGCAGGCTGCTCCCACTGAAGTTAAGGTATCATGGCATATGTCTGTTACCTTTCCCACCCCTTTGCTGGTACAACTGAAGATGGTGACCTGCTTTGTGCTGCTGATGAGGAGTCTGTACATCCATGTAAATGCAATAATTTATCTGAGAACAGGGGAAGAGCCAAGGGTTGCTGATGACTGTGGTGAAAGACACTCAGGAAGGTGTTGAAGAAGTTTGCCTGCAGTAGTACTGTGGTTGGTCATCCAGGGATGAAGAAGGAATTCAGGCTGACCAGCACCAGAACATATGCCAGTTCCTGACAGAGCTGTACCAGCTAAGAACCATGAGCTAGCTGAAGGTCTGTGTGTCCGCAAGCTCAAGTGAGGCTCTCGTTGCAATGGCTAAAGCTTCCCTTCTATCCATTGTCATAGGTTTAAAAACCTCACAGCCCAGATAACCATGGGGCGGGTGCTTTTTAAAGGTTCATTTTAGTATATATGAGTCTGTACTGGAGGAAGTCAGAAGAGGGTGTTGGAACCCCTCGGACTGGAGTAACAGGTGACTGTGAGCCACCACGATGTGGGTGCTGAGAACCGAACCCCAGTCCTCTGCAAGAATAGCAGGGCTCTTAGTCACTAAGCTGTCTCTTCAGTCCCCAGGGGTCCACTTTTAATGTAATCTAATAGATCGCTTTCATAAAATAAACTAAAAAGATCCATAAAAAAAAGAAAAAGGGCCAGGTGGTGGTGACCCATGCCTTTAATCCCAGCACTCGGGAGGTAGAGGCAGGCGGATCTCTGTGAGTTCAAGACCAGTCTACAAGAGTGAATCCCAGGAGAGGCTCCAAAGCTACAGAGAAACCCTGCTGGGGGAGTGGGGAACCAAAAAAGAAAAAGAAAAAGGCCCAAATAAGAGGTGGATACTTATGGTCTAAAGCCAAGTCAGATACCCCAGCGTCCTCGCTAGTCCTTGCTCATGTGTTTGGGTGCCTTAGCCAAAGGAATATGAAGGTGGGTTTGCTAGTGGGGATTCTGGAACTGTTTTTTCCACTATGAAAATGAGATCATCAGAAAGAAAACATTGTCCTGCAAGGTGGCCTGCAGGTGACACTAGAGGCTGACAGCCATGTGACTGGGGCAATGGCTCAATGTTTAAGAGCATACAGTGCTTGGGGACTGGAGAAATGGCTCAGCAGTTAAGAGCACTGACTACTCTTTCCAGAGACCAGGGTTCGATTCCCAGCCCCCACATGGCAGCTCACAACTGTCTGTGAATCTAGTTCCACGGGATCCAACACCCTCACACATATATGAAGGAAAAAACATCGATGTATATAAAGTTAAAAAAAAAAAAAGAGCATACAGTGCTTGACTTAGGGTTTCTACTGCTGCAATGAAATGCCATGACAAAAAAGGCAACTTAGGAGGAAAGGGTTTGTTTGCTTTACACTTCCAAGTCATCGTCCATCCCCGAAGGAAGTCAGGACAGGAACTCAGCAGATGCCGATGCCATGAGGGCTGCTACTTACTGGCTGGTTCCTCATGGCTTGTTCAGTCTGTTTTCTTGTAGAACAGAGGAGCACCAGTGTACCACCCACAACGGGCTAGACACTCCCCCATCAATCACTAATTAAGAAAATTCTCTACAGGCCTGTCAACAATCCTAATCTTACGGAGGCATTTTCCTTTCTGTTTTTTTTAAATTATTAGTGTTCCTTTTAAAAATTGTTTTTATTGAACTACATATGTTTTCCTACTCCCCTTCCTTTATGGAAGCATTTTCTTACATGAGGTTCTCTCTCAGATGACTTTAGCTTGTGTCAAATTGACATAAAACTATTGAGTACAGAAAGAAAGAGAAGAGAGAGAGAGAGGGAAGGAGGGAGAAAGAGAGAGGAAGAAGGAGGAGGAGGGAAGGGAGGGAGGAAGGAAGGAAAGAGGGAAGGAAAGGAAGAAGGAAGGAAGGTGTCTTTCAGCTTCTGAGGATGGGCTGTCCCCCAACAACAGCCCATGGGAAAAATCGCCGGGTGCTGTTGCAGAGGACCCAGGTCTGGTTCCTGACAACTGTATCAGGCTGCTCAGAACTACCTGTAACTTCAGCTCCAGAGGACCCACAAGCCTCTCCTGGTGTTCATAGACACTCCCCACAACACACACAGGGGATGAGTGCACACAAATACACACATGAAAAATCTGTGGGAGTCGTCTGGGGGCCAGAAAGCCCCTGTGATAGTCAGGACCTCCACAAAGGATATTAGAGGGGAGGGGAAGCTCCCGAATCCTTTGTGGGATGTTGGGTTAACTACATCAGACACTTCCACCCCCTTTCTCTCCCCTCTCTGAGAAAGTTCTTGCTTTGAAAACCCGGCTGGCCTTGATCTTGCTGTGTATCCCAAGCTAGCCTTGAACTTAATCCTCTTATTTTTTCCTCCAGAGTGTTAAAATACCACATTTGCCACCACACCTGCCCACCTCAGCCATTTTAGCCATTCTTTTGGGGGAAAAAAGAATGTAAGTTACTTTTAGTTGACCACAGATCCTGTCTCTTTAGCCCCAGAGCTGTCTCTCCACGGCTGAGCTTCCCATCCACGGCTTAATCCCTATGGTGAAACTTGCCGTTCTGGCTCCCTTTCCCGCCGTAGACGCACACGAACACGAGGACGTACACGTAGACAGACGAACGTGAGGACGGGCGGCTGTGGGCAACTTCTGGCCTTTCTCAAGGACACCGTGTTCTCATTCAGGCTGTTGCGCTGTGCTATTCTCTTCTTATCAGAGTTGGGGAACAGCCTGTCCTCAGGCTTTGGAGGTCATTTGGAGAGGAGCATACACGGGTCTGAATTGGGGGGAGGGAAACCCCACTTTCCGGGGCAGCTTCTCAGTCAAATAGCACAAACAGCACATGACAATTTACCAATATAATGTGCAGGTCGCTGCTCTCTGCAGTCCAGGCAAGTATCCCCCGCCCCCATCAGGGACACCACTGCCACTGCCCTCAATCCCTGATCCCAGCGAGGGGCCTGCCCTTCGAAGGAGTGAAGACTCTAGGAAAGGGGTTCCTTTCTGACTTCCCAGGCCCCAGGGTGAGAATTCCTTTGGCAGCAAACACATTTCATGCCTTTTTAAAGCTCTCCAGCCTCTTCGGAGCACCACCATAATTACAGCTCAAAAAAATAATTACCGCTTTCTCTTTGTTCGGCGCTTTGAAGCGGCGAGATCCTTCAGGGCACGGATGTGGTTTGGTTCATCTCTAGGTCTCTGGCCCCTGGCACTGGAAGGCTCAGATTATATTTATTGGACAAATGGATGATGGATGGGTTGAGCAGGTGAGCTCTGGAGGAGAGGGGACTGGGAAAGAGCAGAGCGAGCAAGTGGCAAGTCCATCCCTCTGCATCTAGGACTGAGATTTGAGTGTGGGTTATCTTCTGATAACAGGTTTACTGAGACGCTTAAGAAAGCCCAGTTAAATGAGGGGCTGGACGTGGTTCCGTTGGTAGAATGCCTGCCTAGCATGCACAGAATCCTGGGTTCAATCTGTAACACTATATACACCGGCTGTGGTCATGCACAACTACAATCCCAGCATGTGGCAGTCAGCTGCAGGTGGGTGGAGCTCTAGGAATTCGAGAGCAACTTGGTCCACATGGTAAGTTCCAAGTCAGCTGGGGTCCACATAGTGAGACACTGTCAAAAATTAACAAACAAATAAATGAACAAGATTGGGCCTGCAGAGGGAGCTCAGTGGTTAAGAGCACTTACTGCTTTGTCAGGGACCAGAATTTAGATCCTAGAATCTACTCACAAATGCTGTAACTCCAGTCCCAAGAGATCTGACACAACCTTGTGGCCTCTCTGGGCATCTGTACAAATGCAGACACACAGGCATGGACAGACATATGTACACACAAATACAATGTAATACAAAGCATCTTTAAAAATTGGGGTAGGGTGCAACTCAGGGATTACCAGTGTCTGCTGATTTTACAGAGGACCTGAGTTCAGTTCCCAGCACCCACATCAGAAGGCTCACAACTGCCTGTAACTCCAGATTCAGGACGTCTGATGCACTCTTTTGGTCTCTTTGGATACCTGTATTTATGTGTGCGTACCCACACAGACACCTGAGGAGCAACCATTGATATTGGCTTGTATGCAAGCATGCATACACACACACACACACACACCATACACAAAGAGGGTAGGAACTCACTCAAGTCCTCTGGAAGAGAAGAATTCACTCTTACCTGCTGAGCCTCCTCTCTAGCCCTGACCTTGAACTTCTGATCCTTCTGTCTCCATCTCTCTCCCAAGCGCAGTGCTGTGATTACAGGCGTGTACCACCAAGAACCTCCATTGTAACATACAGTGGGTGGAGTGACATGTGTGTAATCCTAGCACTGAGGAGTAGAGACAGGAGGATTAGCAATTCAAGGTCATGTTTAGCTACACAGCAAGTATGAGGTCAACTTGGGCTCATGAGACCCTGTTTCAAGAAAACAAAACAAAAACAAAAAACTGAGGCTGGAGAGAGGCCTCAGCAACTAAGAACACTGGCTGCTCTTCCAGCGGACCGTATTCAGTTATCCCACCCATATGCTGGCTCAGTTACCTGTGATTCCAGTCCCAAGGCATCCAACACCCTCTTCTGGCCTCTTTGGTCACCAGGCATGCACACGGTAGACATACATACTTGCAGACAAATACACATAAAAATAACAAAAAAAATCTTTAAAAACAAAACAAACCCTTAAACAAGCAAAAAGAAAGACTCTTAATTTTATTTCTCAGGAAAGAGTCCTGAGAACATGAGATGAACTATCTTGCAGACCTATGAAATGTGTGTCCTTGAAGAGGATGACCTTGAGGTCTCACCCCACCCCCACCCCGCACCTCAGAGCGCTGGGATCACAGGCGAGTCCCACGTCTTATGTACAAGGTGCCTGCTGTCTACCGGACTCCGTGCACTCTAGGCGAGCATTCTGTCAACTGAACGGTATGACATTCTCAAGTCTCTCAAGTGGCTTCCATCAGGCCAGAGATGCTGGAGTGTCGAGGGCTTCCTGTGCCTCTGTCTTGCATCACCCTGAAGGTCTCAATGGTGGCTCTCCCTATCTCAGGGCCTCTCCCCACTCCACCCTCACACCCCGGAGTGGGGGGGATCTGAGAGTAAAGAGCCTGGCCACCTCACCTTCATGAAGGCCTGCATCACCTCAAGAGTTGCAACATGCAAATTCGAGGTCAGATTGGAGCCACAACAGGAACATTTTATATTGTGGGACACAGTATTGTCAGGAACACACACCTTCGAGAACTCAAAGGGAGAAAGGAATGGGAGCATTTCCCAGAATCATGTAAAACCTGCGGATGAACTCTTTCTAGTTTCCAAGGCAAAGTCACTCCCAGAAAGAAAAAGTTGACTAGGTTCTTCAGCTCCTTTCTTTATAGCTCGTTTCCTTTGTCTCAACAGCCTATTAATGCCCAGGTGCAGCTCGCCTCAAACTGGATGGAAATCTAAAGGCTCATCATTTCCTTATTGTGGATAATTGGATAAAAGGGAAAAGTGCCAAACTAGTGCCCAAGGGTTCATTGCGCTCTATCAGCAGTCTGGAGAGTTAAATTTTGTTTGACCAGTTGGAGAGTGGAACTAAGGTTGTCAGAGTTGTTGGCAAATGTCTCTACCCACTGAGTCATCTTGCCAATCTACAATACAATCTTTTATTTATGTATTTTACATTTGAGTATTTGTTTGTTTGCTTGTTTTGTTTTTTGAGATAGGCTATCTCTGTGAAACAGTCCTGGCTGTCCTGGAACTCACTCTATAGACCAGGCTGGCCTTGAACTCACAGAGATCCACCTGCCTCTGCCTGGTAATGCTGGGATTAAAGGCGCACCACCACCACCCGGCACTAATTAAGTGAAGGAGGTGCACACCATGGTATGTGCAAGTCAGAGGACAATTTGTGGGAGTCAATTCTCTTCCTTTACCATGTGGAGATTGGATTTAGGTCATCAGGCTTGGTGGCAGGCACCTTTTCTCACTGAGCCATTTTTGGGGTCACCAATGCAATCTTTTAGAGAAGAGAAAGTGGAGGGTGGAGCCAGTTTTACCTCACCCAGACCTTCTTTTGAGCCTGGACAAGAACCTGTACTGTATTCCAGTACTGGGGGTGGAAGGAAATCTCAGGGTCAGGGTTCATAGGCAGATTCTGGGGACCATAGAGAAGGCTCAGAAGCTAAGAGCATTTGCTGCTTTTCCAGAGGACCCACATTCTGTTCCCAGCATCATGTTGGGGAGCCCACAACCACCCGTTAACTCCAGCTCTAAGGGATTGGTGTCCTCTTCTGGCCTCTGTGTGCACATACATGGTATTCACTCAGAATGCCAGAGGGGCACTCACACATATACATAAATAAAAACAATAAAGTAGGGCTGGAGAGAGGGCTCAGAGGTTAAGAGCACTGCCCGTTCTTCCTAAGGTCCCGAGTTCAATTCCCAGCACCCACATGGTGACTCACAACCACCCATAATGAGATCTGATGCCCTCTTCTAGCATACAGGCAGACATTTAGACAGAACACTGTATACATACAAAATAAATTAATAAATAAATCTGAAAAAAGTAAATCTTAAAAAAATTTACAGGTCTGATTCAGTCAGTCTAAAAAGGAATTCTGCGATTTCACAGTTCCCATAGGGTTTCAGGTGTTGCCAAAATTGCAATCTGAGGTCCTCACCTGGAGGTAAGGACCACACTCCCTCATGCAGAGAGGGAAAAATTAAACAAACATCTCTGCAGTTCCGGACGACAGCTAAAATATGATTGCTAATTTTAGTAATGACAATTTGCAAAGTGTGTGTGTGTGTGTGTGTGTGTGTGTGTGACTGTGTGTATGTGTGCATGTGACTGTGTGTGTGTGTGTGACTGTGTGTATGTGTGCATGTGACTGTGTGTGTGTGTGTGACTGTGTGTATGTGTGCATGTGACTGTGTGTGTGTGTGTGTGTGTGTGACTGTGTGTATGTGTGCATGTGACCGTGTGTGTGTGACTGTGTGTATGTGTGCATGTGACTGTGTGTGTGTGTGTGTGTGTGACTGTGTGACTGTGTGTATGTGACTGTGTGTGTGACTGTGTGTGTGTGTGTGACTGTGTGTATGTGTGCATGTGACTGTGTGTGTGACTGTGTGTGTGTGTGACTGTGTGTATGTGTGCATGTGACTGTGTGTGTGTGTGTGACTGTGTGTATGTGTGCATGTGACTGTGTGTGTGTGTGTGTGTGACTGTGTGTATGTGTGCATGTGACTGTGTGTGTGACTGTGTGTGTGTGTGTGACTGTGTGTATGTGTGCATGTGACTGTGTGTGTGTGTGACTGTGTGTATGTGTGCATGTGACTGTGTGTGTGTGTGTGTGTGACTGTGTGTATGTGTGCATGTGACTGTGTGTGTGTGGGGGGGTGGACCAGGGACCCTTACAGGGATCGTACAACAGCTGCAGCCCCTCTGCAGTGGCAGCTGTTCCCATCACTGTCTGGGAGAGGGCATCCCCGGGAAGATGAGGACTTGTGAAGGGCTCTCTGGTGGTGGCTGCCACTCAGACATCTGTACCCAGGAATTCCTGTGACTATGGTGACTCTGGAGGTTAACTCACTGCCTCAGAGGTAACTGCCTTCTGCTTAACACAGGAGCTGGGTTTGAGATGCTTGGTGACAGAAACTCAGGCAGGTGGGAGCAGCTAAAGACCAATATGGGTTTTCCTGGAAGTTTGGAAACATTGCTCAGGAGAGAGGAATGAGAGAGGTCACTAGGAATGCCAGGAAGCCTTAGGAGCACCCGAGGCTTTTGGCTTGGGAGGGGCTGGGCCTTTCTCTATCTGCTTCTTCTCATCCCACAGGGTGAGAGACAAGGCAGCTCCCAGCTCCAGAGCTGGTCAACCTCAGTAACCTCAGGACCCACAGACTCTCACCTTAGTTCCAGGGAAGGCCACTGGTTGGCCACTTTGGGCCAGATGACAGTTCCATGCCTCTCAGTTTGCTGTACTTTCTCTTCTTAAACTCTTTTCCCTCATCCTGTCTTATCCAGTTTCAGGGCTTTGTACTATTTTATGGACTCCATTTTTACTTCCGTGTATAAATGCGTGTCTGTCTGTGTGGCTTTGTGAGCGTGAGTGTGGGTGCCTGCGGGGACAGGAGAGGCAGCTGGGGCTCCCCGAGCAGGAGTCACAGGGCTGAGAGCTCTATTACGTCAGCTCCTGCAGGGCTGAGAGCTCTATTACGTCAGCTCCCGAGCCATAACTCCAATCCCAAGATTTTTTTGTTTTGTTTTTTGTCTTTCAAGACAGGGTTTCTCTGTGTAACATCCTGAACTGTCCTGGAACTCACTTTGTAGACCAGGCTAGCATCAAATTCACTGAGATCTGCCTGCCTCTGCCTCTAGAGTACGGGGATTAAAGGCGTGCCCCACCATTGCCCAGCCTAAAATGCATAGTTGTTGATCATGTAACCGTCTTTATTGGGGCTGGGACATGACTCCACAAGGTACCTATTCGAAAATCCAGGTTTCTCTGACTTTACTACTTTCTCTGGCCCATGTAATATCTAGCAAAAAGCTAAAGGATGCCAGGCAGGCATATTTGTTTGCTAAGTGCCTCGGCCTGCAAGTGGTCTGTGTCATTTCTGCTCCATCTTACTGGTAAGAACCAAACACAAGGCAACACTCATGCCTAGAGAAGTGTAATCCCTGGGTGTGAAGAGATACCCCAGCAATAATCTGACGTAATTCCATGGAAAAGAAGAGCTGACTGTAGCAGTCACTGCAACTGTGTGGGAAACTGTGATGGTTAAGACTGATTGCCAAGGGGTTGGAGAGATGGCTCAGTGGTTAAGAGCACTGACTGTTCTTCCAGAAGACCTGTGTTCAATTCCCAGCACCCACATGGCAGCTCGCAACTGTCTATAAACAACTGACTGTAATCCCAGTTCCAGAAGACCGGACACCCATGGCAAAACTCCAATGCACATAAAAAAATAAATAAATAAAAAGATTGCTTGCCAAATCTGAGAGGTGGCTCAGCAGCTAAGAGCACTTGGTCCTCTTGCAGGGGAGCTGAGTTTGGACCCCAGCACCCATGTTGGGCATTTAAAAAATACTTGCAACTTCGGCTCCAAGGGCATCTAATACCTCTGGACTCAGGTGCACTTACTGGCCTGGACTCAGGTGCACTTACTGGCAGGCATACATACACAGTTAAAAACGAAATGAAAATTTACAAAGAGATTGATTACTGATTTAAGCGGCTATAGAGTTACCTAGCTCCCAAGCATACTGCGAGGGATTATCTGGGTTAGGTTAAATCACACAGGAAGACCCACTGTAACCATGGGTGGCACTATTCCCCTGGCTGGAATTTCTGGAGAACTGAGCACCAGTATTCATGCCTGTCCTGGAAGTGGTTGCAATGCCACAATGGACTGAATCTTCAAACTGTGAGTTCACATAAACTTCTTCTCCCTTAAGTTGTTTTGGTTCAATGTTCTGCTGCCAGAAGGAGAGAGGTAACTATTACAGAAATACCTTAGAATTGGGTGGGTGGGTAGTGTTTCCTTTGGATTGGAATAGGGAAGAGTAGGCAAGCTCATAAAACTCATTGCTCAAGGAACTCAGAGTTATAAGATTCAATCTCTAGGACTGGGAAAAGGGCTCAGTTGGTTGACTGCTTGCTGCCAAGCTTGACAACCTGGGTTAGACTCCCAGGACCACATGCTAGACGAAGAGAATCAACCAACTCCTGAAAGTTGTTCTCTGACCTTAAATGCACACTGTGGCGAGTGTATGCACCCTCGTATGTGTGTGTGCACTGGCACCTGTGTGTGGATATACACATACAACATTTAAAGATTCCATTTGATTACTGGCAAGAGATTCTCAATGGAGTTTGCTGGGAGCTATGCTGGGAGCAATGGAGTATGATTCCTGACATCAACTCAGGCCTCCACATGCAAACATGTGGACTCCCACATGTGTTCCCATACATGTGCAAGCACACATAGGGAAATGAAAAAAAAAAGAAACCCAAACAAATCAGCTACAACAAGTGACTCGAGGGTAGCTGGTTGGCGTTGGTGTGTGTGTGTGTGTGTGTGTGTGTGTGTGTGTTTGTGCGCGCACGCGCGCGCGCACACCCTGAGTACCGTAGTGCAAGTGTAGTGGGAAGGGAGACAGAGAGTGTGGGAGGGAAACTGCTGACAGAGTGAAAAGGTCAGGAGAGATAAGAGATAGCCTGGAGTGCCCAGGGCCTTTGTTCCTTGGAGTTGTCACTGAAACGGGCACAGAGCTGTTCCTAGCAGGGTTTTGTGAGAATGAGATGGGTGAGCATGCTTCTTCTCGGAAGTGAGAGTCTTCCGAGGCTCACCACGGAGGAAACAGTTAACCTTCATATAACTCAGTTAACATTCTAAGAATTCCTCTGCGTGGCCAGTACTCAGGATGGGATGATAGCTAAGCATGTTCACTGCGGCCTGCTTACCTTTTAGCTCTGAGCCAGGGAGGAATAATTAATTCTATTTACAGTCCTTTGTTTACTCTTTATTTCTGGAGCTGTTTTAAATGCCCTGCCATCAGTTCACCTTTAGTCTTTCTTTCTGTCAGTTACAAGCAGCTCGTGATCTTTATCACTAGCTGGAAGGTCGGGCTGGTTTATCTTTAATCTAGGCTTGGAAGTCCAGTCCTTGAACACGAATTACTGACAGTTTGGAGATTTTCCATTTCAGCGCTCTGCACAGGCCTCCTCTTGAACTTTCTATTTCTCTACTCACCCCAACAGACCCAGCAGTGAAGGCTGGGTGATGCTTCTAGGGCACACAAAGTTGGCATCTTGCTAAAGGAACAGTTACTCTTTCCATTTTCTTAGTTTGTCCTCGGTGTCATCTATCTTTTTGCCTTTGGGCTTTGTTTCTTTAGGCTGTACAGGATTTTCTCTAGTGTGGGAGGGGTTGTTTGAAAAATGGTCCATCCCTCACTTAGTTTAAATACGGGCAGCACACATGTCTGCTTTTGTAAAGTTATAGACCACTGATTATGCCATTTGTCTCAGAGAAGCTAACACTGACATTTTATGCTTCAAACTGTGCCTTGAAAGCACTAGCGACAGAGGATTCTTTCATTCCGTTTCTCCATCATCAACATCCTTGCGAAGTTTAAGTCATAGAGAAACAATTTGGTGGCATACTCCGCAGGTTCGAGTCCAGGCTCCGTCATTCTTGTTATGTCACTTAATCTGTATAACCGGGGAAGACCTCAAGATGAGGTCGTCTTAAAGAGCAACTCTCAATCCAGGAGATTCAGGATAGCAGATCTTGGGAACTGAGCTTTTCAAAAGACCGGCGTTGGCCAGGAGGCATCCCGGAGCAGAAGGGGTTACGATGATAGAGACGCCAGGAGGACCGGAGTGGCGGGAGCGTCCCCGCGAGTAGCTCACCACGCAGGCGCGAGTGGCGAGGCTGGGTTGGGGGCCGCCCCGACACCCGGAAGTGTGCGCCTAACGGGTCGAGCCCGGCCTTCTGTCCTGGGAGGGGGCGGGGCCGGAGCCCCTCGGAGAGAGGCGCCATAGAGCAGGACGGAGGACCCGGGTCCTAGACACATCCGGAAGTGGAGTCCTAAGGCGCCTCTCGGTAACCATAGAGCCGGAGGGGGGTGGCGGCCAGGGGTCGCGGAGCTCGCCTGCCTAGAGCGGCGAGGAAGCGGTGGCAGCCGGGCGGGGGAGGAGAGGGAGAGGCGCGAGCGGAAGCGGCCGGGAAGGTCACTTCCGGCCTGGGCGCCCGTCCCCCTGACCCCAGGGTCTGAGTCGCCGCTGCCGCTGCTGCCACCATCCGCGAGGCAGGCGATAGGGGGAAGAGTGCAGCGCGGCGGCCCCGGGGCCGAGGAGGTGAGGGCGGCTGCGGGCTCAGGGGGGCGTGCGCCGAGGGGCTGGGGTGGGCGCGCGTCGGGAAGCCGGGCTTCGGACGGGGGTGGGTGGGGAGGCGGGAGGGCGAGCGCGGCAGAGCGGGCGAGCGCGCGTGCGCGTCGCGTTAGAGGTGGGGGTGGGCGTGAGCGGGCGCGCGGCCGGGGAGCTCGCGCGCGGGCGCGCGGGGGGAAATGGGCGCCGCGAGCTGGGGCAGTGCGCGTGCGCGACGCAGGCGGCTCTGCGGGCTGGCAGGCACCTCCCTAGGCAGGCGGTGGGGTCCAAGACCCCCCGGGTCCGTACTTGCCGCCGGCAATGGCCGGAAGTGCCGGGGACTTTGGGTGGGGGGGCAGATGGGGAAAGGGGTCTCGCCGCCTGGACCGGGCTGACCGGAAACGGCGGCCCAGGGACAGTTTAGGCCTCAATCCTCTCATGCCCCGTCCTTCCCCATTTCAAGTCAGCCTAGTCCGTTGCTGCCCCGGGCGCCATGCGCCGGTCTTTGATCCGGCGAGTAATTACAGAGATGCAGGCGGCAGGAGGCCCATTCATCTCTTTCCCCCGCGCGTGCTGACGGGCGGCAGGAAACAGGTCCCGGGAGAGGAAGCACCAAGCCAAGGTCAGCGCCGCGTGGGCCCTGCGGCCCAGCCTGGACAGTTGCCTTCCTCCCCCGGGGCGGCTTCGGGGCTGGGTCCCGCGCGGAGCCCCGCCCCTCAACAGCCCTCCCGTTTCCACCCCTAATCTGCACCAGGGCAGGTCACAGGGTGACCCCCAAATCCTAGGCATGAGTGCCATAGCACCTGCAAAGGTCAGTCGGAAAAGCGATCTACAGACACAGAAGCGAGCGCGGAGCGGGAACTGACGCTTGTCTTAGTGCCTGGCCGGTGCTGGGCTCCAGGATAGGAGGAAGGTGAATGTAGTGGGTGGAAAGCAGAAGCTGAGAGCTGACCCAGCACAGGCCCAGGGAATTTTGTTCAGGGAGTTATTAAAAAGGCAGCGACTCGTTTTTTTGTTTGTTTTGTTTTTTTACCCCTCTGTGTAGTATGTGGTTCAGGCTCCATGTTGGGCATTGTTGAGGTGTACAGCCTCAGCTCCGATGAAAGCACAGGTGGACCCTAAGCCTCTTGGGTCATGTGCAGCCAGCCTTCCCTGCCTGCCTCTCTGGAGTTTCTGAGTGTTGTGCTGCCGTGGCCCAGAGAACTTTCACATCAGGTGCTGATTCAGCTTATCTCACGTATTCTCCCTCTGAGAGCTGAGGATGGGATGGGAAGGGCATATCCTCCAGCTTGGCCCGTGGTGAAGTTCAAGACTGAGTTGCAGCCACTGGGAATATTCCTCCCGATGGGCTTTGTAGCTCAAATCCGTGCTTCAGCTTCCTAACTTCTGTGGCCGTAGAGAAGAAACTTCACTCTGTTCCCATGAGGACACAATGGAGGTGATAACAGTATCCTCCCTAGCACAGGGCCTGTCATACTTTCCTTTCAGGCAAAAGTTACTCAAAAGGTCTCTGAAGCCAGCGCCCCTGAGTCCCAGTTTTGGCTCTTTTACAGATTTGTGACCTTGGATGTGTAGCACTTCCTCTTTCCCAGGCTGTTTCCTCCACAGTCTCCTTTAGTGGGGAGCATTGTTAGAGTTCCCTGAGTAAACCTAACCCATCAAGACTACAGACACGGCTAACTCCAGGATATTGCCCTGTGGTGGGGACACCTCCTAGGTTGGAGAGAAGTTCAGAAAGTTTCCATGGGCCAGGCTTGTTACTGGGTGACACTGGTCAACTTGACAAGGATCTTGTAGTCCCTTTTTGGAGTTGTTCAGACCAAGAGGGAGATATGCCAGAGTGGCCATGGGCCTAGGGACCTACAGGGAAAAGGACTGCGACCTCAGTGCAGGGACAGTGGCATTAGCATGGTGGGTCTTGGACAAGGCGACCCCAGGACATACGGGAGATGGCAGGATGCAGAGCTCAAGGCCATCAACAACTATGTAGTCACTGATGGGCACCCATTGTTCTCGTGGTGGGGGTGCCCAGATCACTTCACAAGCTTTCCAAACCCGTACTGGCATTCTCTGACTAACTAGGGCTGTACCGGCTGTTTGATCCCATATTTAGGAGAGACTGCAAATTTGATGACGAGCTCTGAGTGCTTGGCAGGCATCTGGTGCTGACTTGTTTGAGGCCCTGGGACCAAGGTGGTCACCTCGTGTGGACAGGCTAGGACAGATGCATGTGCTGGTGCTCATGCTCCCTAGGCCTAAAGTAGCTTCAGAGTATGGTCTCTGTAGAAGCCCAGAGCCACCCCTGATTGTAGTGCCATCCCTACTGTTGGAACAGTTCTTTTGGGCAAGCCTGAACCTGGGATTACAGGCCTATTCTTAGGTGCTAGCCATTGGGTTGAGGTTCCTGGTTTCCCATTCTGTGGGTAAAGTGTCAGGAAGACTCCTACATACAGGACTGCTGGCCAGAAGACTCTTGAGACCTAGTCTCTTATTATAGGGGATTTATAGCTTAGTGGGATAAGCAGAGGTGACTTCTACTGGTGGCTGGGAAGGGTTGTGAGAATTGAGATCCCTGTCAACTGTGGTGGGTAGGGTAGCCAGTAGGGTGGGTAGGAAGCTGAGCTGTCATAGTCTTAGTGTCAATGGCTCTAAGGTGGAGTGCAAAGAACTGTAGAGGGATCGTCTCAGCCCCTGTCCAAGTGGGCCGGGTGACCCAGGCTGCTGGTGCCTCTGTTCCTCTGCTTTGACCTCTTGGGCTCTCTTTTTGTGCTCCCAGAACAGTGGCTTTTCTGCTGTGCCCAATGGGGACTTCTGTCTAGCTCCATGCTGAAGTGCCTGCCCTGAAGTGGATAATGCTGGGGACTAGATATCAGATAAAATCAGCCTCAGGGCCAGGCTGCTCAGAGCATTGCTTTGTGTGCAGGGTCAGATGGTCAGAAGAATAGTTCCTGGCCTCCTTTGAGGACTCAACCTGCTGGACATTCCTTCCCAGTGATGTTAGGGGATGGGAAACCCATAGGAGGAGCTTTAGGGTTCGGAGAGGAATCTCCCAGAGGACTGACTCAGGCACAGGAACAGTCATTAATTGAGAACAGTGCCAGTGTCCTGTGGGGAAGTCTGGCCGACCCAGATTGGACCTGGAGTTTGCTCTGTGGCTGTATGACTTTGTATTAGCCTTACAGTTGTCTAGCTCTTGGCTTTCTCATCTCTGAAACAGGAACAGCAGTTATGGAGTGCAACAGATGCTTCATTGCCTTGTCTGACGGCATAAAGTGCCTGCAGCTTTCTTGTTCAATACTAGGCTTGTGTTTTGATTTACTATTGACATGGGGTGAGATGAGGCACCTTGCCTCGGTCACATGGTTGGTCAGCAGTGGGGTAGGTTCTGACCCTGCAGCTTGCCTGTGGGGATTGTCCTCTGGCCTCTCACAGGGAGTTCAGGGGATCAGGATCTAAGCTTATGCTCTTAGAGCACCATGCACCTCACGGCTTGGGGTTTAATATCCACTTGGTGAATGTGATGTTACTGTTGGCTAAGGAGGACAGTTGCAGCAGAGGGAAGGCTTCCTGAGGGAGGAACTTGATGCTGGGCCTTGGCAAATGGGCATGTTACCTCAGCACATCTAGAAAGACATAAGACCAGGTGGTATCTGCACACCTAGAAAACAACCCAGTCTAGAGGGTGGATCTGAGATGGCTCATGGGTCTTTGGCCTGTCTGTAATGCAAGATCTAGTTTTTTTTTCTTTTTTTAGAGAGTTTTAGGGTCACAGAAAAGTTGAGGAGGCACAGTTCCCTTATGCCCCTCCCACCAATCCCAGGTTCCCCACTGTTGGAATCCCGCTCCACCCCCATCCTGGGTTAACTTGCTGTTATTGATAAACCTGTACAGATGTTGTAATTGCCCAGCATGCAGTGTATTCATGAAGAGGGTTTTGCTTTTGGCAGTTTGCAGTTTACTTGCCAGTGGTTAGGAGTCAGGTGCTTAGGAGTGACCCTGGAGATCTGCAGACATACTGAGTCTTAGAGCTAATGCTGCAGGTCCCTGTCTGACTTGGCTCCTGCTTTCTGGCTGTGCTGGGTCAGGGTTGAGCTGGTGCCCCTCAGGGACTGCTCCTGCTGAGTGCCAAGTGTGTCACAGGTTTACAGTGGATTTAGAATCTAGAAGACTCTCCTGGGGTAGGTGGGGTCAAGGTCCTTCTCTATCCTGACCTTGTTTACTTCTTTTCCTTGACCATCAGGCCCTGCTAGCCCGGGTTGACAGTGTCCATGCCTGTTGAAGAGACTAGAACCCACAGGAAGTGAGTGTACTAGACCAGTTAGGAGGCAGAGGCGGCTCATCAGCTAAAAGACTGGAGAGCAGACCATGAGGATCAGGAAGTTCTGCCTGGCTCCATGCCATGTCTAAATACACCCTCAGATCCGGATGAGGTACAGACGGTGTTCTCAGATTGTCACTACCAAAACTGACTGGATGAGATGGAGTAGTCCCCATGAGCTCACCCCCGACGGACAAGTGTAAGAGCCCAGTGGTGACAAATGGTGGGATGCATCCCCTGGATGGTCAGGCCTTGTCCTAGGGCTGAGGAGATGAGGGCTTAGCTTTGGTCTGGTGTTGGATGCAGGGCTTGAATAGAAAGGAAGCCAGAGGGCCTGGAGTGAGGGGAGAGGCCATAAGGGATCTGCTAGGGAGGGCAAAAGGGATCTGTAGGGAGGGAGAGGCCAGAAAGGATCTGCTATGGAGGGAGAGCAGAGAGGTTGCTCTGTGGAGCACCCTGGTGAAGGACAGCAGGGCAGTGGACTGATGGCCACCTGCAGCAAGCATATAGTGGAATGGTAGGTACCCGGCACACTTAGTGATTGCCCTCAGGGAGCACAGAAGGAAATAGAAAGATGATTAGAGATAATGACACAGCTGGCATGTGATAGGAGGTAGGGCCCTGCCCCTTGTGGCGGGTAGGCACTTGAGTCAGCCCTTGATAGGGGAGGAGCTGGAAGATCTGGGGCAGGATTCTCCAGAAGGGCCTGGTGGGGTAGATAGTGAGACTGGGGCTCTGGGAGAAGATGGGAGTTTGCAGAGCCTGGGCCAGACTGGGGTCCTTTGGGGCTGGGCGAATCTTGGTTTTGTGGCTAGAGCAGTGGAACTGTGATGGGCTGTGTTAGGCAGGGTAACATTTCTTGCCCGTGGAAGTTTTACTGAATTAGGGAATCCTTTCCATAAGGTACAGTTCACCCACAGAAAGCACACAAGTTTGCTTGCTTTCAGTATATTCACTGCTTTGTGTGTGCAAAACCACACAAGATTTTAGAAAATTATCCTCACGGTGAACCCCCTACCATAAAATTATTTTCCTTACTACGTCATAACTAATTTTGCTGCTGTTATGAATCATAATGTAAATATCTGATGTGTTGGATATCTGCAACACCTGTGAAAGGGTCGCTTATCCCCCAAGGGGTCATGACACACAGGTTGAGAACTGCTCTTCCATGGGTTTGTTTATTTTAGGTGTCTTATATAGAATGCAGCAGTATGTGCTTCCCCAAATTTGGCTTGGTTTGCAAGCAGGAAGCCTTCGAGGTTCAACTTTGTTGTGTGTGTTAGTGCCTCACTCCGGTTGTGGCTGAGTGCCATGCTTCTGTAGATGACCATTTTTATTGGCTCTTTTTTGTTTCTTGTTTTGTTTTTCAAAACGGGGTTTCTCTGTGTAACGGCTGTCCTGGAACTCACTGTAGACCAGGCTGTCTTTGAACTCATAGAGATCTGCTTGCCTCTGCCTCCCAAGTGCTGGGGTTAAAGGCCTGTGCTTCCACCACTGCCTGGCTATATTGACTTTTTGGTTTTTGTGATTATATTTTCAGAACATTCACATCTAGATTTCCGTGTGGCAGAAGTTTTTCCCATGCACTGTTCTAGTGTATAGACTGAAGTGGAATTGCTGCGTTGATGACGATTGTTTGCTCAACCTTGAGGGACTGCCAGGTGTTTTCCAGAGCAGGTGCACCCGCCTTGCCCTCTCTTCAGCCAGGCCTGAGGCTTCCTTTCTCGACCTCTTCGCCAGCACTTATGACAGTGGCCTGTAGTGTGAAGTGGATCCTCTTTGTGGCTGTGCTTGAATTTCCCCAGGGCAAGCATCATTTCATGTGCCCACTGGCCATCTGGATGTCTTCTTTGGAGAAAAGAGTATTAGGCCTGATGCCTACAGCGGGGTTTGTGTGTGCTCTGACTGTGCACGTGTGCAGATGCTTATGAGTCTGAGCACTCTGTCTTTTATTTGTTAGTTTTGATTTTTTTCAAGACAGGGTTTCTCTGTGTAGCCTTGGCTGTCCTGGGACTCAGTTTGTAGACTAGACTGGCCTCGAACTCAGTGATCCTCCTGCCTCTGCCTTCCAAGTGCTGGGAGGTCTGCACCACCACCACTTAATTTTAAAGATTTATTTGCTTATTTAACACGTATGTACCTGTTTATATGTGCCATGTACATGCAAGTACTTGAGACCAGAAGAGCATTGGCTCCTCTGAAACTGGGTTTGTAGGCAGTTGTGAACTGCCATATGGGTGCTGTGGACCAGATTTATGTCCTCTGTAAGAGCATTACCTTGGGTTTTGAGATGGGGTCACACTGAGCTTGGAACTCACCCTTTTGGGTAGATGAATTAGTTGGCCTTGCAGATCCCCCTCCCCAAATAAGCCTGGCTCTGCTTCCTGGCCCTGGGGTTGCAGGTGTGGAGTGCTTTACCTAGTGTTTTTATGTGGATGCTGGGGATGTGTCCTTGGTTCTCACACTTGTGCAGGCTCTGAGCCATCTGTCTCAGCTTGTTTGCTTAGTTTTATTTAGGTTATTTGAACTAAGTAACTTTTTTACAAAGACTAATTGGTTGTGGAGTGGAGAGGGGTCTTGAGAGGCACAGGCTGCATCCAGAACTGGAGTGCCAGGAGCAGGTCCTGAGGTAGGTGGGTGGGTGGAGGGAGTAGAGGGAAAAAACGGAGGAGGCAATGGCTTGCTTGGCACCTTTGAAAAAGGAAGGGATGGTAGTGGTGTTGGTATCTCTTTTGGTGACCCAGGGATTTGGGGAGGTGGGGGTAGGGTTATTTGAAACTCAAAGGCAAATGTAGGAACTTGGTGACAGAAAAGCCAGAGAGTATAGTTTGCTAATGAAAACAGAAGAGGACAGGTGGTTTGGAGATGAATGACAGGTAAGGTGCGTTGGGATGTCACCACTCTTGCCTGCTGCTGGGAGGAAAGGAGCAAGGAACGCTAGGCTGGAACAGGGAAGCAAGTGAGTGAGAGAGGATGAGGGGCAGGAGGGGCTGCTTCTGCACCCAGCCCCAGCAGGCAGGGGGAGGAGGAGGTGAGATTGGCAGCAGAAGAAAGCAAGGGGATAATTGGTGGGCAGGCATCCAGAGAGGGTGGGTGGAACCTAATAACAACAATAATAACAATAATTTGTCTGGGCTTAATAGCTCTGTCAGATCCATGTGCTAATTGGATTGCTTAAGGGCCCTGCTGGGAGGGGTGGGGGCCGAGGGGGTGCCCGCTCGCTCGCTCGTCTACTTCTGCAAGGAGGAGGTCAGAGCAGTGAGCATCAGAGGCTGGAGGTACTGGCTGAGAAGGGAGAGGAGGAGGGAAGGCAGGGGTGGCCTACACCTGCAGGGCTCCTGGTCAGAAGCGTGAAGCGTTGCGTTGTGTTGCTTGGACTGTTCTTTCTTATTTCTTCAGTGGTACTGGAGCCTGACTGTCAGACCTAGGGCCTCTGCCATATGCCGGGCGTAAACTCCGCCACTGAATACCCTTGCACATTTTGGAGATTTCTTGTGGTCAGCTTGGGGCTCTTTTCCAGGGATCTGGACTTGTGACTCCTAAGGTTCTCCTGGTTCCTCTGGGCCTCCCCTGCAGATGCAGCATCCTACTCCCCAGGTTGTGAGATCTCAGGTGGGCCCTGCACCTCAAGACCTAAACAAGAGGGCCGGTAGCTACCTCCATGAATGGGGGACCCAGTAGATGGGAGAGGAAGAGGACTGGATGCCCTTAAACCCTTTGCAAGAATCCCTGATTCATCCCTACAAGCTTGGTACCACTGGGGGTGTTACACAGCCCTGTGACACACTTGTCCTGAAACGACACAGCTGAGCCCTAAGAGCTTTTACTTGCTCAGGGTCACAGTGTGAAGCCGTGGTAACACGTGGGTTGAGCTTCCAGGCTGGGATTTGCCAGGCAGAGAGAGGTGTGTGTCCCTGACTGGTACCAGACCTGCTTTCAGCTTGTTTGCCTATGTCTGCCAGGTGTTTCAGCTCCTGGAGAGCACAGTGGACTGCTCTAGGCAGCCATCTAGACGCCCTGTAGCTGAGACTCACTGAAGATCTGCTTCTACTGCACACATAAACCTAGGCTCTTGTGCCCTGTGGCCTGCTGCAGCAGAGGCCGGGGGCAAAACAAAAAGACTGCAGCGAGGCAGGAAGAACAGAATGCTTTTCTCTTCTGAAGTCTAAATCTTTCAGGACATTTTGTGTGGGTGTGGAGGCCAGGTTTTGATTGATGATGGCAAATCTTTCCCAGTCATTATTTTTTAAAATTGTCTTTCACTGAACCTGGAGTTCATCATTTTGCTAGACTACCTGGCCAGCAAGCCTCAGGAACCCTTGTGTGTGTCCCTTTCACCATCTTTTACGCAGGTGCTGGGATTGAACTCACTCAGTGTACTTGTGTGGCAAGCCTCTATGGACCGAGCTATCCATCTCCTCAAATCCTTTGGGACATTTTGTGTGTTATTTCCCCGTGGGATAGGAGCCAACCCTTCCCATGCCCTGGGCCCAGCAATGCTGTGGACTTGTGTGCTCCCTTGGTAAGGGGAAAGTACACATACAACTCGGCTTCACAGACAGAAATCAGCACAGCGGCACATGGCCTGAAACCTAAGCGAGGCTGCCTCTTGCCTGTGCTCCCAACCCTGGCTCTCCTCATGGCTCCCACAGTCCTTGGATTTGAAAGCTGTCCTTATTTTTGTATCTCTTGCTCTTTAACATTAGGAGTCAATCAAACTCTTCCTTTTATTTGGCCAGGTATTAAATATTTTAGACTTTATGGATCACAGTGTGAACCAAAACTGTCATTCTTAATAGGTGACTAGGAACATATAAAATGTGGCCATTTGAGAGGAGTCATCGTGGTGTTAGTGTCAGGAGGAGGAATTTGGCTAGTATGGCAAACATTTTCCAACTAGCACAGGTCACCCTGCCAGCTCTCTTTTGGGCTTTAGTCCCCTTGAGGGTTGCCTCCCTGTCTGGTCAGAATAGCAAGGCTTCCTGGCGTTCAGGCAGTGGAGTCTGTCCTCTGACCACGGAAGGCATGCAGCAGGGGTGAGGTGAGTAGAGAGCAGGCAGGAGTGCCCTGCCCCCCTCCTGCCTGCAGGAAGTAGGCTGGAGATGGGAATTCCCGGCTGCTTGAGCTCTGGGCTTATTTAAGTGAGACCACAGTATCGCGCTGGCAGCAGCCTTTCGTAGGCAGCCCTCTTTCCACCTCTGTGACCCCTGCTGGTGCCTGGGCAGTGCCTGTAGTTGGTTTGTCTTTTCTCCCCTTAGGTACTTGCAATGTTGACAGTTTGATAATCATCAGGCATGTATAGTTTTTAAACATTTTCTTTCTATTAAAGATATTTGTGTGCTGAAAATACACTGTTTTAAAGCACAAGCTTGGGTGAGTTGCTGTGTCCAGAATTGCAGGGCAGTCACTGCTGTCTAGCCCCACATGTTTCACCCTGTGTCGGGAGCCCATGTCTGTCTTTGGTCATTTCCAGAACTGTCACAGCACTGCAGTCACTAGTCTGATGCTGCTTTTTTTTTTTTTTTTAATTATTTTTTCAAGACAGGATTTCTCTGTGTAGCCCTGGCTGTCCTAGAATTTACTCTGTAGACCAGGCTGGCCTCGAACTCAGATCAACTTGCCTCTGCCACTTGTGTGCTGGGATTAAAGACATGCACCACTTCCTGGCCTAGTCTACTTTTTGTCTGTGGGCTTCTCTAGAAAGCCCACACCCATGGAATCCTATGCCACGTGGCCATGGGCTTAGTGACTTAGTGACCTTGAGTAGTTCGTGAATACAGAATCTTACACCCTTACACCACGTGACCCTGGCTTATTTGATCCTGAGTTTAGTGACCTTGGGGAGTTCACACACAAACCTACTCCTAGTGCACTGGGCTTTGTGACCTTGGCCAGCTGATACACTGGAGCCAGTATCTTGTAGCTCTGGGCTTAGTGACCTTGGCAGTTCACGCACATTGAGTCATACACTGGTGCCCTGGGCATAGTGACCTTTGGCATTTCATGCAACCAAGTGGCCCTGCTCTTAATGGGTCCTTGACCTTGGGAAGTCCATGTACGCGGAATAATAGGCTTAGGCCTGTTTCTTTCCCTAGTATTTGCTGTCTGCTTTTTAGCTGGCACGCACAGCACTGCATGCCTGTTCACTCACGCTGTCGTGCAAATGCGTGGTTTCTTCTCCGGTATATGCCAACAGTGCAACTGTAGGGGCAACTCGGACACTCCTTATATTTGAGAAGTGACTTGTTTTCCATGTGACAGTTCACCTGACACTTTCCCAGTGTACTTGCAAGTTCTCCTTGGAGTTGTTGGCTCACTTTTTCATCCTGAGACAAGATCTCACGTAACCTGGGATGGCCTTGGATGCCTTCTATAGCTAACGCTGGCCTGGAACTTTTGATCCTCCTGCCTCCACCTCTCAGTGCTGTTATTAACACATGGTCACCACCATACTTAGCTTCCTGTAGAGTTTTGGTGTGCATGGTGTGCCGTCTGAGAGCCCCGTAGTGTGTGTCCTGTGTAGGCGGGACAGAGCTTCCTCTCTCTCAGAGCTTTCTGCTATGTCTGAGAAATAACCTGCCACAAAGCCGATTACCCAGCAGAAAGTGCAGGTGCCTCCTTGTGTGTGGGCATCAAGTAAGAGCAAGGCCCTGTGGGGCTTGTATGCTGCTGAGAGAATTGTGAGTGGGGAGGCTTGTTTGTTTCCAGATCCCTTGGCCTTGGCTCCTGGCCTTGATAAGGTAGTTTCCTTCCCCAGAACGGGGAGAGCCCGTCTCAAGAGGAAGCTGGGCTCTGGCTTTCAGGAGCGAAAGGGAGTCACTGCTGTCCCCACAGACCTTAGGGTGTATGTTCTGTGTGTTTCTGCCCTCATGCCTGCCCGTTCTGTTTTATAGTCCTGAAGGTTGTCAGATGAGGGAAATGAAGCAAACAGAAGAGATTTGGACTCTCTTCTGTGAGCTGGAGGATCCACTAGTGTCACAGCCCTGCAGCGGTTTGCTGACATTCTGTCCATAGGCTGATAGGTCCTTCCAGGTTTCCCAGCTTAAACCTTGCTGTTCTTTTGAGAAGCATCTTCAGGGTTTTGAGTTTTTCTTTCTCAGTAGCTTCTGGAGAGGTCATCACGTAGGGTTCCTGTAAACATTGCCCCTAGCTCTTCAGCCACTTGGTCGCCTTGTGCAGTCACTGTTCAGACCTGACTCCAGCAACTGGGGCCTCTTGGGTCTTTGTGTCTGTTTCATGTGGTTCCCCCTCCTGAGCCAGACCTGGGGCAGGACCAAGTACTAGAATTCATTGGGTTTTGTCTTTTAAGCCTTTCCTTGGCCCAGTTTCATTCACCTATGTATTCATATACCGTTGTTCTCTGAGGCACTTGGGCTGCCTGGCACTGTTGTAGGTGCTGGGATTCCTATGGGTAGTGCTGGCTTAGGAGTGAATGAATGAAGACAGACTAACCTGGTAACATGAAGGAGCCCTAGTGTGTAGCACGAATTCTAATTGGCATTAATAATAAAAACCCAGAGTCAAATATAGGGGTTAATGCTAAAGATCAGAGAAGCGGAACGGCCACTAGAGAGTTCTTACCTCTACTGAATCCTCAGACCACAGGGGCGATCCTGTCCTCAGGCTGCTTCAGACTGACTGCCTTCTCAGACTGCTTTGAGCTCCTCTCTCCTCCTGTCTTATATTCCTTTCTCCACCTAGCCCAGCCATATCACTCCTGTCTCCACCTCCCTAGGACTGGGATTAAAAGTGTGTGATCCTATGTGCTAGGTTCACCTTTGTGTGAGCTCTGTTTCTCTTTTAGACTGGATCAATTTCATGTAGCCCTGGGTGGTCATGAACTCACAGAGATCCGTCTGCCTGTCTCCCGAGATTAAAGGTGTGAACCATCACTGCCTGGCCTCTAGTGGTTTAGTTCTGCACTCTGATCTACAGGCAATCTTTATTTGTTAAGACAAAAACAAAATATCACAAGGGTGAGGCGGAGAAAAGGCCGGGTGGGGGTAGAGGTGGGTAAACAGGTCTTCCAAGGAGGGGACTCTCACTTCAAACACAGCCTGGCAGGGACAATGACCATAACAGTCGTCACTTGCTCAAAGGCTCTCCAGAGCCAGGAGGAACACCACCTGAAGGGTTCCAGGTGGCTGTACTGGGAGGGGACCTGTGGTCCAGGGTTTTCCTGAGGGCTGGACCTAGCCCAGGCTTTCTATTGCCTGGCCTAGAAGACCCACGTGTTAGTGTTGTCTTGTGGAGCAGGCTTGTTGCTATGGTTCTAAATTTGAGCAGCCGATCGGTCCATAATGTTTGATACAGGAGGTACAGGCTTTCTGCCTCTGAAATTTCTTTTTGTTGCTCTTATCTTGCTGTAGAAATTGACAGCATCTGTCACTGCCACAGTCTAGAGACATATGGGTCTCTTCCACTAAGTGTCGTCAAATCTGCATGGTTGTGTAACCCATGCACCTCTGTTTTCCATCTTGCCCATGAGGAAACTGAGTCATGGAGATGAATTGCTCTGCCTCATTCCAGCTGGATGGAGCTGGATAGGGGTCTGGGAAGATGGCTGTGGCCTGTATAGCTATGGGGACTGAACAGTCATACCGTCTGAGTCAGGGTATGCCTCCACTGTCTCAGTGCAGGCTCCCGTCTGCGGTGACTGTGCCTGCCGTGCAGTGTCGTCTGTTCCGTTCACATCTGTAATCTGTCTTCCTGTGTTATCCCTTCCTGCAGGGACCCAGATATGGAGCTGCGGGAAGAAGCTTGGTCTCCGGGGCCGCTGGATTCTGAGGATCAGCAGATGGCCAGTCATGAGAACCCAGGTGAGGTGGCCTCGGTGATTCTTCAGCCAACCCCACTGCCTTTCCACCAGGCCGGGGAACCATCCTTTGTGACTTTGGGGTAGCTGAACTCCTGCCCTTTTCCCTCCAAGAGCCCCACCCCCACAGCTAGAGTGAGAGGCTGATGTTCCGGTCCCCAAGGGTTCTTTTAACAGGCCCCTCCAGATCCTTGGGGTCCACCTTCTGTCTGATGTCTCCAGCTGGCTATTGTTGAGCACCCCTTTTGTGTCCTATGCTCTGTTCTGGTTCTAGGAGCACTGTGACTGCTTTATGGGCACTCCTCACATCAGGAGTGGGCCCCCAAACTCTGTTCTGGAAGTTGTAATGAATGAGTGAAGTACTAGGAAGGGGAATCTAGTCATGTGGTAAGATTGGGAAGGGTGGGCTGGGCTAAATATGAAGTCATTCATTTTTAAGTGTTGGCAACATATGTTTTGTTTAATAAAGCATTATTGGGTGTATCAAAACTCACCTGTGGGGTACGTGGTGCCTAGGTTTGTTGGGTAAGACCCATCCTGGCCTACAACACCCTCATCCCTCTCCCTGGTGACACCAGCGTGATGACAAGCAAGCTCATGATTCGGCACAGTGAACACTGTGTCTGCCGCTTGTGGCAGATGCGTTGGCTTCCTCCATTTTAATAAATCGGTGCTTACAACACATTGCTTCAGTGTTCCTTAGACTTTGCTGTCATGGCCCAAGGTGGCTTGTCTCGTCACCTCCACCTGTACACAACCACGGATCCATGGGGGGGGTTACAATAAAAGTTTGGCGTGACCTGAGCGCCTGAAGTGTGGGTAGACTGTCCCAGTTTCCTTTCTATTGCAGTGATAAATAACTCACCGTGGAAATGTAGGGGAGAAAGGGCTGATCTGAACTTTTAATTCCAGGTTACAGTCCATCATGGCGTGAAGTCACAGGGGCAGGAGCTTGAAACATCTAGTCACAGCACATCCACAGTCAACAGCTGAGAGAAATAAATGCATATTTGCTTGTGCGGGCCCAGTTTGGTTTCTTTCCCCTCATGCCAGTTTCAGATTCCCTGATCATTGATGCCCTCACAATGGGTTGGCTCTTCCCACATCAGTTAGCTGATGACAGCTCCCTACAGACCTGCCCACAGGACAGCCGGTGTAGATGACCCTTTATTGAGACTTCCCAGGTTACTCTGGCTTGTGTCAGGTTGACAGTTAAAGCTGGCCAGCACACTGACGTTGCTTTTCCTTGGCTCTGCCTTGTTCAAGTGCTGGCCCGGTCATCACAGGCTTGACTAGTCTCTAAAGGTGGTGGTCCTCAACAGAGCCCTGGCTCTGGACAGCGGAAGCCATGTTGCCTCAATCTGCTGAGAGTGATTGCTGAGAAAATAAGAGGCATTGCAGAGAATTAGATCACATCGCAGGGCTTTAGAATTTGCTTTTTTTTTTTTTTTTTGGACTCTTGCATATTTCTGGGAAGCCTGTTGAAACAGAGGCGCTGATGCGGTTACTGAGAAAGGCACTTGCAGTCTGTCCACCGTCATTGCCAGCCTCCATGTGGGTCAGCTCACTGAGCATGCACAGAGCTGGGAAGGTCAGGCTGCCTGCTGCTGATCTACCTTATTTTTGAAAGGATATTGGTGGGGGGTGGGAGTTGAATTGGGGCCAAGGCCAAACAGCTTGCTCAGGCTGCTCAGGTATGGGATGCACAGGTGGGCTAGGTCTCCCTAGGGCTGAAGTGGTTTCACAGTCCCTGAGGCTCCTTTTCTCCTGATTGCTCCAGCTGCCATATGAGTTGGCAGTGGCTGTGACCAGAGTGATCATTCTAGATTGTCTTAGTTCTTATCCTGGCAGCAGGATTTCTAGACAAAAAGAGTAGTCCCAGTCGAAAGGGCTTTCATCTGATATTGCGGTAGACTCCCACTGGGTGATGAGGCTCTGTCCTCCCTGTGGAACATAGTGCTCACCCTGCCATGCACCTCGGTCACCTGGGAGAGCTCACTTCAGCTGGAATGGCCCTTGAATTTTCCCAGGTCCCTATGTAGTAATACACCAACACATAGCCAAACCCCAAGCCATTAGACCACACTGACAAGTGTCAGGCCTGGAGCATACCTGCTAGCTCTAGCAGACATGAAATGGGGTAAGCCACCTTAGCCTGAGTGTGTAGGGGTGTCTTAGGGAAAGGAAGCAGAGGAGATGGTTTTCAGGTGTCCATTGGGAAGCTTGGGGGCAAGGACACACTTGAGGACCCATAGCTATAAAGTAGGTGTTGTATGCAGAACTGTGTGAGACATGAGAGGCCAGGGAGGCCAATGAGGAGCAGCCTGGGTTCTTGAACCAATAGACCTTGAACCAATGAACATAGACCTGCATGGCATGGTCTAGGGAGCTAATTGTGAGCAGGGAGGGAGGAAATAGGGGTGGCCACTTGTGTGAGTACAGTATGAAAACAGCGGAGAATTCCATCCTATTGCTTCATGAGCCAGGACACCTGCCTGTACAAGTAGTTGTGGCCCGTGCCCTAGAAGGCTGTTACGTTAATAAGGAAACAGGGCAGCCTCTTCACAGCCAGGTGACTGGGAATCCCCTCCCCCTCCCAAGTCCAGATTGCTTAGGTGTGTTGAGAGAACACGGCACACAGAAAAACCATGTGATCATAGAACTCTTTTTTTTCCTTTTTTTTATTTATTTTTTTCCTCTTTTTTTTTTCTTTTCTTTTTTTCATAGAACTCTTATCTGGGGCAAACTCAGCAAAGATTAGGAGTAAAAGTGCAAACCGTCTCAAAATGGAAAGACTAGAAGGAACCCATGTCAGTAAGCACATTGTTTCCAGAATATTGAAGGCGAGGGGTAGACATGACTACTCGGTGGTTAAGAGCGTGTGCTTGCAGAGGAACCATCTGTAACTGCAGCTCCAGACGGCCTGACTCTGGACTCTGGGCACCTTCATCCACATACTCAGAATAGTATGCACCCTCAATAGTACATATAGTTAGAATTATTTAAGAAGCTGAGAAACAGGATACTTATTAAAATGAAAACAAGTTATTTTTGTTTGTTTCGAGACAATTTCTTGGTAGTGCTGACTGTCTTGGAACTGTAGACCAGGATGGCCTCAAACTCAGATCCATCAGCTTCCTGAGTGCTGAGATTAAAGGCATGTGCCACTGTCTTCCAGCAAAAATGAAATTTTAAAATGATTACAATGAAGTAAAGAATATTGAAGTTAGGCAGAGAAGGTGCGATACACATTTAGACTGAATCCTTGATATATGCAAAGCAAAGAAATAGGATATATGGCAAAACTGTAATCCATGGGCTGCATGGCACTAGCTGCTCTTACTGTGGACCCAAATTCCATTCCCAGCACCCATGTCTGGCAGCTCACAACTGCCTGTAACTCCAGCTTCTTCTGACCTCTCCATTATTGTACACTTGTGGCATGCATTTACACAGACACATGCACACACAAACACAGATACATCCTAACTAATTCAAGTGAGAATCCCCACTATTGAGCTCTGTTGAGAACAAGTCACAAACGCTGAGAACAGCTGTTCGGAGCCGAGGGCCAGGATGTGGCTTGGTGTAGCGCACTCATTTCCCATGCCTAGGCTTCTGCGCTTGATCCCACTTGTTGCAAAATCAAAATCCAGCTTCCTGGCAGAAAGAATGAATAGCTTATAAGAAAAAGTAAAGGCAACAAGTAAAGTTAGACGTCAGCAACATGTCAGCCCAACAAAACAATAGCAGCGTAACTTTGACAACCCTCAGGCTGAGAGGGGTGAGCCGAGGATTTGAAGGGTCTTGATAGAACTTGAGCCCAGTTAAGTCCCTCAGCTGTGGTCCTTTCCCAGAAATGTGATGGTGAATAAGCTTTGGACAATGTCAGTGACCAGAGAGAGGCAGGCAAAAGGTGGCAGTGAACAGGCTGGCTTCAAGTACAGGACCAGCTGGCCACCCAGACACCTGCCTATGAAAATACTGTGAAAATGCAAAGGGACCCCTTAGGGCATTTAGTGTGACTGTCCCCAGAAGGCAGCATGGGTCACACCAGTAAGTGATTCCTTTCTGCTTCCACCGTTCCTCACAGTGATGATGGGAGCCATCTCAAGCGGGAGGTACTAAGTAGTTGAAATAAACTTTTGGTTGCTGAGAGTGCACGTGGCAGTTGCCTGTATGGATTCACAAGTTCTTATTTGAAAACAAAACCCCAAACAGGCACTTTCTGATTCTGCTTCTGAGTATTACTTTGGAAAGCTGTCCGTTGTGGGTCTGGGTAAGCAGCATATAGAACAAATGGGATGCTGTCCCGCACCCAGGGAAGACAACAGCATTGAGGAGGCTCGCTCACACCGGAGATGGGCAGTTTTAGCCTGAGTGAATATAACAGAATGCCTGTTTTTGCTGTGGTACTGGGGACCCAAGGGCCCTGCCACAGAGCTACATTCCCAGCCCTATTCTACTTTTTATGTGGTCACAAGAATTGCTGAGTTGCTGATACTGACCTTGAGCTCATAGCCCAGGCAGGCCTTAGCCTCCCAGAAAGCAGATACTGCAGACCCTGTTCCACCAGGACCAGCCTGTGGTCCTTGCGTTTTATGGTGTTGGGAATGGGGGAGACTCAGTTGGCCACTTCGGTGAAGAATAGGGAACCAACCTATACTCAAAAACTGGGCCAATGTCCTGCCTACAACCTCCTGAAGTGGGCCAAGCACCAAGAGCTTACTTCTAATGTCTTGTCTTGAGATCATCACAGCTGCTATCTCACAAACAATAAATACCTGCCCCTTCTGTGACCAGTTGGTCCATGATCTGAATACCATCCCAGGAGCCTTTCTCTGGGGAGAGGACAGGATGGCATCTCGAGACTGTCTTTGGCAAGGCTGGGCTACAAAGGGGTGGTCTGTCCGCTAGTCCAGAGGTGGTGTGAGTGGACTGTGTAGCCAGCAGAGCCATGTGGGCCTGCCTCTTTTTTGATATTTTTAATTTTTATTTTATGTGTTTTGCCTATATGCATGTCTGTATACCATGTGCCTGCCTGGTGCCTGTGGAGGCCAGGAGGGTGTCAGAGCGCCTGGAACTGGAGTTACAGGTGGTTTTGAGGCACTGTGTGGGTACTGGGAATTGAACCCGAGTTCTCTGCAAGGGCAACAAGTGCCCTTAACAACTGAGCTAGTCCTGGAACTCCTACTGAAATCACTTTAACAGCCTGCTCGTTTACAAAACAGGCACATTTAACTGAATAGTCAGACAACTTAGAAAAAGTCGAAGCCTAAGGAAGGAACACGCGTGACCAGAGTTCTTGCCCTACTGCTTATCCACTTCTTCCCCAGCTTGTCACTTAGCCAGTGATGGCCCTGAAGGGAGGTGGATGCACTTCTGCCCCTGCAGGTCTCTGTCCTGAGCTCCCAGACTTCTTGCTGTATTCAATATTCAGATTCCACGTCATGACTGCAAATGCTGCTCAGAGATGCATAAACACAGTACACTGGCACTTTGAATCTTTAATATTTTAAATTGTATTTTGTATGTGCACAGGTGGGCAGTGGGGCAAGCATGCCACCACACACATGTGGAGGCCAGAGGAAAACCTGAGGGGTTGGTGTTCTCCTTCCACCATGTGGGTATTGTGACTGAATTCAGATTGTCAGACTTAGGGCAAGCACATTTACTTGCTGAGCCATCTCCCAGGCCCCACTATGACACTTGAATACATATGTGTCACTCTTTTGTTTCCGTTTACTTCCCCATGCCTGTCTTCCATAGTCCCTCCTGCTTTCTTCTCTCATGTATTCCATTCTTGCATTTTGCCTGCCCACCTGCCCTTTTAGATCTCTTCCTCCCCCAGTCTCCTTTCTACCTCCCACATGTATGTGTGTGTATGTGTAGAGTGTGCATACATGTGTCTGCCCACTGTGTGTGCCTATCCACTAGGATGCATAGGCCAGAGGTACATATAGATTGTTTTAGTGTATTGATCTTCACACAGACCCTGAAGCTGCATGTGTTGGCTAGGTCGCCTTGCCAGTCAGTCCATTTGTCTCTACCCACCAGCCAGCACTGTAGATTGCCATGCCTGGCTTTTATATGGGTGCTGAGGATTTGAACTTGGGACCTCTCGCTTTCACAGCAAGTACTTTTATCCAGTGAGTCACACACAACCCAGCTCCATACATATATTTAAATCTTGCTGCTGCTGGGTTGGTTTTTGTTTTGTTTTGTTTTTTTGTGTTTCAAGACAGGGTTTCTCTGTAGCTTTGGCTGTCCTAGAACTCACTCTGTAGACTTGTAGACTAGGCTGGCCTCGAACTCACAGAGATCCACCTGCTTCTGCCTCCTGCGTGCTGGGGCTAAAGGTTCTGCCATCACTCCCTGGCTTAAATCTAGCTTCTTAATATGAGGAAAAGTCATATTGTTGGAATCTGGCTTGTTTCATGTAATAATCCAGTTCCATCCATTTTCCTGCACATTTCATTCTTTACCACTGAATAAAATTACATTGTATGCATGCATGATGTTTCCTTATCCATTCTTCTGGGGATGGGCTTCTAGGCTGGCTTAATTTCTAGATTGTTGCAGTGAGTATCTCTGCCCACTTTGTGCCTGGATTTGCTCTCGACCCAGGTGATTCTGAAAGTCTTTACCTTAGGCTAGTGTGTCACAGCCTTGAACACGGAGAGCCACCTTGCTGACCTTGTGACAGTACGGCTGAAGTTGGGGGAATACAATGAAGCCAGAAGGTCCTAGGGCTTCGGTGGGAGAGTGCCCTCGGCTACTCTAAGCTTGGAACTGCTGCAGGTGTGTTGGGCACTGGCCATTGGTGTGGCTGTGCAGATCTTGGCTTGGCCAATTTCTGGTTCTGTCACCATGAACTGTTACTTTAGTCCCTCATACCTGGAACTAGGACCATTTCTTCCAAGCAAAGAAGTGTAGCTGGGGCACTGAGCCTCCCTCTGCCCTCAAGGTTCTTGTTCTTGATCAAAGCATTCACAGACGCCGAAGGGGACTTGAGGACAGACAGTTTGATCTGTGCTAGAGAGGGATTACTATGAGCATAAGGGTCAAAGTATTGGGAGAAGGTAAAGAAGGGAGACAGCCTCCCCCGCAGTAGAGGTTCTTTTAAATAGAGTTTGCGAGACACGAGGAAGACTAGGGTCCGAGGCCTGCTTCCTTGTTCAGGGTGCACAGCGGGTATTAGGTGAAAGAGCAGCTCGATTCTTTGGATCCACCAAGGAGGAAGTGTTTAATCTTTGGCTAGCTAAGAGTTGCTGTGTGTGGCTTGGAACTGGAAGGAAGCTCCACTTATCTTTTAGCTTTGGGCGCTGACAGAATAGCACTGTTTACTCTCACCTGCCCAGCTTCACTAGTGGGGCCACTTTCAAGCATCTGCTCATTGCTTCAGCTTTAACCCCTATCAGCCACCACAGCCTGCCTGTGATCGTTATCTTCTGAGTTTATTTTGTATCTAGCCCCTGAGGGCCAGCGCCTGAACAGGAGCTCTGGGCTGCTTGGAGAGTGCTCTGTAACCTTTGACATAGAACACACGCACGCATGCACACACACATGTACACACCTGTAGAGGTCTGCAGGCAGCCGTGGATCCCTGGAGCATATGAAATCCATTTCTCTACTACAGAGACTTTGCACTTTCTTACCTCATCTCCCTGTGTCCATCTGACTTTAGGCCGCCTCCTTAGGTTATGACACTGGAAGTGTTTTCTTCAGTGTAGAAGTAGAAGGGACCTTGCCTCGAGTCCGCTCTCCCCCAGTCCTAATGGGGGACAGGGGCTTCACACACCTGTGGCCCTCACACCACAAGGTCTCAGAGAGCTGACCTTGACAGTCACTCGACCTTCCCTCCTACCTAGCTCCCATTACAAAGAAGCAGGTTGCACTGCAGCCACCGGTGTGGGTTTGACAGGTCTCAAGTGTGTCTTCCAGCCTAGTGGGCCACAGTTACTCATTACCAGCATCGCCTCTGAGGCCGCATTTATGAGCAGGAGCTGATGAGAGAGGAAGAGAACTTCAGTGGGCTGTGAGAGCCTGATATTGAAGAGACTTCAGGGTGCTGCCCGAGCTGGTTGGCAGGTGAGGCCCTGGCGTATGACTGTGGGCCTCGGCTCTGCTGTAGAGGGGTGGGGGCTGGAGGAGTTTAAGAGGTGGTAGACCCCTGGAGAAAGTGTAGTCCACCTCAAGAGCAGGACAAGTTAGACTTGGACAGGAGGCAGGCTTCAAGGCAGCTGGATGTACATGGAGTGAGCTGGGGCTACCCTGGGTGTTTTCAGTTGTTCAGAGCAAGACCCCTGGACTGTCAGTCCTTGGTTGGTGGGGGTGGGGTGTAACAGACTAACTGTGGGGCTTGCATGCCTAGATAGTCAGGCTAGTGCAGCTGGTGTTCCATCCCCTGTTTGTTTCCCGCCCTGCAGCTAGGATTGCCCAGATGTGACACCATTATGCCTTAGCCTGCAGAAGTTCTGAGACCTATCTTTCCAGCAGCATCTGGTCTGGTCCTCCCACCCACATTGATATTCAGGTGCCGTTTGTGCTGGGGTTTCTCTTAACATCTTTACCCTTGACCCTCTATAGCTCTGGTTGGTAGACCTTTATGGGGGCCCTGGTAGCCTTAGCCATTAGTCTACAAGTCCAGAGAAAGGCTAGCAGAGAAGTCCTCTCTGAGGGAAGAAGAGCAGGTCCTAGGGAGATAGGTTATGAACGCAAAAATACTTAGTGAAATACCTCGAGTCATCAGTGCTCCATGGGATAAGGGGTGCGGGCTGCGAGCTGGCACAACCCAGCTGTCCCTGGATTGTCGGAACGCTGAAAGGATGAGCCGCCCCCGGGTTGCTCACTAAACTGAAATCAATTCATTGGCCACCTGCACGTGGACAGTCACTGTGGGCCTGCCACCTCTGACTTGCCTCCTCCTTCCCTCTTGCCTTATAGTGGACATCCTCATCATGGATGACGACGACGTCCCCAGCTGGCCCCCGACCAAGCTGTCCCCACCCCAGTCGGCGCCTCCGCCTGGGCCCCCCGCCTCGGCCGCGGCCTCCCGCACCCTACATCTGCAACGAGTGCGGCAAGAGCTTCAGTCACTGGTCGAAGCTGACCCGACACCAGCGCACGCACACAGGCGAGCGGCCCAACGCCTGTAGCGACTGCGGCAAGACCTTCTCGCAGAGCTCGCACCTGGTGCAGCATCGGCGCATCCACACAGGCGAGAAGCCGTATGCCTGCTCTGAGTGCGGCAAGCGCTTCAGTTGGAGCTCCAACCTTATGCAGCACCAGCGCATCCACACGGGCGAGAAGCCCTACACCTGCCCCGACTGCGGCCGCAGCTTCACACAGAGCAAGAGCCTGGCCAAGCACCGGCGCTCACACAGTGGCCTCAAGCCCTTCGTGTGCCCGCGATGCGGCCGCGGCTTCAGCCAGCCCAAGAGCCTGGCGCGCCACCTACGGCTGCACCCAGAGCTGTCAGGGCCGGGTGTGGCGGCCAAGGTGCTGGCGGCCAGCGTGCGGCGCGCCAAAGCGCCCGAGGAGGCTGCGGCGGTGGACGGCGAGATCGCCATCCCAGTGGGTGACGGCGAGGGCATCATCGTGGTGGGCGCACCGGGAGACGGTGCTGCAGCAGCCGCAGCCCTGGCCGGAGCAGGGCAGCGGGCACCGGGGCCGCGGTCGCGGAGGGCTCCGGCGCCCAAGCCATACGTGTGCATGGAGTGCGGGAAGGGCTTTGGGCATGGGGCCGGGCTGTTGGCCCACCAGTGCGCACAGCACGGGGACGGGCTGGGGGCAGCGGGTGGCGAGGAGCCTGCACACATCTGCGTGGAGTGTGGTGAGGGCTTCGTGCAGGGCGCTGCCCTGCGGAGACACAAGAAGATCCACGTGGTTGGGGCGCCTTCGGTCTGCAGCAGCTGCGGACAGAGTTTCTATCGGGCAGGTGGGGAGGACGACGGCGAGGATCAGTCGGCCGGTGCGCGGTGTGCCGAGTGTCGTGGTGGGGAGGCCCGGTAGGGACGGGGGTGCCCGAGGGGTGGGCAGGGCCCCTCGGGCTCAGTGGGGACTATCAGCGAGCAAGACCACGAGGCCCAGGGAGAACCGGACCGGGAGGATCAGCAGCTTCGCTCCTTCCTTGGCCCACGCTGACCCGGGTGTGAGGGGTCCCGCAGTCATCGGGGCAGGTTCTCAGGACTGCCCACAGCCTCTCTGCTGACTGGCACCGGCCCTGTGTAGGTTCCCACCCTGGGAACCAGAGACTATGTGAGAGAACTGTGTAGATCAATCGGCACAAGACCCTCAATAGAGAGGCCATCCCCCACTGCAGGTGTGGGGCTGCGGTGTCCTAAGGAATGGAGGGATCCTGGCCTTGTGCACCAAGAGGGTCTTTCTTCCCTTCTAGAATTTTCTTTTAATCATACCTTTTTGGCCCCTCCCGTTCATTAATTTTTCTGTCCCATGGGCCCTTGTCGATTTTCTAGCCCAAGTCGTTCCTCTCCCTCCTGGATTTGCAGTAGCAGAGGAGTGAAGAAGTAGCCTGTTCCCATCACGGTCTCATTGAGAGGACAGAGTCCTGTGTGCTCCCTGTCCTGACGGTGAAGAAGGGATGTGAGGGCAATAAATGGCACTATTCAATTGATCCAGCACTGCATGGTTTTTGAGTTTGGGACGGAGAAGGGAGAGAGGTTAAATATAAGTGACAGGTGCCAGACTAGGGGTGACCATACTGGGCCCAGACTGCTCTCACCTGGTTCCAGGAAAGAGGCCTGCTTGCTGAGGAGCTCCTGACTGACCTGGTCACTGAATGTGGTCTGCTCCCGCTGGGCAGAGTTCAGACGCTGACATCTCCATAGAAGGGTGCAGCTCCCAGAGACCCCAGTGCTGTGACTCATCCAAGTGCTGGTTACTAGGGAGCCATGTATCTGCACTCTGCAGAGCAAGCTATATCGTGATGACTGCTACTGTCTCAGGGGAGGAAGCTGAGCTAGGAGTAGTCATTGTCTCTGGATCCAGCACCAAGTGAGGATAGGATGTTGGCATGTTCTGTCCAGGTTCTGCTCAGTGCCAGTCCAAGGCATCTCCCAGAACACTACACCCGCAGGATCAGAAGGCACCTTCAAGTGTTGGGGTGTAGTTTCCTGGGCCCACAGTCCTCAGCTCAATGTCGCCTGTTCCTGAGCTTGGAAGGCTGTCTTGTGGACCCTGCCTGGGAGTACATTCAGCCTAGTCTGCAGAAGTGGGGGGTGGGCTGTAGGTTCCTTCCAGCCATCCCAAGGAGTAGGGAGGCTTCTTGTTAATGGATGTTGGAGGAGTCCTGAGTGTGTCCATCTGTATCTGTCCATCCTGTCCCATCTGAAGGTTGAGAAGGTCAAAACTGAAGGTCACACTGGGCAACTGGTGGGTCAGGATGTGACAGTTCTCTGGAAGATTTACAGTAGTAGGCCAGGAAGACGCTCAGGTGTTCACTGCCTGGCTTGGGTGAGTGGGTAGTATCTGGTAGGTACTATCTCAAAGAGTTACGTGTGAAGCAGCCACAGGTTCGTAAAGATCACAGAAATGTTGCTTAAGAACTCTTCAGTTCTTTCTGCTGAATGCTGACCTGGGACATTGCTGGAGGCCAGAGAGGGGAGACTGTGTTGAAGATGTAAGCCGGAGCCTACCGCCAGGACATGGACACGCTCTGCTTCTTACAGGCTGTGCTACTCTGGGCAAGTGAACCAGCCTCTCTAGTCCTTGATTGGCTTTCTCCTCTGCAGAAGGAAGAGCTGGGCTGTCTCATGAACTGTTGAAGGTGATCTAAGCCAGACGTGGGGTCATGGGCCTCTGTCCCTCTCCCAAGCAGGGGCTGAACGCAATGGTGAGGAGCTGGTATTTAAATTCCGGCTCTGCGCTATCCATTTGGGCCTCAGGTGCTTAATGTAACTCAGTGAATAGAGAATTCACTGAGCAAATGTGTCTGCACTTAGGGCAGGGTGTCATGCCTTCCCCTGGAGTCACCACCTAGTCCTCAGCCTGAGGTGCGGCTGTCCCAGTGGACAGGTGAACAGGTGAACAGATGAACAGACAAGGCTGGGCAAACTTAACTTTGGGAAGACAGGCGGTGACAGTGGAAACACCATTGGTGTTTGCTTCTGCGCACGCCATGCCATTTAGTGGCTCTGCATCCATGATGCTATCCTTTTCTCTAACTTTTTTTCTGTTGTGTGTGTGTGCATATAGAGAACAAGTTACAACAGTCTGCACACTTTCCACCACCTGGGTCCTGGGGATCGGAATCTGGTTGCGGCAGGCTTAGCAGCAAGCATCTTTACCCACTGAACCACCTAAGCTCCCAGCTCTGCTTCCATGTGGAGCTGCTGCTGTTACAGCCAACATGGATACAGTCTGACCCCAATCCCTGTGCAAAGTGGAACACCCCTCCCCCAATCCACAGTCCCACCCCCACACTCTCCTGAGTCAAGTCCTACCCGGTTGTATTTACTTAGCATGTACTATACATGAGGGATTCACCTGAGTTCCAGGAACATGGTGGTGACCTTGACAGCCACAGTCTGTGCCCTTGTGAAGTTTGCCCTCTGGGGTGAAGGGAGAAACACCAGTAAGGCACAACACAGTTGCTTAGAGAGGTGCCAAGGGCGTATGGGACAGACAGACACGGGAGAGAGGAAAGCACCCCCTTGGTCTCCTCCCATCTCTGAGTGCAGTGCACATTCAGGAGCATTCATAGTGCACATGTGCTTTCCAGTGTGTCCTGGAGGGTGGCTGGAGGAAACAGTGATGTGTGGAGAAAACTGGGCTCTCTGCGCCAGTAACTTGGGAACATGCCAGATTCGGTGCCTGGCATGTGTCATGATGCTAGGTACCCTTCCCCCAAGCTTGTGTCTCTTGGAAGACCTGAAAATGGCACACCCCTTCCCTGCCCAAACCCATTCCCAGCTCGTCATGAAGCCGCATTCTCTGCAGAGCCGGCTGTAAGGGGTGGGATGCTCCTGTCCAGTGATGAAGGGGGCCATGGGAGAAAGAGGAAGAGCAGGAGCAGCAGGTACTGCTTGGGATGTAGTATCCAGTATTTTCTGAACTTAATCAGTCAGGAAATCTTTCATTCATAGAGCATCTTGGGGCTGGCTGGTATGTTAAATCCCACCACGGTGGGATGTTCTGCCTGTCAGCACCATGGACAGAGAGCCTGAGAGCCCGGCCCTACGTTTCCCGGGTGCGCGCCGCACCCAGCCCACCCACAGGTATCCTGGTCTGAGGGGAGCAGACTAAATAGGGGAGCACTGTTGCATTTTCCAGCAAAGGAAACCGAGGTCAGTGGAGGCTGAGTGCTGTGCTCCCCGTAGATGAACAGTGGAGGTTAACCATTCAGAGTCTTAAGTCCATATACCAAGTTCACTGAAAACAGCCCAGAGTCCATTGTGTGCACTCTCTCGCATGTGGCACCCAGAGGATGACTTGCAGGAGTCCTTTCTCTCTTCTAGCACGTGGGCTCTGGGGATCAAACTCAAGTCACTGGTCTTGGCGGTAGGTACCTCGACTTGCTGAGCCGCCTCATCAGCCTAGACTATCTTGACAGATACCATTATTTGGGCAGGCTGATGGGAACTACGCTGGGGAAATTTGGGTAAGGAATTCAGGAATTTATGTTTGGATACAGATTTTTTTTTTTTCGAGATGGGGATTCTTTGTGTATCTCCAACTGTCCTGGAACTCCCTCTGTAGACCAGGCTGACCTCAAACTCACAGAGATCCACCTGCCTCTGCCTCCCGAGTGCTGGGATTAAAGGCGTGCGCCACCACCACCTTGCGATTTTTTCTAAAGTCATGGATACTTGGAGTAAATACTACTAAATCTACCTATACCATCTTCAAGAGTCCTTACTCCATGTGTCATTCATAGGCAATACTTAGTACAAAAATAGGGCGTATTTTTAGGGTTAGCATAATGTATGTATGTATGGTATGTGTGTATGTATGTATACACACACATGCACACATACATGCACACACGCACACTACATGGTATCTTGTAGTCCAGGCTAAGCCGGAAGCTGCTGTGTGAAGATGACTGTCAACCCATCCTCCTACCTCCACCTCCCCGTGTTGAGGCTGCAGATGTGTGCTGCCTCACACAGCTGAAAAACGATGTATTTCTGGGGTCAGAGAGATGGCTCTGTGGTTAAATGCACTTCTTGCTCTTGTGGAGGACCTGGGTTCAGTTCCCAGCACCCACATCAAAACAACTCATAATTGCTTGGAACTACAGTTCCAGGGTATCTGATGCCCTATTATGGTCTATGCAGGTGCCTGCACCCACATGTGTGCGCATGTGAGCACACAAACTCACAATTTTAAACTACGACAAATATGTTTGTACTGTGCTCATGTCTGCCTCTCCCTCCCTTCCAACTCGCTCGTTGGTTCCTATGGCCCTATAAACACTCCCCTTCTGCTTTTATGGCATACGCTCAGAGAAACACATCTGGTTTCTGCACCTGGGAAAATGTCCACTAGAGGGGTTAAAGAATTGCCTTTTCAGGGCCAGTGAGCTAACCCAGCATGTGGAAGCGGCCATGGAAGCCTGACAGCATCACTTTACTCCCTGGTTTCACGAGGTGGAAGGAGAGAACTGACTGCTAGAAGGTGTCCCTTGACCTCCACACGTGTGCTGCAGCATCCATGTGTCTATGCCCACACCGTCACACTTCCAGAGATAAAATCCCTTTCAACGTGAGCGTGCCCTGCACACCACCCTTTATTTACACACCTGTCATTTACCAGCACCCATCGTCTCTTGTTAGTAGATTACTTGTCTACATAGGAACCGTGTATCTCCCATCTACCCCTCTCTGTCACCCTCTCCGGACCACCTAGGATCCAACCCAGGGCCTTGTGCACATGCAGTGAGTACTCTGCCACTGAGCTAGACCCCCGGCTCCCATCGTCTCCATCAACTGTGTCTTTATCTGGGATTCTCTCCCACTCTCTCCCTTCCTCACTCTTTCCCTCATTCTCCCCACTGTATCTCTCTTCCTCTCTATCTCCCTTTCTCCTCCCTTTCCCCTTCCCCATCCCAACCAGGCCTCAAACTTGCTACACAGCCGAGAAAACCTTGAACTTGTGATCATCCTGCCTGCCCCTCCAAAGTGCTGGGATCACAAGCGTATGCCATTATGATGGGTCGCAAGTGCTGCTGGGGCTCAGATCCAGAGCTTTATGCATGCAGGCAAATACTCTGTCAACTAAGCCGCAGACTTGGCCCTGTCTGTTTCTTTGAACAGCAGCCGCACATCTCCCTGCATGGACACAAGGGCTCCAGTTCATTCTTGGAGGATGCAGTTTGTTTTTGGCTCCCTGCTGGTCACCAATACCACTGCAGGAATCTATGCCCATGAAAGAGGTGTGTGTGTGCATGTGTGTGTGTGTGCATGTGTACGTGTGCATGTGTACATGTGTGTGCATGTGTACGTGTGTGTGCATGTGTACGTGTGTGTGCATGTGTACGTGTGTGTGCATGTGTACATGTGTGTGCATGTGTACATGTGTGTGCATGTGTACGTGTGCGTTCATGTGTACGTGTGCATGAGCATGTGCATTTGCTCAATTCTGATGGCTACAGTTGTTTCACTCCTGAGACATGAGACTAACAGTGCTCTTTAGCAAGCGGTGCACATGGTGGCTGCTGACCCCCCACCCCCACCTTCTCCATTCAAGGCACTGTCATGGTGGACGCCTGATTCTAGGAAGGGGAGTTTAATGTCCACCAGCTTGGATCATCGGAGCTGTCACTTCCCTTAGATGGAGAAGGCGGACCCAGAGAATCGAGGGACTGATGGGGGCTTCTGAGGTGGCACAGTAAGTCTGGCCTTGGCCAACAGTGCCCACTAACGACCTGGCTGGGGCCAGCGAAGTGGCTCAATAGGCAAAGATGCCTGTCTCCAAACCTGACAACCCAAGTTCCATGCCCAGGACTCACATGGTGGAAGGAGAGAGCCCTTGCTCACAAGTACTCCTCTTGATTTCAATTTCTTCCCTCCCCCCGACAGGATTTTTCTATGTAGCCTCGGCGGTTCTGAAATTTGCTCTTTGACTTTGAACTCAGATCTGCCCCCTCCCGAGTGCCAGCATTAAGGTTGCGTGCCACCACCCTGGCTCGTCTCCTCACTTTCGCATGTGCCTGTCATCCCTGCCCCCCACCACCCTGGCTCGTCTCCTCACTTTCGCATGTGCCTGTCATCCCTGCCCCCCACCACCCTGGCTGGTCTCCTCACTTTCACATGTGCCTGTCATCCCTGCCCCCCAAAACAAAAACCACAGATGTTAGGAAAAGTCATGGCTGCATCGTGTTCATCACAGACCCAGCCCTGCTCAGAGAGGTCGCCTATCCTTACGCGATGGAATATCCCGCACAAAGGAGTGAGGATATAACTCACAGCCTGGGTCAGCTTTGCCGAGGACAGACAACCCCAAACGGCTGTGACTTCCCCATCACAGAATCAGAAATTAGCGGACACCTTGGGACAGACTGTGCCTTAATCAGTACTTTGCAAGGGTAACGGGAAAGCCTTTGGGTGCTACTGAGATTTCCATGAATAATGTAGGTCCCTGGCTCTCCGACCCTGGTCAGGGAAATTTGTCCCCTGCAACATCTAGGGACAATTCTGGTTGCTGCAGCTGGAGTGGGTGAGTCTTCCTGGCATGTGGTGTGTTGAAGACAGGCATGCTTTTCTGTATCCCGCAGTGTCCCTTGACACAGAAGGCAGCCCCAATGTCAGGAAATGTACCAGGAATGAAAGAGAACCATCCTCTCCTCCCGCTCCCCTGTTCTGAGACACAATGCTCTACTGCCATCTGGTGTTCACTGAGAGAACATCAAGCGCGCAAGAGAAGACGGGATTAGGGAACCTGAAACTTTTCAAGGGCTGTTCGCACACACCTCGACTAAAGCTTCCCGGATGCACGCCTTTAATCCCAGCCCTCCGGGGGAGGTGGAGGCAGAGGCAGGCGGATCTCTGAGTTCCAGGTTAGACTCCAAACAAAGAACAAAGAACAAAACAAAACCAAATAAGGGTTCCCCACCTCGAATCAGCCAAGACAAACTGAAATGTTGAAGGTTCTCAGCTGATAAATATTCATACTTAGAGTAAGCCCCAAACGCTGTTTGTGAGGGTGGTTTTCGTTTAGCCCAAGGCCAAACAACCTGACCTTCGGGCCTTTCCTGCTGGACCTCACTGCTCTCCAGACAGGTGTGGGAGGAGCTCGAGCACTGGACTCCTTGTCCCTTGACTGTCAGACTTATACAGTGGCTATTGACCTTCCGTTGTGTTTATATGTACAGGCATTTTGCCTCCATGCATGTCTGTGCACATGTACATGCCTGGTGCCCCTGCACGTCAGAAAAGGGCAGTAGATCCCCGGAACAGGAGTTATAGACACTTCGGGTGCTGGGAATCAAACTCAGGTCCACTAGGAGGGCAGCCGGTGCTCTTGACCACTGCGCCGTCTTTCCAGCCCCTGGAGGCCATTTCTGCATCCATCCTTGCAGGTGGGACAAGCAATAAAGGCTGTGAGAGTTCAGGACCTCTGCCTGCCCATACAATATACACAGCTGCTGGGGATCATATGGATCAATCACTACCATATTTTCTATTTTCAGATTTTTTTCCCCAGATTTCTCATGCATCCCAGGCTGACTTTGAACACTACACAGATGAAATACCCTTGACCTGATTCTCCTGCCTTCCCTGCTGGGCGCCGAGATTCCAGGGCCATGCTACTACCCCTGGCTAATAAGTGTTACTATTCAACACAAGCATGCATGGTGGCTGTGTACCCTGTATCTACACAGCAGATGGTCAAGGTGGCTAACAGTGTTCTGACGGATGGACACTTCCCAGGCCTTGGGGAGCTACAATGGCCCCTTATACCTCCACCCATTCTCACAGATCATGTCACATTGGCTAAATGGCTGGGTGTTACAGAATGCAAACTCTCCCAGGATGGGGGAGGCATTCTTGCAAAGACGCTCAAATAGGGTCAATACTAACGACATCAGCACAGAATAACTGCATACTTATGGAAAAATAAAAATATACATGTGACCAGATGTGCTAATGTCAGAGTACACGTGTTCAGCTCGGAGGGCAACTTGGGGACTCAGGTCCCGCTTTCCCTCGTTGAGTCTTAAGGATCTAATGCAGGTTGTCAGTCTTGGTGACAAGTGCCTGTGCCCGCCGGGCCATCTTGCTCCCACCTCCCAGAAATAAGCTTTTCATTCACTCGAAGGGTTCGTGTGGGAGTCAGGCTAATCACCTTTTAGGCTTTTATTTTTCCTGTTCAAGACAGGGGCTCATTATGTAGTTCTGCTGTTTTAGTCCTAGAACTCTGTAGACCAGGCTGGCTTCACACCCACAGAGATCCGCCTGCCTCTGCCTCCCAAATACTGGGATTAGTGACATGGGCCACCATGCCTGGTGACTTTTAGGCTTGGCTTCAGAAATACTGCTTGAATAATGGGGCTACAAGCAAAGCAGTCTGAGGCATGTGGAAGGCTCTGAATGCTTCCTGAACGCCCCGGATTTGATGATGGTGCCCAGAAGTAGACTTACTGGGTTTGAGTGACAGCTCTCCATGGAAAGATGGCAGTTGTGTCTAAGGCACTGTGACGGTCTGCAGAGATATGAGATGTATATATGTATCACAGGAGAGCATCAGGGAGATTGTCTAGGGGCAGCAGTTCTCAACCTGTGGTTCACGACCCCTTTGGGGTCACACGTCAGGTACCCTGCATGTCAAGTCTCCTGCATGTCGGATATTTACAATTTATAACATCAGCAAAATTACAGTTAAGTAGCAGCAACAAAATGATGTTATGGTTGGAGACCTGTATTAAAGGATTGCAGCATCAGGAAGGTTGGGAATCCCTGGTCACTTTCCATGTGTTGTGTGCACATGTATACGGGCACACGTGCTTGGATATGAGCATGCATGTGGAAGGCTGCAGGTTAACTTGGGAAATCATACTCCATTGCTCTCCCACCTTGCTGAGACAGGGTCTCTTAGCCAAACTCATGAATATGGCCGGTTTTGCTAGGCAGCCTACCCTGGGGACGTCTTATTTCTGATTCTGGAGGTTGGGAAGGCTACCACGCCTAACCCTCATCCTGGTCTTCACACATGCATGGCAAGAGCTTCTTAACTGCTCAGCTAGCTCCCCAGTCCCAGATGAAGATTCTTAACAGGCAGGGGGAAGGAAAGAAGCAGGGTTTCAGGCACGCACCACTAACCTCTCTGCATGGACCATGCGGTGCTGAGGATGAGCCAGGGTTTCCTGCGTGCTGGGCAGGTGCTCTGGACCGACTGAGCTAGCTTCTTCCCAGCCCGCTCATGCTCAGGATGTCTGCTCTATATTCCTGCCAACAAGGCGCTACCCAGACTTAACTCTAGCCAACAGACACAGGGCAACTTGCAGGTGAACATGCCTCTGCACACCAACCAACGGCTGTTCTTGCCTTTGGAAAATCAGCTAATCGGGAAGGAACTCACTGATGAACACGGTCTAGTGCCAACCAGCTACCTTTGAATGAACTTTGTGGCAGAACACCTCTAGGACGCTAAGCATCACTCTCAGGCTGTGTCGCTGGCGTAGGCCTTGAGAGTCTCGCTACCCTTTGATAGGTGTGCGCTTCAGTCTGCACCTTCATTATCTGAAGGTTAATATGGAGGCCTTCAATCCTCCACCTCTGCTTTGAAGATGTGTGCGTGGGGCTCAGAGGACAACCTCAGGCGTCACACCTCAGATGCTGTCCACCTTTCTGTATTTTCTTGTTCTGGAATTCTCTGAGGAGGTTAGGTCGGCCAGCCAGTGAGTGCCAGGGATCCTCTGTCCCCTCCACGTGAGGGTTAGTGTCACCAACTGAGCAAGCCACAAGGAACAAGCCAGTAGAAGCATTTCTCCATGGCCGCTGCTCCAGTTCCTGCCCCGACTTTCCTTAGTCATGGACTATGACATGGGAATGTTAGTCAACTAAACCCTGTCCTCCGTAAGTTGGTTTGGGTGAGGTTTTTGCTTCTGGTCCTCCACCAAGACAGGGTTTCTTTGTTTAACAATCCTGGACATCCTGGAACTCACTTTATTATAGACCAGGCTGGCCTCGAACTCCTTGAGATCCGCCTGCCTCTGTCGCCACCACCGTTCAGCTTGGTGCAGGTGTTTTGTTACAGCAACACAAAGCTGATGACAACAGGGAAGACTCACCCTGCTGTAGACGGCACAAACAGAAAAAGGGCGTGAAGCAGCAATGCCTTCATCCCTCACTCTGTAGGTGTGATGGATGTGGCCCATCTTCCCCACCATGATGGGCTGTCTCCTTGTGAGCCATTAGCCAAAAATCAACTGTTTTTCCCTTCAGCGAATTTTGTCAGAATCTTTCCACCTCTCCCAGTGCCGGGATTACATGCATGCGCCAACACATCTGGCTTTTTAACATAGGTTCTGTGTATCAAATTCAGGTCCTCATGCTGGCATGGTACGCACTGTACCCACTGAGCCGTCTCCCCATCCTACCTCTGCCCTCACGCCATACCCTGACTGATCAACATGACCACCTGGTGCTTTTTTACATGCTAAGTATTTATTTTCATTCCTGCTACATCCTTTGAGGCGGGACAAACGTTTTCAAAGAGGTCCTAGGGCCTGAAGCGGGAGGGCGACTCACGCCTTCAGTTTTTCCACCAGTTCCGGTCATCTTCGTCTAAGGAATACCAGTCACCATTGATCACTGTGTGGGGCCTGGTGAGCTGCAACTCCTCCAGGTGCCTTCTCACCTTGGCATGGTACTGCTGCTTCCACAGGCTGGGAAGAAAGGACTGTCACGCTAGGACCCATCTTTGACCTGTTCCCCCTTTCTCAGATGTCCTGGGAGCCAAACCAAGGACTACAAACATTTTGGAGAACTCTCAATGAGAGTAGTACATTTGCCACAGTTTAAAAGCACTGGGGTGTGTGTGGCTCCCAAGGCCCCATCCCCAGTGGAAGAGGAAGAAGAATCACTTTTCTTTCTTTGGGATGTGGCCACTGGTGGCTACTCATTCCCCAACCCCCGAGGATGGCTCCACATCCATGTGCATGTGGGCTGCACTAACTGGAGGCAGTCAGCTAGTTAACTAATTAAAGAGAGAGAGAGAGAGAGAGAGAGAGAGAGAGAGAGAGAGAGAGAGAGAGAGAGAAGCCAGGCATGGTGGCACACGCCTTCAGTCCCAGCAGCTAGATCTCCAAGTATGAGGCCAACCTGGTTCCAGGACAGCCAGGACTACACAGTGAGACCCTGTCTCAAACAGCACAACATCCCAGCCATTCTGGGGACTCCACATGCACAGGCACACGTAGGCATGTGAACCACAGATGCACATACACTCATACACACATGAATCCACACATGTAAAAGTCCTAAATGCAAAGGAAATCTACTCTGTGTGCTGTGTTTTGTCCCAGGTTTGAAGCACAGTGATGAACTCAGGGCAAAGGCCTCACCCATCCCACTTGAGAAGAGGGCTATTTAAACACTTACATAGCTGCAGAGAAATCCCGCTTGGCTTCTGGAAGATCAGCTGGTAAAACTGACTAGGTGGGACTGGTAGTGGTGAATGCATGTAGGTGTGCTCCAGTATGTGTATGTGTGTGCATGTGTGTATCGTGTGCTGTGTATGTGTGTATGCATGTCTGTGTATGTGAGTGTATTGTGTGTATGTGTTTTTTGTGTGTATGTGCTGAGTATGCGCATACGTGTGTTGTGTGTATTGTGTGTTATGTATGTTTCTGTGTGTATGTGTGTTGTGTGTATTGTGTGTGCCTGTATGTATTGTGTGCATGGTAGTGTGTTGTGTATGTGTTTTTGTATGCACAGTATTGTATGTACATGTGTATATTGTGTTTTTTGTGTGTATGTGTACATATGGGTTGTGTGTTTTGTGTGTATACATGTATTGTGTTGTATATGTGTTTTTTGTATGTGTGTGCACACATGTGTGCACTGTGTGTTGTGTGTGTATGTGCACACACATGCAAGTATGAAGGTAGAGGACAGAGGTCAGCATCATTGCCGTTTGTCTTTCTCCCTATACCGAGAGCTTGCTGACTGGTTAGGCAGACTGACCGGCCATGAACTCCAGATCTTCTGTTCTGTGTCCCTAGCGCTAGGCTTGCAGGTGTGTGCACCACCACATCTGGCTTTTACAGGAGTTCTAGGAAGCAGAACTCTCAAGCCCTCAGGCTTGTATGGGAAGCACTTTACAGACAGCCATCTCCCCAAGCCTGCACCAATTACTAAGACCATACTCACCAACTGGGCCCTGCCAAAGACGGCTGGGCCTTGTGGCTCATGGTAAAATTGCCTCTCTTTTTTAAAATTATTTTTTCCAAGACAAAATTTCTCTGTGTATCTTTGGAACCCGTCCTGGCACTGGCTCTGTAGACCAGGCTGGCCTCAGACTCACAGAGATTCACCTGCCTTTGATCCCGAGTGCTGGGATCAGAGGTGTGTGCGCCACCACCTCCTGGCTCCAGCTGGTTCTTTAAACCAACATTCTGCCCTTTGGGCTTGTTTGCTCATGCACCTTGTGAGATGTTTATGTAACGACTGCCAGCCTCACCCAGCCAGGGTTCCCGACCTACCGCCCCTTCCCTGCCACCTCCAGTGGTACACTCCATCCCTACAGTCACCCCTGGCTTTATGCATTTATAGGCATGTGCTAAAACGTGTACTCTGGATACATTCTGTGGCTCTGATCTGGAGTAGTCACTCAACTGAGCCACCTCACCACCAACGTCATCTGGGCTGCCAGCCCTATCCTCTTTAGCCAAATTCTTTGTTTTTGTGGGCAGAATCTTACCCAGAACATACTAGGTGGGCTAGCCTGGCCTCAAATGTGCAGCAGCAATCCTGCCTCTGCTTCCTTAGAGCTGGGACTACAGGCATGTGCCATTTTGCTCGGAATTTCAGTCAAATTACTTTCTTGGATTCTAAGTACACTTGGGCACGTGAGATGGCTCAGTGGATAAAGATACTTGGCTGCTAACCCGTCAACTTGAATTTTATCCCAGGACCTTCATGATGGAACGAGAAAGCTGGCTTTTGCAAGTTGTTCTCTGACTTTCACACATGCACATAAATAAACAATATTTTAAGAAATGGACGTGCATGTATCTGCATGCATAATGCACATGCAGGGCCCACAGAGGCCAGAAGAGAGCACGGAGACACCGAAATTATTAGAGTTATAGGCTGTTGTGGGTCACCATGTGGGTTCTGGGGACAGAAATCATGCCTCTGCAAGAGCAGCAAATGCTTTCAAGCATCAAGCCATCTTTCGAGTCCCGCTCCATTTAATTACAGTTGCTTGCATGAATAGGGTGTTATTTATCAGAGCACAGCAACTTCTCAGCGGCTCCATTCAGTATTTATCATGCAGGGCAAACTTGTCTATTTTTGGCTGAGATAGAGTCTCAGGCTGTGGGCTACGCCGTCCCGGAACTCACTATGTAGTCAAAGCTCGCCCCATGTTTGTGGCAATTTCTTCGTCTCAGTCTCACAAGGGCTAGGATTGCAGGTATGAGACTCAGCAAAATGAACCATCTTAACCACCATGGGGCGCATCCGTGGCATCACACCAACAGCTATACTGTAGAGCAACCACGTCCGTCATCCAGAGAACTTGCCCATCATCCCAAACTGAAGATCTGCAGACATTGTATGGGAACTCTAAATGTTCCTTTCCCCTTTAAATTATTTTGGCAGTGCCAGGTATGGAACCCAGGACTTTACATATCTAAGAAAGTTCTCTCCCACACCACCTGGCCCTCTTTGTCTCATCCTTTAGCAACCTCCAGTCTTCCTATCTTGAGTCTAAATCTAGGACCGTGGTGCGAATGGCTACACAACAGCTGTCTTTGTGACTGACTTCTCTTAACACAGAGTCCTTGTGTCTTAGCCATGATGAACAGGCATCAAATTCCCTGTCTTGAAAAATGCCACTATAAACATGAACATACTAATTATCTCTTTGACATTTTTTCCCCCCAAACAGGGCTTACTGTGTAACCTCGGCTGTCCTGGAACTGTCAGCAGTCCTCAACCTGTAGGTCATGACCCCTTTGAGGTCCCACACGAGACATCCTGCATACCAGATGTTTACACTACGATTCATAGTAGTAGCAGGATTACAGTTATGGAGCAGCAATGAAATAATTTATGGTTGGGGGTCACCACAGCACGAGGAACTGCACTGAGGGGTCACAGCATTAGGATGGGTGAGAACCAAAGCTTTGATAAAGATAGTTGCCAAGCCAGGGATCCCAACTACTTTCAAGTGCTGCTGCTTCTCCGAGTAACATGTCAGAGAGTCAAGTTTATGTCTCAGGAGACGATCGGTAGGGACTTACCCAATTATACGCAGATTGGAGGCGAAATGGCGGAAGGCATAACACAGCTTCAACATCCCCGGCGTACTGAAGTTGTTCTTCACCAGGTTGAGGCTGGTGAGGTGCTGGTTGTAAGCGAGGGTCGACGACAGGGCCTCACAGCATTCGAAAGTCAGCCCACACGCCTCCAGCCTACCCGGAAGCCCAAGAAGAGCTTCAACCCAATGTTTAAAAAACGTGAGTGGGAAGCCGGGCGGTGGTGGTGACCCATGCCTTTAATGCCAGCTCTCGGGAGGCAGAGGCAGGCAGATCTGAGTTTGAGGCCAGCCTGGTCTATAGAGCAAGTTCTAGGATAGCCAAGGCTACACAGAGAAACTCTGTCTAGAAACCTCTCTCTTCCCCCCAAAATGATATTGCTCCAGAGACTCAAAGGATAGGGAAGTGCATGAAGGAGGCAGGATGTCTGGACATGCACATCCACGGACGCTGCATGGACCTGCTCTAGTGGGAGGACCCTAAACAGATAACCACGTCCAGGTCAAAGCTTGGTCAGGGACTATGTGGGACATGGAAGGCTGACAACTTTACAGTAAAGGGTTAGCATTCAAGGGAAATGGATAGACTAGAGATCAGCATATTAAATGAATTAAGTCAGCTTGGAAAAGACAAATATTGCATTGTTTTCTGTTCTCGGAGCCTAGATTATAAGTAGATACATGAAGTCATATACGCTGCTAAAGTAGCTGCGAAGCTGTCCAGGGCAATGAAGGGGACTATTGGGATGGGAGCCCATGTGAGAGGGGAAGGCTCGGAGGTGTGTGTGTGGGTCAAATGGTGTATGACATGGTCAAAGTAACTATATATATATATATATATATATTTGTATGAGAACATCCCTGTGAAATCCAACACTATCTAGTATGAATACATGGCAATAAAAAATTAGGGCTTTATCCCGAGAAGAGCAGCATGCCAGAGAATATCATTGACAAGGGCACTGGAAAGACAGCTTAACAGTTAAAAGCATTTGCTGCTCCTGCAGAGGACTGGGGCTTACTTCTCAGCACTCCCGTCGGGTGGCTTACAGCTGCCTGGAACGCCAGCTCCAGGAGAGCTGATGCCTTCCTTCTGGCCTCTGTAGACACAAACAAGCATGTGGCACAAATAAAGACAAGCAGGCACACACACCCGAGCACACATGGCAAATTCTAAATAAAAAGATTAAGCAGCCATGGAGAGCTTCCTCCTGTTTACCTGCACACTCAAAAGACTGAGACAGACACATAAGATCCAGGCCACGTGGGCTGCGCAGAAAACATCCACCTCTAAGGAAAGAAAATCAGTGGATCATGGTCTACCAGAGTGCTCTGGTATTTGAAAGGTCACACTGACTAGTTTTGTGTACGCACACATGTGCGTGTTTGCTGTGCACGTGTGGAGGTCAAGGGACAATCTTCTACGGTTAGTTCTTGCCTCTTTCTATTTGAATTCCAATGTCGGAACTCAGATTGTTGGGTGCCTTTACCTACTGAACCACATCACCGGCCCATATTCTAGTATTTAAAACAATTACTTTTTATTTACGTGTATCATGTGTGTCTGTGGGTGTGCACGTCTGTTAGGATCTCACAAAAACCTCACAATGTAACCCAGATTGGCCTCAAACTCAAGAAGATTCTCCTACTCCACCATATTGTGTGCTAGAACGACAGGTGTGAGCCACCGTATCTGGGTAGCACTCTGGTCAGGTGGTTGAGATTCTGAGAATAAAAGTCTTAACCACTGGTGTAACTGGTTGCTTTGGGTTCATGTTCCCCGCCAGAGTCTATGTGCAGCACCACCAAGGCCTTAGCTGTCTCTGTTTCCACCACACAATACCCAGTCCCCAGCATTGAGCCAATCACAGAGGGGAGGCTCAGTGAGAGTATCTGAGAGCTCCCACTGCTAGACCCTGACACCCATCACAACACCACCCTGGGGTCACGGCTCAGGTCCCTCCCACCACCTCCTCTGAGCTCAGCCCCTCAAAGAGGCGACCCTAAGAGATTACCCGAGTCTCCTCAGGGAGCTGTTACTCTGTTTCAGCCCCTTGCACAGGGTTATGACTCCGTTGTCACCCAGGTCGTTGTAGCCGAGGTCCAAGCTCTTCAAGTGCTGGTTCATGGTGATCATGCTGGCCAGATCCACACAGCAGTCCCCGGTAAGCCAGCACTCCACCAGTCTGCGAGGGACACGGGAAATCCACGTGCTCAGCGGGGAGGACTAGCACAGGAGCAATATTCAGAAACACTCGGAACGGCTGCCTTTATTTTCTCCTGAGAGGCTGTCTTGGATAAGGGGTCCCTGCCACCACGAGTGATGATCCTAAGCTTCATCCCCTGAGACTACATGGTCGAAGGTGAGAGCTGCTTTCTGCAAGCTGTCTTCTGACCTCCATGTGGGTACTGCTGCCCATAAAGGCCCTCACTCCAAATAAGAAAACAAACACATGCAATTTAAAGGGAGACAGCCTTTGCTGTGTATGGAGTATGCATGTGTGCATATGTGTGTAGGTGGGTAGGGGTGTATTCACACCTGTGCATGCCTGTGGAGAGTCCAGAGATTGACATCAGGCACACGCCTCTATTTCCCTATGCTTTAAACTTGTCATTTTAGGAGACTTGCTGGCCAGTGATCTCCTGGGATCTGCTTAGCCGCCTCCTCCCTTAGTGTTGGGGTTATAAGCACATGCAGGGGACACCTAAGTGAGCTCTGCAAATCTGAATGCAGGTTTTCATGTTTGCTAGGCAGGCCCCATCCCCATGAGACAGCTTTCTATCTGTTCTCACAAAGGGCGCAGAGTGGGTAGCACGTTAGCCTCATGAATGGCGCAGAGTGGGTAGCAGTGGAGGGGAACCTGCAGCAGGTATGGATGAGTTGAGGCATCTTTGGAAAAATAACTGTGCCAGACTGGGAGGCGTGGCTCAGTGGTAGAGTACCTGGCTAAGATCCCCCAGTAAGGGGTGCAGCTCAGTTATAGATCACTTGGCTAAGATCCCCCAGTAAAGGGCTGGGGGCGTGGCTCAGTGTTAGAGCCCCTGCCTAGAATCCCCCAGTGAGGGACTGGGTGTGACTCAGTGGTAGAGCCCCTGCCTAGAATCCCCCAGTGAGGGGCTGGGGGCATGGCTCAGTGTTAGAGTGCACATACAAAGATCTTGGTTCCATTCCTGGAGTACTTCAAACAGAAACAACAAAAAAACAAAAACCAAAACCAAACAGACAAAACAAAACAAAACCCAACCAACCAAAAATCACCAAACCAAATCATCTCTGAAGAAATGAACAAACTTCTAGGGGTCAAGGGTGACCCTGAACGCGTAGTCCTGCCTTGGGGCTCCTGTCACTTTCCCCAGCCGGTGTGACTGCAGAGGACTGAGCACTTGACCTTAGTCTCGTGTCTCCGTGTCCACCTCTCTTGCCGTCTAGAAACCTGGGTGGCAGAGACGACGTTAGCCACCCCTGCTACTCACTCCAGCTCTTGCAGGTGACAAGTCGGCTCCTTTATAGCCTCGCACAGAAACTTCACGCCGTCATCCGCCACTGGGTTCTTGGTCAGGCTCAGGTGCGTCAGCGTTCTGTTGTTGATCAGCGTCAGCGCCAGGAAACCACAGGCGTCTCCTTTGAGGTCGCACTGGTTCAGTCTACGGGGACACAAAGGGGAAGAGGATGGACAGGCACTGCACACACAGGGTACACATTGACCACTGCTGTGAGACTTAAGTGGTGGGTGGTTAAAGACCCTGGCAGTTACTGGGATGCTTATTGGCACTGGATACACTCGAAGCGAGAGCACCAACCGAGCTGGCAGGATGGCTTAACAGGTAAGAGCGCTTCTCGTTAAGCCTCAGAACTTGAACCTCCCATTCTCTGGGAACAACATGGTGGGAGAAGATTACTGACTCCTAGCTTCTCTGTCACCCATATGCATACTGTGGCCGGTGTGTGTGTATGTGTATTTGTGTGTAGGTGTGTGTGTGTGTGTATGTGTGTGTGCATGTGTGTGTAAGCATGTGTGCGCACACACACGTGTGCACAGATTCTCCAAACCTATTTCTCCTGTATTTTAATAGAATTTCAAACATTTTAAGTCACACTTTACGTTTGTGTGTGAGACTGCACATATGCTATGGTGTGTGAATGGAGGTCAGGAGAGCTGATGAAGCTGGCTCTCTCCTTTCACCGTAATAGGTCCCCGGGGTCAAACTCACACTGTCAGACTTGACAGCAAGCACCTTTGCCTACTGAGGCATATCTTGATGGCACTAGTTTATATTTTTAAGACAGAGTCTTCAGTAGGCCAGGCTGGCTGGGAACTCCTTTTGTAGGTGAGGATAACCCAGAATATTCCTGCCTCTGCGTCCTGAATATTGTAGTTATAAGGTAAAACACCACCTCACCATGCTCGGGTTATCTTAACACACTTCCTGGTTTATGATAGACACACGTATATGTTTTCAGATTGTATTTACTCTGCGTGACAGTGAGTGTATATCGCAGTGTGTGTGTGTGTGTGTGTGTGTCTCAGAGGACAGACAGACACTTGGATGTGACACTTGGCTCTCTCCACCGCCATTAGGCATGGCAGCCAGCTCCTTCACCTGCTGCCACACCCCATATATGTTTTGTTCACACGATGTTACCAGTGGACCGACTGTTCAGAGAGAATAAACAGCAAGACGCCAGCCCCTAGTAACCAGAGTAAACAAACAGCATTGATTCGAGTAACAAGAATCTCTCACTCTGCTAGGCCAAGATTTCTGGCTGAAGATAACAGAGGCTGACGAAATTACATGGAAACATGGCCTGACAGCAGTCATGGGGAAGTCTGTTCCTACTGCAACCCGCATGTGGCCTTCTAGGAGTTGCCAATCCCATACATCTGTGACCTTAGCCTGAGTCCTCTACATCCACCTAAAACAGTATTTTCATGGGTGTGTCATGTATGTGCGTGTGTGGCGGCCATGGATCTGCTCCTCATGAGTTATCCACTTTCATTTCTAAAGATTTTTAGTTTATATGTGAAAGTGTTTGGATGCAGTATGTTTACTGTATGAAGTACACATGGAGGCCACAAGAGGGCATGAGATCCCTGGAACTGGAGTTATGGATGGTTGTGAGCCTCCATCTGGGTGCTAGGAACCGAACCTGGGTCTTCTACAAAATCAGCCAGTGCGCTTAACTGCTGAGCCATCTCTCAGCCCAACCCTAGTTTGTTTCTTGAGACAAGGCCTCTAACTGGCTGCCTAGCCAGCCCCAAGCTGTGCCTGTCTCCTGCTCCCCAGCACTGGGATTAGACGGGTGTACCAACCACCTGTTTTAATTATCAGGCGAGTTCAGGGGATCCCAAGTGAGGTCTTCATGCATCTGTGGCAGGTGCTTTACCACTGAGCTGTCCGCTCAGCTTCCCTGGAAACCCCAATCAGTTCTCATACACAGACTCTCAGCTCTGTAGAAACAGACACCGCAGGCCCTTTCCAACACTGTATTACCGGTAACTAACACCAGAGTCCTACACATACTGGGTGTGCTGGGTTGAATATAAAATATCTACCTAAGGTAGATATTGGTTCCCAGTTGGGGGCGCTCTTTAGAGAGGTGGTGGCCTTACTGGAGGAAGCATGTCACTGGTGGTGGGCTGTGAGCCCCCTCACTTCCTGCTCTGCTTCCCATGAGTGTATAAAAACCTGCCCAGCTGTTTTTCCTGTTCCGCCATTTTGTTTTTCCTGACCGTTGCTAAGCCACCCCCACTATGCTGGACTCTATCCCTCTGGAACAACAAGCTAAAATAAATTCCTTGAAGTTGCTTTCTGCTGGGGTGTTATAACACATTTCCCACCCACACACTGTCTCTCTGGACACCGCCCGTCACTCCCTTTGAGAACTGAGAAAGGAGCCAGACTCACATGAGCCGCTGGAGAACGCACCGCGGGCCTTTCATGAACTGGCACAGCAGTCTCACGCCTTCGGTCCTTAGGCTGTTGTTGGACAGACACAGGTGGGTCAAGGTCAGGTTGCCGGAAAGGGCTGAGACCAGGCCGTGGCAGCTGACCAGGCTGAGTTCACAGCTGTCCAGTCTGCAAGAAGAGCCCCCCCCAGAGGAAACAATGAGGCCCGTTCTTCCGGTTTCCTCCCAACACTCACACCATCGTTTACCACAGCACTACCCAGGACGACTAGCTATGGAGCCAACTACAGTGTTCAACTGCAGAGCAGCTGACACGGAAAACGTGCGTGCAGGCAGCGGGGCATTTTCACCATAAAGAAGAATGAAGTTGCGTTGTTTGTAGGAAAACGGAGGCAACCACAGACAGGTGTACTAAGTGAACTAACCCAATTTCATTTGTGGTTTCTAGATCTAAATTAAAAAAAAATTATAAGTGTGTGTATATGTGCACGCTGTCTGGGTTCCCAAGGAGGCCAGGCGAAGGCATTAGATTCTCTGGAGCTGGAGCTAGAGGCACCTGGGAGATGCCCAGTGTGGGTGCTGGAACGGAACCCAGGTCCTCTGGAAGAGCAACGATGTTTAGCTGCTGAGCCACCTCTCCAGCCCCACACCTTGGTTGTTTTGAGACACGGTTTCTCTGTCCAGTTGTCCTGGAACTCACTCTGAAGACCAGGCTGGCTTTGAACTCACAGAGATCCGCCTGCCTCTGCCTTCCAAGTACTGGCAGCATCACACTTTAAAGATTTTTTTTTAAAAAAGAATTACATATTTTTATGAGTAATAAATTAATAGTGTTTTGCCTGCATGTATGTCTGTGTGAGGGTGCCAGATCCCCTGGAACTGGAGCTGTAGACAGCTGTGAGCTGCCATGTGGGTGCTGGGAATTGAACCCAGGTCCTTTGTTAGAACAGTCAGGGCTCTTAGCTGCTGAGCCATCTCTCCAGCCACCTCATACTTTTTAAAAGTACCTTTTACTTATTGATTACGTGCATGTATAGGGGCACAGTGTGTTAGTTAGCGGGAAACTGAAAACAGTCAGTTTACTCTTTTACCACGTGGCTTCAAGGACTGGGCTAAGATCACTAAGGCTTGGTGGCAACCTCACCAGCCAGCCCAAGATTTTATTTTGTGTGTGTAGATACACACAACCGTGTGTGTATAAATATCATGAGAAGAGAAATGGTCCAGGAGGACCAGCGTTGGCTATGGGTGAGAAAATATATGGGAGTCAGGGTGTGGAGACGCTGCAGACAGTATATCCAGGTGTGGGGTCTGGAGGACCGGCTCAGTGGTTAGAGCGCTGCTGATCTTCCAGAGGACCCTAGTACAGGCTCCAGCATCTGGATAGATGGCTCCCAACCACCTGTAACTCCAGCTCCTGGGGATCTGATGCTCTCTCCTGTCCTCCGTAGGTACTGCCCTAACATGCAGATACCTACAAGATAAAGTAATTCTCAGTATATACATGTACAAAAAATTTAAAAAATTTCCTCTCCTCTCATCCCCTGGGTTTTGTCTGTATGTGTGAGGGCATGTGTGTGTCATGGCTCTCCTCTCATCCCTTGGGTTTTGTCTGTATGTGTGAGAGCATGTGTGCGCCTTGGCTTTCACGTGAAGTGCAGAGGACAACTTGGCGGCTGCCCATTTTCTTTTCGCTATATGGCTACTTGCTCTGGGGATACTGTCTCTGACTCCTTAGTGCTGTGTAATCCTTCAGGTCTATCTGGATTTACGTGGGTTCTGGGGAACTGAACTCTGGTCCCCATGCTTGCTCTACATGCTTCTTACCCACAGATCTACCTGACCAGCACACCTATTTCCTGTGTGTGTGTGTGTCTGTGTGTCTGTGTGTGTGTGTAGCTCAGGCCTCCCTAGACTTGCTATGGCCCTTCTGTCTTTGCCTCCTGGGTACTGGGATTACAGTCGTATACAACCAGACCCCCTGTACCAACCATGCCCCATGTTCTGTTTTGGGCTTGGGCTTGGCCAGGCAAGAAGGATGTCACTAGTCACTGAATGAAGAGATCATCTCTAACCATGGAGTCAAGTGTGAACTAACTCACTTGGCTCATGTAAGCCTCACGCTCCAAAGGCAATCTGTCAGTACACAGGTCCTGGGGCTGATTCCTATTACTCTCCTTTTGCACAGGAAGGGGTATGATTGAGTGAACGGGGTCTCTCTGATGCCCCACACCAGGGCTTTCCTGTGAGGCCTTAGAGTGCAACATCTGCCACTCCACCCGTCTCCCAGACATCTGGGCTTGACAGTCAGAGAGCGAGTGGGACTCACATCAGCTTTTCCAGTGCACACCTGGAGCTACTCAAGGCCCCGCAGAGCTGCCCCATGCTCTTTTCTGTCACCCGATTTCTTGCCAGGCTGAGCGACTTCAGGCTGGTGGATGAGAGAAGGAGCCCGGAGATCATGCTGTAAGAAGCGGAGGTCAGCTCGCAGGAATCCAGTCTGCAGAGACAAATGATAGCCTGAGATATTTTCTCATCCCTCCTGAGTAACCCAGGGTCACACACTCTTGACTCAGCTACTTAGGAACTGGAGGTGGGTGCACACAGATAGCTTCCCCTTTCCTTTTCCCTATAGTAGCCCGGCAATGCTTTTACCCAGCACCCCATACCTCACAGATACAATAAGTTATTGATGATTTGCTAAATGAAAGAAAGTGCTGGGCTGGTGAGAATGCTTGGGGGTCAAGGAGCTTGCCGCCAAGACCGAGACCCGAGTTTGATCCTGGGACTCATACAGTGGAAGGAGAGAACCCATTCCCACAAGTTGTTCTCTGACCACCCACACAATGGCACGAGCACACACATATGCACACGCGCACACACAAATTTAGTAAACACAATCCAGTGCAAAAGAACGAAAGTGGCAACTCCTCGGCATGACTTGACAGGTGGCCCATGTCAGTTCTAGCTCAGAAAGTTCACCGTGGTCACATAGCCACTCAAAGAAAACCCCAGATGTTGCACATGACCCCTTCTTTTCCTCTGGAGACAAAGCCTCACGTAGCTCAGGTTGGCCTCAAAATCGCTAAGTAGCCTAGGATGATCCTGAGCTGCTTTTCCTGCCTCTACCTCTTGAGTGCTGGGATGTCAAGGTAGTGATGGTTCAAACTGAAGTGACACTTCCTGCATGTTGGACAAACCCTTCAACAACCGAGCGACACCCGCAGATTTCCCCACACCGCTTTTCTAGAGACAGGGTCTTGCTAGGCAAACCAGGCTGGCCTCTGAAGCTCACCGACCATGGTTCCAGGTACACCCTCCCCAGCATGCAGTATTTGCTTTCATTCTTTTCTCACATATATTTAATGTGTGTGTGCACATGTGTTACAGTGTACCTGGGGAGGTCAGGGGACAGTCATTTATCTCTCCCCCCCATCAACTAGGCTCTGGGGATGGACCTCAGGTCACCAGGCTTAGTGACAATCTCTTTTATCCACTGGGCCATCTCACTGGTCCTGTTTAATTTTTACAAAACACTAAAGTGTTTCACTGTGGCATTTATACCTTAAAACCTACTATTTGAGATGCTCCCTCTGCTGGCACACAGTCCGTTCTTTTTCTCAGTTCTCCCAGCGAGCGTGTTGCCAAATCAGTACGGCCACGTCTCTCGAGTCCTCTATTGAAACTTTCTGGAGACTACTCAAGCTTCTCAAGTGAAAGCCACACCTTTGATAACCAGAACCGAAACTCACCGCAAAGTCTCCAGGGAGCAGTTAGGGTGTCTCAGTGCTTCACAGACTAGCTTGACATCGTCACCCTTCAGGAGCTTATTCCCCAGATTGAGGTATTTTAAATTCCGATTGCCAATGAGGGTCATCCAGAGATACCGAAGGCCAGCGGCTATCTCTGCACCCTTAAGACTGCAGAAAAGGAAGAGAGATGAGGAATACAGTCACATCCTAATCCTTTTTTCTCTGAAATTATAGCATGTTTGCTCATTGTGTGAAGACAGATTACTGTGATTGGTTTACTAAAGAGTTGAATGGCCAATGGCTACGCAGAAGGTATAGGCGGGACTTCCGGGCAGGGAGAAAGGAAGTAGATGAATCCAGGTGCTCGTCAGACACCAACAGGGCTTGAAGGGAGTCAGAGGTACAGAGTGAAAAAAAAAGGTAGAAAGCCACGAGGCAAAATGCAGACGACTAGAAATGGGTTAAGTTCTGGGAGCTGGTGGGACAGAGAGACTCACTGCAGCCTTACCCTTCTACACCAGTTCTCTAAGCTGGAAACTCTTATTGTTTCTGAGCGTCTACACAGCCTTGTGCTGACCTTCGTCCTGCTTCCACCTCTCAAGTTCTGGGATTACAACCCTGTGCTATAGCACTCCAATTAATTTTTTTCTTTTTAGAGACGGGCCTAATTTATCCCAAACTGGTCTCACAAACTCACTCTGTAGCCTTGTTTCCTCAGTGATGCAGCGTGAAAGTTACAAAGCGAAACAATCTTTCTTCCCCAGGGTACTTTTGGTTGTCTCATTTGGGGTTTCTGTTACTGTGATAAAAATACCATGACCAGAAGCAGCTTTGGGAGGAAAGGGTTTAACTCATCTTACAGCTTGTAGAGACCGTCTAGGGAGGTCAGGGCAGGAACTCAAGGCATTCGCTAGCCAACAAGAACTGGAACTTGCCTCAAAAGTCCATGTCATGTGGCTTTTCCCTGGGTTGCGAGCGTAAGTTAAGGAGTGGGTTGTGTTTTTTGGTTTTTTTTTTTTTTTTGTCTAAAGTAGAAATGATGTTTATTCTCCTACCTCAAGATCTGTGGCATCTGTAGCAGGCTCTGAATTTTGTTATTGTGAGAGCATGGGGCTGCCCCTGAAGGCCAGTCCCGTGCAGGGCCAGCCTCCCCACAGCTCTCACTGGGAGAGTTTAGAAGCTGTCTGGGTGGTGACAGCCTTCAGCTGAAGGTACCTGGTCCTGAAGGCTCCTTGTTACATATGCACTGCTGAACTAAATCACCATAATGTGAAACTTCTCACTATCCTAATGGCTCACAAAGTCAGACCTTTCCTTTGGTCTGGGGATTTGCTGGAGAGAACTGACAAAGGGTGCTTTCTGACTCAACCCAGCACTCCTCCTGTGATGACTTGAGCATTCTCATTCTCTCTCTCTCTCTCTCTCTCTCTCTCTCTCTCTCACACACACACACACACACTCACACACACACACACCTTTTTGAGACAGAGTTCCTCAGTGTAGCCCTGGCTATCTTAGAACTTGCTTTGCAGACCAGGCTGGCCTTGAACTCAGAGGTCTGCCTGTCTCTGCCTCCTGAGTGCTGGGATTAATATTCACACTCTTAATTTTTTTTAAAGATTTACTTATTATTTATACAGTGTTCTGCCTGTACATATGTCTGCAGGTCAGAAGAGGGCATCCGATCTCATTACAGATGGTTGTGAGCTACCATGTGGGTGCTGGGAACTGAACTCGGGACCTCTGGAAGAGCAGCCAGTGCTCTTCACCACTGAGTCATCTCTCCAGTCCCCGTGTTGTGCTCCTGCATGAGTGTGTGTACGCCACGCAGGTGCAGGAGCCTGTGGAGGTGGCAGGAGGGTTGGATCCCCTGGGTCTGGGGTTACAGATGTTGTGGTCGCTGTGCAGACGCCAGGAACAGAGCCCGAGTCCTTGGCAAGAGAAGCCCTCCAGCCCGCTGCCTTGCGCAGTCAGCTCTGCAGTCTCTGAAGGGACACCCGCCCCTCCCCCCCAAGGCCCCATCATGTGTAGATCTTTCTATACCGTATCGTTTCTATAAATTCTGCTTTTCCACTTAAAGCCAATTTCCGAAGGGATTACAAGTCCATTTCTTTCACAGACTGACTGTTGTTACTCCTGGTATGTTTAACAATTAGCTGCACGATATTCACTAGCTTAAAGGTATCAAAGGGTAATGAGAGCTATGTAATGCATGCACCTTGACCTATTACTTCATATTCGATTACCAGCCCCCAAAGTCCTCTCATTCTTTCTTTACTAACCAACTCCTATGCATCCTTCAGAACCCACAGTAATTAAGCCTGCCTCAAACCTATGCACCTCCTGTGGTCGGATGGTTGTTAGCAAGTCTTACAGTGCACGGCTCAGCAGCAAAGGGGGGGCAGTGGCACGGGTGGCACCACTGTCTGCAGAGAGGCCAGCAGCCAGCAGTTTGGCTGCGCCCCTAGGTGCTCCCCCCCATTCCCTGGGTGCCTGGATCTGGATCTCACTGCTGATAGCCAGCCACCAGTCTTCAAGGTCTTTCCTGGAAACACCACTGAGGATTACAATCTGATTGTTATTGAGCGTGGTGCTGCTGCAGCAGCTGCTGGTCAGGCTGGGACTGTTCCCCCAGGGGCTCCTGGCACCCTACCCCTGCCGGGCATGGCCATTGTCAAGGTGAGCCTGTCTTCCATTACAGGACGGTGACACCTCTTAGCACAGATTTGGTAACAGCCCTTCAACTGTCTTACAGGAAGAAGAGACAGAAGCTGCTATTGGAGCCCCACCTAATGCCACTGAGGGTCCTGAGACCAAGCCTGTGTTGATGACTCTGGCTGAAGGCCCCGGGCCTGAGGGACCCCGTCTGGCTTCACCTAGTGGCCGTACTAGCTCAGGCCTGGAAGTGGTGGCTCCTGAGGGTACCTCAGTCCCAGTAGGAGGACCAGGTATCCTGGATGACAGTGCCACTATCTGCCGTGTCTGCCAGAAGCCAGGTGACCTGGTCATGTGCAACCAGTGCGAGTTTTGCTTCCATCTGGATTGCCACCTCCCTGCCCTGCAGGATGTTCCAGGGTATGTGTGAGGCTGGGCAGGATCAAGATAGATCATGGGGAGCTGGGTGTTTGTCATCACTAACGTCTGTTCTTCACCCTAGGGAAGAGTGGAGTTGCTCACTCTGCCACGTGATCCCTGATCTAAAGGAGGAAGATGGAAGCCTTAGCCTGGATGGATCAGATAACGCTGGTGTGGTAGCTAAGCTCTCACCAGTCAACCAGCGGGTAAGGGCCGGATGCTTAGATGTTGGGTGGCCCAGTGGCTGAAGCCCCCTCCATGCTTTAACTGCCATCTCTTGTGCTGTCTAGAAATGTGAGCGCGTCCTTCTGGCCCTGTTCTGCCATGAACCCTGCCGCCCCTTGCACCAGCTGGCTACCGATTCTACATTCTCCATGGTGAGTTCCAGAACGTCGGAGAGGTTGGCAATGTCGAGAAGAGGTGGGGTGTCCCCTCATGCCAATGTGTCTCCCTGCAGGAGCAGCCTGGTGGTACCCTAGACCTGACCCTGATACGTGCTCGCCTTCAAGAGAAGCTGTCACCCCCTTATAGTTCTCCCCAGGAGTTTGCCCAAGAGGTGGGCCACATGTTCAAGCAGTTCAACAAGCTGACTGAGGTGAGCCTGCAGAATGAAGAAGGGAGGGTAGGGGCGGGGGAGGAAAAAGCCAGGACCTCCTCACCGACTGTACTCTTAATCAGTCCAGGACAAGGTGGATGTGCAGTCCATCATCGGCCTGCAGCGCTTCTTTGAGACGCGCATGAATGATGCCTTTGGTGACACCAAGTTTTCTGCTGTGCTGGTAGAGCCACCACCACTGAACCTTCCCAGTGCTAGCCTAAGTTCTCAGGAGCTGTCTGGTGGCCCTGGTGATGGTCCCTGAAGCTGGGGAGCTCTTGTAGTCAGCCCAGTCAAGCTCTGGTCTCTGTCCTTTTACCCCATCCCCTCTCCTCCTTTGGTGGCCTGACTCCTGCTCTTGGTGGCCGTGTCCTCCAGTCCCTCTTCACAAAATGGTTTTTACTTCTGTGGATTTAATAAAAACTTCACCAAATTAAAAAAAAAACAACAAACCTTATGCACCTTTTTATGAGTTTTTTTTCCAGTCAGCTCCCGTCCTGTGTTTCTGGAAACTTGTTTCATGCATCCTGTATAGTGCTCGTCCTCCCAGGGTTTATAGATGGACCCTGTCTAGGCAGGAGAAGCCTGCCAAGGGAAGGCCTGTCTTGTAGCCGGCTGGGTGGCACTTACATTAGATTCTGTATATTACAGGCTGGATTCCTCAGTTTGAGGCACAGTATCTTCATGGCCCATTCGTTCAGGCCACTGCTACCCAGATCCAGCTTCTTCAGTCTTGGATGCGTGCTGAGTACTGAGCAGAAATCCTCCCACAGCTCCATGATGAGGGACTTACATGTTGTCCTGTGTCAGCAAGGAGAAAACAGAAGGATTGAACAGACTGACATCCCCTGGCGGGTACGCTAGAGTGATCAGGAGCCTCACAGCCCTCCCTGTCACAGACGACTTAAAAGTCTTGCACTCCCTAGTGGTAAAATGGTGCAGCTGCATGGTCATGCCATTAAAAAGATTTTTTTTTTAAAGATCTTATTTGAAAAATTACATGCACGCGTGCATGTGTATGTGTGTCTATGGATGGGTATGTACATGTGTGAGTAGATGTGCCCATGGAGGCCAGAAGATGGCATCAGATCTTCCTGGAGCTGGAGTTATTGGCAGTTATGAGCCACTCAATGTGGTGTTAGGAAACACGTTCTAAAACACGTTAAAAGCAGGTGCTCTTTAACTGCTGAGCCATCTCTCTAGCCTGGATTTGTTTTAAAGTCTGGAGATGATACGATCATCATTTCATCTCTTGGGTTAGGTATTTCCACTTCCAGTTAGCTATGGCAATTAACGGAACAGCCAGGTATACGGCAATGGAACTACTGATACTCCTCAGTGGCAGCAGAGGAAGACTACAGGACCCTTGTCCTGGGGTGCTAGCCCAGCTCTTACTTCCTCTCCTCCCTCAGCTGCAAGTAATTTGGGAGGGTGCCAGACTATATGTGGAAATAAATGGTTAACTAAAAACACAACTCCATGACACAGTTTCCCATGAGGCCGTTGTCTGCATGAGGGAGACTTTATTAGGATGCTGTTGCTTTGAGTTACCCATGTTTCTGGAAGCAACCCCAATAAACTTGCTGTTTCACCAAAATAGTTTTGGTAGAATAACTCTAGGCTTTTGTTGGTTTGGTGGGGTGAGTAGAGGTTTGCTTGCGTCTCTCTAGGAAAACATTACAGAGCAAGCTACTACGCGAAGTAAACAGGGACCTCTAGAAGGAAGACATGGTACAGGAGCCCCATGTTGGCGTATGGTTACAACACAGTCCAGCCCCTTTAAGACATTCTTGGGAACTCCAGACCTCACAGGTCTAAAGAGACCAGATGTGCCTTCCTGCGCACATCTCTAGAAAAGTCATAGCCTGTGCTGTGACTCGCGCCAGCTCTCGACTTATGATCCCTGGCTCCCCCAGGCTTTGTGCCACGTGTCTGTGGCAAGTGCAGTAAGCTATAAGCAGAAACAGACGCAAAGAGGGCCATCAGCTGAGGCAGAGTGAGAGCACTGTGCTCTGCACTTCTCACTCGTGCATCTGGCTTTAGGTGGCGGAGAGTGATGTGCGTTTACAGGGAACAGTAAGACAAGAAGGATTATTGGAACAGACTACATGCAAATGGTGAATGGCTCATGTAGGCATGTGGACTCGGAAACAGTCAAATGCCAGCCGCTGAGATGGTTGAGTGGGTAAAGATGCTTGCTGAACATGCTTCGTGACTTGAGCTCAATTCCCGAGACCCGTGCGGTGGAAGGAGTGGACATGTGACTGCTGGTTGTACTCCTCTGACCGCCACATGTGTGTTGTGACATGCATGCACACGTACACAATAAACAAATAAATACAGCTAAAAAACATCCCTAGAAGTGGAGAGTAGCGGAGTCACCAGAGACTGGTAGGAGGAGGAGAGGAAGGAAAGCTGGTCAAAGGTCACAAAATCTCAATTAAGAGGAATCAACGTAGGAGATCATTTGCGCATCATGGCTTACTATAATATTGTGTTGCACATCTAAAAACTGCTAAAGTGATCCTAAAACCTTGAGCATCCAATCTTCCTGTAGCCAGAGATGAAGATATTTAAAAAAATTCAGTGTTTATTTTGATTTATGTGTGTGCCTTACGTGCATATAAATGCAGGTGTCCTGAGAAGGTCAGAAGAAGGTGCTGGAGCCCTGGGCCTGGAGCTGGAGCTGGAGCTGGAGGCAGCTGTGAACCACCTTACCTGGGTGCTCGGAACTAAACTCCAGTCCTCTGGAAGAGCAGCAGCAACCTCTGAGCCCTCTCTCCAACCTAGCTACTTCCATCCATTCATCTGTCCATCAATCAGACCCCAAGAAACTGCCAATCTCTCAGGAATCTCACCCTGGGAGAAGGAAAAGGCTGGAGCCTGGCACTGGCTTCCCAGAAAAAGATTCCACACAGAGCAACCCACCTTGTTGGAGAGACTGAGGCAAGGCCACGAGTCATTGGTAGGCATGGATTTTGCCTTGATCAGAACCATTTAGATGTGCATGTCCTGCACCTTTACCTCACTGCAGGATCCAAAGATGGGCTATGCGGAGGGGCATCAATAGAGACCTACTGATTTTTGTCCCTTTTTTAAAAATGTGGCAGCACTAAACAATCTTTTTTTCTGCATTTTACTATTAGTTTGGCAGTTCTAATTGGCTTACGGGTGGAAGCTGGGTTTGCGGGTGTGCACCACATCCCACCCAGTCTCTGCAGTGCTGGGGATTGAACCTTGGGCTTCATTCATGCTAGGCAAACAACCTCCCGAGATCTGTCTACCAACTGAGCTATCCCCCAGCATTGGACTCAGTGTTTTAAAGGGCTTATCCAGCCGCTAATGATGAACTAGACTTGCCAGGTCCTGTTAGTAAGTGAAGGACCAGGGGCCAGAACTGACCACCCATACATGAGCCCAAATGGTGAGACCCTTTAAGAGCCATCGGATACCCTAAATATATCTGAACGCCATGTCTTAGCCCAATAACATACAAAATTCACTAACTGACTTAGAATAAAAATCATCCGATACTCACTGCGGGAGAGTAACGGGGCACAGCTCAACATTCTTAACCACTAACAAAATGTCTCTGACATCCACCCGGAGTGTCTTCAAGTTCTGACAGTGCTGGAGACAGTAGGAAGATACCATTAAGTCCATCTTCTGGTTAATCTGAAGCCACACTTCTTGGAAGCTATTCAGAGCCCAGTAAACAAATTCTTCATCCTGAGACTCAAAGAGATAGTAGAAGGCATCCAGAACATCCGCTGGGCTGGTGGCGCTGACCTGCTGACCTAGTACAAAGACCCAATGCTGGAGCCTCTGCTTCACAGCAGAGGACACAGGACATCCAAGCAAGGCCTCCAGGGTCCTCATTGTGTCCTTGTTCATGAGGCCAAATAAGAAACGCTTCATCCCAAGGAGGTGAGTGTTGAAGTTGGTTCGTTCCAGCTTCATGATGCTTCTCTTCGGGTTTTCAATAAACAAACAGTGCCCATTCCATTTCTTCAGCCCCTTTAAAAGGTAGTATAAGGCGGCACAGAAATCCTGCAGGCTGAGGTGGAAGAAAACGTAATGCTGCTTGGTGCTGTCGTCAACCTGGAGAAGGATGTTCATGTGAAAGAGGGCTGAGATGGCAGCCTCCTCCAGGCCGTAGTTCTGCAGGTCATCATCATAGAACACCGACCTCATGTTCCACACCCCCTCTGCTGCCATGCTGCACAGACCCATCAAGACCACCTGCTCTCTGTGACTGAGGCAACTCCGAAAAGGCTCTCTTGGGGTGAGCTGGTGGAACACCAAGGTGGCATACAAACTGGTAAGAGTCCAACAGACTGGGGTGCCTCTCTCTCCCAGCTTCTCCTGTAGCTGTAGAGCCTCACAGACCAGCGAGCATACGGAGGGGACTTGACACTGGTCAAATATCTGGTCGTTCTCGATCACAGAACGGACCACGTGCTTTCTTTGCTGGTCATCAGAGATATTCTCAAGGAGTAGCTCAGTCCTCCTTGTTGCCGACAGGCCTCTGACCAATATGTAGAGGGGGGACACCGTCAATGACTTGAGCTTTTCTAGGCCCGTGTCTCTGGTGGTGATTATGAGACAGGATTGGGGTAGGAGGACCTTCATCAGGAGGCTGTACATCAGAATATATATGGGCTGCTCATCCTCCCAGTCTCCAGAGTGCCTCATGTCATCCTGCAGGAGGGCCAAGTCCAGATCGTCAAAACCATCCAGGACAAACAAGAGTCTTTCAGGTTTGGACATGATCTTTGTCATTGCAGCCTGCAAGTACGGCCACTTCTTGGAAATCAGCTCTGCCAAACTGCTCTTCTCTGTCCATTTTATTTCTCTAACAGAGAAGAAGAAGGCATAGGACATGTCTTGGTAGAGTTTACCCTGTGCCCATCCCAGAATGATACTTCTGGCCAAAGCTGACTTTCCAACTCCTGGTTTTCCATGTAAGATAACAGTATGAGGCCAGAAGGCTTTCTGGTACGACTTGAAAGCCTTGAGCAGCACCTGCATCTCTGGGCTGTCATAGTGTACTTCCACACGTGTGTCAAACTTGGCTATCACGTGGGCCTTATAGCTATGCAGGTCACCTAGAAGGTATGAGGTCAGGGAAGAGAGCAGAAGAAAAAAAATTCGAAAAACTTATTTGTAGTTGAAACTGACATGTATATCTTCAAGATAAGTCTAACAATGGCCTACAACATCTCAAAAATAGAGGAGAGGAACCTGAAGGAACTTACAGTAAAAATAAAATCTCTAATTTTGATCAGGGTAGGTAATTACTCTCAGCTGTGTTTAGAACACATCAAATAAGCTTGTGCTTGTATCCAGATAGCTGGAATTATGGGTTATTTTGAATGACTCATAAATTACCACCCAACATAAATTGCCGTGAGCCACATGGCTCTGTCCATGATGTTCACCCCCAGGGATCACAAGGAAGGTTCAGGTGAACACACAAGTGACACCAGGACCCCACCTCCTCTCTTAATGCCCTTATCATTGGCCACAGACATTTTCTTCACCTTGTTCACTTTCGTCTGCCTCGGAATCTTGTTCCTCAGCTTGAAAGAACTCTGTAAAAGGGACAGAACAAAACTGATGTAGAATTCCCCTCTGTATGCCGTGATTACCACTGATTAATAAAGAACTGCTTTGAGCCTATAGCAGAGCAGGGTAGAACAGAGCTAGGCAGAGCTAAACTGAATGCTGGGAGAAAGAAGGTGGAGTTAGTGGGAAACCATGTAGCCCCTCTGGAGACAGATGCCAGAACTTTACCCAGTAAGCCACAGCCTCATGGTGATACACAGATTACTGGAGATGGGTTAATTTAAGATATGCGTTGGGCTGGAGAGATGGCTCAGTGGTTAAGAGCACCGCCTGCTCTTCCAAAGGGCCTGAGTTCAATTCCCAGCAACCACATGGTGGCTCACAACCATCTGTAATGAGATCTGGTGCTCTCTTCTGGCCTGCAGGCAGAGTACTGAGAATACTGTATACAAAATAAATCTTTTTTTAAAAAAAGATATACGTTATCCAGAAATACACTTATGATGTGGGAGTCCCTCTGTGTGTTGCTTGTATTGGTTAATGAATAAATAAAACTGCTTTGGCCTTATAGGGAAGAACTTAGGTAGGCAGAGAAGACAGAATTGAATTCTGGGAGGAAGAAAGCAGAGTCAGAGAGACACCATGGAGCCGCCAGAATCAGACATGCTGAATCTTCCTGGTAAGCCACTGCCATGTGGTAATACAGAGATTAATAGAAATGGGCTAAATCAAGGTGTAAGAATTAGCCAATAAGATGTTAGAGCTAATAGGCCAAGCAGTAATTTAATGAATACAATTTCTGTGTGATTATTTTGGGGATAAGCTAGCTGGGCAGCCAGGACAAACAAGCAGCCCCTCCCTGCAACACGCTTAAGCTATTGGCCAAACAGTATTTCAAAAATATGGTTTCTGGAAACAAGCTCCGCCGGGAGCAGAAGCCAGGAACAAATCCAGCCCTGGGAGCCATCCCAGTCCTGGGACACTGGTAGACCAGGATTGAGCCAAAGACCTGACTCACAGTCTGTGACCTCCACTGGAACCAGAGTGGGACTGAACCAGTTACCTAAGACACAGAGAGAACAAGCTCTACCAGGAGCATATGCCAGGAGCAAACCCAGTCCCGGGACATGGGCGGATCACGATTGAACCAGTGGCCAGATCCAAAGTCAGCGATCGTCACCAGAACAGGTCTAACTCCAAGCCAGGGACTTCTGCAAGAGGAGATCCAGACCAAGATTTACAGAAACAGATCAAAGCCAGAAGCCTAGGTCAAAGTAGGCCTGAGACAGCAAACTCCAAAGAAGCAGACCAAAGCACAAGAGCACTGAGCTACCTCCAGGAACAGGAATAACCAACGGGGTAACTAGAACTGTGACACTGACTGTACCACGAGGAAAACCATCTGAACTTTGGATTCACTGGCACCTAGAAGATTATTCAACAGAATCGCAGACAGCCCCAACCACACCTATTAGAGGAAAAGATGAGTAGAATAGGTAAGATCACATGCTACACCACAAAGAGCAACACAATACTAGAAAACCTAAAGACCCTACAAAAGTTAAGACCCAAACAACCAAATATGGATGAACCAGAAGAAAATGATCTAAAAAATAACCTCAAAAGAATGTTTGAAATTCTTAAAGATGAAATGAAAAATTACCTTAAAGAAATGGAGGAAAAAGAAAACAAAAAATTGGAAGATATCAGCAAAATCACTTAAAGAAAACCAAGGGAAAGAATTCAAACATTTAAGAGAAACTATTCAGGACTTGAAAATTGAGATAGAAAAAATAAAGAAAACACAAGCCAAAGGAATTATAGAAACAGAAATCATGAGAAAAAGAACAGGAGTCACAAATGCAAGTATGAACAGCAGAATACAAGAAATAGAAGAATCTCAAGCGCTGAATAGAAAACAGGAAATAGACTCATCAGTTAAAGAAAACATTAAATCTAACAAAAGTTTAACCCAAAATATCCATGAAATATGGGACAACATAAAAAGACCAAATCTTAGAATAATAGGTATAGAAGAAGGAGAAGTTCAACTCAAAGACACAGAAAATTTATTTAACAAAATCATAGAAGAAAACTTTCCCTACCTAAAGAAAGATATGCCTATGAAGATACAAGAAGCGTATAGAACACCGAATAGACTGGATCCAAAAAAAAGTCCTCTCACCACATAATAATCAAAACACTAAACATACAGAGCAAAGAAAGAATATTAAGAGCTGCAAAGGAAAAAGGCCAAGTAACACATAATGGTAGACCTATCAGAACTACACCTGACTTCTTAGTGGAGACAATGAAGGCCAGAAGGTCATGGTCAAGCATTATGCAGACATTAAGAGACCACGGATGCCAGCCCAGACTACTATACTCAGAAAAACCGTCGATCACCATAGAAGGACAAAACAAGATATTCCATGACAAATCTAGATTTCACCAATACCTAGACACAAACCCAGCCCTACACAAAATACTAGAAAGAAAACTCCAACCCAAGGAAGATGGCTACACCAACAAAAACACAGACAATTGATGATCTCATTACAGCAAATCCTGAAGAAAAAAATGCACAAATTAACATCACCAATGATGAAAACTAAATTAACAGAAGATAGCAACCACTGGTCATTAATATCCCTCAATGGAAATGGACTCAACTCACCTATAAAAAGGCACAGGCTAAAAGATTGGATACAGAAACAGAATTCATCCCTCTTCTGCATACAATAAACACATCTCAACCTCAAAGACAGACATCGTCTCAGAGTAAAGGGTTGGGAAAAAATATACCAATCAAATGGACCTAAGAAACAAGCGGGTATAGCTATCCTAATATCTAACAAAATAGACTTCAAGCTAAAATCAAGAGAGACAAAAGAAGGTCAACAAGACAAAATGACAGCCTACAGAATGGGAAAAGATCTTCAGTAACCCCACATCAGACAGAGGTCTGATCTCAAAAATATACAAAGAACTCAAGAAATTGGATACCAAAAGAACACATAATCCAATAAAAAATGGAGCACAGACCTAAACAGAGAACTCTCAACAGAGGAATCTAAAATGGCTGAAAGACACTTAAGGAAATGAACATCCTTAGTCATCAGAGAAATGCAAATCAAAACAACTCTGAGATTCCATCTTACACCTGTAAGAATGGCCAAGATCAAAATCACTGATGACAACTTATACTGGAGAGGTTGTGGGGAAAAGGGAACACTTCTGCATTGCTGGCGGGAATACAAGCTGGTACAATCCCTTTGGATGTCAGTGTGGCAATTTCTCAGAAAATTAGGAAACAACTTTTTTCAAGACCCAGTAATACCACTTTTGGGTATATATCCAAAGGATGCTCAATCATGCCACAAGGACATGTGCTCAACTATGTTCATAGCAGCTTTGTTTGTCATAGCTAGAACCTGGAAACAATCTAAATGCCCCTCTACCGAAGAATGGATAAGGAAAATGTGGTATATTTACACAATAGAGTACTACACAGCAGAAAAAAATAATGGTATCTTGAATATTGCAGGAAAATGGATGAACTAGAAAACATTATTTTGAGTGAGGTAACCCAGATACAGAAAGACAATTATATGTACTTACTCTTAGGTGGTTTTTAAACATACAGCAAAGAAAGCCAGCCTACAAACCACAATCCCAGAGAACTTAGACAACAATGAGGACACTAAGACTTACATAGATCTAATCTACATGGGAAGTAGAAAGTATAAAAAGCAAGATCTGATTAAATTGCGAGCATGAGGGACCTTTGGAGAGGGGAGAGGCAGGGAGGGGAGTATAGAAAATGTAGAACTCAATAAGTATTATAGGAAAAATAAAATATGGTTTCTGTGTGATTATTTCGGGACTGAGCAGCTGGGAACAAGCAGCCTCCTTACAACACAAAATCATCTAGCACGGTTATGACTGTTAATGCCATCTGTGTCGACTCCCCACGCCCCAGGCTTAGGGTGCATAGAGGAAGAGGGGGCAGAAAGAGCGTAAGAGCTGGAGGGTGGGGAGGAGAGCTGCCAGATGCTGTGCTCTGCACACACTACTGCTGCTGCACACATGGAGTCGTGCAGCTGTGGTCACCTGCACAACACAGGCAGTGAAGATCCCGCCACAGATCGGGTTGGGGCTCTGGGTGCTCTCTTGCTGGCTGTGGAAGTCTCGGCATTTGGAGTCACTTTTGTTTAGGGGTGTGTCCTCTGGTTGGTTGTTCTATGTGTATGTGTACACATGTGTGGGTAGATTCATGCGAACAATCAAGGGTATATATGTGAACCTGATGCTGACTTTTGGTGTCTTTTGCAATTACTCTCATTCTTAATTTCTAAAGATGCATTTGTTTTTATTTTATGACTATTTGGCCTGTATACCTTGTGCATGCTATGCTTGCTGAGGCCAGAAGGCAGCAGATACCCTAGAACTGGAGTTTCAGATGACTGTGAGCTGGCACAGGGGTGCTGAACACTAAACCTGTTCCTCCGGAAGAGTGGCCAGTGCTCAGAACTGCTGAGCCATCTCTCTGGAACCCAATCTATTTTTTGAGACTTTCTTACTAAACCTCAATCTCACCAATATATCTAGACTTGCTGGCCAGCCGGCACCATAGACCCTCCTATGTCTGCCTCCTCCGTGCTGGTATTACAGGCACATACCGCTCCCACATGGTCCTTTAATATGGGTTCTGGGACTTGAACTCAGATCTTTATGCAGCAAACATTTTACGGACTGAACAATTTAAGCCTCAGGACTCCATCTTATTAATACAGCTAGTTATATACCTAAACACAGCTCCATGCAGTTTAATGCAATCTATATCAAGAGTCCAGCTGGCCTCTAAGAAACTGTCAAAGTGATTTTAAGGTTTATGATAGAATCAGTGGGACTGAGAATGGCCTCCAAATTTTGCAGATAAATGGAGAGTGTCAATAGATCCTGAAAGAAACAGCATTTAATTCAGTGTGTGTGGGGGGGTAGTGGTATAAGGACAGGCTTATAAGCCAGACAACTAGAACTGAGAAATCCCAAATCACCTTCCTGCACCTCTGTCTAGACAATTTAGTAGAATTGTGTGTGTGTGTGTGTGTGTGTGTGTGTGTGGGGTATGTGGAAAGTTCAGGTTATGAGTGTGGATGACCATATCAGAGGTCAACCTTAGCTTTCATTCCTCATGAAGCACTCCCTTTTAAAAAAAGATGTTTAATTTTAATTTCATGTCTGTGTGAGTATGTGTGAGCACTTGTGCCTGCAGAGGACAGACGTGTTGATCTCTTGGAGCTGGAGTTACCAGTGGTGATGAGCCACCTGATGAGGGTGCTGGGAGCCAGACTCCAATCCTGGATGTACACACATAATTCAGGGGGTCTAACTGGGCTGCGGTGGCACACACTTTTAGTTCCAGCACTCTGGAGGGCAGAGGCAGGCAGATCTTTGTGAGTTTAACACAAGCTGACCTACAGAGCAAGTTCTAGGTCAGCCAGGGCTACACAGAAAAACCTTTCTCAAAAAACAAATAATACAACAACAAAAAAGAATTCAGGGCTCTAATTCTTTAGTTAAAACTATATACCACGTGGCTTTAAGTGTATCCATGTTTACACCCAACCCTGCCTGCAAACCTGGTGGCCGTTCATCATCTGATCCTTCGTCATTCTGAACTGGTCCACTGCCTTCTTCCGGGTTACACACTAAGCTTTCTGCAACAGAGAGGAAGAGGAATGCTGTTGTGAGTCACAATCTGATTGCCCCAGCTGGGGACGAGAACGCTTCATATCCAAACTACCGAGGGGAATGAGAGCAAGCCTCGGCTCAGTTTATGCCTGGAGTTGTCTGTAATAGGACATAGTTGGGCCCTTCTGCCTCAAGAGCACAGAAAAGCAGCTGAGACAGACAGGCGAGGATGCTCCAATCTGCACTTTACCCATGCGTTCTATAAACTAGCTCTGCTGAGTGGCTTTGGGTGGGTGACCCAATGAGGTGCTGGGTCATAGGTATTAAATTTTCATTCGTCGTCCTCAGTGCCTTCAAATTTCAGACCTACATAATGAGCAATTACCTTAATACGTGTGAATTATCTGATTAGAGGCTTCTTCGACCGTGTGTGTGTGCTAATATACATCAAGCATGGGTGTCTTTACTCTGTAGGCACCTGCCTGGTTTTTGAAAAAGATTATAAATTTTGTTTTATATCTGTGTGCATGCAGTAAGAGGATTCATGGAACTGGAATTACAGGCAGCTGTGAGCCACTTGCTGTGGGTGTTTCGAATGGAACACTGGTCCTGGGCAAAAGTAGCAGGTGCTCTTAACCACTGAGTCATTTATCCAACCTCTGCTGCGCTGGTTTGAATGAGAATGGTCCCCATAGGCTTATATATTTGAACGTTTGGTTCTGCAGTTTGAGAAGGATTAAGAGGTGTGGGCTTGTTGGAGGAGCTTTTGAAAGCCCACACCAGGCCCAGTCCCACCCTCACTTGTGTGTGTCTATGGATCAGACAGCTCTCAGCTACTGCTCCAGTTCATGCTTGCCTGCCTCCAGGCTGCCTGCCATGAGGATCACAGACTAACTCTGATGCTGTAGGCAAGCCCCCCATTTAACGGCTTTCTTTTATAGTTTGCCTTTGTCATAGTGTCTCTTTATGGCAATAGAAAACAAGACACCCATTCACCTATTTTTTTTCCTAGACAGGTTTTCTACTAAATCTGGAGTTCACTTAAGCCTTGAACTCCAGCCTCTGCCTCCTAAGTGCTAAGATTATAGGTGTACACCACCATGTCCTATTTAGCACTGGGGACCGAACCCAGCTGGGGCTTTTTGCATGCTAGGTGAGCATGCTACCAGTGAGCTACATTTTAACTTACAATCATTTTCATTCATTCAACATATTGTCCAAAAAAAAAAAATCTAATGCATGATCCTTAGTTCCCTAAACACCACCCAACACAGACTTGATCTAATGTTCTGCCTTCTTAGGGCTCTCAGTGTGGTACTGTGTACTCAGAGAAAATAGCAATAGGTTCCCAGCAGTTGCTAACAACCAGGACCCACTTTTTCAGATCCGTTCCACTTGGGGACTGTTAAGTTATGTAAAGTCTGTAAAGTCTGGTATTAAAAGGAACTCTAGCAGGGCGGTGGTGGTGCACGCCTTTAATTCCAGTGCTCCAGCAGGCAAAGGCAGGTGGATCTCTGTGAACTTAAGGCCAGTCTGGCCTTCATAGAGAGTCCAGGCCAGTCAGAGCTATACAGAGAAATCCTGTCTCAAAAATAAGAGTAAAAAGGAATTCAAAGGCTAGCAAGATGACTCGGTAGGGAATGGAGCTTGTAGCCAAGCCTGCTGACCCAGGCTCGATCCATGCGACTTAAATGGCAGAAGGTGAGAAGGAACTCCGGTTAGTTGTCCTCTGACCTCTAAATACAAATAAACACGTAAAATACAAATAAACACATATTAAAATTATATCCAATAAATGACCCAAATGTAGATAAGAAGACTCTAAGACCAGCAGTAAGACAGTGGCTCAGAGGGTAAAGGCCATTTCTCATAGAAGCCTGGTGTCCTGAGTTTGATCCCCAGAGCCCGTGTAAAGGGGTAGAAAACCAAAATCATTCTGATCTCCACATATATGACATGACATGTGTACATACACAGAAAAACATTTTAAACACAATCAAGAGACAATTTCAAACAGGATAAAGACCTGAACAGAAATCCCTCCGAGGTAGTTAGATGGGTAATGAACGCACACAAATCCTGGTAACCGCCAGCAACCACAGAACAGAAATGGTTCCTCACCTGGCACTAGCCCAGTCTGTTTCAGGACTATACAATCCTACATTTCTTATCTTCTCAATGTGGCCTTTGACAAAACAATGTAGCAATCCGAAGAAATGCCCTCTTTGGGGCTAGAAGATGGATCAGTGATTAAGAGCACCAGCTGCTCTTCCAGAGGACCCGACTTCCATTCCCAGCACCCACATGGCAGCTCACAACTGTCTGTAACTGAAGTTCTAGTGGATCTGACACCCTCATATGGATAGACATACAGACTAAACAACAATGCACATAAAAACGGTCATTTTGGCTAGTCTGGTTTTCCACAATTCTAGCTTTGTGGTATAAAGTAAACAATTGGAGAGATCCCATATTATGAGAGTTTAAAGACTCAAGGGCAAATTAAAATTGCCTTGAGGTCCCATCTCACCCCAGGTAGAATGACCGTCACCAAGAAAAAGAATGGCTAGGGAGGATCCAGGGGACAGGGGTCCTTATTCACTGCTGGTGGAAACAGAAATTGGTGCAGCCACCAAGGAAATCTGTGAGGAGATTCCTCAAAAAAAAAGAAAAATAAATAAAAATAGATCTGCCGTATGATGTGTCTCCATGGCAAGTAACTGAACCCATCCCCAAGGCTGCATCTTCTCTTCTGAAAATGGAAACCAGAGCCCCCACCTCTCCTTGGCCATCATGACCACCAGGTGAAACAGGAGGCCTGTTGGGAGTCATTGTAGACTATTTATTTTGAGACAGGGTCTCACTCTATAATTTTAGCTGGTCTAGAACTTGCTCTGTAGACCAGGCTGGCCTTGAACTCAGATCTGCCGGTCTCTGCCTCCCAATCCAAGCACCAGGACTGAAGGTGTACATTACCACGACGGGCTCATCACTAGACTCCTGAAGGACTCAAAAATGACACCTGTTCCTTGCCTCAAAAACAAAACAAAAAAGTGAATTAACGATCCACTTAAGTTTGCGGGTATGAAGGATGAGGTTTGGGTAGCCTTAAAACAACTACCGAGGGGTTGGAGAGGTGGCTCAGAGGTTAAGAGCTCTGACTGCTCTCCAGAGGATGTGGGTTCAGTTTCCAGCATCCACATGGCAGCTCACAATTGCCTGTAACACCAAGATCTGACACCCCCACACAGATACACATGCAGGCAAAACACCAATGTGCATAAAAATTTTTTAAAAATCAACTACTTAGCATCTGAAATGCATGACAATATAGGAGCTTTAAGACCAACAGAGTTCATTTTTATAAGATTATGACTTCATCAAAAAAGGCCAAGAGGTTTTTTGTTTGTTTGTTTGTTTGTTTTCTGTAAGTGCTATCATTAGAGATTGAAACCAGCACTTCACGCTTCAGCACATAAAACCACTAGGGATTGAAGCCAGGGCCTCCTGACTGCTGTGCACACACCACCACCAGAAGTCAAAGCATCATGCACGATATGCACGCACTACCAGAGATGCCAGGGTATCACACACCAGAGATGCTAAGCACGTACTACCACCAGAGACTGAAGTCAGAGCCTCGTGCATGCTTTGGATACACAGCCCCAGGTATCATCAATGCCCAGGAGGTGCAGAGAGCAGAAGGAGCAGAGAAAACATGAGCGAACAGCCAGACAAGGAGCAGGTGTCGGTTCTGAGGAGCTGGAGTCGTTCAAAGAGTCTTACGATAGTTGAGGCTGAGGTGCAGTGGTGCACACTATACCCCAGCACTCAGGAGGCAGAGGCAGGACATCTCTTAGGAGTTGGAGGCCAGCCTGGTCTACAGAGCTACTTCCAGGACAACACATATATGTACACTGGTCTACAGAGCTACTTCCAGGACAACACATATATGTACACTGGTCTACAGAGCTACTTCCAGGACTACATAGACCTACAGAGCTACACAGACCTGTATAAAAACAAAATTCCAACCGAAAACTAATTGTAAAAATGAGGACATCAAGTTGGAATGGAGACAGGTTGTGGGGCCTCAAGGTGACATGGCGAGAGGCAGGAGGGAGTACATATGATCACGATGCTCTGTAGCATATGTGAATATGCTACATTCAAAGAATAAAAGTATTAAGAAGAAAAAATTGCTGTTTCCTAGAGCTGAGGAAGACAGATTCAGGAAAGTGTAAAATGCTTGTATGCACCATTTTTTAAAATTTCATTTTAAATTCTACCCACAGTTCTCCCTGCTCCTCTCACCCCCACCTTCCTTCTATCCCACTCCCCCCCACTCCTCCCAACTGGTAAGGGCTCCCATGGGGAGTCAACAAAGACTGGTACATTAAGTTGGGCAGGACCAAGCCTCTTCCCCCCACATTAAGGCTGAGCATGGCATCCCACAATAGGGAATGGGCTCCAACAAGCTAGCTCATGCACCAGGGGAGAGATCCTGGTCCCACTGCCAGGTGCCTCACAGATAGTCCAAGCTTCACCACTGCCTCCCACATATGGGGGGGCGGGGCTATGTGGTCCCATGAAGGCTCCACAGCTGTTGGTCTAGAGTTCATGAGTTTCCACGAGCTTGGTTCAGCTGTCTCTGTAGATTTCTCCATCATGATCTTGACTTTCCTTGCTCATATAATTCCTCATCCTTTTCGAATGGATTCCCAGAACACCAATTTCTTTATATCTAACCCCCAAATAACTCAGATGAAATACATCAGGATAGAATTTTTCTAAAATAACTCAGATGAAATACATCAGACTAGAATCTTTTTTCTTTAAAAGTATATCCTTTATCTTAGCTGGCTTCAAGTTACTATGTAGCAGAGATTGTATTTTCACTTCTGACCCTCCTAATTAGTGCTGGAATTACAGGCAAGTGGTGCTGGGGATCTGAGGCAAACACTCTACAGTCTGAATTATCACCAGCTCAGCACCTTCCTCTGCAGACCAGGCCTCAGACTCAGAGATCTCCTGACTCTGCCCACCACCACTGGGCTCAAGTGTCTCAATCTAATGTTATGAACAAGATAAGCAAAGTCAGAGGCTCTCAACTTGTGGGTCATAACCCCCTTTCAAGGTAAAATGACCCCTTCACAGGAGTCATATCCAAAATTCTGCATGTCAGATATTTTCATTACAATTCATAATAGTAGCAAAATTACAGTTATGAAGTTGCAAGGAAAATAATTTTATGGTTGGGGGTCGCCACAACATGAGAAGCTGTATTAAAGGGTTGCAGTATTAGCAAGGTTGAGAACCACTGAGCAAAATGAATCCAATTTACACCCTCTTCATTCTAAAAATATCAATAAAATAATCAGAGGTCACTAAACTTTTAAGTTACGCTGGGGTTGGGGGCTGGTGAGACTGCTCAGCAGGTGAAGGTATTTGCTACCAGATGACTTGAGTTTCACACGAAGGAGAGAACCAACTCCTCAAAGCTGTCTCTTCACCTCCACATGAACCATGTCACTTAGGTGCCCCCCCCAATCACACACACACCAGCATGCAGTGGTGGTGCATGCCTTTAATCCCAGCACTTGGGAGGCAAAAGGTGTCTGTGAGTTCGAGGCCAGCCTGGTCTACAGAGCGAGTTCCAGGACAGCCAAAGCTGTTAAATAGAAATGCTGTCTCTCAAAACTAAACCAAACAACAAAAAGACAAACCCCAAACAGCCAAACGGAGAAACCATGGATCTGGAACTGGTAAATGTGAGATGCAGCGTGAATACTTTTTACAGTTCCTATCCACAAAGACCACCAGCAAGTTCAATTTTCTACAATAAGCAGAAGATTGAGCAAATCAGACAACTGTCTGTGGCTTCCATCTACACCTGAAGTTATTAACAGAATTAAGGATCACGGGGAGTGTGTTTTTTGCCATACTGAGCTGAGTGTGTCTTCAATGTTGCATAAGACACAGCGTTGTGGTCCCTGTGAAAAGGAGCCCCTACTCGGGGTAAAGGGAATCAGGTACCATCCACTTAGGGAACTGGGCAACATCAAGAGCAAAGACCATTTAGGACTTGATCAATGCCACATGAGTTCCTTTAAGCCATGAGGCTCTGCGCCCTTGGAACACACCCAGCTGGAAATAATCAGAAAAGGGAGCCTCGGTGTGTAGCAGGCTACACAGGGGTGCAGCTAAGCAGGGCTCCTCTGGAAGATGATTAACACCTGCTAAGGGATGTGGGGAAAATGAGATGGGCCAAGGCTAGGGAGAACTCCGCATCCTCATGTCTGTTGCTTTTTAAGACAGACCGAAAGATAATCCTAATTTAACCATTTTAGTAAAAGCTAACAGAAATAAACGCCATTTCACCAAGACGGTTTATCCCTCAAAGCACTGATAACCATCGAACACTGGGGTTTATAGGGACTGAATGCTCGCTGAAGGCAGCTGCTCACACCTGTAATCCCAGGAACTCAGGAGGCGAGGTGGGGTGAGGTAGGGGGTGGCCGAGGCAGGTGAATGCTATGACTTTCACAGCAAGACCTTGTCTTTAAAAGCCAAGACAAACAGATAAGATCAAACAAAGAACAGACAAATGCAAACCCAGTGACCCCTTAGAAGGCTAGAAGTAAGCCTTTTCTAGGCATCCCTCAGTAGGAAGAATGTTCACTGCAGGGTGATTATTAAGGAAAAAGAATTTAGCCAGGTGTGGTGGCGCATGCCTTTAATCTCAGCACTTGGGAGGCAGAGGCAAGTGATCTGAGTTCTAGGCCAGCCTGGTCTACATGGAGAGACCCGTCTCAAAAAAAATTATGAGCATAATTTAAATGGTTAATTTCTAGTAAAAAATAAGAATTTTCTAGAAATTTTTAAATAGAGATCAAGAAAGTTAACCAGGATCAAACAAATCTCCCAACATTGGGTGAAAAATTCAGTCTGAAGTCTAAACGTCACATTCACACAACTTTATTTAGCTATACATATATCCTGTCCCTGGCGTTCCCTCTGAAGGGCTGAAGAGGCAGGAGACCCTGGGTAAACACATCAGCAGGCAGAAGGCATGGGAACTTTACTTTTTAGAATGCTCTGACCAGCAAGGTCTTCTCCCAGGAAGGGACTCTTTCCTGGCGTTTGTTTTTCCGTGGGTGTGGGGAGTGTTTACAATATCTCATTTAATTCCACATAAGCGCATGAAAAACAGAATTCTGTCATCCAGGGTTCAAAGCTGATGTTCTGGGAAGTCAAATACTTTACATGACTTTACAGCTTGGGCTATACTTGAAGACATTCCAGATTTCCTAATAGATCAGATTCCTCCTTCAAAACACAGTAGAGGAAACAGATTTGGCTGAGAAACTTTTTGGGAAATAAGGGGTGGAGGGTGGGGAAGCATGGAAGACCGCAAGCTACTGTGGCTCTCTAATACAAAAACAATCCAGCACATTTCCTTAGCCTGTATTTCCACTCTTATTCCTGCCTCCCAGACACACCTGTTCGTTCCCAAGAGTCTGGAATGATTTGATGGAATCAGCGAAGACTGACACCTACCGCCAAGCCTGAGGACCCAAGTTTGACTTTCAGAACACACTTCGTGGGAGGGAGAAGCAAATCTTGCATGCTGTCCCCTGACCTCCACCTGGGTGCCGTGGTGCGTGTATACACAGAAAATAAAGAGCTTCAAATTGCTTTCAAATTGGTCAATTTGCCACTTGTTCACCTTTGACTCAGTTTCCTCTCACTTGGCAACCGCAGCAAACAACACTCCCGCATCACACAGCATCTCACGGGCCATAATTCACAGTAGTTTCCCAGTCACCCCGTTAACCCAGCAACACCTCACACTCCTGCAAAGTGTGGCCCAGACATCACCCCCAGCCTGGGGCACGTCTCCAGTTATCAACCAAGTCTGGGAACGGCACGGGACCTTCCTAAATGCCCTTACTGTCCAGGTTAACTTTTCTGAAAAACAAACTTGGGGTGACATTATCTTCTTTTCTCATGAGACCCTTTGGCCTCTTAGCTCTCCCAGGTCTAAAGACGGAAGCGGGGAGGCTTCGTGCATATTAACTGGCCCTAGAGCGAAGATGGCAATGCAGGGATGGGGCTGGAACTAAGAAGTTACCCAGAACTCACCTTCAGGTACAGAATCCATTTTCTGCAAACTGACAACCCCCGCAAAAAGAGAGCCAACTGTGTCTCCACTCCACATCCATGTGGTGACAGCCTTTGAAGAGTCTCACACTAGCACGTGCTTAATGCCCATTGGCTGCAAGTTCAGACAGCCCTTCCTGAAGTAGATTCGGAACAGCTGTGCGGGCTGCGTGGGCGAGCATTGGCATCCGCCCACTCCTTGCCCAGCAGCTGCTCAGGGAAAGGTTCACGCCCCTATTAGATTGTACTCAATATTTTTAAGATTAAAAAAGCCCTTAAATTATGTGTGTAAGTATGGAGGCCAGAAGAGGGCCTGGGATCCATTGGAGTTGCATCAGGCAGGTTTGAGTTACCTAATCTGGGTGCCGGGCATCAGGCTCAAGGACTCTGCTAGACCCAGGGTCATAATCATTGATCCATCATCTCTCCAGACAAGGACTCGTTCTTAGGTGCGGCAGGACTGAGATATGCTCAACCCCGCTGGGTGTTTCTGAGCAGCGTATATTCAGGGTCCTCACCTTTTAAAAATTTTAAAAAGTAGTGCTTGGCATTATTTTTTTTTAAATTTTACTACAGGCGGACCAATCATAATTCTTTGTATGTATGAAGTACAAAATGACATTAAATATATTCATTGTGGAACGACTACATTAAGCTAAATATCATTTTTGAATACTTACGTTTTAGGGGTGCATTTGGCATTTATGTTTAGCAAGTTTTGAAATCTTTTTTGTGGGGTGGCAGAGGTTTCAAGACAGGGTTTTGCTGTGTAGCCCTGGCTGTCCTGGAACTCACTTCGGTAGACCTGGATGGTCTTGAATTTAGAGATCTGCCTGCCCCTGCCTCCCGAGTCCTGGTGTGTGTGTGTGTGTGTGTGTGTGTGTGTGTGTGTACTTGAAGGTGCATGTAGAGGCCAGCGATCAGCCTTGGGTGTCATTCCCCAGGTACTATTTATTTTTTTTAATGAATTTATTTATTTTTATTTTATGTGTATGAATGTATTCTGCCTGCATGTACATCTGTGTACTCTGTGTGTATGGTGTCCAGGGAGGCCAGAAGAGGGCGCTAAATCCTCTGGAATTGTAGTTATAGGTGGTTGTGATTGGCCACATGGGTGATGGGAACTGAACCCAGATAAGTGGTCTTAACTACTGATCCATCTTTGTAGCTCCCATATATTTTTTTTCTTTTGGACTTAGGGCCTTGGGCTTCCTACCACTGAACTAAATCTCCAACCCTTCCCCATATTTCTTCAATGATAGCATCTCTGACTGGCTTGGAGCTCACAACCCTCTTTTTTTTCATGGGTTATGGGGATTGAACCCTGGTCCTCAGGCTTGTACAGTGAGCACTATGCAGATTGAACCATTTCCACGGCCCCTACAATTTATTATTCTTTTTTTAAAGATTTATTTATTTATTTATTATGTATATAGCATTCTGTCTGCATGGATGTCTGCAGGTCAGAAGAGGGCACCAGATTTCATTACAGATGGTTGTGAGCCACCATGTGGTTGCTGGGAATTGAACTCAGGACCTTTGGAAGAGCAGCCAGTGCTCTTAACCTCTGAGCCATCTCTCCAGCCCCAATTTATTATTCTTAATTTAAGAAAAATTACATTTATTTATCATGTTTGTGTGCATGTGCCTGTGTGTCACTGTGTGCATGTGTATATGTGTGTGCTTGTGCATATGTGTAGTGATATTTCATTTGCTTTATTTCATAAAGCAAAACAGCTAGTCACTAGCTCTTACCTCTACCTCAGTCTCAAATAGCAATCCTGCTTCTACGAATCCTCAGAACAAGACCGTTTCTGAGAGTTTCCTCCTCCCATCTTATATTCCTCTTCAGTGCTGGGACTAAAGGCATACATCACTACCACCTGGTTTCTATGGCAAACCAGTGTGGCTACTGGGGTTAAAGGTGTGTGTCACCCACTGCCTTGTCTGTAAGGCTGACCAGTGAGGCTTTTTTACTATCTGATCTTCAGGAAAGCTTTAGTTATTAAAATACAAATGAAATACCACTACACATATGTGCATGCGTGTGCATGCATGTGAGTGTATTTATGTATATCAGAGGACAGTTTGTGGAATTTGATTCTCATCATTCTCTTCTCCCACCATGTGAGACCCAGGGATTGAATTGAGGTCATCAGGTTTGACAGCAAGCACCTTTAACCCAACACCACCACCAACAAAAAACAAGTTCATCCATATTGTTGCAAATTACAGGATTTCTTTCTTTGTTATATGTACCACAATTTATCTATCCACCCACCTACTGATGGATACTTAGATTAATTCCACTTCTTGGCTATTATGAATAATGCTTAGCTATTAGCATACAAGATATTGTATATCATTATGTCATTAAAATTTTAAAAATGTATTTATATTGTATATGAATATGCCTGCACTAACCTGAATGTATTGTGTGAATGCAAGTGTTTGTGGAAGCCAGTAGAGGGTGTCAGATCCCCAGAACTGGAGTTAAAAGCAGTTGTGACTCCTGATGTGAGTCCTGGGAGCCAAACTTTGGTCCTCTCAAGAGAAGCAAATGCCCGTAACGTCTGAGTTAGCACTCCAGACCTCATCTCCCTTACTGAACAGAGTATTTTAGTAGATTCTCTTTCTCCTTTCCACCTTTATTTAGCATGTTTGTGGCTTACTCTGGTATGATATGTTGATTATCTTGACTTAATCACTCCACAGTGAATTTATAGAACATCACACTCGTGCCATACACGCTGACCATAGTGACATCTGGTGCCTTTAATATTCTAATAGTGGCTTGACTGCAACAGCTCAAAGGAACTCAAAATAATCAACAAAAATAAGGAAAAAAGTTACTTCAATTACTTAGCTAAACTAATTGTCAAAACTTTCATAGGGGCTGACAGAGACTGAAATCATGAAGCGTGCATGGGCCTGTGCTAGGATCTCTGCATATATATTATGGTTGTTGGCTTGGTGTTTTTGCAAGGTTCCTAACAGTGGGAGTTGAGGGTGTCTCTGGCTCTTTTGCCTGCTCTTGGGACCCTTTTCCTCTTACTGTGTTCCCTCTTCCAGCCTTGCTATGAGGTTTGTGTCTTGTCTTATTGTAACTTGTTCTGCACGTTAGGTTGCTATCCCTGGGAGGCCTGCTCTTTTTGAAGGGAAACAGAGGAGGAGTGGATCTGGGGTTGAGAGAAATGGGAACTGGGAGGACTGGGAGGAGGGGAAACTGCAGTCAGGATGTACTGTACAAGAGAAGAATGAAAAAAAAAAGGAAGAAAAAAATGCTAGATCATTTTATTGTGGCAGTTCATGAGCCAGGTCATGGGATCAACCTTGGTGCCTGACAACAGATATGATACCAATAGATCTTGTCTATCCATTTTCTTTATCTGTACATCAGTATGGGTGAAGGGTCCTCAAAGAATAAACTACACTATGATGTAATTGCACTACTTCTGAGTACATAAACCTGGGACCCAGGGGGAGGCGGAGGCAGGAGAATGGTGAGATTGAGATCGGCAGGCACTTTACCCTCTGAGCCATTTCGGCAGCCCCATGATGGAGTTCAGTGGCCCTCAACTGAACTCAAGGTGTCTCCCTGTTTGCCGGCTTTGTTAACGTCTCAGGTAGGTCACACATAGTAGTAACACCTCACTTTCGTAGAAGCCCTTGGTCCCTGTGCATCTCTGCCTCTGTTTGTGTGACTGTGAGTCCATGTGTCTTTTATGGGTGTGTCTGTCTGTGTCTTCTACTTTCCTCTTTCTCCCCATGTGTCTTTGTCTCCCTATCTCTGCCTCCTTACTTGTATGACTTTCTGTTGGGTCTCTTTACATGTCTTCCCATTTTCTGGTTGTTCTGAGTCTTTTTAGTTCTGTCTCTCTTTGCTTTTGTAGCTCTATATCTCTGTCTCTGTGACCTTCTTAAACACCCTAGAGTCACTTCCCTTGGAAATCTCCTGTAGTGACCAACTTTCAGACAAGGAACAGGTTTCTTTCTTCTGAATGGCGCATGTGCCAGGCAACTGGTAAACGAACACTTGCTCACACTGCATCATTGCACACACATGTTTAATTTAGTTCTCCCAACAGGTAAAACAGGCATTTCCTAGCCCTCCACACCACCTGGTCCCACTTAAGTGTCTGATCTGCTTCATAGTGATAGCCCCTAACCCGGAGGGGGTTGTGAAGACCACGTCCACACCACTCCCTAGCACAAACTGGGCTGTTCCAGGCAAAGAAGGACCTGAAAACAAGGCACTGCTTCCATTTTAGTTAGAAAGAATGTGTCCCAAGGGTCTCTGCATGCGTTCATTTGCCTCATGGCGTCTCGGGGCATCAAGAGTTCCAGTCTTCCACGATCTTCAGATGGCCATCCTCTACCTCGGGGCCCTTCAGTCTTCTGTACCTGTCCAGGCTTTTATTTGATTTTTTCTTCCTGGGAAGGGCACAGAAAACAAGGCTTGGTATTTGACATTTAAGACTGCAAAGTAGCTAGGTGGTGGTGGCACACGCCTTTAATCCCAGCACTTGGGAGGCAGAGGCAGGTGGATCTCTGTGAGTTCCAGGCCAGCCTGGTCTGCAGAGTGAGTTTCAGGCTCCCAAAGCTACACAGAGAAACCCTGTCTCAAAAAAAAAAAAAACCAAAACAAACAACAAACAAACAAAGATTGTGCAGCAATCACAGAAAAGCCACAAAAACCTCTAGCACAGGAAGCTGCCACCCAGGAGACCAGCGTGAGGCTAGAACTAAACAAACACCTACAGGGGCTTGGCTTTTGTAGTGGCCTGTGCCTTTTATCCTGGCACCTGGGGTGGGGGTGGGGAGGTGCAGAGGCTGGAAGATCTCTGTGAGTCTGAGGTTGTGTCAACAAAACAAACCCAAAACAGTTCTGGGCTTGGAGTCCTGCACAGTGATTCACCTGCTCGGGACACACAGTAAGCAGTGTCCCATCTTGCGCCCCCCGTCCCCCATAGCCCAGGGACTAGCCTGCCATTCACACCCTGGTAGACCTGGTACAGGGTGCACACTGAAAGTTATAAAGGTTCGTTGCCTTCTGGCTTTTTGCCTATGTGTGTCTCTATATGCGTGTCTCTGTCTCTTTTCTAGCTCTGTCTGTGTATCTGTCTCCCTGCATCTCCCTTTCCATGTGTCTGTCTCTCTATGTGTCTCTGTGTATATACATGTCCCCATCTCTGCCACTATATATGAGTCTCTATCTCCCTGCCTCTGTGTTCTCCTCTGTGTGTTGTATTTCACGTGCCGCCTTTTAGCTCTCGGCCACTCTCTTTGTCTCTATGCATCTGTTTTTCTGTCCTTGTCAGTCTGTCTGTACCTTTGTGAGTCTATACAGGTCTCTCTCTGGCCATATGCTTCTATGCGTGTCTATCCCACCTCTGCATGTCTTTGTGTCTCCCTGTGGATATCTCTGGCTTTTCCCCATGGATTTCTATGTCTCTTTCTCTATGGCTCTTTATGCACACCTGTGAGTGTCTACCTCTATGGGTCTCTCTCTGCGTCCCTGTCTCCATGTTTTTGTCTTCCTGTGTGTCTTTCTGTGTCTTAGCTCCATCCATCTTTCCCTGTGTCTCTATACATCTCTATCCCTGTGTGTCTTCCTCTATGTGGGAGTCCATGTGTGACTCAGTTTCCATCTGGAGTCAGTTCTGACTTAGAAGTCATTTGAGTTCAAGTTTGTGTGCTCTGCTTTCCCCAATAATCTTAAGGACTGTGAGAGATTACTGTGAGAGATTTCTGATTGAGTTCACGGGAAAGAGCATTTTGCCCACAAGGAAAGAAAATTCTATCTAGTAGAAAGAACATGGCTGATGTCAAACCTCAGGAACATCAAGTTAGAAAGCGAGGATACGGGCTGGAGAGATGGCCCAGTGGTTAAGAGAACTGACTGTTCTTCCAGAGGTCCTGAGTTTGGTTCCCAACAACCACATGGTGGCTCACAACCATCTGTAATGAAATCTGGTGCCAGCAGAACATTGTATTCATAATAAATAAATTAATTAACTTAAAAAAGAAAGTGAGGCTGCTTCCGAACAGCAAGCACATGTTAGCTGGAAGACTGCTCACCCACAGACAGGAATGGTTTTGTGGGTAGATACTGACTGACTGTGCTGTGCTTGGTTCTGCCTTTGTATATAAGCAAGTTCTAAAATAAACTTTGGATTGGTCGGCTGTTTTGGCATGACCAAACAGCCCTCCTGGTTCTATCCTGTGTTTTCTGTCTCAGTTTCTTTCATCTGACATTTTCTTAGCCTTTGTGTTCCCCCAATTCAGGAACCCTGGGAGCAGGCTCCTGTATGTGCCCTGCCTCCGCTTGTCTCCTTTCGTGTCTCTGTATGCACGTCTGTTTTTCTATCTCTGCCTCATGTGTCTCTGTTAAATGTCTTTCTCTGTGTCTGTCTCTTGGTTTCTGTGTCTCTTTGCATCTCTCTGTTTCTCTCTGCTGTTTAGCTCTGCCTCTGTGTTTCTCTCTGTCTTTCTTGATATCTTCATATCTCTCTCTCTGAGTGTTTCTCCGAATCTGTTTCCATGTGTATGTCTCTCTGTGTTTCTATACATCTCTCTTGTCATGCATTCTGGAAGAAACTAGCTAATGTCATGAGCTACCCTATAGAACAGCATAGGCCTCTGGCCAATGGCACGTGTGTGGACAGCAAATTCCTGGCTTCTGGCCAATGACCACGTGTGTGAACAGCAGATTCCTGGCCTCTGGCCAATGGCACGTGTGTGGACAGCAGATTACTGGCCTCTGGCCAATGGCCATGTGTGTGGACAGCAGATTCCTGTCTGGCACGTGTACAAACAGCTGAGTCCTGGCTCCCATCACATCCCAGGCAACAGCCTTACTGAAACCTGGTGAGACACCCTGACCTGAATGGCTGCTCCTCAGACAGCTTTGCCCATCAGAAAGTCTGCTCAATGCTTGAGGTGACAACACATGAGGTAATTTGCAGCACAGTATGGACACTGAAGGCATCGGCTGCAATGACACCTGTGCCCACATCCACCCCTGGATGACAGCATGTCAGTGCTTGGTTTCTCACACGTACATACCCCATAATAATCCTGAAATCTCAGGGATGAAGAACCCACACAAATCCTACCTATAGACAGGGACACTGAGGCACAAAGGTAGACAAGGTCATTCACAGTCACTCAGCTGGTGAACAGTCTAAGCAATAATATTACTAACTTAATGTAAAACTTGGGATGAAGAGAGGGGCATGCTAATTCCTGCCATATCATCCTGGTGCTCAGGACGCTTGAGGCAGGGGAAGGTGAGGCTGAAGCCACCCAGGGATACATAGAAACAAAAGGGAGCAAAAACCAGAAAAATATGAAGGAAACAGAAAGGAAAGGATGAAAAGAGAGAGCATAGCAGTCAGGAGAACACAGACCCCTTTCCCATCACATGGGAGGCTGGTCTAAATGTCACATGAAGGGGGCTGGAAATCCCCAGGAACCGGTCAGACTTTCAGCCACACCCATGGTAGCATCTCACTCTACACAGGGAGATTTTAAGTTGTGTTTGTGCATAGGAGACCTCCTGAGGCCTGTAAGAACAGAGCACTACAGTCCATTTGTTTAGCTCATTAGAGAACTGCAGATAGAGGGGCCCTGATGCCCCGCCTTCGTTAGCTGGCAGCAGGTACCTGCTTGCTGTCTAGGTGCTCTCAGTTCATCCTAGGATTGGGAAATCGGCCATCTGCCTGACCTGACATCAGAAAAAGAGGGTGTCCACTAGAGGAGGCCCTGTGTTCTGAGCCAATAGGATGGGGGAGTTTAGGGAGGAAGCTCTACTAGACATTGGGAAGAGAGCTCCCTGGAGAACCCAGCCACCAAGGAACTCAGGGAAATGAGAGCAGGACTACATTCAACACTATTTGGTGACAAAATGACATATTAGCTTTCTGCATTTTTCTTTAAGGTCAAAAAAAAAAAAAAGAAAGAAAAAGAAAAAAAAAAAGACAACAACTTCAAGGCCAGCTTGGTCTACAGAGTGAGTTCCCGGACAGGCTCCAAAGTTAGAGAAACTCTGTTTTGACATACATGGATTCCTCAGGGAAGGGGAAATAGACAAGATCTCCTGAGAAAATTGGGAGCATGGGTGGGGGAAGGGAGGGTGGAAGAGGAGAAGAGAGAAGGGGAGGGGGAAGAGAACTTGAGGGAACAGGATGGTAGAGATGGGGGACAGACACATAGTGAGAGCAAGGGAAGAGATGTCTTGATTGAGGGAGCCAATATGAGGCCAGTGAGAAACCTGGCACTAGGGAAATTCCCAGGAATCCACAAGGATGGCCCCAGCTAAGATTCTAAGCAATAGTGGAGAGGGTGCCTGAACTGGCCTTCCCCTGTAATAAGATTGATGACTACGTTAACTGTCACCATAGAAACTTCATTCAACAACTGATGGAAGCAGATGCAGAGATCCACAGTGAAGCACTGGGCTGAGCTCCCAGAGACCAGTCCAAGAGAGGAAGGAGCAATAACACGATCAAAGGGGTCAAGACCATAATGGGGAACCCACAGAAACACCTGACCTGAGCTAGTGGGAGCTCAATGACTCTGGACTGACAGTGGGGAAACTTGTATAGGACCATACTAGGCCCTCTGAATGTGTGTGACAGATGTGTGGTTGGGGCAGTCTTTGAGGTAGTGGGATCAGGATTTATCCCTAGTGCTTGAACTGGCTTTTTGGAGACCATTCATTTTGGAGGGATATCTTGCTCAGCCTAACTATAGAGGGGAGGGTCCTGGTTTTTCCTCAAAGTGATGTGTCAGAAGGCAGGGGAGTGGGAGGAGGGGAGAGAGTGGGCCTGGGATAGGTATGTTAATGAGAAAAGATCGTTTTTAAAAGACAAATATATTATAAAAAGAAACCCTGTTTCAAAAAACCAAAAACCAAACAAACCAAACAACAACAGCAGCCCCCCCCCAAAAAAAAAACCTCTTCCCAATAGCTACTGAGTCTCTGGTACTATTATTACCAAACAAGAATCCTTTGGTTCCCACGGAACTTACAGTACGACCTCTTCTGCCCGTCTCTGTCTGAAGAACGCCAGGGCCAAGGTCAGCATGCCATCGATTCCAATAGTGTTCTTGCTCAGGTCCAGGTACCTCAGCTTCCTGTGCCTACAGAGCATGGATTCCAGAGCATGGCAAGAGGCAGAAGTGAACCAACACTTTTCCAGCCTGTGGGGCAGAAATAGAAGGTCTGGGTGGTAGTGCCACATGCCTCTAATCCCAGCATTCGAGAGACGGGCAAATTTCTGTGGGTTCTGACCAGCCTGGTCTACAGCGAGTTCCAGGACAGGCTCCAAAGCTACAGAGAAACCCTATCTCAAAAATACAACAGAACAAAACAGCAACAACAACAACAACAACAACAAAAAACCCAAACACACACACACATACAAACCAAACCAAACCAAAACCTAGAAATAGACAGAAGGGAAGTCACCATGTCCCACCATCTGAGGGCTCACCTCACACTGAGCACACAGAACCGAATCCCACAGCAGCTGAAGCTGCTGCACGTCCCTGCCATGCACCAGGGTCTGCAGGGCGATTATCCAGAGGAGGGAACGGGGGTCTAGTGAGATGGCTCAGGGAGTCGAGACTTCACTGGGAAAGTGTCAGACAGACCCTTAGCAGCTGTTATCTTACAACAGACATGGCTGCAGGAGTTCCTAACCCCAGGGCTAGGGGTAGAGCCAGGGAGATGCTGGGAGAAATGGGGCAACTTACTCCAGGACCAACAAGTTGCAGTTGGCTTCTGCCAGAGCCCTACAGAGTAGGCTGACCCCATCGTCCATCAGCCTGTTGAAACTCAGGTCCAAACTTCGCAGGCTTTTATTGTTCTTGAAAGACGACATCATATATTCACAGCATGCTGAAGTCAAAGAACACTGCCTCAGCCTGTCAGGAAACACCATCCAAATCATTCTTGGACTGTACTTATTTCTTCCATGGTTTTGGTAATTAGGACAACTTGGTTAACTTCTCAGAGAACATGGTGGAAGAGGGGGCAGAAAATGCCAAGTAAGAACCGGAAGATGGGAGGGGTGCTGTGGAGTCTGCCCTCTGGCCACAGCACAATGACTGCTCTCCTGAACTCACAGCCACTATGGTGGTCAGCACAACATCAAGCTAGAAATACAGCACGGGGGGGGGGGCTCACACAACCCCACCAACCAAAGAGCTAGTGGCAGTTGATGGCAGCTAGGGGAGGGAGAGTCATTTTTCTTTGGGTGTGTGGTCACTAGAATGTTGCCAATGTTCTAATGGAGGGCCACACACTCATGTGCTTAAATAACACTAATTGGAGGCAGTGGTGTGTGTGAGAGTGTGTGTGGCAATGACATAACACACATGTAGCGAGGTCAAAGGACAATTTGCAAGACTTGGTTATCTTCTTTAACTATGTTGATCCCTGGGCTCAAACTCACGTTGACAGGCTTGCCATCTTGCCAGCTGAATCGTGTGAGGTTTTAGTGCCCCATTTCCCGTCAGCTCTGTGGTTTCTGCCTACAGACCCAACCAATGTGTCCAGCTGCCTCATGCGCCTGCTGCTACGCCTTTCCTGTCAGGTCAGGATAGAATGCAGACTCCCCTCAATCATAAGCCACATGAACTCTTGTCCACTCCAGTATTTTCTTGTTGGGTATTTGATCACATCAACATATCATGGAGAAAATGACCAATATGGACTCTGAGGAAGGCCATCTAAGGCACCCATGCTAGTGTGAGATAAATGGTCAACAGACTACCATTTAGAATGCATTCTGGCTGGGTGGTTGGGGTACATGCCTTTAATCCCAGCACTTGGGAGTCAGAGGAAGGTGGTTCTCTGTGAGTTAGAGGCCAGCCTGGTCTACAGAGTGAGTTCCAGGGCAGCCAGAACTACACAGAGAGACCTGTCTCACCTCCCCCCAAAAGGAATGCATTCTGGTCCCCAGCAGTGTGCCAGAAACAAGACATTCTTCCTATGGCAGGAAGCCAGGTCTCATGACACCATTCTGATCTCAGAGGCAGACAGAGCATTCACTCAGAACACAGGAGATGGGAAACACAAGTTCAAAGGTTCTTAAACATTCTTGGCTGGTGCCAGCTTTAACACTTTGATCACTATTTTCAGGACGTGCCTTTTTCCTCATTTAATTTGTAAGATCCCTGTCGCCATGACATCACCACAGGAAACACAGCTTTGCAATTACATGATATCGTCAAGGGGAATTGAGTGCAATCTAGTTTTTAGACTCAGTGCCCTCCAGCTAGCGACTCCTCCAGCGGTAAACACTGATACTCCTCCATGTCCCTCAAATCTGAAAACTTCCACTCTGTGGCTTCACACCTAAGTTTGGAATTTCATCTCACCTCAGAGAACTGGGTTAAGGACTAGATCATTTGCCTCCAAAATGGAAATAGTAACAACTTTGCTCTTTACTGGGAACTCACACACCATCTCACAGCAGCCATGGTTGCCTGCATAAGTTTAGCACAAGGTCAAGCCAGCCAACACTCCAGCATGCTAGCTAGCATCACCCTCTGAGTGAGTACAGTGCCCACTGCTGTGTTCACTCCCCTCGGTTGTGCTTCAGGGAAAATCTAAGTAGCTGGAACCTGAAGCAGCTAGTCAATGCACAGTCAAGAAAAGAGAAAGAGAGAGAGAGAGAGAATAAATGCATTATAGTGGTATATTATTTTTGTTTAATAAATAAAGCTTGCCTGAAGATCAGAACACAAAACAGTCACACTAGTCATCCATACAGGTCAGGTCGTGGTTTCACACACTTTTTTTTTTTAAAAATTGTCTTTATTTTATCAAATCATCCTTATACAATAGTGGTTTTAATTCCTCGAAGCAGCTACATTTGATGCAAGATAATCTTTTCTAGACTAAGCAATGTACACTCCCTTGATTGCTACCCATAATGGTCTCTCAGCCTTTTGTTGGTCACCAGTCCTCTATGAATACCATCAACAACAGGGTACCCAGAATGCAGTGCTCCAAACTTCAAAGGGTTGGGCTGGATGTGGCAAGATTGCTTCCCTGGTAACATCATAGCTGTTGGGACATCCAACTTGCCATGGACTTAGTGTGGAGTGGATGATGACTCATCTTCAGCTCGTCTGTTAAAGTTCTAGATCTTTCTCAAATGACCTGATGCCAAGTCTGGTGTCTCCTGCTTTTAGACACATGCCTCTGGAAGAGCAGGCAATGCTCTTAACCACTGAGCCATCTCTCCAGCCCCCACACACCTTTAATCCCAGCAATCATACTAGCTGGCCATAGAGGCTTGGCCACGGTGGTGCTTGCCTTTAACCCCAGTACTAGAGAGGAATATAAGACGGGAGAAGATAGGTCTCAGTATGGAGGCAGGATTGCCCATTTTGGTCTGAGATAGAGGTAAGAGCCAGTGGCTGGCTGCTTTGCTTTTCTGATCTTCATCTTGAACCCCAGAATCTGTCTCTGGGTTTTTATTATTCATGCTACGAAGCATGCTTGTATTCAGCTCACTTTCTTAGAGAGAGAGAGAGAGAGAGAGAGAGAGAGAGAGAGAGAGAGAGAGAGATAATATAAATGCATGCTTAAGAGAGAGAGAGAGAGAGAGAGAATATAAATGCATGCTTATATTCTTGTATTCATCTCACTTTCTCTTCTTTCATAGAGCCCAGGACCCAAATCAAGGGAATGGTAATACCCATTTTCAGTCTGAGTCTTCCTAAATCAATGAGCTCAGTCAGACAGTCTCCCACAGACATGCCCAAAGACCCACTATCTGATCTAGACAGTCACTCATTGAGAGTCTCTTCTCAGCTGACTCCATATTATAAAAAATAAACGAAATCACCACAATACTTAACATACTGCATACGTGAATCCATAATAGAGTCTCCTGATCACCCCCTCCTAATTCCCCCAGAGTTTCAGGAAGAAAATCCTTGCAGACTTACACCAGTCTTTGCAAAGGACACATCAAATGTTCCAAAGCATCCCAGATATGCCTCGATCCTGCATCCTCCAATTTGTTCTCTGCCAGGCTCAGGTGGGTCAGCATCTTACTGTGCTTGAGAGCGAAGGCAATTTCTTTACAAGAGGCCTCAGTGATGTTACAATTCTCCAGCCTGTGAAGAGAAACGCACAGGCAAGGAACAGTTTTAACGTACATGCACATAATAAATATTATATATGTATACATATATATATACATATAAATTTATTTATTTATTTGACTTCCTGGTCGAAGTTTCCCTTCTCTCTTCTCCTCCCTGTCTCTCTTCCACCCCACTATGTTTCCACCCTCCCATTAACTCCTCCTCCGTTTCTGTTTAGGAAAGGACAGGTCTCCCATGAGTATCAACAAAACATAGCATATCAAGTTGCAGTAAGACTAAGCACCTCCCATGTATTAAGGCTGGACAAGGTGACCCAGTATAAGGAGTAGGATCCTAAAAGTCAGTAAAGGAGTCAGAGACAGACCCTGTTCCCATTGTTAGGAGTCCCACAAAAGGCCAAGCTACACAACTGTAACATATATACGGAGGGCCTAGGTTAGTCCTGTGCAGGCTCCCTGGTTGTTGGTTCAGTCTCTGTTAGCTCCAATGAGCCCAGGTTAGTTGATTCTTGTGTTGTTCTTGATCAGTCTGGCTCCTACAATTGACAAGGGACACTTTAAATTCATTTCCACAACTATCTTTTTTTTTGTTTTGTGTGTGTGTGTGTGTGTGTGTGTGTGTGTGTGTGTAACATGAGGGGGTCTGTTTGTTATTTGGGTTTTCTGTTCCACCCCATCCCCCAGCTATTTAGTCCCAGAGAAAAATCACACTGAAATCTCTGTAAGTTATAATGCTGATTGGCCCGTTAGGGCAGGCTTTTTACTGGCTAACTCCCACATCTTGATTAACCCATTTTTCTGATCTATGTTAGCCATGTGGCTCAGTACCTTTTTCAGTGGGGCAGCTCACATCCTGCTGCTTCGGTGATCTGGGCAGGAGTGGGAGGAATCAGCGTCCTCATTTTCAGAATTCTCCTGCTCTCCTTGCATCATTTCCACTTCCTGTCTGGTTTTCCTGCCTATACCTCCTGCCTGGCCAATCAGCGTTTATTTAAAACATGATTGACAGAATACAGACAATTCTCTCCTGTACCATGTGTGCATGCATGGGTGTGTGTATGTGTGTGCTATGCTGAGGAACAGTCACTTTAACCTGAGCTCTCCTTTTAGAAGCAGAAAGCTCCTTATGGCTCTGTCACCAGCTCTTAGGACTTTCAAGTTTTGTGGAAGAGAGGATAACAGATTGAAGGAATAACGGGGTCAGGGGAACTGCATGACAGAGAGGGAAATAGAGAGAGGGCTCAGTAGTCAAGCACACTTGCTGGTCTTTCTGAAGACCTAAGTATGGTTTCCAGCACCCACACGGTGGCTCACAACCATTAACTCCACATCCAGGGAATTCACTGCTGCCTTCTGACATGCATATTGCATGCAGACATATATGCAGGCAAACACTCAAGCATGTAAAATAAAACTAAGCAAATCTTTACAAAGAGGACAGCAAAGGTGACCGTCTCAATGAGAGTTGACCCAGGAAGAGACACAATTCCAGACGTTAAAAATGGAAAGACACATCAAATGCAGACATCAGGGCTAACACAAGGAATAGAAAGGTTATTGGGCCAACGAGAGGGTTGGAGGGCAAAGGTTCTTGCTGTCAAGCTCAATTAATTGAGTTAGAGTTTGGGATCAACGTAGTGTTGGGAGAGAACTGACTCTTGCAAGTTGTCCCCTGACCTCCACGTGTGCCATGGGTACACACATATGCATTGGAAATACACATTTAAAAAATAATTAAAAACAAGATCATTCAGAAAAATGACAGAAGTATCAATTAAAACAATAAAGTGCCATTTGCTGTTCAGCAGGTTGACAAAACATGACTAGAGTCAGCTGAGTATTTCAAGTCCTGGGAATTTTGCTATGCATTGACAATAGGACTGGAAATGGGCATAGCCAGTCACAAAACCTTGCAGATTGAAGACAAGCCCTCTTCAGCTCTGGAATTCTGCTTCTAAAATGTCCATTTAAAACCTTCTGTGTGAGCCAGGAGGTGGTGGCACATGCCTTTAATCCCAGCACTCGGGAGGCAGAGGCAGGGAGATCTCTGTGAGTTCGAGGCCAGCTTGGTCTGTGAGAGCTAGGCTACAAAGCTACAGAGAAACCCGGTCTCAAAAAACTAAACCAACCAACCAAACAAACAAAAACACCAAACCAAAAAACCCCCAAACCTAAAACCTACTGATTAAAAAGGAAGGACAGCAGATGCCACCGTCGATGTAAAATGTAAGATAATAGAAACCTGTTTGTCCGTGTGCCGTCCTGCTTAAGGATAAGTGTGTAAGAGTTCTGCCATGGAGTTAGGAGATTCTAGCCTGTTCAATTGCATTCAAGACAGTTGATATGCACAGAGATGGAAGAATACAATAATGATAATATTCTGTTTCGTTTCACAGAGCTCATAATGATATAGGTTAGGGTACTAGGTATAAGTATATACCTGTCTCAGGGGTTCTATCACTGTGAAGAGACACCACAACCATGGCAAACATTTAATTGGGGCTGGCTTAGAGTTCAGAGGTTCAGCCAATTATCATCACGGTGGGAAGCACAGCAGTGTGCAGGCAGTTATGGTACTGGAGAAGGAGCTGAGCGTTCTGCATCTTGATCCACAGGCAGCAGGAAACAACTGGCTTGAGCTTCTGAGACCTCAAAGCTACACCTATTCCAACAATGCCACACTCCCTATTGGCCTATGGGGGGACATTTTATTCAAACCACTGCAATACCCTTAAAAGGTTTATTTTATTTTTAAATTATGCATATGTGTCTGCATGGGGGGGAATGTGTATATGAGTTCAGGTGACCATACTGGCCAGAAAAGGTTGGATCCTCTGGAGTTGGAGTTAAAGATTGTTTTGAGTTACCCTACATTGGTAGCTGGAGGCTGATCTTGGGTCTTCTGCTAGAATGGCAAATGCTCTTAACTGTTGACCCCTAACCAACAGGGTAGGTTTCTATCGCTTTGATAAATTCATGTGTCCAAAAGCGGCTTGGGGAGGGAAGGGCTTATTTCTCCTTATACTCTTCAGCCCATCATCCAGGCAAGTCAGGGAGGGAACGCAAAGCAGACCCCATGATGGAATGTTGCTTATGGGCTTGCTTCCCGTGGCTTGTTCAGTCTGCTTTCTTATGGACCCCAGGACCACCTGCTCAGGGTTGAGGACAGTGGAATAGGCTCACACATCAATCATTAATCAAAGAAACGCCCTATAGACTTGCCTATGGGCCAATCAGATGAAGGCATTTTTTCTTCCTGGAGATGTCTAGATTTGTGTCAGGTTGACAAAACCAGCCACACAGGTATTCCTTATCTTGTGCCCCCTTCCTCTGTCACACTTCTTCATTTTTCCTGGATGCTCATTCGCACACCCACGTAATCACATCAACCGTAAGACTTCCACCTGTTAAATACATTTACCTTCTCCTATTGTGGCACAGGATTTCTTTAGGGATGCCCTGGAGCTACCAAGTGATAACGACAGGAAGAGAATTTAAACTTACGTCAGTTCCCTGAGGTAACTCAGCAGCAGGTACTTCACCACAAAAATATTTAGGGAGCTTGCTGTCAGTAGCAGAGTCTTCAGGTGCGTGTTCCTTTGAAAACTGCTAGTAAACTGAATCCAGTCTCTACAGGTGGCCTCACAGTGCTTCAACCTAGATGACACACAGAGATGGTAAGCCTTACTCCTGGAGGAAATGGTACCCCAAAGACCCTTCACTCTACCTCATATTCTTCTTCAAGGATGGATAACTATAGGAGTTAGTTCTAGCTTCTCAGCTGTAAACTGGAGGAGACTCCAACCAGCTGAGCAGCCTGGAAGGAAACTCTCTAGCACATTGAGTTCCCAGGAGCTGTGTAGTGAGGCCTACGGTGCCAGTTTCTGTGAGCCCATGCTAGGGTGGGCTTTCAGTGATAAAACTGGCTTTGAGACATCTTGCTCCTGTAAGTAGCCCCTCACCTATACAACTGTAAGTAACTCCGATAAACTCATTGGCTCACTGAGTTGGACTTCAGTGCTATTGTTACTTTGGTTTGTTGTCAGTTCCCTGTTTGGGGTAAATGGACATTTGTTCATAGCCCTCAGGAGCAGGGTCATATAGCAGTGGGGCCAAGGAGGAAATGTGCGGAAAGCGTATTACAGGCTATGTGAAAATGTGGAATCCAGCACCGTGGACAGCAAATGCATGCCAGTAAGAACTTAGCAAAAGAAGTCGGGAGACGGCACAGTGGTTAAGAGCACTGTTTGCTCTTGCACAGGACCTGGGTTCAGCTTTCAGCACCCACATGGCTCACTACCATCTGTAACTGTAGTGCCAGGAGATCTGATGCCCTCTTCTGGCTTCTAAGGGTACTGCCTACATGTGGCACACATACATGCTTATAGATAAAACATCCAAACACATAAACAAATCTAAACATTTTTTACAAAAGAAAAAAAATCTAACAAATATGCAAAAAATGAACTACAGAGCTAACGTGAGCCAGCAATTCCATTTCTGGGCATTATCCAAGGTAAATATCATCAGATTATACTCTTAAAGTCAAATAAAACTAACAGTAGCTGGACATAAGGAAGTCAGGCTGGCACAGAGCACCTGACCATTCATTCTGCGGAGACCACCATGTGCTATTACTAATCACCATGTGCTATCACTAATTCCAGCCTCTGCCTTTACCTTACACACTGCAGAAGACACCAGGGTGATTTCGGTGCTATACACAGGAATTTCACGGCCTCCTCCCCCAGTTTTGTGTGCTCTGCCCCCAGCTGTCTCAGATGCTGGTTTTCACTCAAAACATGGAAGAAGTCTTTATGCAACGTGTGACTCACATGCCTCAAATTGGATGACAAAGCAGAGTCCCGTTCCCAACGGACTTCAGTGATCTTTGTGTGTGTGTGTGTATGTGTGTGTGAGCACCAGATGTCTTCTTCAACTACTCTGTACCTTATTTTCATAAAGGTTTTATTTTCATTCATGTAAGAATGTGTGTGGTTATGGGCACATTCACCAAGTGTTTGCAGGGATCCCAGGAGGCCACCAGGGAGCATCGGATTCCTCATGCAGCTAGCGCTCCTGACACTGTGAGTCATCCAGTGTGGGTGCTGAGAACTAAACTTCAGTCCTCAGTGAAAAGCAAGCACTCTTAACTCTTACTCCAGCCCTTCTGATTTGTTTGTTTTTGTTTTTGATTTTTTTCGAGACAGAGTTTTTCTGTGTAGCCCTGGCTGCCCTGGAACTCACTCTGTAGACCAGGCTGGTCTCAGACTCACAGAGATCCATGTGCCTCTGCCTCCCTCAGTGCTGGGATTAAAGGTGTGAGCCACCACTGCCTGGCACCATATTTTTAAACATAGAACCCTTTACTAAACCTGGAGTTTACTGATTGGCTAGACTAGCTGCCCAGAGAGCCTAGTGAACCCTTTTGTCTCGCTTCTGTTTTCCACGCTGGGACTATAGGCATGCCCAGCCCTGCTTAGTTTTTATGTCAGACCTGGGATTCTGAACTGAGACCTTTGTGGTTGTGTAGCTAACACTTTCCTGACTGAGCCAGCTCCCCAGCTCCCTCAGCATCCTTCTTGTGCTATGGGAGCCAATAATAGCGATTGTAACAGAAGAAAAGGCAGTCAGATACTGGCCAAGGCCTCCGTGAGGCTTAATGTTTTGTTTTAAGGGAAAACCAGTGGTTTGTTTATACGATAAATGATTAGCTTTCTGGATCTTAAAAGCCCCAGGGATTGGGTGTACAGTTTAACAGATAAAAGAACTGGCTATGGGGTTAGGTCTTTTTGATTAAAAAAAAATACTCTGTGTGTGTGTGTGTGTGTGTGTGTGTGTGTGTGTGTGTATGTGTGTACCCACAGAGGCCAAAAGGGGGTGTTGGATTCTCTGGAGCTAGAGTGACAGGCTGTTTTGAGGGCTCAACACAGGTGTTGGAAATCAAACTCAGGTCCTTTGCAAGAGCAGCAAATGCTCTTAATCATTGTGCCATCTCTCCAACCCAGAGTTAGGTTTTTAAAAATTTTATTCTTAAAGACAAGGTCTCATAAATCCCAGGTTGGCCTTGAACTTACTATGTAGTCAAAAACGACTTTAAACTCCTCCTCCTCCTGCTACCACCTTCCAAGTGTCACAATTACAGTGTGTGCCGCCCAATCTTTAGTGTGTGCAGTGTGTGCTGCCCAATCTTGCAGCTTTAATCCAGTTCTCGATACCCACAGCTCTACGACCCCACGCCTTGTCTTTTATTTTCATCCGTGAAATGGGGTTCCAGCTTAGCATAGTTGTGAGTTTTAGGAGTGCCCCAGACAGGCTGGAACTATGCCATAAAACTTTGCTCTTGCAGTTTGTATGAGCAAGGGCTGATGAAAAGTTTAGTAAAGGCGCTTGCTGCCAACCTTAATGAGCTGAGTTTGAACCCAGATCAGAGATGGGGAAGGAGGGAACTGACTCCAACAGGCTGTTCTCTGTCCTCTGTATGTGCACATGCATGTGCACACTTACATACACACATGCTCTTGCACACACACTCTTTCTCAAACACATGCACACACACAGTATAGTTTGTATGACTGAAAACGAAGTCATGGTGATGCTCCTGCCCATTTCCCTAGTTGTCTATGTATGGATTTATATAGGATGGAATGAAGGATGAAACTTTGTAGGTCAAATGCATTTCCCATTATAATAGCTTGCTAAGCTGTAACCATGATCTCTTTCATCCTACCTTCTCCTCTGAGAAGATCTCATGCTTGCCAGCACAGCTCCTTGGCGAGGTGTACCACATGCAGCACCTGCTGATGCTGGTGCAGTAGAAAGGCAGGGTGGGTGCAGGGACGGGAGATGAGCTCTTGAACTGCTAGGGGGCAGCAGAGTTCTCAAAAGCTTATAGGTAGTTGATCTCAGACTTGAAATTCTTCGTGTGTGTGTGTATGTGTGCATGTGAGTGTGTGTGTTGTGACAGTACATGCACATAAGGGTGTGCTCACAGAGAACAGAAGGGGCACAGTTCTCTGGAGCTAGAGTTACAGGCATAACAAGTTCTAGAATGATACACTCCTTCTCTTGGGCATAGTTCTGTGGGCTCTACTGTATAACTATTTTAACCTTCTCATCATTATATCATTATTAGTCTTTAAAATGTATTATTATTATTAAAATGTAAATAATAATAGTAGTAGTAGTAGTAGTAATTTTTGTTTTTTGAGGTAGGATCTCACTACCCTGGCTGGTCTGTAAGTCATCATGCAAAACAGGCTGGCCTCTAGCCAATAGAGAGTCACCTGCCTATACATCTTGAATGCTGAAATTAAAAGTATGTACTACCACACCCAGCTTTTGTTATTATTTTATTATTTGTTATTATTATTATTATTTTATTTTTATTGTTATTATTATTATTTTATTATGATGTATGTTTGCATTCATGTGTGTTGAGTGCCAATGTGTGCATGTGTGTTGAGTGAGTGTATGAGTCTGTGTGCATGCTTGTGTTGAGTATGTGTGTGTTGAATGTGTGTGCTTATGTGTTGAGCATTTGTGTGTGGTGCCTGTGTGTTGAGTGTGTGTATCTTCATTCACATGTGTTGAGTGTGTGTGTGTGTGTGTGTGTGTGTGTTGAGTGAGTGTGTGCAGGTATCCACAGAGGCCAGGAAAAGAATTATAAGTAGTTGTAAACTGCCTGATATGGGTTTTGGGAACTAAACTCAGGTCTTCTGCAAGCTCCGTACAGCTCTTCCCTGTCACAACCCTATACAGCCGACAGACCAATAGACAGCTATATACAGGAAGCGTATAGAAACCCCATACAGAGAACCCAATGGCAGAGCTATGGGAACACTTGTCTTTTGGATAAGTCACTATCAATTCTGTAAAAACCTTGTGAAGACCATGAAAATGCCGTAATGAAACACACTACAAAGATAAAGCTTTGAGAGCCACTAAAAATGATGCAACTATGTTAAAAAAAATAGCTCAGTGTGTGTATTTCTTCCCCATAGAGTGGAATAGAAGAGGGAATAAGGAAGTTAAATGGAAATAGATTATTTCCACAGGCTTCCTTCCGCCCAGGAAGTGGTCACTATTCTCTGGGATATACTTGTGTTTTGTACTTGTAGAGATTTGAATTTGAGATTTGAAACCATATAGGTTCACGTGTTTGAACACTTGGTCTGTGTTTGGTTGTGTCCTTTGGGAAGGTTATGGAACTTTTAGGAGGTGGAGCCTCACTGGAGGAAGTACATCACTAGGGGCGGGCTTTAAGGTTTCATAGCCTAGACCCTCTTCTTGCTCTTTCCTGTGCGTGTGGTTGAAATGTGGACATCCGTCTTCCTGCTTCTGCACTGTGCCCTTCCTCCATGTTGCCCAGTCTCCCCCGGCATGATGGGCTCCATGCTGGCTTTGTGTCCATGCATTTTGTTGCCATAGTAACAGAAGAGTAAACAAATATAGAATACAGTACTCACTGTAACCTTTGCACTTTACACTGGGGCTTCTGCAGGGTGGTGGTGACTGTCTCTATGAACAGGGCCTCCAGGACGCTGTTAGTTACTGTCAGCACTTTCAGATTTTTATTTGTTTCAAACACAGAGCAGATATCTTGCCACCAACTCAAGACGATCTTATCCTTTCTCAGTCTGAGTGAAAGGATGGAACAAAATGAGGGTAAGGGCCCAAGATTGACATTAAACTCAAGGAAAATTCAAGTTTAAAGTTGAATAAGCAGCCTGGGAGCCTGCAGGCCGCTCCAGCTGGGGAAGCAGGTAGGCTAACTGTAGACCTCCACCTCCCCTTCAGATCCTCCAAAACCAGTTCCCCAGTCTTATCCACGGCTTCGTGCAGACACCTGCTCCAGCCTCCCACTCCCAGTTCTGAGTGACTCAAACAGATCTTCCTCCAAACTCACCCCCGTCCGTTCAATGCTTCATGTCAGCTATCAGCTTTAGCAGGCAGGCAGGCAGGCAGGCAGGCAGGCATTCTCAGGGAGTCCGCAGGCCACTCTGGCCAGCTAAGCCAGAGGCTAACTAAAAATCTTCACCTCTCTCTCCATTCTTCCAAATTCAAACCCCTAGTTTCATCCACAGCCCTGTAGCAGACCTGCCATGACCCCACCTCACTCTCTGCCCCCATTTTCAGTGACCCACTTAACTCCCTACTGCTCCCTCACACGCTCCCCTTCCTTCCCTAACCCCATTCCTAAATGTCAGCTCCAGACACCTAGAAATGCATTTTACCTGGGACTCCCAGTGGCCACACTGGCCCAGATGAATTTTCTACTAAGCAACACACAGCCACCATATTCTCCTAAGAACCTGAGAAAGCAACCAGAAACTAAGGAACAAAACACCCACCTGATAATGACAAGAACAGATATTAGCACCTAGAATTACAGTCTTCTCAACCCCAGATGCCTAGATGCCAGCATAAAAAATCCAACCGTAACAACCAAGACAGTATGTCTTCACTAGGGCCCAGCAAGCCCTGAATATTCTAACATAGCTAAAGAACAATCAAAAGATCTTCAAACAGCCTGTCTCAAGATGGTACTGATCCTTAAAGAGGAAATGAAAAAAAATCCCTTAAAGAAAAACATATATAGCTCCTCCTGGAAATTGGAAGCAGACAAGATCGCAAAAGTTGGGAGAATGGGGGTAGGGGTAGGATGGGAGGAAGGGGAGAAGGGGAGAGAGTAGGGAGAAGGAGAGGATTGGGGAGAGCTTAGGGGAGTGGGATGGTTGAGATGGAGGAAGGGTGGTTATGGGAGCCGGGAAGAAGCTATCTTAATTAAGGGAGCCATTTTAGGGTTGGCAAGAGACTTGGCTCTAGAGGGGTTCCCAGGTGTCCAAGGGGATGTCCCCAGCTAGGTCCTTGGGCAGCAGAGGAGAGGGTGCCTGAACTGGCCTTCCCCCATAGCCACACTGTTGAATATCTTGCATATCATCATAGAACCTTCATCTGATGATGGATGGAAATAGAGACAGAGACCCACACTGGAGCACTGGACTGAGCTCCCAAGGACCAGATAAAGAGCAGAAGGAGGGAGAAGTTGAGTAAGGAAGTCAGGTCTGCGAGGGGTGCGTCCACCCACTGAGACGGTGTGACTGATCTAATGGGAGCTCACCAAGGCCAGCTGGACTGGGACTGAATGAGCATGTGATCAGACTGGACTCTCGGAATGTGGCTGACAATGAGGGCTGACTGAGAAGCCAATGATAATGGCACAGGATTTTGATTCTACTGCATATACTGACTTTTTGGGAGCCTAGTCTGTTTGGATGCACTTCCTAGACCTGGATGGAGGGGGGAGGGCCTTGGACTTCAGGGCAGGGCACCCTGACTTCTCTTAGGACTGGAGATGGAGGAGGGAGGGGAAGTGGGGGGAGGGGGAGGAAAATGGGAGGAGGGGAGGAGGTGGAAATTTTTAATAAATAAATAAATTAATTAAAAAAAATCTATGAAAACACAAAAACACCATGGAAGAAAATGAATAAAACATTTCAAGGCCTGAAAATGGAAATAGAATCAATAAAAAAATCAAACCAAGGAAAATATAAAATAAAAACTATGGGAACTAATACAGGAGCCCTAGAGGCATGCTTAACCTAGAACAAAAGAGATGGAAGATGGAATCTCAGGCATTGAAGAGACGATAGAAGAAACGAAGATATCAGTCAAAAAATGCTAAATCTAAAAATATTCTGTCACAAGGCATTCAGGAAAACTGGGACACTGTGGAAAGAAAAATCTATGAATAACAGGGATAGAGGAAAGAGAAGAAACCCAAGTCAAAGGCAAAGAAAAATTCAAAAAATCATAGAAGAAACTTTCCTAACCTAAAGAAAAAGATGACTATCAAGGTACAGGAAACATATAGAATACAAAATAGAAAGTACTAGAAAAGAAAGCTCCTTGGCACATAAAGGAGAAAACAAGACATTCCAAAATAAAACCAAATTTAAGCAATATCTATCTACAAATCTAGCCCTCCAGAAGGTGCTAGAAGGAAAACTCCAACCTAAAGAGTTCACCCCCCCAAAACACAAGGAATAAATAATCCCAGACCAACAAATTAGAAGAAGGGAAACGCGCATGAGGACAGACAGACAGACAGACAGACACACACACACACACACACACACACACACACACACCACACACCAAAATAAAAACAGGGATCAACAAACACTGCTCATTGATATCTCTCATCATCAATGGTCTCAGTTCCCTAATGAAAAGACACAGACTAACAGAATGGGTTAAAAAACATGACCCATCCCTCTGCTGTAGCCAAGAAACACACCTCAGCATCAAAGATAGACATCACCTCAGGATAAAAGGATAGAAAAAGACATTCCAAACAAATGGATCTAAGAAGCAAACTAGTAGTTGGGCACATGCCTTTGATCCCAATACTCAGGAGGCAGAGGATTTTTATGAGTTCTAAACCAACCTGTCAGCCTGATCTATAGAGGGAGTTCCAGGATAGCCAGAAATACACAGGGAAACGCTGTCTCAAAAAAACAAAAAAGATTATCATTGGATAGTCACACTGATGAATATCTCGAATATCACCAAAGAACCTTTGTCCGGCGATGGATGGAGATAGAGACAGAGACCTACATTGGAGCACTGGACTGAGTTCCCAAAGTCCAGTTGAGGAACAGAAGGAGGGAAAAGTTGAGTAAGGAAGTCAGGACGGCAAGGGGTGCGTCCACCCACTGAGACAGTGTGTCTGATCTTATGGGAGCTCACCAAATCCAGCTGGACTGGGACAGAACAAGCATGTGATCAAACTGGACTCCCTGAATGTGGCTGACAATGGGGGCTGACTGAGAAGCCATTGGTAATGGCACTGGGACTTGTTTCTACTGCATGTACTGGCTTTTTGGGACTCTAGTCTGTTTGGATGCACAGCTTCCTAGGCCTGGATGGAGCGGGGAGGGCCTTGAACTTCCCACATGGCAGGGTATCCTCTCTTAAGACTGGAGGGGGAGGGAGGAGGGTGAGTGGAGGAGTGGGAGAGGAATGGGAGGAGGGGAGGAAGTGGAAATTTTTGAATGGAAAAAAACAAAAGAAGATGATGAAGGAGGACAAGGAAGAGTAGGAGAAGGAAGATTAGGAGAAGGAGGAAAAGAAGAAGAAGAAGGAGAAAAAGAAGAAGAAGAAAAAGAAGAAGAAGAAGAAGAAGAAGAAGAAGAAGAAGAAGAAGAAGAAGAAAGAAGAAGAAGAAGAAGAAACCTGATGTAGCCATTTTAATAGCTGACAGACTTCAAAAAAAATTTAAACAGAAGAGATAAAGAAGAACAGTATAAACTCATTAGAAAAAAAACCACCAAGGGGACATTGCAACTCTTAACATCTATGCCCCAAACACAAGGGCACCTCTCCCCCACACTCTTTTATTTTTATAAGAAACACTACTACAGCTTAAATCCCACATTGACCCTCACACACTGATAGTGGGAGACTTCAGTAGCCCGCACTCATCAATAGACCGGTCATATAGACTGAATCCAAACAGAGAAATGCTGGAGTTAACAGACATTATAAACCAAATGGACCTAACAAATATTTACAGAACATTTCACCCAAGCACACACACTCACACACACACACACACACACACACACACACACACACACACACACCTCCTTCTCAGCATCTCATGGTATTTTCTCCAAAATTGACCATGTAGTCAATTACAAAGTAAGTCTCAACAGACACAAGAAAACTGAAATAGCCCTCCACATCCTATCAGACCACTGTAGATTAAGGTTGCATAACAACAACAGAAACAACAGAAAGCGTACAAACTCATGAAAACTGAACAACTCACTATTGAATAAAAAATTGATCAAGACAGAAATTAAAAAAGACTTCCCAGAATTGAGTGAAAATGAACCCACAATATACCCATACTTAAAGGACACAATGAAAGCAGTTCTGAGAGGCAAGTTCATAGGAAAGTGCCTCCATTTAAAAAAACGGAGAGATCTCATATTAGTAACATAACAGCGCATTTGAAAACTCTAGAACAAAAGGGAGAAACCACACCCAGAAGGGATGAACTGAAAGAAAGAATCAATCTCAGGGCTGAAATCAATAAAATAGAAACAACAACAACAATACCCAATAAAAAGAATCAATGAAATGAAGAGTTGGTTCTTTGATTAAAATTGATAAGATTGACAAACCTTAATACAAATTAACTACAAGGTAGAGAAAGGATATTCAATTAACAAAATGAAGAGGGAGACATAACAACAGACACCAAGAAAATCCATAGAATTATATGGACTTATTTTTAAAAACCTGTTCTCTACCGAATGGGAAAATCTAAAAGAAATGAATAATTTTTAAAATACATACAACTTGCAAAAGTTAAATAAAGATTATATAAATAATTTAAATAGATCTATAACCGCTAGTGAAACAGAATCAGTCACTAATTATCCCAGACCAACCAACCAACAACAACAACAACAACAACAAAAAAACCAAAAAAAAAAAACCAACCCAGGGCTAGATGGCTTCAGAGGAGAACTCTATCAGAATTTGAAAGGAGAGCTAATGCCAATACTCCTAAAATTATTAAATAAAATAGAAACAGAAGGAACATTGCCAGATTCACTTTATGAGGACACAGTGAACCTGATACCCAAATGGAGTAAAGAACCAACAAAAAGAACAAAGAGAATTGCAGACCAATTTCCCTCAAAACATAGATGCCAAAATGCTCAATAAAATACTCAAAACCCGAATCAAAGAACACATCAAAAATATTATTTACCATGATCAAGTAGGCTTCATCTTAGAGATGTAGGGATGGTTCAACACACAAAAATCAAGAAATATAATCCACCATATAAACAAATTAAAAGAAAAAAAATCACATGATCATCTCATTAGATGCTGAAAAAGTCTTTGACTAAATCTGACACCCCTCCATGATAAAAGTCCTGGACAGAACATGGATACAAGGAACAGACCTAAATAAAATAAAGACAATATACAGCAAACCTATAGCTAAAACCAAATTAGATGGAGAGGAACTCAAAGCAAGTCCAGGAAGAAGAACAAGATAAGGTTGTTCATGCTCTCCGTGCCTAATAAATATAGTACTTGAAGTATTAGTCAGAGCAATTAAGACAGTTGAAGGAAGTCAAGGAGATACAGACTGGGAAGGAAGAAATCAAAAATCTTTATTTGAAGATGATATGATAGTATACACCCTAAAAATTCCAGCAGAGAACTCCAACAACTGATAAACGCTTTCAGCAAGGTAGCTCAATACAGAATTAACTCACATAAGCCCTGCTATATACAAGTGAAAAATGGAATGAGAAAGAAATCAGGGAAACAGCTGTCACAATAGCCTCAAACACTATAAATATCTTGTGGGTAACTCTAATCAAGTAAGTGAAAATGACCTGTATGAGAAAAACTTTAAAAGACTCAAGAATGAAGTTGAAGATGATGTCAGAAAACAAAAAGATCTCCCATGTTCATGGATTGGTAGGATTAACTTAGTAAAAAAGGCCATCTTACCAAATGTAATCCCCATCAAAATCTCAACATAATTCCTCACTGAACTTTAAAGGACAATTCTCAGCTTCATATGGAAACATATACACAAAAACCTAGGACAGCGAAAACAACCCTGGATAATAAAAATACTGCAGGAAGTATCACTAACCCCAATTTCAAATTCTAATAGCTTGGTATCGGCCCCAAAACAGAGACAGCAGGCAATAGAATGGAATTGAAGCTCTAGAGATAAAGCCACACCTTTGGATACCTGATTTTTGATTAATAAAAAGCCAGAAATGCACAATGGGAAAAGTAGAGATGGAATCCATACCTGACATTGCTCGGGTGACTAAGAACCAGAGATTAGATAGCCCAGAGACCTAGGATAAGTCAAACACTACAAGTCTAAAGCAAAAAAGAAGCAATAAAATGACTCCCAGTTACATCCTGCTATACTCATAGATCAATGGCTTGCTCAGCCATCATCAGAGACACTTCCTCCTGCAGCAGATGGGAACAAATACAGAGACCCACAGTCAGACACTATGCAGAGAGTGGGAGACTTCAGAACACTCGGTCCTAAATGGGGCATCTTTATCAAATCCTTCCCATCAGGGCTCAGAGAACCCTTTGGAAGAGGAGGTGAAAAGAATGTAAGAGCCAGAGGGGATGGAGGACACCAGGCGAATAAGGTCCTCTACATCATCATGAGCAAAGCTCATATGAATTCACAGAGGCTGAGGTAACACACACAGGGCCCACAGAGGTCTGCACCAGGTCCTCTGTGTACACAGTATGGCTTCCGGTTTAGTGGTTTTTTTTTAATGGGGTTCCCGAGTGTGTTTCTTGTGCCTTCTCTTGGGCTCTTTTCTTTTTACTGGTTTTGTTCAATTCCAACATGTTTGCTTTTGTTTTCTCTTATTATATTCTATTTTATCTTATCTTATTTTATTTTATTATTATCCCTCAGAAGCCTGTTTGTTTTAGAGAGGGAAAGGGAATGAATCAAGATGGGAGATGGGTAGGGGAGTAACTGGGAGGTGGATAGGAAAAGGAAATAATAATCAGGATATATTATGTGAGAAAAAAATCTATTTTTGCTGGGCAGTGATGGCACACACCATTAATCCCAGCACTTGGGAGGCAGAGACAAGAGAATCTTAGTGAGCTCATGGCCAGCCTGGTCTACAGAGTGAGTTTCAGGACAGCCGGGACTATTACACAGAGAAACAGAGAAATCTTCTCTCTCTCTCTCTCTCTCTCTCTCTCTCTCTCTCTCTCTCTCTCTCCATATATATATATATATAATATATATAATATATATAATATATATAATATATATATATTTCAATAAAAGAAAAAATACACGAAAAAAATTGAGGAAACACAGGGCTGGCATTTAAGATAAAAGCATCAGGCCATGCCTTCAATGCCAGCATTCAGGAGGCTTCTAGAAGCAGGTGGATCTCTATGAGTTCAAGGACGGCTTGGTCTACAAAGTGAGTTCCAGGACAGTCAGGGCTCCAGAGAGAGACCTAGTCTCAAAAAGCCAAAACAAACCAAGACCAAACCACAAATAAGTTAGAAGAATCATATAAACGAGAGAGCAGAAAGATTTGGGGTCTTCACTAGCCTAAACTAACACTGACTCAGCAAGATGGTTCAGTAGGGACCACGCCCTTCAAACTGAGTTCGACCCCTGCGACCCACACGCTGGAAAGGGAGACCTAACTCCTGCAAGTTGTCCCCTGGCCTCCACCTGTGTACCCTGGTAGGCATGCACCCATCTCCACATTAAATAAATAAAACATAATTTAAAAACTACCCAAGTGGCTGGAAAGGGTGTCTCAGAGAACTTGCTGCTCTTACAAAGGGCCAAGTTTTGCTTCCCAGGACCCACATGTTGGTTCACAACCAACCCTAACCCCAATTCCAGGGGATCCAGTGCCCACTCTTGATCTCTTAGCGCACCAGACACATGTGGTGCACAGACATACATGTAGGTAAAGCATTCACATGCACCCAATAAAATCTAAACGAAAACAGAACAGTAACAACAAGATCAGAACACAACTGCTTCCCGCATTCCCAGGAGGTAGAAACCCCAGAGCACAGCAGGCTACTACCAAAGACTAAACACTCACTGAGTGCCCGGGGAAGGATCTTCTGAGTCCGGCCAAAGCTCCTGTTGGAAGGCTCTCGACAGAGTTAGTTCTACTTTCTCCAAACCTTGGCAGTACCTAAGGCAAAACGCAGACAGTTGAAGGTCCTTCAGGCTCCTGATCTTCAAAGAGACTTTCTTGTAGTTTTCCAGGGCACTGTGGACAAAGCTCTTCTCCGCGATTTCGGTCAGGCAGGGAAAGAGCTGTGAGCAGTCATAGCATCCATAGTCATTCAAATGGGTTATCACGCTAATGGCCTTCAACTTGTTACCCAAGGCTATTCTGCAGTTGAAGGACCTCATCACGATTTCAGCACATGCTTCATTTAAAAGACCAAATAAGAAAAGCCCCATCTGAGTCTCACAGCTTTCTCTGGCTCTCGACATTGCAATCAGATCCTGAATGTTCACTTGACTCAGTGGGTGATAATAAATAATTCTTTGGGGGAAAAAAAGAATATAAAACAGGGCGCCAAAAAACTCCTGGAAGATAAACAAGGCAAACATGTAACGGTCGCCTTGGTTTTGTAGCTTTCGAAGAATGTTCACTTGAAGAAAAGTGTCTATGGTGGCCTCATCCACCTTGACATGCTGAAAGTCCGTCTTATCAAACACACTCTTCAGGTCCCATACACCCTGAGCAGCCAGACGGCACACACCTTCCAATTGCTTTTGGTAATTACTGCCGGAAAGTTTCTTACATATGGTTGGGAACAGGGTAGCCAGATACAACACACACACAGATGTTGCATTTGGACAAGCCGTTGTGAGATTTACCATTTTCTGCATTACTTTTCTTAGAGAATGGCACACTATCCAGCACACCACAGGGACCCGACACATGGACAAGAGAATGGTGTTTCTCATGGCAAAATCCACAACTTGATTCCTTGTCGTTTTGCCTCTGAAATACAACCTGAAATAGTCAAGCGTTTCAGTCCTGCTAAATCCAGTCAGGATGACATGGGAGGGACCATTGACTAAGAGTTCAACTCCTCTCCAGGAAATCGGTCTCACCAGGATCAGGAGTGTGGCTTCTGGAAGCATCGTTTTGCTTAACAAACTGCTCAGGAGAAAAGCCCCAGGCAATTTCTGGTTCCAGTCTTCCACCATGACAGATGGTCTTGTGATGAGGGAAGATGTGAGCTCCTCAAAGCCATCCAACAAGAGCAGAAGTTGATCTGGTCTGGATAGAATCTTAGACACGAGAGCCTGAGACCTAAGCCCTTGGCCCTCAATCAGCTCCGAGAAGCTGCGCTCTCCCACCCAGTTCAGTTCCCGGCAGTGGAAATAGAAAGCAAACTTGAACTTGTGTGCATAGAACTCATTGTGCGCCCACATCAGCATGATTTTTTTGGCCAGCGTTGTTTTTCCAATACCAGGAATTCCATGAATGACCACTACCTTAGGCTGTTTCCGCTGGGGACTCCTGGGTAGAAAGAGATATGGCAAGATTGCCTCGTGGTTTCTCACATTGAGGTACAAAAAGTCTGCTTGGTTTCCAGGCCAGACGGTATTGTCCCACAAAGGGAGGCTCTTTTCTATCACGCGCTGTTTGTACTCCCGTATTTTATCTAGAATCATGAAGAAACACAGATAATTCCTTTAGAGTTGCTTAGAGCACTGATAAAAAAATACAGCGTGTTAGTGTATGCCAACCTCCATAAGATGTTTGAATTTCCTTTGGGAACCCGTCTTCCCACCCTCAAGCCCTTGAACTAGATTGCAAGTCACATAACACAGAGATACAGCCACATGGCTATTCCTGACAGTGTTGTTCACAATAGTTCCATGATGGAACCACCCAAGCTAGGGGCTAGCTACAGCAGGCATCTTAATTCATTCTTCCATCCCTAGAATCTAGAGATATCAGAAATAGGATTCTGGTAGTGGAAACAAAACAAAACAAATTACGCTAATGTGTAACAGATTCTCTCAATCAAATGGTATGAGGAAACAGACCCAGAGGAAACTAAGGGCCGAAGGAGAGCATCTTATAGAGGTAGCCAGACTACCACAATCTGTGGTTTCTGCAACATGTATTCAATTAGCTATGGATTGAAAGTTGTGCTTGTGCTGAACATGTATCTTCTTTTAAAGAATCATCATTCCCAAACAATTAAATATAATGGTGACTGGCAGGTCTGGCAAGACAGCTCAGTGGGGACAGTCTCATGCTGCCAAGGGTGATGACCTGAGCGTGATACCTGGGAGAGAAGGGACACCAGCAAATTGTCTTCTAACCTCCACAGACATGCTGCAGCATGCTCGTGTGTGTGTGTGTGTGTGTGTGTGTGCGCACACACGTGCACACACACCTCAACATAAATAACAGAGAAACTCAATTAGTTATTTATAGAATTGCCATCACAGTAGGTACCAAATGGGACGTCTGAAGCACATTCCCTTCCTCCAGGGCTCAGAGATCATTGAAGAAGATGAGGCAGAAAGATTGTAAGAGGCAGAGGTAGTGGATGTCTGTAGTGGAAATGTGTTTGCATGGTTATAGCAGGGCCATCACACTCATCGGCTCGCAAGAGACTGTGACAGCACGCACAGGGCCTGCAGAAGATCGAGCCAGCCCAAAATCTCAGCGTGGAAGGGGAGGGGCTCATAAAATCCCACCCCTAGTTGAGAGCTATCAGCACCTGATGGCTGCTGGTGGAGGCAGCAGGTTTTCCTCAGGTGTGGCGCCCAAGGCTGCCTGTGTTCCGGTAGACGGCTCTTGTCTTAGGGAGGATTTTTATTGCTGTGAAAAGCTACCATACCCAAGGCAACTCTTAAATGGAAACCTTTAGTTGAGGTAACTCGCTTACAGTCCAGAGGTTCAGTTCATTACCATTGGGATGGGGAGCAGGCAGATGTGGTGCTGGAGCTGAGTCCTCTCTCTTGACTCAGAGGCAGCAGGAAGTCGATCTGACTGCCATAACGAGTGAAGCTTGAGAGAAGGGACCACCCCACAGTGACACACTTCCTCCAGCCAGGTCACACCGCCTGTTAGGGCCACGCCCTTTGGGGGCCACTTTCTTTTAAATCATCACAGCCCTCTAGCAATGGACATGTCAGAAGCACTAAGTGTACCCAGTGAGGGTAAAAAACGAGCAACTGAAGTTAGGAAAGAAAAGTGACGCAAGATTTGGGAGGACTGGAAGAGAGGGAATGGAGGTAGGTCTGATCAAATCACAATGCAAGCATGTATGAAGTTCTCAAGCAGCAAAAAAAGAAACAACTGGCTGACAATGTCAAGTGCATGGGAGGGATGTGTGGAAGTTACGTGCAGATGCTGCATCATTACATATAAGAGACTTTAGCATCCGTGCATGTTGGCAAACTCCCCTAAGATATCGAGGGATAACTATACAGTAGTTTTTCTTAACTAACTGGAGTCCCTTTTTAAATCAGGTAATATGACCTTTTTCGTTCACTGGCCCCAATTTGAGGAATTTTGCATTGGAAAACATACTCTTAAGCTGGTGCTCTTTAAATTAGCTGGGCATGAAGGTGTTTACTGTGCAAGGGAGAGACTGTTCAGAACCAGCTTCTACAAAAGGCTGACCCATAAGGAAGGCAGAAAAGCATCTTTGATGATGTTTTTAGAGCACCTGCATCCAGGTGGCATGGAGACTGGGCTTCCTGTGGTCACGTGAGTCCACAAACACTATTTTTTGCCTAAATTTTGATGAGTAGAAGAGAGACTTCCACTTTCACGTACAGTCTACGCTGACGAGGCATCCGAGCTTTTTGCTCCAGCCTGTGCCCCACTTTCACCAGACTAACATGGCTAGCACGTACCGCATTCTTCTTTCGTCAGACTCAGCGGTGTTTTCCTTAGATGGGAGTCCACTGATACCACGGCAGGAAGGTCTGCAATGAATGAGAAAAGTGACAGGCCCATCAGAATGAACTCCCACAACAGAGTCTAATGGACATTATACTGGGAAACTGTCACGTGCGATTTAAGGTGACTGAGAAGTTGGCTCTGAAAGTGGGGTCCCTTTCTCTACACTTGAGACCTAAGCATATGTATGTCAAGTGCTCTCCAGAACCCTTTGTCTGTGGGAGGGGCTTTTTACTCTAACTCCATGACAGGGAGAGAATCAAACAGCTCGAGAATAAAACACAGGGTTCTCAAGAAGAGATGGAAGGGGATCCTACTCAACAGAGGCTTATTGCTTATCCCAGGGTATGAAAGTGTCTGCAGTGGGAAATAGAAGCCTGGAATTCAGTCATCGGAAGCTCAGTTATGGAGAAAAGGCACCGTTATGAACCCCAGCTGATTGTGTTAACTTCTCCAGTGGGTTTCTGTGGATGTTGTAAGCTCCTGATTCGATGACATCATCTCTATCTATTGCTATTTTTCTTTTTGCTTGAAAGCCTCACCCAAGGGGGTTCTCTCCTCTGCCAGAGACTTGATTTCTGCCAGGAAATCCAGCTGGCTGTCTTTTCATTCATTTATATTTCCTTAGCACCTTCTATACAATCTAAAGGTGGTTTTAAAAAATTAGACAGAGAGAGAAAGAGAGAGAGAGAGAGAGAGAGAGAGAGAGAGAGAGAGAGAGAGAGAGAGAAGGGCACGAGTTACAGCACAGGTGCGGAAGCCTGTTGAGACTCAGGGTTCTCCCCTCTGTGTTATTTTTGAGGCAGGGTCTCTCTCTGTTTTTCTGTATCTGTGCTGTATGTGCCTGACTAGCTGGCTCAGAAGCTATTGGTCAGTTCTCCCAGCTCTGCCTCCCAAGCTGCTGTAAGAATGGTAGGATTTTGGATGTATGGCCACCACCTTCACCTTTTATAAAAGTTCACCTTTTATAAAAGTTCACCTTTTATAAAAGTTCTAGAGGTCAAACTCAGGCTGTCAAGCTCACTCTGTAAGGCATTTACCGACCTCCCCCAATCATTTCCCAGCCCTGAAAGCAGTTTTGTACAATATTTTTAGTGTCCCATGAACCACTTCCCAGCCCCGAAGATACAATAATTTTAGTGTGCCTATATCTTATCTATGACCTATCACATGAGTTCAGAAGTGGAATTTTCCACTTGTGGCATCATGTTGGTGACCCAAATGTTTCATATTCTCAAGCGTTTCATATGGGTTGTTGGGTTAGGTTGGTCAACCTAATCCAGTATGATATACATACTTTAGCTGGTGAGATGGCTTGTGGGTAGGGGTGCCCACATGGTGAGAGGAGAGCACTGACCCCCGAGTGTTGTCCTTTGACTACCCCATGTGCATGAGCATGTGTTCACCCCACTTCCACATACAATAAAAACTGTACTAAGATAACCGAAGCACAGCACATAATCCATATATGTGCAATGCATGCACACATCTATGTATATGTATGAATGTGCATACATTGTGTATGTTTACATATGTAATATGCACACATATTTGCAGCCATTGGGTTATCTACTACCCACAGTTGCTATGTTCTCTAGAATCACCATAAACACTGTGTTAGCCAGTACCATGGTTCCCATGAGAATTCAGAGTGAAGATTAATTTTTTGCTCTTTTGAGACAGGGTCTCGATGTAGCCCTGGCTGTCCTGGAACTTGCTACATAGACCAGGCTGGCCTCAAAATCACAGAGAGCCATCTGCCTCTGATTCCCAGGTATTAGGATTAAAGAAGTGTGCCACCACACTGAGCTTAGTAAGTTAGTTTCTTATGAGTTTCTGGTTACTATATTTTCATCAGTTGATTAAGATACAACATTGTTTTGCATATATCTTACATATATATATATCATATTTAGAGGTATTTTGTTTAGCATACTATTTGAATATATTTGCTTAATACATTGTTTAAATATGTTTTATCATATATATTTCATTTGCTATATTATCTTTAGATCTCGCTGATTCATTAACATCAGACTCACAGACAACAGTGTTACAAGTCATATCTAACGGACAGTTCTCTGACATGAAGAATTTCTTCACAAGAGCACAGGATCACTGGATGATTATTTAATACTACATTTTGAACAATAAAATCAATGAAAGCACAGAGATGTGGTATAGCCCGGACTGGAGAAGACACTCGTGCACAGGACAGGAACTTAATGCATTGCCTTGCATGAGCTCAGCTGGGAGCCATAGCTTAGCTTGCTGCTCTGCTCAGGTCTACGAATGACCCAGAATCCTTGTTTTTTGAGATAGGGTCACATGTATTTGGGACCTGAAACTCACTATGTAGCCAAAGATGAATTAAACATCTCATCTTCTTGTAGGCACCTCCCTAGTGCTGGGATTGCAGACGTGCACCACCACATCTGGCACATGTGGTCCTAGAGATGGTCCGTGCTGTGCACGCCCTCCACCAACTGAACTATACCCTAAGTTTTTGGTGTTTTTAATCACAGACTATCTCTTATAAATAGTATCTGGTTAGGGTTTTAAAAAGAAGAAATATAGGGGATAGAGAGACGGCTCAGTGGTTAAGAACACTTACTGCTCTTGCAGAGGACCTGGGTTCAGCTCCCAGCACCCACACTGGCTCCCCACAACTGCCTCTAACTCTATGATCGAATGCCCACTTCTGGCCTGTGTGGGCTCCCACATGCGTGCACACGTGTACATGCACACACACAAAAGAAAAATGAAAGTCTTACAAATTTACAAATCCAACAAAGTAGATTTTGCCGGGAGATTCGACCCACCATCTGACTTCACTCTTTGTTTTCCTTTGCAGGTGAACAGGAAGTCACAGGGCAGCCCCTTTAGCTGCCTCTCTAGCTCCTCAGCCCCCGCCCACCTGTGTGCTGTACGTCACTTACCCGCTAACTCTTTCTGTAGCAGGGAGCAAATCTTTCTCTGGTTCATTGTCTGTAGGATTTCATGAGCCACATTCCAGGCCAGTTCTCCAGGAAGGGATTCTACTAAGAGATGAACCGTCTCTGCCCAGTTGGCTCTGTTCAGCTGCTGCCAGGTGATGCCGAGAGAGTGCGGCAGGAGCTTCTTTTCCATCAACAGCTTCTTGAAGGCTTGTAGCTCCGTCTTGCTTAAATAACTCATGTACACCATGACCCCATTGTCACACAGGGAGGCAAGGGAGTGAGTGTGTGTCGAAGTTTGGGTAGAAGTAAGATGGCGGAGTCTTTGACTTACCCCACTCATCCTCACGCAAGGTGAACAACACTTCTCTGTCAGTGATAAATACAACTGAGCAGGAGAGAGCAAACAAGACAAGCCTGTGAAGACACGGCACGGTCATCAGCGGTAGAATCCAGACCACCCTACAGTCAGAGAACTTCAACATCTCACAAGAAGTCTGCCACCATGCTTCAACATTCTTTCTGAGTCTCACTTTGTGTCTCATGCTGCAGATGGAACCTAAGGCCTTGTGCCTGCTAGACAAGTCCTCTATCGAGCGACACCCCAAATCTTGATCCTTTATTATTTTAAAAAGTATTTTTTTGCTTTATATCTTTGCCTGCATGGATGTGTATCATGCATGTGAAATACCCAAGGAGGTCAGAGAAGAGCCCCTGGAAGTGGAGATACAGGCAGTTATGAGTCACCATATGGGTGCTGGGAATCGAACCCATGTCCCCTGCAAGGGCTGCAAGTATTCTTAGCTGCTGAGCCATCTCTCCAGGTCCTAATCCTTTATTTTTAATTGTACAAAGAATGCCATTAATTTTTTCAGCAAACACTTTTATTTTTATTTACTTTTATCAACATATACTCATTGCATAAAATTATAAATTTCATTATGACTTTTCAGAAGCATGTCTCACATGCATTGAACTTCTCAGGCTCTTCATTACCATCTCTTGTCTATATTCTTCCCAGATAATTCCCCTTCTGCTTTCACATATGAAGTAGGTTTTTAATTTTTAACATCAACTTTTACTTAGCACACAAATGATGAGTTTCATCATGACCTTTGCATATATGTGTATTATTGTTCTTAGCTACTATTTGGCCAAATGAATGCTCATGTTCATCTGTTTTCCAACTGTTCACTTCCTCCCTTAATAATCTTTTTTTCTGCTTTAATACCATATACATATTTTTGAGGCTCTTTCCACAAAGCCTTGAATTCACAACAATCCTCTTGCCTCAGTCTCCAGAGTTCTAAGATTATAGGGATATATCACCACACCTGGCTTCATCTATCTTTTTAAATCTAGGTCCACATGTAAGGGAAAGTGTGCACTATTTGTGGAGTATTTATGTTTTCCCTTACTGTCTCCTGTTACATCCTCCTCCATAATGGTCCCCCTTCTCCCGTCCTGCCATCTAAAGCCATGTATACTCTATCATCTAACTACCCACCTGTTTACCCATCCCATAGCTATACACCACCTATCACCCATGATCTATCTACAGATCTATCACCCACCTCTATCCCTTCTATCCAACTGTTATTTATCTATCTATCAATTTTCTATAATCTGTCTATTGCCTGACATCTTCATCTAGTATTCATCTATCAACCATCTATCAAGCATATATATCAATCATCTATCACCTACCTACCATCAACCAATCATTTTTATCTACATATCACCTACCTAGCCATCCCTACTTATTTTTCATTAATCTATTATTTATTTATCTACTTATCACTTTCCCATTAGCTATATATCTACCCACCTACTTCTTTATTAATCACGAATATCTGTCATCTATTTTTATCATTTATTATTTTACCTACCATCTATCTAGATCTATTTATCAACTATTACCTATTTATTATCTATGTATATCATTTATATCCCGCTGTCTTTCTATTCACCATCTGTTGATTTATCTATCAAATATTATCTATCTATCTATCTATCTATCTCTATCTAACTATCTATCTCTCTGTCTGTCTATCTATCTATCTATTTAGATTCTTCATAGGATAGAAAATGTGGTGTTTGTGTTTCTGAGTCAGATTTAATTCACTTAACATCCCAAACAGTTTTGACTTTCAGGTAACAGCTGAGCGGTAGAAGCAGCAGCTGAAGCCTGGCTAATGCCCAAAAGCTGAGCCTCGGGGAGAAACTAACGCTTTCCTTAACCAAGGAGGAATAGTGTAGGGAGGGGGTGTGAAAGTCTGCGTTTCTCAAGTCTCTGCTCCCTGCTCTTTGCCTAACTCCCATCCTGTCTATAACATTTGATTTTTCTCAGCACATGTGCCAGAGGTTAACCTAACTCCCTTCCTGCCTATAGTGTTTGATTTACCCTAACACATATGCTAGAGGTTGACCTGGACCTCCTGAGCACAAGAGGATCAGAGATCAGGCCTCTTTGGGGCTTTAGGGGATTGTCAGCTTTGGCCAGTCTCTTGGAGCTCAGGCCTCAGAACTGGAATTTAGGACACTATGTCAGAAATGGGGATAATTGGGGAGGCTGGTAAGGATTTTATCCATGAGAACTGTTGAGTTCAGAGACGAGTCTCTGGTTGTGTTGTGTTTTGTATTTTCAATACAAATTTTCATCTGGGTTGGGTGAACTCTGTCAATAGAACTAAAAAATTGAGATGATGAGAAAAATTAGAACACTCACCTCTGAAATGGATCAGACTTCTAGTCTCCTTCTAGCAAAAACACATCTTCCCAAGCAGATAGAACAAACCCTTCTTGGCTCCTTCCCAATCCTTTATAGGCTCTGGGAACCCAGGCCAATGGCATCCTTCTTTCCATTGGCTCCTTTCCCACAGTACCGATTGGTAAGCACTTAGTATATCACCTCTGCCCCGCCCCCACCAAGTACACTGTCTTCAAGGCTTGCTCTTCCAGGTGCATCCAATGCGAGGCAGGCCTTCTCCCCAACCACTTCTGCAGCGGAACAAGCTGCACGAAGGTCCCTTCGGAGAACTGCATCTACCCCAGTTGCGCTACTTACCCTTGCAATCATTTTGAGACATTCTCAAGGTGACCTTTCTTCACTTGTCCTCTGCCTTTACACAAAGGATAATGGTGTTGAGTGGAAGGAGGTTTCACAGTCCCCAGGGTGGGCAAGATGGATCTGTGGGTCAGGGCACTTGCTACCAATCCTGATGACCTGAGTTCAGTCCCTGGAGCCCACCTGGTAGAGGGAGAACACTGACTGCCAGATGCTGTCCTCTGACCTCCCTCCACAGGAACACTGAGGCACACAGTGCCCCCCTCCAAATAATGAAGTGCAAAAGGACATGAAACATGATTATATGCAAATATATTACACCTTATAATACTCCTTTTTTTTTTTAACCTTTTCTGATATACCGCTTAAATATAAAGTTCAGTTGGGAGGGTGGAGATATTCGTGGTAGTCATTTCGAGAAACATGCCTTCCCTCCCAAGCAGCTCACAAAGTGGTTGACATACAGGGTAAAAGAAAAAATATTTTAGAAGTCATGTAGTTTTCAGATCCTCCCACTGTCAAACATTACGTTGGGTAAGAAGGGGGTGGCAACGGATCCGAAAGGAGGCGGGGAGGAGGTGAATACGGTCAAAATGCATGATAGGAAATTCTCAAAGCACTAACAAAAATGAGAAAAAGACGGAAACATTATTCAGCTGAAATATTTGAATATGCGAAATATTGAAATATATTTCTTGGCCAGGAATGGGAACCTATGCTTAAGATCCCAGATCTTGGGAGGTTGAGGCAGGGAGATCTTGAATTTTGGCCAGCCTTCCTCGGTTTCATGGCAACACCCTATCTCAAAATAATTCTTGGGCCAGAAAAATAGCTCATTGGTATTGGTAATGCTTGCTGGACACGCATGAAGTCACGAGTTTGATCCCCAGAACCTACATAAAAATTGTGAGCGTGTCAGATCATGCTTGTAATCCAAGTTCTGGGGAAGCAGAGACATGTTGCTCCCTGGGGGTGACTGGCCAGGGAGCCTAGGCGAATTCCAAGGCAGCGAGACCCTGCCTCCACAAGACTGGCACAAGTTGAAGCCAGTCAAACTTCAGTACAGGTGGGGTGGGTGCGGGGGGCAGACTCCCAAAGCCTTTTCGATAGTGATTGGGCTCTTTCAGAAGCTCTTGGTGAGGGAGAGAGAACTGTCTTTCTCTGGGAAATGGAACTGCTGATAGGCTGCTCAGACCCTACATACCCTGGTGCCTGGCTCCAAGCTTACGCGCACCTATACACACATGGGTCAGCACTAATTGGACTTGGGGAGCACTAATAATAAAAATGAAAAAGGTCATGAAGTCCTTAGGGAGAGCTGCAACCAATTTCTGTCATTCCATCTTGTCTCAGGTGAAACTCAACGCCTACCATTGGCACACCACTCTGCGTCCCTTTTATGTAGTGTGCGCATGCGCGTGTATGCCGGCGTCTTCACCCATGCTCTCGGAGGCCAGAGGAAGATGTTGAGAATTTTTTCTTACTGCTCTTCTTTATTGCCCCGAGACAGGATCGCGCTTCAAATCCGAAGTTCACTGTTTCTGCTAGGCTGGATGGCCAGCGAGCTCCTGATGAAGGGACACTGGTCCACACGAGCATGGGGTTCTGGCAGGCCTTGCCCCTCTCCCCCATCCTCTCTGCCTTACTAAAAACCGTTAGATCACATTCCTAAAGCTAACCAGCACAGTCTGTTCCTTTATTTGGCCACTTCCTCCTCCTGAGGTTGACTACCAAGGTTCAGCTATTGAAGGATTGAAGCCCAGCAATCAAAGGTCCTCCTTTGGCTCACCTAATTAACATGCCCAATTAAAATTGAACACTTTATTCTAACACAGGTGTTTCCCCTTCTACCTTTATAAATTGCAATTTGCCTATGGACCACGTCTGTTTTCTCTCTTTCCAGAGGCAGTCCTTCGTCCCTCCAGGACAAACACCCCTCCCCCTTCTCTCACCCTCCTCTTTCTTATTCCCTGCTCTCTGTTCCTCTGGGGCAAATAAATCTCCTTTGTACTGAGAACTTAGTCTTGGGGTGTTCTGGGCCAATACTTTTCCTTTTGTGTGGCTGTCTTCACTCCCCAGCACTGTACAACACGCCATGCCGATTTTTTGCGAGTGCCCGGGATTTGAACTCACATTGTCCTGTTTTCACACTGTGTGCTATTACCAGGGTCCGGGCTCCCTTTTTCTAGAGACCTCTGCCTTGGAGGTGGAGGAACTTGTTACGATGTTACTGTTCCCTGCAGGGGTTTGGAGCAGACATTCCCTCAGGACATCTGCCCATTCTTTCACTTCCTTCAGCCACCTCAAGCCCCTAATGCTCTAATCTTTGGTTGCCTTGGAAGATGCCTATTTTGTATGCGTCTGTGCTTGTAAGTGTAATGCCCACAGACGTCAGAAGGTGGCAGCAGATCCATGGAACTGCAGTAACGGGCAGGTTGTGAGGCACCTGATGTGTGGCTGCTGGGAACCGAACCCCCTTCCTCTCTGAAGGGCTGAGCCATTTCTCCCGCCACATTTGGCTGTCTCTGAATTAACTATATCTTTGTTACCTTAGGGAGATTCACATATCAGAAGTTTGCAGGGTTGTAAATTGCAGTGATATGCATAATGCTAAATATTAGAAGCGACCTGAGCACTTTGGAAAATAGATACAAAACCAAGCTTCTGCATTCATCTGCATTCTACATTCTAGGTTAACAAAATAAGGGGTAATACACATATCAACATTTTTCTCATTTATTAGCTCTTTGAATATTTTGTACAATGTATTTTGATCAAGTTTGCTTCCCCTCCACTCCTCCCAGCTCCAGCCCTCCCTTCCCCAAGGTTGTGAAGCAGATTCCTGAGGCTGAAGCCTGCCATCTTGGAGTGAAACTTCCTAAGACCCAGGATGTGAAAGTGAGGAAAAACAGGATATTTTAGGACAGGATTTTTACAAAGAAGAGTGTTCTAAGAGGAGTTGAAACCACTCCACCCAGTAGGAATTCCTTAAAATGAAAGCAAGCCGGGTGCTGCAGGACTGCCCAGAGGAGACAGAGCAGCCAGGTGCTGCCTGGAAGGACTCTCCAACCTCCTCAGGCTGTGCGGTGTGCCTGGGTACTCAGTGGTTGTGAGCTGTTACCGTGCTGGGTGGGCTTCAGTGATGCTCAGACTCTGAGTCATTTCTGCTGCTGTAAGTAACCTCAGGAAAACTTACTGGTTCACTGGGCAGTGTGGCACACACCTTTAATCCCAGCCCCTGGGAGGCAGAGGCAGATGGATCTCTGAGTTCCAGGCCAGCCTGGTCTACAAGAGCTAGTTCCAGACAAGGCTCCAAAAGCTACAGTGAAACCCTGTCTCAAACAAACAAACAAACAAACAAATGTTCTTCTCACATGCAAAAGACCCATGTAAGCTCAAATCAGACCGAATGCTAGCAGAGAGTCGAGTTGGGCATGGAGCTCCAGCCTGAAGTGAGCTGCTGTCACCGTTAGCTGCTGGAAGTGTGGGTCAGCGCTAAGGGAGTAGCCCCTGGCCATACTCTAGAAAAGACCACATAACACATGCTGGCACTGGTGGGAGAGCCGGGTGACGACACAAGGGTGCCAAGAGAAGAGGGATGGGTCTGGGAAGAGTCAGAAGAACTATGATCAAAACACATAGCGTGACATTCTCAAAGAACTGATAAAACTGGACAAGACATGCTTTTTAAATGTCTTCATCCAGAAAGAGAAGAGGAAAAGTCTAGTAAGACTCCTAGTAGGATGAAGAGAAGAATCAAGTCAGATCAGCGTTTCTCGGGCTCTCAGCGTGGCCAGCATCTTTGTAAGACAGACGAGAGACTAGAGATGGCCCAGCTATTACACTCAGGCACTGCTCATGATGGTTTGAAAGAAAATGGCCCCAAAGGGAGTGGCACTATTAGTTGTGGTCTTGTTGGAGGAACTGTGCCACCATGGAGGCTGGCTTTGAGGTCTCATATATGCTCAAGTCACGCTCAGTGAGAAAGAACACTTACTGTTGCCTACAGAAGATTTAAGAACCCTCAGTTCCTTCTCCAGCTCCATGTCTGTCTGCACGCCACCACGTGTCACCATGATAATGGAGTGAATCTCTGAACTATAAAACCAGTCATGCCAACAAAATGCTTTCCTTTCTAAGAGCTGCCATGGTCATAGTTTCTCTTCATAGCACTAGAAACCCTAAGACATTGCTCTTCCAGAGGACATAAGTTCAATTCCCAGCACCATATGGGACAGTTCCTAACTCACGAGCACTTAGCCACACAGGCATATGCAACTAAGAAAACACTTGCATGTCAGCAAACTGGAATATGTAGATCAAATTCAGCTCTTAGCCTGCTTTTGTAAATAATTTTTTATTGCAACACACACAAATATTTGTAAAACAGTAAAAAAAAACATGACTATGTATGCATTAACATATGAAACTAGAAGTCAGTAGATTTGGAAAACGCCTAAATTATTATTTAACACAAAACAGAAAAAAAGCAACTGTTTCCATTAGCTGACTGTCTGGTCTAGGCCCTCTGCCAAAGGTTTCTCATGCGTAGCCAATTAAAATTTCCCCAACAACTCTCTAGGGTACCATTACTGCCTACGTAACATACCAGTGCTCCAGTAACCCAACAGGAAAATCTCATTGTGAGAGATTTCTAAAGCATTCAAAGGTAAAACACTTTATTGGGTGCTTAACATACCAGTGTGAGAAAAATGTCATTGTAAGGTAGCCATTTTAGCATGTAGCTCTTTGAATGACCTGCAAATAAAACACATCTGTCTTATGAAACACCTGGGCAGGGCGGGGCAAAGAAATCCTATCTCATTGGAATGTTAGTGATCTATTAATTTTTGTATAGAAGTGGGCCAAAAGAAGGGCCTCACTCTTTTGGAGGTTTTTTGGGGTCAGAATACATCCATGTTTCTTCTACGGAAATGATCACTCTTGACTTCCTCTTCGCTTATGATGATCAAGTAGGGATTTTTCTCCTCCTCGGCAATCAGAAACTTTTGGGTTTCCTTATCAAAGTCAGTAATTCGCAGCCTAGAAAGATACACAAAATTGACAGCTCTAATTCACTCTTAAGGTTTTCTTGTCTAGGTATATGTGTGACGAGTTTATGTACACCATTTGTGTGCAGGTACCTGTGGAGATCAGAAGAGGTCATCGGGCCCTCTGGACAGCAGTTGTGAGCTGCCATGTTGGGTGCTGGGGAACTGAAGTTGAGACCTCTGGATGAGCAGCAAATGCCCTTAACTGAGGAGTCATTCCTCAGCCCCTCACGCTTCCTTTATGTGCTTTCCAACATTTCTTTTTCCCTTCATAATTTTTCTTTTCCAAGATCATGTTCAGGCGACCTTGATGTTGCCTCTACATGGGGAGACATACCCATGATATCCAGATTTCTTCCATACAAACTGATTGGGGACTGGAGAGGTGGCTCAGTAGTTAAGAGCACTGGCTGCTGTTGTAGAGGTTCTGGGTTCAGTTCCGCACATGGCGGCCAACAACTACCTGTAACTCCATTTCCAGGGGACCTGAGACTATCTTCTGGCCTCCAAGGCTACTACATGCATGCGGTACATACACATACATGCAGGCAAAATACCCACACACATAAAGAATTTTAATTGACTTGTTGCCCATGTTTGTGTGTGCATGCATGCACCAGCCAGAGGTCAATGTCAGGTGTCTTCAATTGTTTACCACCATAGTTTTTGGAGACAGGGTCTCTTGCTAAACCTGCCAGTCATGGACTTCAGAGAGGTCCCTATCTCCACCCTTCTCTCAGCAGCAGGGCTACAGCATGAGACCACAGTCAACTTCTGAATGTATCGGAACTCAGGTCCTCATGTTTCTGCTGAGAGTACCTTACTTGACTGAGCTGCCCTTTAGTTCTCACTTGGACCGTTTCTGTGGGATGAATTCTTCAACCCAACTGTGGCCTATTTCAGTTTGATGTCAACCCCCAGAACAGTGACAGGAAGCACGGATTCCATCTAAGCCTTAGGATTTTGGATAGAAGACATGGAAAAGGCTTAGGAGCTTTCTCCCCCTTCAAGGCTCAAACAACTCCACGATTTGAGTGTCTGGTTTTAGCCCTCTGGCTGTTTGTTATGCATGTGCACACACCTACAATCACAGTCACACAGACACCACAGAGGAAAACACACACAGATGCACGCGCGTGCACGTACACACACGTACACACACACACACACACACACACACACACACACCCACCCACCCACCCACCCACCCACCCTGGTTTTGGTCTCTGTCTTGGTTCTGTGTTAATTGCTTTTCTATTATTGTTATAAAACACCATGACCAAGGCAACTCACAGCAGGAAGGGTCTATTTGGGCTTACAGTTCCAGAGGGATAAGAAGCTACCATTGTGGCAGGGAGAGTGGCGGCAGCAGCAGCAGGAAGCTGAGTACATGCCTTGGACCATAAGCAGAGAGCAGAGAAAGCACACTGGGAATGGTACAAAGCTTTGCAAGTTTAGAACCCGCAGGAGTGACGCACTTCCTCAAGCAACGCCACACCTCCTAAACCTACCCAAACAGCACAATCAACTGGGGACCAAGTACTCAAACATCCTTGCCCACGGGAGGCATTTTCATTCAAACCATCACATTTGCATATTTTATGTTCCAAGTACCTCTGTAGGAAACAGTCATGTTCCTAGGGCATATAGTAACTGCAGTACAAGTCTCTCTGAGACTTTCCAAGGTGGTGTAGAAGGACAAAAAGAAACAGCAACAATGAAAACTTACTTGGTTTTGTAATATTTACTACATTATCGGACACCTGTATATATTTGAATTTCTTGTGTCAAATAATGACTCCTACTTTGCAGATCAAAGCCTGATAATCAGAGGGACTGATACCTTGCCCTGGGGTGCAGCATAAACTTAGCTGAATTGGAATCAAATGCAGAGCTGGATGGCTCAGAACTTGATGGACAACTTACCTCTTTCTACCTCACACATTCACTCCAGCCGGGGCCACATGCAGCCAAGGACAGCTAGGAAAAGGTCTAGCACAAAATTACAAACTTACTCAAAACTGAAGATTGTTTTGTACACCAGCTGCACAGGTTTGAGTGTGAACGGTGTTTGGCCATGTTGTGACGTCAAAAGCTTGGACACTCCATAAGGGTTTGATTTTTCCAGAAAAGAGGGCCCTAACCTACCTAAAATGACCCTGATCTTGGAGTCTAGGGAAGAGTGCTCTCTCAGTGAAGGGTTTGCTACACAAACCTGAGGACCTGGGATAAACCCTCAACGCCCACATAAAAAGCAGGGACCAGCGGCACACGTCTGCGGTTCAAGAACCCAGGAAGCAGAGATTTGGCGGGTTCCTAGCGCTTGCTGGCCAGTCAGTCTAACAGAACTGGTTAGCCCCAAGTCCCAGTTATTCAAAACTAATGGAGGCAGATGGCATCTGAGGGTGGATGGCGGTGGAGGCTGTCCTCTGGCCTCCACACTCACATGTAATCCGCACACACATGTAACCTGAACTCACTTATATGCTTTTACAAGTTACCTTGATCTACATGGGTTCGAAGACCATAGGGGGGAAATGAATCACAAAGATAAATGCTGAGGGTTATGAAAATAATATACAATACATTTACAAACATCATATGCTAATATAAAGTAGTCTGAATATATTTTTGATATACATTTATGTGTTTGTCATATATTTGTATGATAATTATATAATACAAATCTTTATCTAGCAGATCATCCTAGCTTGCTTAGTCTATCTTAAATATTCTCAGAGCAGCCACATTAGGCCCCAGGTGGGCAAAAAAAATCAAATTACCTATCACAAAGCCCATCCTATATGAAAATGTTGATCTCTCATGTAACTATTGACTACTGTGTTGTAATGGCTGTAAGGGTATGCCTTCATATTGCAGAGTCGAATGATGATAAATCAGGGCTGCCTGTATACACGTAAGTTATGTTTACAAGTATATTTATATATTATTGTTAGAGCAATGATAGTACCAAATGTCACCAGTACTTGGGCACTCACTAGTCACAGGAAAAGGAAGGTTTTACACTTAATCTAATACTCTTGCAACAGCCCCCAAGTGAGAAAATATATTACTTGAATTTATTTTTAATTCAAAATTTTAAAATATTTTATGGCATCTCCTCCCCAAATGCCAATTAACTACCCAAAGTCCCTCAATTGAGACTCCTATCTGAACAATCAAGAATGATCTGAGGTTGACACCTGTCCTCAATGAGGGGCGAGATTTCACAAGATATGCCTATTGCTACAGCAGCGGCATGGTTACTATTGGTGCAACCAACTGCCTTATTATTGAACTGTTTGCGTGCGCACACACGTGCATGTGTGTGTGTAAGCATGCAGAGGACAGAGGTCAACATCAGATTATCATTCTTGATTTTTGAGACGGGGGTCCCCTCATCTGGCCTGGAACTCACTGATATGACTAGACGGGCTGGCCACTGAGCATTAAGGATCCTCCTTCCTGTTTTTACCTCTCCAGGACTGAGATTACAAGTGTAAAACTCACGTTTTTTTTCATGTACTTTCTGGGTATCAAACCCTGGTCCTCATGCTTGTGTGGCAAGGACTCTACGGACTGAGTCCTCTCCCCAGCCCTTAATTCTATATTAAATTATTATGTTATGTTATTAGAGGCATACTTCAGATCTCAGTTAAACACTTCTTAGCCCTAAGGCCAGCTCACCCAAGTATACGCTCGATATTCCTGTGCTGTTGCAGCGCCTCACACAGCATGGCCAGCCCACTGCGGTTCAAGGCATTCTCTGCCAGGTCGACTGCCCGCAGGGTCTGACTGTGGGTAAAAGTAGAAGCCAGGTCCTCACAACAGGCATCGCTTAGCTCACAGGCTTGCAACCTGCAACAAAGAAGAGCTCCATGTCAGAGTTGGAAGGCAGACGACGGACAAGAAGTGACTTGGTTGTTTAGCCTACACTTACTCCATAGCCTTTCATGTCCCTTTTAAGGACAGTCTCTTAAAAAGCCCAGTGTTCATGATGTCGCATTGTCCCGTTTGTCAGATGTGACCACAACTGCCCATTCTCTGTATCCATGTCTGTAATGAATGAACTTGCCCTCTCCACTCAACAGTCTGCTGTCCCAGCCCTTGAACCTGGGGTGAAATTTTACCCGGCACTGGGTAATACGGTGGGGGTTGGTGAGTTCTGAGCCTACACCTCAGGCGCCATGATACCTTTTGATCTGAACCCTTGAAGATTCATTTTCTATGAACTAAACTATGTCCCCTCAAAATTCATATGTTGAAGTTCAAATTCCCTGTGCCTCATGGGACTGGACCTTGAGACACAGGTTTTAGAGAGGAAACTAAGTTATAATGAGGACACTAGGGTGGGAACTAATCTTGTATAACTGAATACACAGGGAGAAGACAGCCATTTTCAGGTCAATGAGCAAAGCCTAGACTGCATGCCCTGCCTTGGTCCTCTAATGGAACCCTGCTGACAGCAAGCTCTCACTTCTAGCCTCTACAACAGCATCATCAATAAATCTCTGGTGCAAGAGTCATTCAGTCTATGTTTGTCACGGTAGCCAAAACAGTTGCCAAATCAGTTAGTCCAGACAAAAAAGTCAATGAGATGTGGGCTAGCCACACTTGTCATCGCCAGTGGACGTCCATCTGTGCATCCACATATGCACCCATCCATAAAACAGCTACCTATCACATGATTCAATCCATTAATACCATATATCTATGCCTGCAACCTTCATTCACCCATCCATTCACCCCCACCCAGGCATCCATCCAATCATCTATATACTCATCCAACCAAACATGCATCCATCCTTGTAATAACCATCCATCCCATGCATGCAACAATCAATCATCCACCCATCCTGGCGTCCACTCACCCATCCTGGCATCCACTCACCCATCCTGGCGTCCACTCACCCATCCTGGCGTCCACTCACCCATCCTGGCGTCCACCCACCCATCCTGGCGTCCACCCACCCATCCTGGCGTCCACCCACCCACCCTGGCATCCATTTACCCATCCTGGCGTCCATTTGTGTATCCATGTATCTATCCACCCATGCCCGCACCATCCACTTCTCCTGTCTCCATTCTCAACAGTGAGGTTGTCCCATTATCACAGTTCCCTAGATGATCAAGTGTTGCTGGTATGCCCAGTTGAGGTAAATCATACCTGGCTAGACTAGCGATGAGCCAGTAGTAAGGCTAACTGCTATGTTGTCCCTACGGAATTTTGATTTCTCTTTCCGCACATTAATCTCCTACCTTTTGTCACCCTCAAGGACACAGCTATGACCTCGATGACACCCACCCGAGAATCTCTAAGTGGCAGCTGGGCTGTTTGATAGCATCACACAGAACCTTCACGCCAGCGTCTTCTATCTTATTGTTGGAAATCTGAAGGCTTTTCAGGTTCTGGTTGTTGCTGAGGACTTCCGACAGATCTTGGCAGCTGCTAGCGGTGATGAGACAACGTCTCAAACTGCAGGGGAAAAATCACAATATGGTGGTTACTCCCTGTTACACAAGACTCAGTGATACCCGAAACTGCAGACAGCACTGAGCCCTTCAGATCATCTTCTCAATGGTCCACAGAGGACAAAGAAGACCAGGCACACTAAGATATTAATGATGGCGGAGCACACCAAATACAATGCGCCGTAATAAAAGTTAAAGCGGGACTGGAGAGATGGCTCAGAGGTTAAGAGCACACTGCTCTTGGAGAGGACCCAGGTTTGGCTGTCGGAACCCATGGCAGGAAGCTCACCACCTATAACTACTGTTCCAGGGGATCTTCCTGCCTCCTTGGGTACTTGCACGCCTGTGATACACACACATACACTCAGAAGCACAAACACATAAAATGAGGTAAATAAATCTTTAAAAGTTGAAACAAGCTGGGCGGTGGTGGTACACGCCTTTAATCCCAGCACTCAGGAGGCAGAGGCAGGTGATCTCAATTCTAGGCCAGCCTGGTCTACAGAGTAAGTTCCAGGACAGCCAGGGCTACACAGAGAAATTCTGCATTGAAAAAAAATTGGAACAATTATTATATTAAATTAATGCTTCTGAGCAATAATTGACTATGGGTGACCCTATGAAAATGGAGTAGGGGGTACTGACCCAAACCGTGGATAAGGCAGGAGTGGGAGCAGCTACCGTGCAGTGTGCAAGGAGACTACACTTGGCAGCAAAGAAAGATGGCGTGATGTTACAGCCTTTGCCACCCACACGGAAGAGTAGCTGACTGGGAACGCTTGAAGCCCACTCTTTTCCTGAACTATCTTCGATCCACTTGATTTTATGAAACACCAGCAGGCGAGCTTGTTTCTGAGGAGCTCATTTCTGATTTCTCAAATTCCTGTTCCCAAAGTAGAATTTTCATGCACATAAACTAAACCACACACATTTTTGAATCTTCTCGTCTATGTATTACTCTTCCTTTGGGTTTGAAATGTCTCCCTGTAGGTTGATGCATTTAAACACTTAGTCCCCAGACAGGAATACTGTTTGGGGAGGTTGTGGGACCTCTAGAATATTGGGTCTGACAGGCAGATGTGGGTCACTGGGTGTTATATCCTTATCTCTGCACTTTTGGTTCCACTCTGCTTCCTAACCCACAAAAATGTGAAGAATTTCACACACACACTGCCACCCTGAGGTGTGTAAAGTTTCACAGGCACGCATGCGCCATGAGGTACGCATGTACCATGAGGCCACGCTACCATTTCTTCCTCCACCAGCAGTAACTAGAGTATCCCATACCATAACCTACACTGAACCCCGACTCTCTTAAGCCCCCCTGTCAGGTGTTTCATCACAGTCACAGCGATAAGAACAATTACGATACCCTTCGATCCCGAATTTGGGGTTCAGTTTTTCATCTCTTGATATCTACTCACTGTCCAGTATCTACTCCAAACGTCTTAACCATTAAGACCCAAGTCATAATTCCCTTCTTTCAGTCCCTTGTGTATATTCTGAGAGGCTGCCCCGCCACATACCAACACTGCGACTCAGAGGGCAAGGTACAGGTTTGTTCTTGGGAACAGCTCATCAGCAACCTGACGTGAGTAACCCTAACCTCCGTATTCTCAGGTATAGATATTAAGGATTCCTAGGCAGGGCCTCCAAAGCCAAGTTGACAGAAACCTACTGTAGTGTCTGCAGGATACTGTTTGGAAGGCTCAGAGGCTTACAGAGAACCTTCAGTCCTTCATCCTTCAGGTCATTGGAGCTGATGTCTAGGTGTTCCAGGGTTTTGTTCTGCTTGAGAACATCAGAAAGGTAGTCCCAACACTGCTCACTGAGGGAGCAGTTAGCCAACCTGTGGACGGGAAAGAATCATGAGAATGGGAGTGTAGCATTTCCGCAATGCCACACACAGTAACAAAAGATTCAAGCAAGACAAGGAAATGCTGGCTTATCGTTTCTTCCGACTCACGTCAGTTCCAGTATCCAAACTGAATAAAATTCACTGAAAATACTTATGCTTCGAAGATCTTCCCCAATGCTAACTGAAATCATCTATATTAACAATGACTCCATCACCTGGCTTTATGATACTTTTTATAGCTACATGGTTACTGTCATGGAGACAACCACATCCACGGTGTCTTATATAACGAAGGATATGTGCTTCCATTTCGTTTCTGTTGCTGTGACAAACATATCCTCACAGAAAGCAACTCTGGGAGCCAGGCAGTGGTGGCACATACTTAATCCCAGCACCTGGGAGGCAGAGGCAAACAGATCTGTGAGTTCAAGGCCACCCTGGGTTAGTGAAACAGTTTAAAAGAGAAACAGCCAGGCGGTGGTGGCTCACACCTTCTATCCCAGTATTTAGGAATCACATGCCTTTAATCCCAGCACTGAGGAGGTGGAGACAGGAAGGGATATGACTGGGCAGAGACATGAATATCAGGTGGGAAGAGACAGGAACTTAGAGCCTTCTGTCTAGGATTCGTAGAAACAGGATCTCGGCACTTTAGGCTGAGCATTCCGAGAGGTGTAACACTAGTGGCTGGCTGCTTTGCTTCTCTGATCATTTCAGCTTTCAACCCCTAATATCTGACTCCAGGTTTTTATTAAGACTAATTAGGATTGCCTTACACCCCCCAAAGCACCAATCCGTCTGTTTTCTCCTCTGCGTCTAAAGACCCTAGTTTCCTTTCGTGTTAGCCTACCCACTTACTCTATCCATGATCACAAGAGAGGATCATTCTGTGTGGAATGAGGCTCTGGGGCTCACGGGCATTCTGCTCAGACTGTCCCAGCTTAGAGCCCACGCTGCGTGCCAGAAACAAGTTACCAACACAGGTCTCTGTCTGTTTCAGGCACTGTAATGGAACCTAACAGCTTTTGAAGTTTAGTACATTAATCCTTTGGTATTTATGGGTAGCAGGGGTGCGTATGGGAAGGCAAGAGGGCAGATTCACTGTGGATGCAAAATCACACAGGTGCTGAAGAGCTGTATGCACAGTGGTTCAGGGTGTGTCCAGACGCCGTCCACACTCTCCCGTGCACCAGCTCCAACCACCTCCAGACTTCTCACAATATGCAATACAATATAAACACCCACTGCTACGCCATGCTGACAAGGGAATAACTAGAAAAATAATCTGCAGATATTCAGGTCAAACCCAATGAAAAATTTAAACGTTCTTGTGTGTTTGTGCCATCTACGATGTGTGCGGGCGCATACCACAGTATGTGTGAGGTCACAGAACAACTTTATGGAGTTGTGTCTATGTTTTAAATCACGCGTGTGTCATGAGTGGGTTTGTCTGTCTGAGCGAGGGTGCCTGTGGAGGCCAGCAGAGGCTGTGTGATTCCTCGGGCTGGGGACAAGTGGCCTGCGTGTTCTTACGCCGCCTCTCCAAGGCCTCTCAGCTTGCCTGCGAATCTTAGGTTTAGGCTTAGAAATTTCTGCTATGGGGCTCTTTCAATGGGCAGATATTAGAACTAATTACTTTCTCCATGTGGGGTGTGAGGGGATGCCTTAGTCACCAGGCAGGACTCTGGAGAGTGGGAAAGCACAGGAAGGTACGGAGGAAAGAATGTGGGCCTGTCAAATCACCTCATGGCTGCATCCTAAACCCAAAGGGAGCTGTCCTGGCTCCTTACGGATGTAAGCACCACCCCCACCCCACTCCTGGGAAGAGTCACAGCTACCCACACAGGCGCCCGTTTTCCCACAGGAGACTGTCTGTCAAGATTAGGCTCCAGCTTCTTTCTCTACCGCCTGCCTCTCTGTGCTGACTCAGGAATCTAACAGCGTGTGCGCTGTCTGGTGGCCCTGTGGAGGCCAGCGGCTCTCGCTGCATGTCTTCCTCTGTCTCATCTGTCACCAATATGGCCGGTCCTTGAGTTTTAGGACCCACCTGTCTTCACCTCTCAGCTCTGAGGTTCAGACAGTGCACACCGTTGTCAACACGGCAGTACTCTTCCCCACTGAGCCATTTCCCAGTCACGGTTTCTCCACAGTGCCGCCACCCCCCCCCCCAGCATGGTCACTTACACTAAGTACTTGAGAACACAGTCTGGGTGGCACAGAGCCTTGCACAGTGAGGACACTCCTTTGTCCAAGCTGTTGGATGCGATATTAAGATGATCCAGCGTCTTGCTGTTGGTCAGGACGGAGGCAAGGAGCTTGCAGTCCTCAGGGGAAAGCTGGCAGCCTGCCACCCTGCAGGAGAAGAAGGTGGTCATATTTTTCTCTGGCTTCACAACACGTCCCCTTGCTAATCCCATGAAGGTTTGGGACTTCTCAGACCTTGACACTGTTCTTCAAACAAACGATGATTTGGAATGTGTATGAGTGTTTGCCTGCATGTATATATGCATGCCACATGTGTACTGACAGAGACCAGAAGGGGGCATCATATCCCTTAGAACTAGAATTGTAGGTGCTGGGACTTCAGTATGGGTTCTCTGCGCATGATCAGCAAATACTCTTAACTGCTGAGTCATCTTTCCAGCTCAGTTTTTAAAATCACATTTATTTACTGGGGTGCGTGTGTGTGCCCTTGAGCTACCAGCTGTGGTACACGCCATATTGGTAAACCGTGACGTGCCATCTGTTGAAACCGGACTGTGGGAGTGAGGAGGGTTTTCCTGCCCCAGAGTCTAGTATCTTATTGCAAATATCCTCTAAGACGCCTCCTTGTCCAGGGATGGGCTGGCCCCTCTGGGCCTGTAGGGAGAGGGGAGAGCACTCAGTGTAGAAACACTGTGTTCCCGGAACAGCTGGACCCGCTGACCCATCCTGCTGGTTAGCTGTGATCAGTGTATAAGGTGACTGAGTTTGCACAGGAACGGTAGAAAGACAAATTCAAAACTGTAGTCCTCCTGTGACAAGGTGGCTTTTTTTTTTTTGTCTTTTTAAGACCGGGTTTTTCTGAGTAACAGTCCTGGCTGGCCTGGAATTTACTTTTGCAGACCAGGCTGACCCCAAACTCACTGAGATCCACCTGTCTCTGCCCTCCCACGTGCTGGGATTAAGGCATGAGCCAGCACCACCCAGCCCTCCTGTGAGTTTTAATCGTCAACAAGACACAATCTACGATCACACAGAAAGGCATCTCAACCAGGGGTTCTCTAGATAGGGATGGCCCGTGGGCATGGCTACGGGCGGTGGTAAAACCTGTCCACCTTGGGGGGGGCACCATTCCTCGGGAAGGACAGTCCTGAGCTCTGTGCATGCAGGGAAAGTGAGCTGAGCCCTAGCAAGCACCCATTCATCTACTCTCTTTGCTCTCGACTGTGGACTGATGGGACTCTCTGCTGCCCCGACCTCCACAGCAGAGCCCTGTAAGCTGGAATTTTGAATGCAATATCCTTTTACTCTGACGTTGCTTATGCCAAGACATTTTTTTTTTTTAAATCACAGCCAGATGGACCGAACTTCGATGCCTCCTCTGCGAGGCGTGCGAGCTGGCGGACACAGGGACTCACAGCAGCTTCTCCACATTGCACTCTTCCCGGTTCAGCACCTCACACAACAGTTTCACATCGCTGTGGGAGAGGGTCGTGAGGCTGAGGTTCAAGTACCGCAGGTTTCGGTTCTGTGCCAACAGCTCAAAGAACATGTAGTTATTGCACAGGAAGGACACGTTATTTACCCTGCAGAACAAAGAGACCATCAATTCCCATCCAGCCCGACCATCTCCTCCTATGTCCCGCAATGACTGGGTATTCTAATTTTGTGACCCAGTGATACAGCTCATTGGTTCTCAAACTGGGTGATTTTCCTCCTCTCCGTGGAACTCTGAGAAATGTCTGCAAGCAAGGCTGGCTTTCAGAAGAGGGAGCACCTAGAAAGAGGAGCCCACACACACTCTCGTCATCCTCCAATCCACAGGACACCCCCAGTGAAGAATGGTCAGGAACAGACTAGACTGTAAGCCTTCATCTGTGCAGTTAGCGGGAAGGTGGCAGGGAGCTTAGTCCTTTACTTCCATGATAGGACCCGATCAAAGTTGACCTTTAACTTACTCGAGTATTTGAGGGGTACAGCTGGGATGCTTGAGATGATTATACAAAACCAAAAAGGCCGACTCGCCCAGATTCGTGTCTTTCACCTGGAGTTCCTGGACTTGCTCGCTGCTCACCAGCGTGGAACATACATCTTGCCAACAGATGAGTAGCTTTTCCCTGTAGCAGAGGAGAAAGGAATACATTCTGTTGTTGAAAAGTTAACTCAAGGGGCTGGAGAGATGGCTTGGTGGTTCAGAGCCTTTGTTGTTCTTACAGAGAACCTGAGTTCAACTTCCCAGACCTGACATGGTGACTCACAACCAACCCTAACTCCAATTCCAGGGTAATGACTCCCTCTTCTGGCCACCACGGGTACTGTATGCACACGATGGGCGTGCACACATGTAGGCAAAACATTCATACACACAAAACAAAAAATAAATGATAAAAACTGTCAGGGCTTTCAGTTCTACTCATTTGCAAAATAGTTAAGGCAAGACATCCACAGCACACAAACACAGCAAAGCGACTCCCCGAACAGTGTGAGGGTAGCCAGCTAAGTTCATGCCTGCAGTTTTTAGCCAGACACAGGGCAAGGTCTGAGTATGAGTCCATTTATAACACGTTTTTGTGTATAAATGTTTGTGAGTGCATGCACACACATGCATGTGAGTGCATGCACACATGCATGTGTGTGCATGTATGTGCTTGCATGTCTCTGCCTCCCTAGTGCTGCCCTTTTTTTAAAAATGTGGATCCTGGGGATAAAACTAGAGTTCTCATATTTGTGCAGCAACTGAGTTAACCCCACACTCCCTATAGCATTTCTCTTTGATGGTTTTTCAAGACAGGGTTTCTCTACTTAACAGTCCTAGATATTCTGAAACTCACTCTGTAGACCAGGCTGGCCTCAAACTTAAAGATCCACCTGTCTCTGTCTCCCGAGTGCTTGGATTAAAGGCGTGTGCCGCCGCCGCCACCACCACCTGGCAACATTTAACGTTTAAAAGGCCGTTTGTAGTTAGGAGATCAAGAAAGTCCGAGGAGGAGGGGAGAGGAGAACCGGAGTGCGATGCTCGTATCTTAAGAGGGGCGGGAAACGGGTCAGGGGCCATCACACTCCATCCTCACAAAACAGTGGGTTAATAGACTGCTGCTTTGATAACGAGGCCACTGTCCCCGAGGAAAGCAAAGTCCCAAGGATAAATTCCAGAGCCCCTACACAGTCAACCCAGACTGCTTACTGCTGCAGAAGGAGCAGCTCCAGGGCAGCCTGGAGAACACGATGGACGCAAGGCTAGATCACGTCTCAGAAAAGCAAGCTGGAGCCACAGTTCCTGGCAAAGTGCTAGCCCTGGATTCTAACCTCAGGATAGAAAAAAGAGCCAAGAGATTCCAAATTATACACACGTATTTCTACTGCTTTTTGTGTGTGTGTGAGGAAGACAGGATCTCACTCTTTAGATCAGACTGACCTGGAAGCCATTATGTATGTAGTCCAGATGAGTTTAAAATGCTCAGAGGTCCTCTTACCTCAGTTTCCCGAGTGCTGGGGCTACAAATATGAGACGTGGCTCAGCTTGGCTAATATTTTTTATTCTTTAGATATTATCTTATGTATTCTAGGCTTACCTAGAATACCTGTACTTACTATATAACCAAGGATCAGCCTGAGTTTCTGACTGACCTCCACTACCTGAGTGGCTTGGATTACAGGCATGCACCACTATACTCAGGTTTTATATGATGCTGGGGAGCAAATCCAGGGCCTGCACATTATCATAGGCACTATCAGCCCCGTATGTCAGAACTGATACACTACTGTTACTCTAGAACTATGCACAACTAGTTAACAAAAAGGCACAGCAGCACATGCCTGCAGTCCAGTGCTCTGGAGATAGGCAGATCTGAGTACCAGGCTTGCCCTAGCTACTTGTCCAAAAAAAAATTAATAAAGTTGAATAGTAATAAAATCAAATAGCATATCTTTTAAAGAAGATTTATTACGTATACATGTATGCCTACACATCAGAAGAGGGCACCAGATCTCATTATAGATAATTGTGAGCCTCCATGTGGTTGCTGGGAATTGAACCCTGATCCTCTGGAAGAGCAGTCAGTGCTCTTAACCTCTGAGCCATCTCTTCAGCCCCCCAACTGGCATATCTTTAAGTGAGTCAATCCAGGACTTAAAATGGAGCCTATTGGACTGGAGAGAGTTCAGTGATTATTTAAGAAAGCTTATATTTCTTCAGAGAATAAGAATTTGAATCCCAGAACCCACATGAGGGTAGTTTACTAATCATCTATAATTCCAGCTCCAGGGGATCAGAAGCCCCCTTCTGGCCACAGAGATAATCTCCACATCCATGCATATCAACACAGTCACATGCACATAAAATTAAAATAAATCTTAAAAAAGTGCAAGCCATTGACAGGAAGTGAATTTTTGCATTTCTCCCCCTTTTTAAAATTTTGATTTTGTCTTAAAATTTATTTTTAAGATATAATTAAAATAGAATTCTATCACTTTCCCTTTCCCATTTGCCATGCCCCAACCCTCAAATTGGTAGCCTTTTTATTATATCTATGCATGCATGAACATATATATACACACACGTGTGTGTGTGTGTACATATATATATATGTACACAATATGCTGAGTCTGTTTTGATTGTGTGCATGTGACTTCTGGGCTGGACACTCAGCATTGGACAACAGGATGAGTTTTGAACCAGGAGTCTATGTAAATCGGCAACACACAGGGCAGAGTCTGAGGAGACAGAGAAGAGAGACAGTGAGTGGACTCACATATAGCTGTGTTCTTGTTCAAACTGCAGGACATCTTGCATTGAAAAGGAGAGTTTCTTCAGCGTAGAACAGTACTTTAAGCAGTAGGCAGCAACCATCAGATCTGAAAAATCCTTCACCACGAACTTCACCTGCTGCAGGAAGTTCATCACCTGTACCGCAAAGGCCTCGTCGTCCATCTCAAACAGACAGTAAAACAACTTCATGCTATCCACTTGTTCCTGAAGGTCCTCATTGGCACTGACTGTTTCCAGGCACCGGTACAACTTCTGCTTCACCTCCTGGGACAACTGGTAGCCAAAAAATGCCTCTAGCTTTTCTTGTTCGGATTGGTGTAAAAGGCCAAAGATAAAACAGCCCCCCAAAATCCACTGTACGTTGACTTTCTTTAGAAATGTAAACAGGAATGTCTCTATACACCGGACGTCTTTACTAGGGTGGTCGGTGTGGTTCCTCACCAGATAAAAGACTGCAGCACAGAACTCCTGGACGGACGGGTGGAGGAACGTGTAGAAATTCCTGAAGTCCCTGCTCTTCAGAAAGATCTTGATGTTCAGCAGCATGGGGATGTCCGAACTGACGATGCCATTTTTCCTGAGATCCTCCTCACTAAATGCAAACCTGTCTGTCCACATGCCCTCTGCGGCCAGGGAACACAGGCCCTGCAGCAGGTCTTGGCTTTTCTTACTTGGACTACGGGCGCTCTTGGGAATGAGCAGGTTTAAGATGTACGTGGTATACATGGAGGTGGTGCGTCGGCAGGCGGGAGCCGGGTCTCTTCCCTTGTCTATCTCGTTTTTCAGACACGTAGCCAGCACCCAGCAGAGCAAAGGGACCTGACACAGAGTGAACACCTGCTCGTTTTCTCTCACCAACCTGAAGGCTTCCTGGGCTCTGTTCTTATCCGGGAACAAGTCCCGGAAACACATTCTCCTGCTGCTCTCGTCGAATCCCAGCATGGCTTTCATTTCTGTGTAGTCGATCCTGTCCTCCAGCTTATCCAATGTCTCCAGGGTGCCTGTGATGAGGAGAGAGGACTCTGGGAGGATCTTCCTCCTGAGCAAACTGCTCAGCAGTATGTGCACCGGCCGCTTCTCGATCCAGTTATCACACAGCTCCAATTCCGGTTCAGTCAAATCACAATTCAGTCTTTCCAGGCTGTCAATGATAAACAGGAGTTTCTCAGGTTGGGATATTATCTCCATGATGGGAGCCGAGGGGCTGGGCCACTCTCTGGACATCAGTTCGGTCAGGCTTGCTGTCTTCAGCTGCGTCACTTCCTGACAGCAGAAGTAGAAGATGTAGGAGAATTTGTTCTGAAATATCAGGCCTTCTGACCAGGCCAGCATTAACCTTGCCAAAGTCAGTGTCTTGCCGATTCCTGCCATTCCTTTCAGGATCACCGTGTGTGGCTTCTTCTCGGCTGCCTTTGATATGAAAAGATGCTCGAATTGACTGTATTCATCCTGGCTGACTTTCTGCTTCACGAAATCCTGAATTGGGAAGTCAAATTTTCTGGACCAATCCTGGGTCAGCTTCTTCTTCAAATGAGCTTGATATAGTTTTGTGTATCCTGAGGTCAGTGAGCACAGGAGAAAAAAAATCCACAATGCATCAAAGTTAAGCATTCACTCATCTATGACCTGACCTTGATATTTTAATTCTCAGGAGGTACCCTTCAAAAAAACAATATTTTAAATTATGTGTGTGTTAGTGCACTCTCAGGGAGGTCAGAGGTGTGGAACCCCCACCTCCTGGAGCTGGAGTTACAGCTGGCCATGAGCCAGCCACATGGGTGCTGGGAATGGAGTGCTGGCAGCTGAACTCAGGTCCTCTCCAAGAGCAGGGCATGCTCGTAACCACGGAGCCATTTCTTTAGCCTGTTTATGATGGATGTCTTTAGGAATCGGTAAACTGTGGGCCAGTGTTAGCATCCAGGCACACTTGGCCCTGCCCTTGGGAACCTGGCACAGTATGTCACCCCTCTGTGCATGGCAACCCTTTCCTTGGCTGTAGTACACAGGCGCAAAGGTCTCTAGGAGACAAGTCTGCCTACTCCCTCTTCTCGCTGTTCTGAAGAGGCAAGCGGGTCTTTCCCTCTCTTCCCCCCTCCTTCTGTCTCTCTCCCTCTCTGCCCTCCTTTACCGTTCTCTCGGTAATTGCACCATGGGATGGGGCCCACTGGGGTCCACTTAAGGTCCCACCTCATGCTGTAACCATAACACCCAGAACAATATGCTGGTTAATGGGAGATTTTCACTGGTCCTTGAGCACAGCTTGCGTGTGTGCGTGTGTGTTGTGTGAATGTTATAGTGTCATGGGCTATTTCAGAGGCTGGCACCAGAAGTTCGGGGCTCCCTCTCCCCCATTTCAGCCCAAACTGGGTTTTAAAAAGATTCTTTAAAATGTTCAACAAGTACAACTTCCCACATATATGGCATAAATGCATGAAGGAGTCTATTTAGGGGATCAGAGGGAATTAGTGGGGGGGAGGGTCACAGTGGGGGAATACCATGAGCAAAGCACCATGACACACATACACAGGCGTGCGTGAAAATTTTAACTGAAACTCATTTTGTATGCCAAGTATAATAATTTTTAAACGGTGTTCAATAAAAGTAAAAGGCTGGACAATCAAGGCGGGGAGGGGACTGAGGATAACCAAGGCAAACTGCATTTTATAAAATGTCTTAAATTTAAAACTCAAAGGATGAGGGCCAGTGAGGCGCCCCAGGAGGTAGAGACACTTGCCACTAAGCCTGATGAACTGAGTGTGGTCCCCAAGACTCAGATGACAGAAGCAGAATTAACTATCAAAAGTTGTCCTCTGATCTCTACTTGTGTACCATGGTGTGCAGGTGTATGTGCACATAGACAGAAATAATTATGTCAAAAGAAAAGCCAATAGGTGAACGTGTAGTTAATTAGGAGGAGCTAAAGAGGAAACGAAAGAATTAAGGACAGTTAGAAACAAAAGTTAACCGAAAGTACAAAAACAAAAAGACAGAGAGATACACACAAGACATCACATGAAGATCTTTAACACAAGGCTCAAGATATGGCTCAGTGGTTAAGACTTGGGTTCAGTTCCAAGCATCCACATGGCTGTCTAGTACCAGAAAATCTAAATGCCCTCTTATGGCTTCTGCTTCTTGAGTGTTATCTCATTTTTTGAGCTAAGTTTCTTTCCAGCTGTCTAGAACTTGCCACACTGAAGGGCCAGCTTGCTACAGTGCCTGGCTTTCATGTGGTTGCTGAAGTCAGATTCTCACGCTTACACAGAGGGAGCCGTCTCCCTGCCAACCGTGATGTGATCTATAAGCAGATGTTTTCAGTTGATGCTAGCCCAAATCCACGGAGCTACCACTTCTCTCTAGAGTTAAGTTCCCCAGTTTCGATGCGAGGGTAAATTATTGATGTCCTAGGTAGAAGTTTAACAATTTAGGCAGGTTAGAGCACAAAATCCTACACATTTGACGACACAGATCAGAGCTAACCTGCCTACATGAATCTGCCTCCTTCCTCAAGAAGAAAAACGTCCCCGACATCTGCTGGTCCATGATATGAGGAAGAGTCAAGTCATCAAAACCATGTCACCATCCTCACCAGAAAAGCAACTTAAACCAACTCACCAGCAATTTCTCTCGCTGCCCGCTCACTGAGATCCTTCCTATTGATCTTCTGGAAGATTCTGAAGGTCACATCCCAGGCTTTCTTCTCCTCGTAATATTTGACCAGTAAGTTGGCAAGGTCTTCCCGAGATGCCTTCTTCACTTCGGTCCAAGGAATCTGTTTCAGCCCACACTGCACAATGTCCTCCTTGAGGAGCTCTTTGAACTTCATGAATTCCTTCTTGTTCAGTTCTTCCAGGTACCACATAAGGCCATAGTCAGAAAAGAAAGACGCCATTCTGTCTTAAGAACAGATGGGAATCTGTGGGGAAATCAGGCAAGCAGCGAGTTATTAAAAAAAATGATATCAGTGACCTAGACCCTCTGAATGTGGGTGACAGTTATGTGGCTTGATCTGTTTTGGGGGGCCCTGGAAGTGGCACCAGGGCCTATCCCAGGTGTATGAACTGGCTTTTTGGAGTCCATTCCCTATGGTGGGATACCTTGCTCAGCCTCGATACATGGGGAAGGGCTTAGTCCTGTCTTAAGTTGGTATGCCAGACTTTGTTGACTTCCCAAGGAAGGTCCTAACCCCACTGAGGTGAGAGCTGAGGGGGGCAGACCAGGCTCTCCTAGAAGCCTGACAGAAATCTAAGCCTTGTTTCAGTTCACTATAATGGGACAGAGTTAAACAGACAGATCTCAGAAAAATCAGCCTTCTGCTGGCTTAGCAAGCCACCAAAGCCCCTTTGCTGTCTCAGCAGATCCCCCCCCCCATCTCCTGATAACTAAGGATATCTTTCCCTACCCTGCTGCTGGAAAGAAAGTCCCTAACCACTAGGATCTCCCACCAATCAGCCCCAGATTAATCCCTTCTCTCTGGAATTCCCCAACTCTGCTTTAAAGGAGCTTGCGACCGTCTTTGGGGTCACAAAGTGCCACCCCAGTGTTGAAATTAATAAAGTACTCTTTATTGCATATGTGGCTGTTGGTCTTCTTTGGGGACCTCTCTCAGACCCTAACAATTGGTGTGTTGTCCTGGAAGCCCCCCAGAGAGCCCCACCATGTTGAATGCCTGATAACCCAGCCAGCCAGTAAGTGAAGTGAATGCTCTTTGTCTTGGTCTGTGGTTTTCTTCCCCACTTGGAGGCTCAAGCTAACTGAATCTGGAGGCCAAGGTTTGCCTGGCAGACACACTAGAGGCATCTCCACCACATGGGCCAGGAGACATCTTTGATTCACCTGGTAGGGAAACTGGGTCCCATTGGCTGAACTGGGACAGAGGGTCCCTTTTGGTTGAAGGGGGAACACAGGTTGTGTCTGTTGCAAAATGGAACTCCCCAGGGAGACAAACCATTAGCCTGTTCTGGTTCCTGGTTTCTTTTTTGTGTGCCCTACTGGTACATTCCTGTCCGTGTTCTTTTCGGGTCTTCCTGTCTGCTGGTAATGTTACCTCATCACTTCTCTTCAGAACGGGGCCCGCCAAACTCAACTTCCTCCCTTGAGTCTTATTTTGGACCATTCCAAGGACTTTTAAACCCAAGCTGTTGACTTGCAGCTTATTGTCTGGAGGGTGGGGACACGCTTGATAATGACATGGCGGGACGTTGGGTACCTGGCAGAAAACCTGCAGCTGATCATTGTGGTGGCCTGTATGGGGAGTCTGACAATCTTTATTGTGTGCGTGTATGTGCAGGATACTGACTAGCTGCTGTACACCCAGTCCCTTCCTTCCTGAGCCCAATTCTTCACTGTGGACCAAGGTCCTTGCTGCCATTTCACCCTCCTTTCCTGTTCTGACACTGCCTAGGAAGAATTATGCTTTTGTTTCCACAAAAAGTGTGGTTTTTGTTCATTAATATCCAGTGGGCTATAAATATCTGCCATCATTTAGAGGGGTTGGTTACAAATTATCACTGGTTAGGGTAAGAGAAAAAAAAACTGCTGGTCTCAGGTGTCGCTGCAGGTTTTTATGTGGAGTTATTTCTGTTACAGTATCTGCATGTTTCTGTTCTTGTTTAAAGTGTTATAGGCACACAAGACTCGAGACTACTAAAGGAAACCACAGGAAGAACTTTGATAAAAGTTTTTACGTTGTCTGAAAAAAATGCAGGAGACTAAAATAAGGAAGAGAAGAGAAACGCGAAGGCTGTCTGAGTAAGAATGTCTGGCTGCAGCAGAGGGGCAGAGACAGGAACTGAGGAGTATAGCAAACTGTAGAAGGCCAGAGGAGGTAAGAGAGTTGATCATGCTATGCGAATTCTGGGTGGTTTTCTTCATTAAAAAGCAAAGCTGATGATTCCCTACAAAATGTTTGTGTTGGGAACAGGGTCGTTCTCTTTAAAGGAGAGGCCACCACCTACTGCACCCCTGTACTGTTTTTCCTTCTCCAGACGGGTTGGAGGACTTCTTTTCTGTCCCACCACCTTACCCCCAGGTGCCCCAGGATGAGAGGTCCTGGAGGGCAGAGGGGGAGGATGGAGGAGCCCCCCACATATGCATGCATTCTCGGAGGAAGGAGCTGTCAGCTGGGGCTCACTCCTTTGTGGGCTAACCTGATGCTGAGGGCAGGCAGCAGCTAGTCCATTGGTCCTTTGCTACTAGCAACCTTTAAAATTAGAAATTACAAAATTCTAAGTTTTCTGAGAAATCTGCAGGGCTAGTAGACCTGTTGGATTCTGTCCTTTTCACTCACCAGACCACATGGGATGATTGTTTCCAACTACCCCAGGTCCTCTTCACTACTGAGGAGAGGGACCGGATCGGAACAGACTTGGAAATTGGTTCCAGGCCCAGATGGAAGACTGGCCACCAATGTAGACCTCATAAACGTTGGATTTCCTGTGATGTGTCCCTATTGGGATTCTAACATGGAGAAAGGTAGGGAGGGGCTGAACATCTACCACCAGACCTAATTGGGGAGTTTCTGGGCTGCCGCGAGGTGGCCCACAAATTTGTCCAAAGTTAGTCAGATATACCAGGGGCCTGAAGAAACACCAGGAGCATTCCTAGAAAGGCTGATAGAAGCTTTTGAGACATACACACCCTCGAATCTAGAAGCACCAGAGAATTGATCTGCAGCTGGCCTGGCTTTTGTCAACCAGTCAGCACCAGCGATTGGCCTTAAGTTGCCGAGACTAGATGGTTTCAAAGGCAAGAGGCTGACTGAACTCATTGTGGTTGCTGAGAAAGTATTCAATCCCAGAAGACAGACTAAGGGGCTTACAACAGCTTTAAAAAGACAGATACATGGGGCTCACCAAAGTCCTTCTAGCTGTGTTAGGCATCCCAGAGGTTAGAAAACAGGCACTGGTCTTTGGACACTCACCACGTAAAGGGAAAAGCCCAAAGCAGGGACTGCACAATAGGCCTAGTCTGCAAAAAAAATCAAGGTGCCTATTGTAGGAAGTTGGGTCACTGAAAAATAAATGCTCTGACCAGGGCTCAAAAGTAAAGGTACTGAAAATAGGAGAAATAAGGGATTGAAGGGGGCAGGGCTCGGGGCCCCTCCCCGAGTCTTGAGTAACCCTAAAGGTGGAGGGGAAAGCCATAGATTTTCTGGGGGACACAGGAGCACAACACCCATTTTAAAACAACCCCTAGGCAAAACATCACCAAAGCAATCCAGGGTGCAAGGGGCTAAGGGATGAACTGGGACTCGTGAACTACTCGAAGATCAGTGGACATAGGAAAGGGCCGAGTAATCCACTCTTTTATGGCCATCCCTGATTGCCCACACCCACTGTTTGGAAGAGACTTATTAACTAAGATGGGGGCCCACATCCATTTTGAAAAAATGGTTTACAGACCCTCCAAACCAAAGCAGCAATAGAGACCTGCTTCAAAATTGACTCCAAGAAATTCCCCAAGTAGGGGAATCACTCCCCATATTAAGCGCCTCAGAGACCTGGGTATTTTGGTCCCTTGCCAGTCGGCCTGGAACACGCCCCGTTGATGTGGATGGCCTCCTGATAGCAGCGGACACCTTGGAAGCCTGCAGAGCACTAAAGGACTGCTTAGAACTGTGGGAGACTTGGGGTATCGTGTATCAGTAAAGGTGGCTCAACTTGGCCAGACTGAGGAAACTTACTTAGGGTACATACTCAAGAGGGGGGGGACTGTCAAAAGCAAGGAAAGAGGCCATCTGGAATATCTCCAGACCCAGCAAATGCTGAGAGATGAGGACTTCCTGGGGTCTGCTGGGTTATGTAGCTCTGAATCCCTGGGTTTGCTGAATTCACTCGGCTTCTATATAAGGTCATGGTGGGGGGTGATTCCCCTCAACTGGGCCTCGCAGGTGGAAAAGGCACGCAATGAAATTAAGGCGGCTCTACTGAATGCACCTGTTCTGGCACTACCAGATCTACCAGACATCACCGAACCCTTCCACATGTATGTGGATGAGAAGAAGGGAATGGCTGAAGGGGTACTGTAGTAGACCCTGGAGCCATGGAAAAGGCCGGTAGCCTACTTGTCCAAAAAACTGGATCCAGGGGCTACTGGTTGACCTCCTTGCCTCTGCATAATCACAGCAACAGCTTTTTAGTTAAAGACCCAGACAAACTAACTTTGTTTAGTTTGGGGCAAGCTCTTAAAGTGGCCACCCCCATGCTATAGAGGGGGTCCTTAAACATCCTCCTGAGAGATGGCTTCCTAACGCTCGGCTGACTCATGATCAGGCTTTGCTCTTAACCCACCCAGGATCAATACACCCACAGCAGTGCCTTCGAACCCTGTGGCCCTGCTCCCAGACCGGGACCTGGATCAGCCTCTCCACGATTGTCTGGACATCCTCAGCCATCTCCACGGGATCAGACCGACCTCAAGGATGTCCCTTTGTCAAGGGCTGAGGTAGCATTGTATACAGATGGCAGTAGCTTCATCAACATGGTATCAGTATGCAAAGGCAGCGGTTACAACTGAGGAAGAAGTCATAAGGACAGAGGCTCCACCTCCTGGGACATCAGCCCACAGGGCTGAGCTGACAGCTCTAACACAGGCACTGCAGTTGGGAAAAGGAAAAAGACTTAATGTCTATATTGATAGCTGGTATGCGTTTCCCATGATACATGTCCATGGTGCCATCTACAGGGAGAGGGGATTGCTGAGCACAGAAGGAAAGACAAACAGGAGATTTTAGGCCTTTTACAGGCCATATGGCTGCCCTAGGAGATAGCTTTCATACACTGCCCTGGACACCAGAAAGGAGAGGACCCAATCTCAAGGGGAAATAGCGGAACAGACAGCCCTCCAGACAGCAGCCATTCTGCTGGCCACACCAAAGATGGTTGGCCATGTTGTCAGAATGTCCAGCTTACACTGATGCAAACCTAAGCCTTAGTTTTGGTTCACTAAAATGGGACAGAGTTAAACAGGCAGTCCTCAGGAAAACCACAGCCTTCTGCTGGCTCAGCAGACCCCAACGGCCCCTTCTGCTGGCTCAGCAGGCATGCCCAATCTCCTGATAACTAAGGATAGCTTTCCCTACCCTGCTGCTGGGAAGAAAGTCCCTAACACTAGGATCTCCCACCAGTCAGCCCCTATACTAATCTTTCCTCCACCAAACAGGCCCAGATTAATCCCCCTCTCTGGAATTCCTCCAACTCTGCTTTAAAGGAGCTTGTGACCTTCTCTGGGGGTCACCAGATACCACCCCAACATTGAAATTAATAAAGTACTCTTGTTATTGCGGACGTGGCTGTTGGTCTTCTTTGGGGGCTTCTCTCGGATCCTCACAATGGAGGGTGGGAAGGGGAAACTGGGGTCGGTATGTAAAATGAAAAGTAAATCTTTTAAATAAAAAATAAGAAAACAATGGCGTCAAGGGGCTGGGGAGATGGTTGAGCTGGTGCGGTGTTTGCTGCACAAGTTTAAGGACACGTGTTTGGCTCCTCAGCACTTGCGTAAGAAGCAGGGTGTGGTGGCAAAGCCCTGTAATCCTAGCACTGGAACAGCTAGAGGCAGGAGGACTGGGGGCCTGCTGACCAGTTAATCTAACCAAGAACCAGACTGGGTTCCCAGTACCCACACCAGGGTGTGTGTGTGTGTGTGTGTGTGTGTGGTGTCTCACAGCTTCCTGTAACTTTAGCTTCAGGGCATTTATAGACTACGCAGGCATGACACACATGTGGTGGGCATACATACACTCAAGCAACCCATACACAAAAATAAATCTTAAGAGAGTTACTGTCATCTCTGGCTCTGGTGATACTGAGTGCGAGGTTAGTATTTATGATAATGGTATAAAATACATCTCAGGCATATACCAGTTATTAATGTAAACCAGATGAGTACAGTGACATGGGCCTGGAGCCCCAACTACTTCAGAGGCGGAGACAAGGTCAGGGTCTGCCTACAAAACACAGTGAAGTCAAGGCAAGCAACTTAATGAAACTCTGTCTCAAAAGAAAAAGCAGGGCTGGAGAGATTGCTCAGTGGTTAGGAGCACTGACTTTTTCCAGAGGATCTGGGTTCAATTCCCAGTAACCACATGGTGGCTCACAACAAGGGTAGGAGCTTGGAGTTAAAGGAGGTAGGTGCAGCTAAGGAGTTAAAGGTACTTGCTTACCAAACCAAAACAACAACAAAAAAAGTGCCGGGTGGTGATGCACATCTTTAATCTCAGAGCTCAGAAGGCAGAGGCAGGCAGATCTACGTTCGAGGCCAGCCTGGTCTACAGAGTTCTAGGACATGCTCTAAAGCTACATGGAGAAACCCAAAGAATCAAAAATCTAAAGAAACCCCCAAAACAAAGAGTACCTGTTGGCCCTGTAACTCTATTTCTAAAGCACCCGGTACCTCCCTCTGGCCTCCGTAGACACCCGGCACGTGTGTGATGCACAGATAAACACACACACACACACACACACACACACACACACACACAATAAAGATAGAATTTTTAAAGTATATAAAAATAACAAAGAGGCTGGGTTATGGATCAGTGGTAGAGTGTTTGCGTGGTGTGTGCATTGTACTAGGTTCAGTCTTCAGTACTGCAGAAAAAGAAAACCAAACCAAAGCAAAAAACCCCAAACTAAAGCAAAATCAGATATGCCAAAACCATCCAAAGGAAGGTTTAATAGAATTATGATGTCTAAGACTTTCAGCTCTAAGACAAAAGTACAGAAAGGATAACTATCACCAGATATTACATGCAGAAATATAGCAAGGAAATAAGAGAATCTTAACCTGTGTTCACCAAGAGTATCTACAATCTAAAACAAACAGATTTATCCATAGTAGTGGACAGTTACAAGGAGGAGTGTCTTTTCCCCAGATGGTGCTACAACAGCACAGTCTACGTGCAAAACAGAAGATGAACTGGAACCCAAGAATGATTCTGGAGGTTGTTTTCTGGTCCCCACAGACAAAGCACTTGCATTCTCACACACACATGCGCATGCGTGCGCACACACACACACACACACACACACACACACAAGCATCCATGCTCCCATTAACGAAAAGATGATGAACATTTTATCATTAATAAAATAAAAATGAGCTAGCCTCATACACCTATGGAAACGACCGAGGGATTGCGGCCATGGCTCAGGTGGTAGAGGACTTGGTTATACTCTCGCACCACATCCACACTCAATGAATGAATGATCGATTCCTGGATTGTCTTAGGATTCAGATCGTGGACACAGTGGAAAGAGAAAAACCAACTTGTAAAAGCAGGCCTCTGACTTCACAGACACTACATGGCATGTGTGCATCCCCACACATGTATCTACACATACACAAATGTAATAAAAATTAAAATTACACATGCATTTTCAACTTATAATTCTTTCCATCTCCATTGGACTAAGCTATGACGTCAGTGTAAGTTGAGAAATGTACGTATTTGAAAAGATCACTGCTGGGTCCTTTGAAATGACTATGTGGTGATGAAATCATCAATCGACTATATGGAGAAGCCCAAGGGGGGAAATGAACCCACATCTTGGCTTGTAACAGGGAAGCTGAGAAACCAAGACACAGAAAAAAAAAAAACAGAGAGGATTCCAGAGTTCTAAGTAGGCCAAGTGGATGGTAGACATTCCTCTGAAAGGTAACATTAGATGGTCAGCCTGAGGCAGGGCAAGAAGATATGGAATCAGGGTGATGTGGGGGAAGAGGGGCTTGTGGAGGATACTGTTCCAGACCCAGTCTGCTGCTCTGACTGCTGAAAAGACGCACATCAGAGCCCACAGACAAAGACCCCACTGACACTGTCTCGTCTAAGATGAGAACTGAACTGCAATTATTCAGGGGCAGGTGATGATTTCCCGAAGACGTCTCCACCAAGGACAACAGACAAGGATCAGGCTGTGTTTACTCCTGGCTAAAATAATATATAATCTTGGTTTTCTATCACTCTTCACACCTGTTCTGGAAGATGGCCCTCAAAGAGCCAGCTGTGCTGAGAAAAAGCCTTTAACATTTAATCTTGTTACAAATAACATTCTTTTAAAGGCATTTTGAAATCCCGTTGTGTGTCTGTGCTGTGACATGATGTGTGTGTGCATGCATGTGTCTGTGTAACATGACTCTCTGTGTGTGTGTGTGCACATGCATGCGTGTGATCATGCAGTTGTCTGCAGAGGCCAGAAGAGGGCATCAGATACTCTGAAGCTGGAGTTACAGGTGGTTGTGAGACATGCATGTGGGAACCAGACATGGATCCTCTGGAAGAGCAGCAAGCATTCTTAATCACTGAGCCATCTCTCCAGCCCACAAATTACACTCTTTGGACAATGTTAGAAAGAAGGGGTATGGGGTACTTTTTAGCAACTTGAGAGCCACCAAGAGCCTATGAATACCCACTGAAAGAAACCCGAGTCTCCTTTGAGAAGCCTATGTCCTGTCTGGTGTGTCCCACCCGCTTCTTGAGCACTTCTCTAGTTTAAACAAACCCAACTTTCTACCTCATTTGGCTTGCTCTGTCACAGATCCTGGTCTTGCCTGGGTGTTGGGGGCCTCTGAGAAGAGTTCCTCAGACAGCTGCTGCTGTGGTATGGAGCTGTGTTCCTATGGTTAGTGACAATCCAATGGGATCAGACATTGGAGGGAGAGGTAACTTAGAATCGAGACCAGAGTCCTGCTCAGGTGGCCACACGGGCAGCAGTCCTTCCTCTTGCATGGACACTGTGAGAAATCACTAGGGTCTATTTTCAGTATGCTGCCAACTGAGAGATCATCTGAAAAAATTGAAACTAGGGGGCCCTGCTCCCCCTTCTAACTGGTGGCTGGGATTCTGCATGCAAAGTCACAGGGAGTCTTTCCTGTGATCAAACCATGGGGCAGTCTCATGCCCCTTAGATGAGGCTTTGCTCCCTGAAATACGATGCTGGGGGACTTGGGAAAGAATGCAAAGGCCAGGGAGCTGTGCAATGCGGGCTCCTGGGCATGCGCTTGTTACTTGCACAAACACAGCAGCTGTGCTGGTTGCCAGAACAAGTTCAAGCCAGACATTCTAGCGGGGATGGGAGAGGGGGTGATGTCGTCCTACCCCTAACTGAAGAGCCCTTGACAGCTACTGAGAAGGAGACTCATTTGTCCTTGGGGTGGGGTGGCCTTTGGTAGGTTGCCCATGTTCAAGGGAGTGACCCCAGAGCTGTGCACATATGGGCGACACTAACTGTCCTACACTTAGCTTGAAGTTTCAGGAGCAAACTATATACTTTCAGTGAGAAACAACAGGCCAACCAAAATCAGAAGAAAACAATGAATAAGGTTGAGAGAGAGCGAGAGAAAGAAAGGGGGAGAGGGAGGGAGAGAGACTGACTCAAAGTTAGTAGATTCTTTGAAAACACCCTACAGGTCTAATTAAAAAAAATAGATCAGGTAGTGGTGTTGCACACCTTTAATTTCAGCACTTGGGAGACAGAGGCAGGAAGATCTGAGTTTGAACTCAGCCTAGTCTATGGAGCAAGTTCCAGGACTGAAGGCGTAAGTCACAGACAATCCCACACCAGTTTGGAATTATGATTAATATAATGGTTATTTATTCAAAGGGGAAAAAACTTACAGATTGCCGTCCCAGACAACAGCCCCTCCGCGCGAACAGGAAAGGAGTCCAGGGGCCGGAAACGGAGCCAGAAGACAAAGAGAAAGTGGAGGACAGCCGCTGCTTTTTTTAAAGGGAGAGACCACGCCCCAATGGGCTGGTAACTCAGCGGCGATTGGCTGAAGGAGCTGAAGGAACTCCCACAGCACAGGACTGCCAAGGCTACACATAGTAACCCTGTCTCAAAAAAAAACCCAATAAAGAGGCAAAGGTAGTAGATTGAGAGGTTCCAAATAGTCTAATTAAGAATAAATAAGGCCAGGTGGTGCTGGTACATGCCTTTAATCCCAACACTTGGGAGGCAGAGACAGGTGGATCTGAGTTTGAGGTCAGTCTGGTCTACAGAGCAAGTTCCAGGTCAGGCTCCAAAGCTACATAGAGAACCCTGTCTAGAGAAACAAAGTACTCGGGAGGCAGAGGCAGATTTCTGTGAATTTGAACCCAGCCTGGTCTACATACAGAGTGAGTTCCAGGACAGCCAATGCTACACAGAGAAACCCTGTCCCAAAAAAACAAAATAAATAAGTAAATAAGGTTACTATGGTGTCACACACCTTTAATCCCATCACTCAGGAGGTTCAGGCAGAGGCAGGAGGATCTTCAAGTCTGAAGCAGGCCAGGGTTGCAAAATGAAATCCTGTTTTCTCCAAACAAATAATAAATAAATAAATAGGCATGAATGAAAGATAAAAAAGGAAAAGAATAATAAACAGGCATCAGCCAGCTTCCAGAAACCTCACCACCTGCCCTGCAGGAATTAGAAGCAGGGGCCGCCATAATTTTCAATTCGATCAAATGGGATGATTTTGTCCCAGTATGTGGGTTCTTAGAAAACGACCATCCTCACCTTATTTCTTTTTATTTAAAGGGTTTTTGGTTCCAGCTTTGGAGATCTAACCCAGGTGTTTGAGCAGGAGAGGCAAGCCTGCTCTCCACTAAGCTAAACCTTCAACCCCTGACAATGGAACGGTTGAAAAGATAACTTTAACAGGTGAAACAGATTCCTCCCTAAGACTTCAGATTCCAACATCTTCAATGAGTTGGGTCAAAACAAATCTACTTAATGCCATGCAGAGCTTAGTATACACCCACACCCATGCACACAACTCAGAGACCACACACACGCATACGCATGCATGCGCATGCATACACACACACAACTGAGTACCTGAACACCAACCATTTGAGGCACAGGCTGCATGCTGGAAGTGTTAGTCTTTAAATGTAAAAACACTTATGAAAACACACGTGACCATTTAAGAATGATAACTATAAGCATTAAGAAGTATTTTGTTCTCTCTCTCTCTTTCTCTTTGGAGTCAGGGTCTTACTACATAGCCCCAGCGGGCCTGGAACTCACAAAGCCCGCTCCCAAGTGCTTATACTTATTCTTTTTTTTTTTGGTTTCCAAGACAAGGTTGCTCCATATAACAGCCCTGGCTGGCCTCGAACTCACAGAGTTCTGCCTCCCTCTGCCTCCCGAGGGCTGGGATTAAAGGCTTGTGCCACCAAAGCCCAGCAACTTTTTTCCTCATTCACTATTTTATCTGGTTTCAGGTGCTGGGATCCAGGGCATGCGCCACAGCGTCAGGCTAAAATAAGATTTTGACATTGGCCAATGGTACCCTGCCTGTTAGTTTCCTGACTTTGATAGACTGTGGCTCTGAAAATCAGCCTTTTTTATTTTCAGAACATAAGCCTTGAAGTATCTGTGATAAATAGCAGAGGATTAAAACTACAGAAATCCGGTAAGAGATGTGGGCTGATTGACAGAATGCTTGCTGGGCCCTGGGTTCCACCCCAGCAACACAGAAACTCAGGTGTGGTGGGGCACACCTGTAATCCCAGAACGTGGGAGGTGGAAGCAGGGGGTTAGAGGTTCTGGGTTGTCTGTGGCTATGCTGCGATTTAGGGGCTAGCCCACAGTACTCGAAACCCTGTCTAAAAAGCCAACTCCAACAACAACAAACATTAAGAATTGTATTGCTTCATGGTGTGTGAGGCTACAGCTTCAAAGCCAGGAGTCATCCAGGAGGTGGTGGCGCAAGCCTTTAACCCCAGCACTCTGGAGGCAGAAGCAGGTGGATCTCTGTGAGTTCAAGGCTAGCCTGGTCTACAAAGTGAGTTAGGAATAGCCAGGGCTGTTGCAGAGAAACCCTGTCTCAGAAAAACAAAATAAAACAAAACAAAAAGTTTTACAAAGTCAGGAGTCAGCAGGATCACCCTCCCTCCCACTGGGCACCCCAGGCCTGCTTCTTCTGGCCTTTAAGTGTGTTGAAAATCTTTGTCTTTCTCTGCAGCTACTTAACTCCAGTATCTGCCCTGATTACCACATTGCTTGGAGAGAATGCAATGGTGCCCCACAAGGTTACCCTTAGGGCGACTAATTAAACCCACAACAATCTTTCTGCCACCTTTGATGTATTAGAGGTCAGATGTATTTGTTTAGCCCAGAAGTTACAACTGTAAAGCCAACAGTAAAGACCAGACCAGCTTTATTGATATGCAAAACAGTCTTAGCCCAAGCTTTTACCTCTGTAGCAAAAAAAAAAAGGAAAGAAAAAGAGAAAAAGAAAAGGCAAGTCTTTGAAGGATTATGCCAGGTGAATGGAACATCAAAAGACCTTTCTGCCCTACCAGAGAGAACTCATGCGAACCGCTTAGGTACACCAACAGGGTTTGTCCATACCCGCCTGCTTCTCTATGGGTTCTCGGCCTCACATCCACGAAAACAAATAATATAAACAGATCTCCACCCTCTAAATTCTCAGGTATCCAACCTTCACCATGCCTACGCAGGCTATTATTTCCCCTTTGTATCTCGGAGGCCTCACGTGCACCCGCTCCTCCGGTCCCTAGCTTGGCTAGCAATCTCTTGGGGTCCCTCTACTTACTTCGAAATCGGTGGGGGTGGGGGAAAAGCCAGATTAACTTCGGTGGGAGAGTCGGTGGATCCAGCCGGATCAAGTTTTGGAGGGTTTGGTCTAGTAACGAGTTTTGTTTTTCCTTAAAAAGAAAAAGAAAAAAAATTAAATGTAAGTACCGCAAAGTGTCTTGGCTATCCCTGCTAAATAAGTCCAAAATAGCTAAGGCATAGGACACCAACTGGTTCTGGTGGGTCAAGGTGCGAGGGAGGAAAAAGGAGAGAAAAAAGGCGAAGCTTGCAATACCTCCTTCCCAAATAACAGAAGAAAATAAACGCATACAAGAGAAAAGCGGCCCCACAAGATTTGCTGACTCACCGCCCCGGGGCGTCTAGGTTACTCCTCAATATAAGGCAGCTGGAACTGGGCAGAAAGTCTGTGGTGCCATGTGATTGGCCAATGTGTCACTCCCTCTCATTGGTCCAGGGGCTTTTGGCGAAAGGAAGAAGGATATGATTGATGTTGGATGCTGGGTGTGGCTCTGAGCCCTCGGTTCCTGGTATTGTACAGGGCAGCGGATATTGCTGTGAATCTGGGAATAGGATCCCGGATGAGCTCCGGATGTGGGATCTCCGGGGTTCTGACTGTACGAAATCCCTTCAGCAGCTCCCAAAGGGAAGCTGAGATAGATCTCTTCATCATCTTTGTGTGTTGTTACTATTTTATGTGTATGTCATCACTATCTAGCATTTAGATGTGTATCAATGAGGGTAGGCAGTCTCTCCACATGCCCCCTACACACTGCATAGACTAGGCTGGCCTTGAACTTGTGTTCTTCCTGCCCCAGCCTCCTGAGAGCTAGGACTGTAGGTGTGTACAATCACTTACAGCTACATTTCAAGTTCTAACTATCGTTACTAGGGCTCTTCCTTCTCCCGGCTTAGGCTGCTCTATGCCAACTGAGGTTTGAAAATATTATGCGGGGGAGGGGACAGCAGTGAGACGAGTCAGCGGTTGGAACTTGATGTCAAACCTTGACGACGGGGGATTCAGTCCCTGAGACCCACATGGTGGAAGGAGAAAACTGACTCCTCCAAGTTGTCCTCTGATCCACTCACCCATGCACAATATACAAATGAATAAATACATGTAGGAAATAAAAAAAAACCTAAATGGTAAATCCCAGAAATAAATTCTTAGTAGTAAATGACTGTACTGTGTATAATTAATGTTGTTCTATTTTATTGTTATTATTATCAATCATTTGTTATGCATAATGTATAGTTTAAGTTTCTATAGATGTATAAATGAAATATATGTGTGTATCTCTCTATCTACACACACACACACACACACACACACACACAGAGTTCCATTCTGAGTCGCACACATCCACTGGGCAGCTCCGAATGGACATAGGAGACCAATGTTAATATATTTTATGGGAAGATGGTCAGGTTTTTATATTAACTTTATATTGTTCAAACTGTCTTATATCTTTTTGTTTTAGTCATGCTGGATGTGGAACAAACATCGGCCTCAAGCAAGCCAGGCAAGTGCTCCACCTCTGAGCAAGTGCTCCACCACTGAGCAAGTGCTCCACCTCTGAGCAAGTGCTCCACCTCTGAGCAAGTGCTCCACCACTGAGCTACCCCGTCTCTGCCCTGTCACGGCACTGTTGTACTGTGGCACTCCCTCCCCGTGAAAAGCTGCTTTGATTCTTCATAGTTTTTCTATAGGTTGAGAGAATTTACACAGACTTTCAAATGATCTCAAATAGTAAATACTATTGCTTCAGATCCTGTCTCCTTTGGCTGCACATTGAGTACTGTGCTGACTGTCAGTGAAATGAGAGGGCACGGTCATCTCCTGTTCTTTAAGAATGGCGTCTTGGGCTGGCGAGAGGGCTCAGCAGGTAAAGGCACAGGGCTGCCAAGGCTGAGGACCTGAGTTTGATCCCCGGCACTCACTTGGTGGAAGGAGGGAACTGACCCTTTGGTGTTGTACTCTGCCTCTCACAGATGAACAGATGGACACACACACACACACACACACACACACACACTTTAAAAAAAACAAAGGGTATCATTTTAAATGATCTTTTCTTTCATCATGAGGTTTTTTGATGTTTTTATTTTGAACCACTTTCTTGGGTTATTTCCTAATTGACAAAGACCCGGGAGCACGCATAGATGTTGCGTCTTTTTTATCTCCCCCTTCTAGGTCTACCAAGAGGACCACCATTCCTCTTGTGTTGTGTATGGTGGGAGAGTTCCAGTCCCCAGTGGTACCCAGAACACGTGGCTGATTTCAGCAGATGGCTGCAGGTGGGGTGAGGGCCTCTCCACAGATACCCAGGTGATTCTAGCCTGCTGAATTGTAAGGATCTAGAGCACGGCTTCTCAACCTTCCAGTTGCTGCAACCCTTTAATATAGTTCCTCATGTTGTGGGGATTACCCCCCCCCCCCCGAACATAAGATTATTTTCACTACTACTTCATCATTGTAATTTTGTTACTGTTATGAATCATAATGGAAATATCTGATATGCAGAATATCTGACATGTGAAGTCATTTGACACCCCCTAATGGGGTTGAGACCCACAGGTTGAGAACTGTTGATCTACCAAGTACTTCTACACCTGTTCCCCTGCAGTGATCCCACACATTCCACAAGTATTTGATTTTAAAACGTATCTACTTATTTCTTTATTTAGTGTACAGGAGAGAGCAGTCTGCGGGAATCTGTTCTCGCCTTCCACTGTGTTGGTCCCTGGGATTGAACTCAGGTCATCGGGCTTATGGTACACACTTTTGCCTGGCAAGTCATCTCTCTGGCCCTTTACAAGCATTTATGACATCACTTGGATTTGCATGGGACCTCAGTAGGAAACATAGTTTCCCTGTGGAGCTGATCACACCCTTAGCTATGTGACATGGAGACAGGTGGAGCAGTTCCTCGTCTTGGGTACTCTTCAGATCTCTTGCACGATGCCCCAAGAGTTCTGACAGCATCAGCTGGGGGTGGACCAGCTCTTAATCAGTAGATCCTGTGAAAAACCTGCAAGGAGCAAGACTTCTGGGACTTTCCAGGCTGGGTCAGAAGTACACAGGTGTGTCAGTCTTCTCTGTGAGGAGTTACTGTGACCTTGGAGTTGTGTCCCGTCTGTGTCCTGAAGGCTGCATGCACCTAGGGGTGACTTGTGAATGTGACCCAGTACAAAAGTGTACTTACACAGACACACACACACACACACACACACACACACACACACTCACTCACTCATAGAAAATAAACATTTAAAAAGGAATATGGAGGAAAATAGAAAAAAATAAAGAAATACAGTCTGAAAGCTTTCTGATATTAGACAACTGATTATCAAACTGGAACCTTGAGTAGGAAAAAAATAAACATAACACTCTCATATACAAATCAATTGAGTCCAAAGATATTAGAGAAAATATTGAAAGTCATTTAGGAAAATGACAATGAGGGCTGGAATATATTCTAGTTATTACTTAGTTGGAGTGAGTAAAAATCATTGAAAATAAAAATTTGAAATCCCTGTATCAAGCCTGGATGAGGCAACCCAATTGGAGGAAAAGTGTCCCAAGAACAGGCAAAAGAGCCAGGGACATCTCTATTTCCACTGTTAGGGGTCCCACAAAACTCCAAGCTAAACAATCACAGCATGCATGCAGGGGTCCGAGCGCAGACCCATGCAGGCACTGTGATTGTTACTTCAGTCTCTGTGAGCCCCCACTGGCCCTGCTTAGTTGGTTCTGTAAGTCACGTTCTCCTGGTGTCTTTGACCCCTCTGGCGTCTATAGTCCTTCCTCCCCCTCTTCCGTGGGGTTCCCCAAGCACCACCTAATGTTTGACTGTGGGTCTCTGCATCTGCTCCCATCAGTTGCTGGAAGAAAGCCTCTCTGATGAAGATTGGGCTAGGCTCTGATCTATGAGTATAGCAGAATAGCATTAGGGATCATTTCATTGGCTTTTTATTTTTTTGTCAGTCATGTTTGGTTCTACCCTAGGTCTTCGAGCTACCCAGCTTCCAGATCCTGACCATCTAGACTGCATTGGGCATGGGCTCCCTCTAACTCAGGTTAGATCAGTCATTGGTTGGCCACACTCACAAGCTCTGAGACACCATTGCCGCAGCACATCTTGCAGGCAAGGCAGGTTGTGGTTCCAAGGTTTTGTGGCTGGGTTGGTGTCCCAGTTCCACCACTGGGAGCCTTGCCTGGTTACAGAAGATGACTGGTACTCTCCTAGTACTCTCTCCGCCTCCCCGACCTGGTCCCTTCCCCAGTCCACCCACAAGATCTCTTCTCTTTCCCCTTCCCAGGGAGATCCATTCATCTCCTCCCCCCCCCCCCCAGCCCTCCTCGTTACTCATCCTCTCTGGCTCTGTGGATTGTAGCATGATTATCATTGACTTCACAGCTAATATCCACTCATAAGTGAGTGCACACCATGTTTGTCTTTCTTGGTCTGGGTTGACTCACTCAGGATGATTTTTTTTTCTAGTTCCATCCATTTGCCTGCAAATTTCTTGACGTCATTGTTTTTAACAACTGAGTAACACTTCACTGTGTAAATGTACCACATTTTCCCTATCCCTCAGCTGAAGGACAGCTAGGCTGTTTCCAGTTTCTGGCTGTTATGAGTAAACGGAGGAATATTTCCCTTGCTCCACATCCTTGCCACTTGTCACGTGTGTTAGTGACTGGTCACAGTCATTCTGACAGGTTATGTCTAGCCTCATTGCATCTTGTTATGCCATGTTTGGTTGATATCCCTGGGAGACCTGATATTTTCTGAAGAGCAGAAAACAGAGTAGCAGTGAATCGGGGTGGGGTGGGGTAGGGTGGGATAACGGGAAGTAGGGGAGGGAGGGGAGGCTGGAGCTGGGAGGTATTGTATGAGAGAAAAATAAAGAAAAAGAAAAAAATGAGACCAAAATTGACAAGAATTAAAAAACTTACATATTATTAAAATATTTTTGCACTTGGGTCTTATCCATAAGTCACTATGTGTAGATTTCATGTAAGGCGTTTGGACATGCAGAGACAAGAATTTGTTCTCAAAGCTGGCAGAGCACGGACTAATGATGAGTTAGTAAAACAACTTCTCCACAAAAAACTGAAACCCCAGATGACACTGGCGAAGGGGAACTTGTCTATAGAAGGGCCACCGTATGCCTTCATTAGAAATCTAGCCCCCTCTATTGCTTTCTCATTCTTTGATATGTATAGAATTTCTAGTCACGTTTCTTCCTTTATTTCCCAGAGCCTGTGTAATCGCTGTCGTCACTTTTTTTTTTACTTTTATCCTCTTCCCCGTTTTAATTTAGCTACATTTATTACATTGATCTTTTAAAATATTTTGGGTTTCTATTTGTTGCTTTCCTATTTCACTCGCTGAAAAGTTGTTTCAAGATAGGCTCTCGCGTGGCAAGGCTGCCCTTGAGCTCTCAGCACAGCCAAGATGACGTTGAACTGATTCTCCTTCCTCTCATTAAGTGTTGGGATTGCAGACCTACAGCGAGTGTTTATGCCCCACTCGGGCTTTGAACTCAGGACCTCATGCATGCTGGCAAGCCCTCTGCTGAGGTACATCCCAGCTTCCCAGGTTTTATTCTACTTCTTCACTACTTTTTGTTTATTCTTCTCTCATGTACTACATCCCGACTGCAGTTCCCCTCCCTTCTCTCCTCCCATTCCATCTCTCTCCCTCCTCCCCTCTCTCCCAGATCCACTCCTCCATTTCTCTTCAGAAAAGAGCAGACCTCCAGGGGCATCGACCAAACATGGCATAACAAGTTACAATAAGACTAGATACACCCCTCATATCAAGGTTGGCTGAGGCAACCCGGCAGGAGGAATAGGATCCCAAAAGAAGGTAAAAGAGTCAGAGATAGTCCCCGCCCCCACTGTTAGGGGTCCCACAAGAAGACCAAGCTACACAACCATAATTAACATGCAGAGGACCTAGGTCCACCAATACAGGCTCCCTGATGGCCAGCCGATTCTGTAAGCCATTTCCTTGTGGAGTTCTTGGCCCCTCTGGCCCCGACACTCCTTCCTCCCCTTCTGCAGAATTCCCTGAACTCAGCTGTGGGTCTCTGCATCTGCTCCCACCAGTTGCTGAATGGAGCCTCTCTGATGACGAATAGGCTAGGCTCTGGTCTTCAAGCACAGCAGAAAATCATCAAGAATCATTTCGCTGACCTTTGTTTCTCCACTCGTGTTTGGTTCCAGCCTAGGTCTCTGGGCTACCCAGACCCTGGTTCCTGGCCGTCCATGCTGCATCAGGTGTGGGCTCCCTCTTGTGACACGGGTCTCAACTTGGGCCAGTCATTGGTTGGCCACTTCAAAAAATTCTGTGCTATTAATCTTTATTTATTTCTATTTACTCATTTATAATCTTTGATTATTAAAATAGCTTTCATTGTTATGTCCATTGTACTTGGCTGTGTTACAAAGGGACACAGTTTCCCTTTCCTTCTCTTTCTTCTCTTGCGTTTTGTTTTCGTGCAATCACATAGCACATTAAACATTTTCTCTCCCATACTGCCTTACCCTCTCCATTGTTGCCCCTCCCTAATTTTTCTCAGCGTTTTTGAAATAGTTTTTGAGTTTTTAAAATTTTGTGTGCATGGGTGTTTTCCCCTGTCTCTGTATCCCTTGCATGCAGTTCCTGTAGAGACCACAAGAGGGCATTTGGAGACCCTGGGACAGGAGCTTCCTATATGGTTGTCCGTGTGGGGGCTGGGAATCAAATCCTGGTCCTCTGTGAAAGCAGCAAGTGCTATTAACTTCGGAGCCATCTCTCCAGCCCCAGGACTTAAAAAAATATTTATTTTATTATTTCTGTGTATGTGTGTATGTATGCATGTGTGTGTGAGGGGTGTTCGAACACTCGTGTGGGGGCCTGCACAGGCTAGAAGACAGCATCGAATTCTCTGGAGCTGCTCTTACAGGTGTGAGCAGCCGAGATGGATTTTGAGGGCTGAAACCTGATGCTCTGCAAGAACATCAAATTCTCCTAACTTTTGAGCCTTCTCCCTGGCCCTTTAAAGTAAATGTTTTAGTTAACATCCTAATACTGGGCTTCATTACAGCATTTTATACACGTGTGTCATGATCCTTTGTTTTGTTCATCTTCCTCCCCAATCCCTCCTCCTTGCCACATGCTGTCTCTTTCTGGTCACTTCATTTACTCCAAAGACCACCTCCTGCTTGCTTACTCTCTCCCTCTTGCCCATCCCTCTTTTCTTCCCCTCCCCTCCCCTCCCCTCCCCTCCCCTCCCCTCCCCTCCCCTCCACTCCCCTCCCCTCTCCTCTCCTCCTCCTCTTCCTCCCCTCTCTCTCTTTTTCCCTCCCTCCATTTCTTTCTTTTTCCCTTTTATTGAAAAGAATTGTTTATCTCACATAACATATCCTGATTATGGTTTCTCTCCCTTTACTTCTCCCAGCTCCCCTCCCACCTGGATCCACTCTGTTTTAAAGGATAATAGTAAGGTATACAAAATAAAATATACTAAGATTAGAGAAAGAACCTATCAGAGCTGTTACACTGAGAAACTGTGTCTTCAAAAACAAGCAAGCAAGCAAACAAATGAAGAAAAAGAAAAAAAAAAGAAAAAGTGACACTCTGTAAGATATACTGGGGCAATGATGCCTCAGAACTGGCAGGAATGGCCAATGGATGTTTGGTTCAACTTGAGACCATGCCACAAGAGGAAGCCCACAAGCAGCCACGAACCCTCTGATCTACAATGGTGTCCTACCTGCAAAATACGCTATGGCAATGGTGTCACAAAGTTTGTAGGAGTAACCAACCAATAACTGATAGACTTAAGGCCCACTCCACTAATATGGAACTCTCACCCAACTCCACTTGGGTGACTAAGTACCCAAGACTAGATAACTTGGTGGCTAGGGGAAAGCCAGAATAATACTAGTCCAAAAAATTAGCAACACAGTGACTCCTAATGACATTCTAATATATGCCTCGACCATCATCAGAGAAGCTTCCTACTGTACCAGAAGGAAATAAACGCAGAGACCCACAGCAGACATTATGAGGAGAGTGAGAGACCTTGAAACACTCAGCCCCAAATGGGACGTCTCTATTAGATCCCTCCCTGCCAGGGCTCAGGGAAACTTTAGGATGAGGAGGTGGAAAGAGTGTAAGAGCCAGAGGGGATGGGGGACCCCAGAAAACAAGGTCCTTTAAATCATTATGAGCAAAGCTCATATGAACTCACAGAGGCTGAGGCAGCACACATAGGTCCTGTGTAGGTCTGCACCAGACCCTCTGCGTATCTATTATGGTTTGCAGTTAAGTGTTTTAATGGGGTTCCTGAGTGTGTGAACAAGTGGGCCTCTGATTTTTTTTGCCTTCTCTTGGGTTCTTTTCCTTCTTTTGCTTATCTTGTCCAACTGTTATGCGATAGTCCCCCCGCCCAGGCTGTGTGGCCTTTGCTGTCCTGGAACTCACTCTGTAGGCCATGCTAGTCTCAATTCACAGCACCGTTCATTGGGGATGCTGCCTTTTCCCAGCATGGTTCTGGTTTCTTTATGAAAAATCAGATGTCCATAGGTGTGTGGATTTATGTCAGAGTTTTCATTTTGATGCTATTGATCACTATATTTAGTCCCTCGTCTTTTCTCTCTGCCTCTCTGCTGCTGCCCTGCCCTTCCCTTTCTGCCCCCTACACCGCTCCCTCTGCTCTCTTGCTCTCTTCCTTCTCCCTCTCTGACTCCTAGCTCTGTGCTGTCTCTTCTCTCACAGCCCGACTCCAGACAATTCTAGGCTGCTTTTCAGGGTCCTACCCAAACTCAAAACATAAGTTCAGTCATATAGTTTCTCTCACGCCACAAATGTCACAATGTCTCATGCACGTAGCTCAAGGTCGGTGAGGGATCCTAGACAGAAATTAACATTGGAAATCAAGACTTAACAATAGCAATTAGTTAGCTGGACCTTGAGCCTGAGGCTGGGACTACGTGCAGACCTAAAGTTGTATCAAGCTCTGGCTTTGAATCAGCACAACACCTGGGAGAATGACCTTGTGTATTTGTCTCTAGGGTAAAGCCGCCTGCATGGAATTCTCTCTGAAGTCTGAAGTTATCTTGTCTGTGTGAAAGACGTTCTTTGTGACTGAGAACGCTATGCCAGTCTGAGCAATGTAAGATATCCTCGTGCTATTCCTGTTCATCAATATTTCACACCTTAAGCAGAGAATCATCTTCTGGCCGTCCACAGCCATATGTGTGCCCAACAAGTATAAAACACACCACCAAAGGACTGTGCAAAGAGCCCCACAGCTGTTCTTATTAGGGAGGCAGAGCAGTGGTACCCAAGAAAGTTACGGGAACAGCCAGTCATTCCATCAACAAGCCCACGGCTTTGCTAAGTAGGGCCCCCAGCGATGCCCGGTGAGGCGGCTTCGCCAGGTAGGACTCTCCGACAGTGGCTTGTTAAACACTGGTTCTCACTGCTGTACAGTTCCACGGCCCTCAGCAAAGACTATTAATTTCTTCAGCCCCCAGTTGTCACACTGTCCTACCAACCCTAACTCCCCTACCTTTCCTGGCTTGTCATCTACTCTATCCAACCCTTTCACAGGTGACCCATTGTGTTAAGCCAAACAAGTGGCCATTCATACTCCTCATTCCCTGCAGACAGGGCCTGCCCTCAGGATCTTAGGTGAGACAACTTCTTTGCAACCCTTGGTCTCCATTGGGTCCCAAAAAGAGCATATTTGAAGGAAGCACCCCCATTAGCTCATCCAGAAGATGAGATTTTGTTCACGATGCTGCCAACTCAACTGGCTACAATTGCCACATCATAGGGCTACAAGGCAGTCAAAAGACCACCTAATGACAGAGACATCCTCCCTGCCACCATGGGAACACCAGACCCTCCCTTCATCCAAGATGACAGTAATATTATCTAGCTATAAGCTTGCCTGAAGAGGATGAGAGCCTCATGAAGAAGAGAAGTTATATACTGTGGAGAAATTATAGAAGAGATTTTCTCCTCATGGTTGGACATGAAGGACAAACTTTCCAATTCAGACCTTCTACTAAGGGAACCCGAGGCCCACAAGGGGAGGGATAGCCCTTCAGATCAAAAGAATTAAAGTTGTGATATATTGAGACAATGGATTTCTTCTGTCAGAGGACAGAGAAATTTACAACAGAGACAAAATCTTATAACTCACAGATGATGCCAGCCTCCCCCAGCCCCTGGGCTGTGGCACTAGTGCCCCGTGAGGGCCACACAAATAGACGAGGTGGAGTCCATGAAGCCCCCCCATTACCCTCAGAAGATATGTTAACACTCTGGCTGCGCCTGGAGCTCCCCTCATAGAATCCAGAAGGAAGAAAAAGAACCATTGAAAAAGGGGCTACTGGAAACCAGGAGGGCTGGCTGGTTGTCACAAGAGGAAGCAGTAATTCCTGAGATTTGACAAGGTCGAGGGCCAACCCATCTGGAAAAACTGCCCTACAAGAATTATTGCTGACATACTTGGTGGCCTAGACATTGCCAACACTGACCAAATGAGTTGGCAAAGCCTGTCAGCATTGTGCTTGGAACGACCCCAAGCAGGGACCCAAGGCCCATAAGCTGATACAAAAACAGGGGTCCTTCCTACCCATCAAGACATCTAGCAGTGGTTTCACTGACATCCCACCCAGCAGAGGGGCTGGTACTTGCTGGCTTGGCATGCGCTTCTCAGCTGAGTAGGAGCCTTTCCTACCACACAGAGGATTGACTTGGACTTGTGCTCATGATTCTGCCCCATCATTAGGATGGGTTGAGAGAAAAAGTATAGCTTTGAAACGACACTGATTAGAGCAGCCTCTGAAACTGGCCATCTCCAAATAGCCTCACAATGGGGACGATGACTCAGGTCCCAGTCTGCCTCCTGATGGCCTCCTGATTCTGTGGATGTGCACCTGTGCAGTCCCCACTTAGCCTCTGACCCTGCCACAGAAATTAGGCTGGAGAACAACCTTGTCCCTGGGCATCTCCAATTCCTGAACAGTCATCAGTGTAACTTACTGCCCCTTAGAGGGGTTCCGTCTTGTCTCCTCCATGACGTACTACTGGGGAAGACGCCAGCCATTTACCATCCACAGACCGCATCATACTGTGCACCAAAACAGACTGTGATGTCTTTTGGAGATGGCCCTAGCCGGTGACAGTTTATAGACAGGTGGCCAGGGGACAAAAGATCAATTTCAGGGAAACCTATTGTTCAGGAAAGCAAAGTCACTGTGCAGAATCAGGTCAATTCATGAACAGCAATGTCCCTCCAAAGCCATAGAGGCCTTGATAACAGCTGAAAGGGAGGCAGAGCCATGGTTTTAAAAGCAGAATGCTGATCAGTCAGAAATAGTATGAGAAAATGCCCAAAAAGTTACAGTAAAGATTAAGGCTTGAGGTCCAATTGAGAGACAATGAAGTACAGTATGGACATCGTGGGGACCCTGATGGCTCTGCTACTGTGGCCTCTTATGATGGATGACACTAGGACTCCTGTAAGGACCACGCCTCCTAACACCTGTCCAGGTTCATCAGAATTAGAATAAAAACAGGAAAGCCGTAGATGACGAACCAGGGTGTCAACCTTTCCTTCAAGCAAAATTCGTAAGGTGTTATGAAGATAAAGAGATAAAATGAAGCAGAATGAGGTAGAAAAGCCGAACAATTAGATGTTAATCTATTGGATTATTTTATTAGTTACTTAAAACTCTGCTTGTATTGCCCATGTTCCAAAATGACTTCAAGTGGAACAAAATGACCTGGAATTGTGATTGTAAGAAACATGGGTCATTGCCCTGAGTGACCTGTGACCTCCACGCAGCTCCTGTGAAATCTTGCTTGCTTGGCTGCTCCAGCTTGTGGTCTAGAGTATAAAAAGGGAAAGCCAACTAGACTTGGGGCCAAAGTCTTTCAAGGTTTTTTCTGGCTTCGGTCCACTGGGAATTCTCCTGTGTTCCACCCCATTTGCTGGTGGAGTGCCCCAACACCGCTTTGTCAAATTTAATTCTGTCAAAATCCCAGTCGTCTCAATTCCCACACCTGTGTAAGTTCTGTTCTTCCGGCATCTCCAGAGGACTGTGCATTGCCCTGTGCTCTGCATTGCCAGGTGGGCTCTTAGCCACCTCCTCTGGAACATACACAGGCCACTTACAGGCAACACTTGGGTGAGCGCGGTGACGTGGGGCGCCTCACTGAAGCCCACGGCTGTGTCAAGATGACTGACAGTACCTTCTTGTTCAAGGGGATTCCAATGCAGGCTGATTTCGTTAGTGTGGAATCTCTGTTGTTTGCTCAGAATTTTTTGGTGAAAGATGATGATGTCATCATAGTGAGCTACCCTAGATCAGGTAAGAATAGTGTGTGTGTGTGTGTGTGTGTGTGTGTGTGTGTGTGTGTGTGTCACTTGGGGGGGTTAATCTATGTCTTAGTTACTGTTCTTTTGATGTTAATAGACACCATGGATAAGGCAACTAATAAAGGAAGATATTTATTTGGAGACTCGCTTACAATTTCAGAGCATGAGCACATAATCATCATGGTAGAGGACACTGTGACAGACCAGCAGGCATGACACTGTGGCAGAAGCTGAGCGCTCACATCTGATCACAAATTTCAGGGAGACAAAGAGAGAGGGAGAGGGTGAGGAAGTGGAGGGGGGATTGGCCTTGGGTGGACTTTTGAAATGTCAAAGCCCATCTCCAGTGATACCCTTCCTCCAACAAGGCCCACATGTCCTCCAGCAAAACCATGCTTCCTAATTCATGCCATACAGCTAACTAGAGATCAAGAATTCAAACATAGGCCATTCTCATCCAAATTACCACAATCTGTATACTTTTTCCCATGCTAGTTGCACCATTTTATATATCTTCCAAAAATGCTTATGAAATTTTCAACAAATTCAGTTCCTTAAACCCCATTCTTTCAGGTTCTTAGCAGACATAAATAGGAATGATGGATTAAAATATTAGTCTAAATAAGTTATATGTTTAAAATTATGAAAGAATAAAAATAAAAACCACATAGCTTAAAAATATTGACTATTTGTGACCAACTTAATCCTTGGCCTGCCTCCTCTGTCCAGAGGTTAGGGAGTGGGGCTGAAAATACAAATCCTCTAGTTCTGACGTAGGGATTTAGGTGACCAGTACATCCCTGGGGTACTTATGGAAAATGGCCACTTCTTTTACACACAGAAAACTTCTGCTCTACAGAGATTACATGATAGTAGCAGTTTTGTGCTAGGAAACTTGAAGATAGACTCTATCTATCTATCTATCAATCATCTATCTATCTATCCATCCTCTATCTATCTATCTGTCTGTCTTTCTGTCTGTCTATCCATCTATCTATCCATTATGTATGTATGTATGAATCTATCTATCCATCTATCTATTATCTATCCATTCATCCATCTATTATCTATCACTATATCTATTTATCTATCTATCTATCTATCCATCTATCTATCTATCGCTATATTTTCGTCTAACAACTCATGTACCTACTTCTCTATCTATCTTGGTCTAAGACTGAGCCTGGGGCACAGATTCTTACATCAAGCAAATGTGTAACTGAGAAGATATCCTCACATTGCTATTCTGTCATTGCTAATTCGTTCAGTCCATCCTGTTTTAGGACTGTGTCTCCCAAATGTACCCCTGGCTTGTAGGTTTCCACTTGCTCTCATCAGTCTCTAAATCTAGGGCTGTTCTCAAGAAACACACAGTTTCTCCTTTCCAAAGACCCGGGGATGGGAAATGTTGAGAAGGGGCAGGCGATGAGGTTGGCTCAGGGCTCACTAACTGTCAGACACGGAGATGGTCAGCCCTGAGCACGGCTTGATTTCCAATGGACTCTGCCCTTTCCAGGTGTGTGAGCTGGAGCACACTCCATCTTCTAGGTCACCTTATTTTCAGACAATAATTATTTGTACTTCAAGAGTTAGTATCTTCCCCAGTTTCAATTCTTTTCCTGTGATAATAAACAACTTTGAGAAAAGAGTTAACTGAAGTAGAAAACCGCAGGCTTCAGTCTATCATTGAGAGGAAGTCAAGACTGAAAAGCATGCAAGCTTAGCCACACCACATCCACAGTTAAGGGAAACGAATGAACAGTCTCCACCAACAGAATGGCCCACCAACGTGGTCTGAAACGTTTGGGACTGATGCCCGCCACATACTTTGGGTTCAGATGCTCATGTGCCTACTCAGGGTTGGGAGGAAAGTAGCTGAGACCATGCCTGCAGCTCAGTGCTCCCCACCATGGCAGGAGCTGGATCAAGTCTGCTAGGAGTGCACAGGCAGGAGAGCATGGCGGATTCCAATCTCCATACACAGAGATATTCCCAGGCCATGCAGTTTGCTGCATGGCATATTGAACTATTACTCAGATAAAAAGGGTTTATGTGCTGCACACTCCTGCTCAAAGTTAAAGCTGTGAGTGCAGAAGGTTTTAACTTTTACATAGTCAAATTACATAGAACAAAACAGGTATCAAGCAAGAATTACAGTCACAATATTTATATCTACTTTATCTTTTATCATAACTAAGGAAAACTATAATTATAATTATCTATTATTCAACTCCATCAAAGATCACAGAGGGATATAACATTACCTAAGTAAACAAGAAGTGCATTATAAGCAACTTCCAAAATTCTAGAATCGACAGAGACATTCCACTTCCTGGACAGTCACCCAAAGTTCTTCTGTAACATTGGGGCATTCAGTCTTTAGCCTACAGGCCCACAGTATTCAGCAGACTTTTCCATGAAGCTGCAAATTTCAAAGATAGTTCAAAATATTGGCAGTTTGTCAGTCACTTTCTTCTGTGTCCTGCAGAATGTCTGGCAGACTCTTTCATGAAGCAGGAAACCTGAAGGAACATCTCACCTTTTGGGCAGTTCTGAAGTCATTTTTCTGTGGGTCCTGCATATTCAGTTCATACAACATAACAGCAAGCAGCCCAGCCAAGAGCAATTTCTTGCCCAAATGGCTAACCAGTTCCACAGGAGCCTCTTCAATAGCCATCATCCTCTTGAAGGAAATTGGTGCTGCCAGGAGCAAATGTGCCTCATTGTCATGGAAAGTTCTAAGTTCTTAAAACATTTTAAATCTCATATGCTGTTAAGTTTTTGAAAGGTTTGAAGTATATCTATCTAACTGAAATACATCCCTGTAATTCTAGAAAACCTAACTAACATGACTAGAAGCTTGACTATTACAGATGATTATCTATTAACCTATATTTCTTAACTAATATTACACATTTAAACGAGCCACACAAACACAGTAACTTAATTAAGAGCAGAAATACATATATAAGAAAACTGACCTTAAATTTTTTATCAAGAAACCAAGATTCATACCAATGTAAAGTATTCATCTCTATAGCATATTACCTTTTAAATGTAAACAAACATTTATAAACAATATTTGGTAATTTGGTCTTAGTTCTCCTCAAACTGCTTCCTGCTTTCTGTTGGGTGAATTAATTTTAGGCCTCGAGGAGACCTTGTGTGAGTCTTGGACCATCAAACCACATTAATCTGGAAGGATTCCACAGGTTCTCATCCTTTGTGGAAACAAAAGCTGAACCTCTTTTCCAAAGACACATATCCTTAGACCCAAATTTTAAGTTAAGATACCTTTAAAACATAAATGTTGGTTTATCTTAGAGGACCCCAGAATAAAATATCTCTCTGTAGTCAAAAAATTCAAAGAAAACACAATAATGTACATAATCCAGACTCTCTGTGTATATTACATCTTTATTCCTTTAATCTATGACTGTCAGTGCTCTGTCTCTTTAAAGACTTTACTTTTTAAAAAAAAACATTTGCTTCATTTTATAACTATTTCCTCTCTCTCCCAAGCCTACATACATTTATCCAACACTGTGACCAATTTAGAGATCTTTTTCATTTGAATCAGTCTTTAATACGTGTCTGTAGTTACTTTCTGACCAGGAGAGCTTTTTAAAAAATGCTTAGTTGGTGTGGCTAGGACTAACTCCATGGTCCTGCCTGCTTGCTCTGCCTAGCCCAACATGGTAGAGGCATGTTCACTGCCTCTGAGAGCCTTGCACTCCAGGGTTGCAGCTGCTCTGTGTTACCACTAAGCAATTTATAACATGCTGCTCACAGACCCCGTTTAAGTGTTCAGTCTCCTGGAAGAGCCAGAGCTGTTCTGTAACTAGCATGAACCAGGAATCTGCCATTTTGAAACCATGCAGTTTTCTGCTGCTAATGCAGATCAGGAAGACTTTTTCTAAAGGAGCTGTGGTGACCCTGCTCGATGCCAGCAAATAGAGCGCATCTCAAAAAAAAAAAAGTCGGTTTCCAAGAAGCTGTGATGAACTCTATTCTTTTGTGTCCAGAATTCCTTTCCAAGCTTTCTGAGGTTTTATGTGGATGTAGCTGACCCCACGTTGGTACGCCAAATTGTGATCAGAGGCTGCTTGTTTGCTCCTGGCTGCCCAGACCCAAATAATCACTCTGAAACTCTATTAATTACAACACTGCTTGGCTGCTTGGCTAATGACTCTAGTGTATTCCTAGCTAGCTCTTACATCTTAATTTACCTATTTCTATTAATCTGTGTATCACCGTGTGGTTGTGACCTACTGGTAAGGTTCTGCCCAGCATCTGGCATCCAGCATATGTTCTTGCAGTGGCTACATGGCTTCTCTCTGACTCCATCTACTCTTTCTTTACATCTCTGTTTGAATATTCCACCTTGCCATATTTTGCACAGCATCAGCCCAAAGTAGCTTCTTTATTAACCAATGGTAATTCACAGTGTACAAAGGGGACTCCTATATCAGAAAAGGCAGATATATTTAAAATGCTACAAATTTAATGCAATGTCTACATTACATTCTGCTACTGTATTTATACATTCTTTACTATGTCAGTTAAATTTGATGTGAGTGGAGAACATAAGAACTAAGGTAAGGCAGGGCTGGAGAGATGACTGCACCATTAAGAGTGTCTGCTCTTGCAGAGACCTGGGATCAGTGGCTACATATGGTGGCTCATAACCGTCTGTAACTCTGATGTAAGTTTTTGACTTTGGGAGTCAAGGCAGTATCTCAAACAGGGCAGGAACCTCGAGGCAGGAACTGAAGCAGAGGCCATTGAGAGATGCTGCTTACTGACTTTCTCCTCTTGTTTTACTCAGTCTACTTTTGTCTCTTATACATTCTACAACTGCTTGCCCATGGTTGAACTGTCCACACTGGGCTGGTCCCTCCTATATCATTAATCAAGACTGTATCCATAGGCTTCCCTATAGGCCAATTTGATGGTGGCATTTTCTCAATTGCAGTTTTCTTTTCCCAGGTTACTCTAGCTTATGTCAAGTCGACAAAAGCAGTCAAGCAAGCAAGAAAACAAACGTATAAATAACCAGCCATGGTGGGGGGGGTTAAAAGTGGAGGACATAATAGAACAAAGGCAAAAGGAAAGTATAGAGGGGTAAAACTGTGGGTGAAAAGATTTAAACAGGGATGTGGATGTGAGGATTAGGGATAAGAGGGGAGATGGGAATAGAGGAATGGAGGAAGGATCAACCAGAATTAAAAAGTATAATGAAGCCATGTGGCTTGTATCCCAACAGAAAACAGAGAAAGGGAAACATAAGAATAAAGCCAAATAAAAATACCTTCATCATTCAACATATGAAACATTTTCCTTACTATGTTAATGTAATACAAAATTTGATTGTTTCCCATTGTCCCACAACCAGGAACACACTGGATGATTGAGATAGTCAGTCTGATAGTCTCCAAAGGGAACCCTACTTGGGTCCAAACTGTCAAAAATTATGCCAGGTGTCCAGGGCTCGATTCTAAAGATTGGCAGAAACTATTGCTGGACCAGGATGGACCACGTCTCATGGCTACACATCTGCCCATACAACTGTTTCCCAAGTCTTACTTCACATCCAAGGCTAAGGTGAGTGGATGCTGGTCTCTGTGATGAAACCTTAGGAGGACCCTCTTTCATTTGATAAACTGGCACACACAAGGGCATGTCCAAATCCATGACCTGTATGGCCATGTTCCTAATATTCACATGTATGGAAACATAGCTGAACCCAGTGCTTCATTAACTGGGCAATGAATGATTAATGTTGACAAATGTTTGTTAAGTCAGGAGTTTGCTTTCAGTTTTGCTTTTTCTTTTTTTCTTTCCCTTTTTCATGTTTGTATATGTGGTGTGCAATGTGTGCATATGTAGTGCGCAATGTGTGTATATGTGGTATGTATATGTGTAAATGTGGTGTGCATGTGTGTATATGTGGTGTGCAATGTGTGTATATGTAGTGTGCCTGTGTGTATATGTGATGTGTCGGCACAAGAGTGTGGAGTGCACACACACTTGTGGATGGTTGCATGTGGAGGCCCAAGGTTGATGTCTGGAACCATTCTCAATCACTCATTGGTAAAGGCATACATCATCAGATTATAAAATAGAAAAGATCAGCACAAAACAGTTTTATAAAGAGAATCTTTGAAGATGCTTTGGCATGGGTACAAGGACTTTTGTTCCCTCATATTCCATTAAGTCAGCCCTTTTTTCTTGTTATTAGAGAGACCACTGTTCTTGAGTTAGCCCACCTTTATCAGCTTGTACCAGGTGGCTGGCTGGGCTCAGCTAAGTGACCTTGTGTGTCTGGGTGAGAAAGAAGAAGGCTACTATCTTCCTGGAAAAACTTTCTGAGACTCATTTTGTACCCTTAATCTCAACTCCTTTCCCTTCCCAACTCTCAGGGTCAGATGTTGTAATTAGCCTAGGTTTTCTGGCCATAAGGAAGGTTGCATAGGCCTCCTGTTAAGTTGTACATAAATGCCTAATGCTGTTTTCCTGTAGAAGGCTTCTAAGGTTTTTTATGCTAAGATTAACTCCTTTTATTCCACATCATCAAGGAATCCTAATCAATTGTCCTAATGATGATTCTGGCAATTCCCAGAACTGGCTACTTTTTTAAGGCTTTAATTAATAGTGGAGCAGAATTCAAAAATGTCCTCAGCAGTCGTGTTTATATCCACAACTGCCTGGAATAGTCTGATCTGTTAGCAATATGTAAGGATCACAAAGAACACACAGACAAGGGAAAAGACACACATTATGGCTCCAAGGACAGCGAAGTCGAGTCAGTACAAATGGCGACTCAGGTGGCATTATACCACAACTGATTGCCAAGGGACCGCCTGAAACACACAGCTCTGAGAAGCACGAATCCCAATCCTTCCGGCAATATTTGCCTGCCCAGTCAGCATTTCTGCTAAACTGGCGTGACAGCCGTGGATGTAGCAGATTTGCATTTCCCTGATGGCTAAGGATGTTGAACATTTTCTTAAATATCTTTTGGCCATTTGAGATTCTTCTATTGAGAATTCTTTGTTTAGTTCAGTACCCCATTTTTTAATTAGGTTATTTAGAATATTAATGTCTAATTTCTTGAATTCATTTTATATTTTGGAAATCTATGTCTGATGTGGGATTGGTGAAAATCATTTCCCATTTGGTAGGGTGCAAAGAGGCAGTCAGGGTTCCCTGGCCTGTGGAAAGTCCAAGGTCCTCCCCCTTCCATCCAGGAAGGTGAGTATCCAAACAGACTAGGCTTCCACAAAGCCAGTACATGCAGTAGAATCAAACCCTTCACCAGCACAACTCAAAGAAGGGAAACACACAAACTCTACCACCAAAAAAGATGAAAAAATAATCGGAGTTACCAACCACTGGTCATTAATATCACTTAATATCAATGGACTCAATTCACCTAGAAAAAGGCACAGGCTAAGAGATTGGATGTGAAAACAGGATCCAACATTCTGCTGTTTACAAGAAACTCACCTCAACCACAAAGAAAGACCCTTTACTCAGAGTTAAGTGTTGGGAAAATGTTTTTTCAATCAAATGGACCTAAGAAACAAGTGGGTGTGGCCATACTAATTTCTAACAAAATTGACTTCAAACTAAAATCAATCAGAAGAGATGGAGATGGACATTTCATACTCATAACAGGAACAATTCATCAGAATGAAGTCTCAGTCCTGAATACCTATGCCCCTAATATTAAAGCACCAACTTATGTAAAAGAAACATTACTAGAACTCAAGGCACACATCAAACCACACACACTAATAGTAGAAGACTTCTACACTCCTCTCTCACCAATGGACAGGTCAATCAGACAGAATCCTTATCCATTCTTTGGTTGAGGGACATTCAGGTTGTTTCTAGGTTCTGGTTATGACAAACAATGCTGCTATGAACATAGTTAAGCACATGTTCTTGTGGGTTCTTGGGACAACTTGGTTTCCACCTGCAATATGTAAAATGTTTAATTATGGAAGGAATGTGGAAAACATGTTTTTAACCTCTATTAACTGTAATCATTCACTTGAAAATTGGAATGAAACCACATTGTAATTTTTATATTGCTGGAAAGATTTTGGTCGAGGTATATAACTTGTAAGGTAAAAAATAAAGTAAGTTAGTAGAAAAGAATCAAGAATGAGTGAGTTAGAAGGAAAACATTCCAGAGACATAAAAGAAAAACATCAAGAATGAGAGAAGAAAAACACCAGGAAAGAGGTACAGGAAGAATACACAAGAGTAAGGAAGAAGTCAGAAGGAGACCATCAAGAGTTTGTGTGTGTCTTTTCTCCTCTCCCTCAGATAAAAGGTCACAGTAAGACTCCATGGATCCTTTTGAGTCCTGCACTGCTGGAGATTGGCCCTCATGGTAGCAGTGTGTGTCTTCTGCCAGATCATAGATGTGCCCTCCATTTATGGATTGTAATTCATTCCAGATATATCCAAGTTGACAAGCAAGAATAGCCATTACATGTGGGTTTCTGAGGATTCAAACTTCAATTTTCATTTCCTTTTTGGCAGCAATCATTTTAAGCAAGTAGTTCTCAACCTTCCTAATGCTGGGATCCTTTAATTCAGTTCCTCATGTTGTGGTGAACCCCAGTCATGAGAATATTTTCTCTATACTTCATAACTACAATTTTGCTCCTATTATAAATCACAATACACAGATACACATATATACATGTATGTATGTATGTATGTATGTATGTATGTATGTGTGTGTGTATGCGTTTGTGTGTATTCTCTGATGGCCTTAGGGCACCCCAGGTTGAGAATCACTGCTGTAACAACAGACATTTCTGCAGCCCCTTAACTTTTCTTGCAGCAGTGAACCATGCATGCCTGGTTCAGCTAATTAAATTCCCCAGATGGAAGAACAACTTAACATCCTTTATCTCAGAGTTAAGGAAATGGTGGAACAGAAGGTAACCTAACATCAAGACAGTTATGAATGTAGGGAACAAATGCAGGTCATCCTATGACCTCCACATGTGTGCTGTGGCTTAGTGTAAAGACTTAGGATGTTTGATTTAGGGTGTGTGGAAATATGAAATGATGAAATGAAGACAGACATTTCTAATAAACTTTATCTCTTTATTTTAGATTATTTATGTCATCAGGAATCCAAAAGATGTTATTACATCTGGTTATTATATAGGAAAACATTTGTCCCTTTTGAATAATCAACAGACTTTTGGAGAATATCTTCATGCATTTATCCAAGGTGATGGTGAGTGGAACCAGGGCCATCAATTTCATAGTTTGAAATCAAGCCAAGACTGTAGATTTGTGTTGCATGTTTAAAAACTAAATCTGTGGATCACATTGTTTCAAATTTACTCAGTGTGCGACTAGAAAGATGGGTTAGCTGTCAAGAATGTGTGTTTCTCTTGTAGATGTTCAAGATTGGGTGCTAGCATGCATGTCAGATTGCTCTCAACTGCTTGTAACTCTAGTTCCAGGGGTCTAGCACCTTCTTCTGGCATCCCCCCAAATTGCACTCATGTATACACATAATCACACACAGATATATATGAATACAATTTAAAACAACAAAAATAAATACTTCAAAATTTTATACTTTGTGATGTCAAAAGTTCTATAGATAGCCATCTATAATCTGATTTTTATTTAATACACTTTACTTAGAAAATCTATTCTGGTATGATATACCACTTAGGTATGAATGATCATTTATCTTTTATTTTTATATTTTTCAGTTGATGATTTTCAAATATTATATTAATTCATTTAGTGTGTATGTATATGGGGTTACACACATGTCATAGTACATGTGTGAATGTCTGAAACAACTTGTGGGAGTCATTTCTCTCCTTCCACTATGTGGCTTTGAGGGATCAAACTCACATCATCAGGTTTGGGGTCAAGTGTCTTTACCCACTGAGCCATTTCATCAGTTCTTGGTGTTTTATTCATGATGAAGTATTATTTAATAAACATATGATTACTTCATAAAATAGTTCTTACAGGTATTTGGATTTTATCCTGCTGTTTTACATACTTTTCTAGGCCAAATTCAAAGAAGTAGGCCTGGAGAGGTGGTTCAGTGGTTAAGTCTTCTTTCTGCTTTTTAAGAGTACCCAGGTTCAGTTCCCAGCACCCATATGATGGTTTACAACCACTTGTAATTCTACTTCCAAGAGATCCTATGACTTCTTCTTGTCTCTGAGAACATGCACCATATAGTGCACATATATGTAGTATATGTAGTGCACATACAGACATTCACTCCAACAAACACTCATACACATGAAATGAAGTTTAAAAAATTCTTTTCTTAGAAATGTAGGTAGTAAGCTTGTATAGTTTTTTTCCGTCTAAAAAACACCACGTGTGAGCTTTCTTCACCAATGTCATAATTACATTATAGACCTCTAGAGGTAGAAATTTGACATCCCTTACATTCCTCAAAGTAAATGCCATCTTCCAATCAGGGACAAGAATCAATATCCATGAGGTATAAAATTTCAGTAGTTGTTTCCTTTTCCTCCCCACCTCCATAATGACTTGGGGATCCTGGTTTGATCACACCATTGGATGGCTAACAAGGAGAGACACAGCGAACTTCCTCCTCATGTCCTATGAGGAGCTACAGAGGGTAATTCTCTTCCACTGTGCTCCCACATTCCCATATCTGCCTTTCTTTCTTTTCTCTCTTTTCTGAGGGGTAACCAGTCAGGTAAATGAGTGGGAGACCATCATGGGTGACCATCACAGTCAGCATCTGCTGTCAACTGGACACAGCTGGGAGAGGGACGATCAATGCAGACACTGCCTCTGTGGGAGCATTTTCTCGGTTAATGGTTAATGTAGGGCACCTACTCACTCTGGGGACGATATCCATGGGCGGGTGGGCTTGAGATATCTAAGAAAGGCACCTGAGCGGCCTGGGGGAGAAGTCAGTGAGTAGCACTCCTTGTGCTACCCCTTATTCTCAAAGGTGCGAGAAGAAATTTCCTAGCAGAATGTTTTCCCAGGAATATAGTGGCCTTCCCCTCTCCCACCTGGGAGATTCCAAGTACAAGGTCTCTTAACCCATCCTGCCAGCCACCTGGTGATAAAGAAAACAAAAAAAAGCTGACTTAGCAGGATGGGAGGGAGCAAAAGTTCTTGCACCTGTGCCAAAGAGGTTTCAAAAAGCCGCTTTGTAGTTACACTTTTAAAAGACTAACCCGGCAGAGGAAACACAACTCCTCTCTCTACCTTGCTGCAACGAGGTGTTGGATACAACACTTTGCTGTGGTCTCTGCTTCAGTTCCTGCCTCTAGCTCCTGCCCTGGCTTCCCTCAGTGATGCTCAAAACCTATCAGCTGAATAAACCCCAGGTTGTTATTGGTCAGTATTTTATCACGGCAACAGAGAAACAAACTAACTCAGGGAAGGTGTATAAAACCCAGCCTTTAATTGTCTACATAACCTCAGCAAGTTATTGTTGTTGTTGTTATTATTATTATTATTATTATTTTGATTTTTTTGAGGCAGGGTTTCTCTGTAGCTTTGGAGCCTGTCCTGGAACCAACTCTTGTAGACCAGGCTGGCTTCGAACTCACAGAGATTTGCCTGCCTCTGCCTCCCAAGTGCTGGGATTAAAGGTGTGCGTCACCACTGCCCGGTATAGCAAGTTCTAAACCACCCCGAGACTCATTGTTCTCCTGAAACTGCAAAAACAGCACTACTCAGCTAACATGGAAAATGACAAATATCTAGAGTAGGGAAGGTCATGCTGTGTGTGGTTGGTAAGTGTTAGCCATGTCTTATTAAACACATGTGCCCTGTCGAAATGTTCTTTTAGTTATAGGGTAAGACTTGGATGGCTTTTGTTGAGGATACCAGCCTGACACATGCTCTGAGTTCAAGCTCAGCATCCTTAGCACACGGAAGTTGTTACAGTGGATCCCACACTGGTAACCTGACCACATCAACACATTTGATGCAGGCACCTTGACAGCTTCACACTGGAGTCCAGGGACAACCAAAAGGGCCATGGAACGTAAAACTTAGGGCCAGGACCTTCCATATAGACTTTCAGAGAATGTTCCAGGCTTGAGTTCTAAGTCAGAACTAAGGACTGGCCATCAAAAATCTCATCACTGCAAATTTTATATTATATGCAGCAATTAATGCCCCAAAGAGTAGTGATTTTTCATATAACTCTCTCTTTTCCAAATGTACTTCTATTGGATGATTTAATCCAGGTGACCATTGAAATTTCGATTTCTTTCTGTGGTATACAGTGTTTTAAAGCAAGTGCCTGTTCATTTACCACCTCCAGTTTTCAACCAAATTTAGATCCAGTTGGATTCATGAGTCTTGTTTTTTTCCAATAAAATTTGCCAGTGGAAAGCTGGTAGCCAGGAGTAATGATGAGCGTAATGGGGGGAGCAGAAAAAATGACTTGTATGTTTCTATGAAATCTAGATGAGCTGTGTGTGGGGTACACAGGTGCGGGGAGGAGGAGGAGGAGGGGTGAGGTGCACAGCAAAACATGATGGGTGATGAGGTGAATATGAATTCAATATAATGATACACATGTATAAAAGTGGTATCATGAAATCCTACATTTTATACACTTAGAATTGATTTCTGTTTTGAAAAAGAAAAGCCAGAACTTGAGGTTGGCTCAGCAGTTCAGAGAATTTGCTGCTCTTCCAGAGGACCTGAGTTTGGCTCCCAAACCCATAGCAGTTAGCTCACAACTGCTTCTAACAATAGCTTCAGGGGACTCTGAACCCTCTTCCAGTCTCCATGAAACCTAAAACACAAGTGCGCGTGTGTGCACACACACACACACATACACACCCACGCACCCCCTCACCCCCCATAACTTTTTTCCCCAAGCTCATGACTGGCAGGCAGACTTGACAAAGGAATGGGTTTTCTTTTCAAGACTCCTTCATCCCTTCACAATGTAAGACAGGTTATGAAAATTGGGGAAGGTGGGGCTGGAGCAATGTCTCAGTGGTTAAGAGTACGTGCTGCTTTTTATGAAGACCTGGATTCAATACCCAGCATTCACATGGTGGCTTCTAGCCACCATCAGTGCCAACTCAATGGGGTCCAATGTCATTATCTGTCCTCAGTGGGCACTGAGTGTACGTGCTTCATATATATATATATGTTTATATATACATATGCAAATTTATACATATATTTATTATAAATTTATATTTTCATAGTACAGTACATATTATTATATAGTATACACATATTATATAACTTGTAAACAATATAAATATACACTATAAATTTACAAATGTGTATTTGTGCATATTAGTATATATTATATATAAATACACATGTGATGTAGGATATTGGAAAAATAGCAGGTCACACACTAAGGAAGTGTTCACCTTGATGAGCAATCAAGGGCTCTGTCTCCATCAGTGCTGGTATCCACTCTCTCCTGATCACTCCATCTCCGTCAGTCCTAGTATCCACTCTCTCTTGATCACTTTTTTTCCCACCCACAGGACCTTAGAGGCAACATGCAAAAAGTGTGTCAATTTTTGGGCAAACCTCTGAGTCCAGAACAATTCGATTCTGCTGTCCAACACTCATCCTTCTCAGCCATGAAAGAGAATGCAATGTCCAACAGTATAATGCTAAGAAATCCGGAAGATGACACGGTCCACAATATACCATTGCTGAGAAAGGGTGAGACAGGTCACGTTTTGTACTGTAGAAATGGGTAGGTTTCCAGCTTTTGCTAAGGCATGAGACATGGAAACAGATGTGCTCGGAAGCTAGAGTCATATCCCATCATATTCTCTGAGAACAGTCGCTGGCCACAGATCCATTACTGAGAGTTCACCAGAGGAGGAATGAGAGGTGCCTGTGTCCTGCTGCTGGGCAGTGGATAAGTCTATACAGTTAGACCACTCAGTCATAGTGACATTGTCCAAGTCTGTAAGAAACCAGAGATACAGTCACAGTAACAAGACTGTCCAGTTCAGAGGGTGCTATGATTACAACAGACAACCCCTGCAGACATCCATGTGTCTATAAGACAGAATGATCGTTCGTCAGTAATAGAATCTGCTCACACATGCAGCAACTTGGATGGATTCCGGGGGCTTTATGCTGAGCGACAAAAGTCATCAACATAAATCTGCACACGCTATATCTATGTAACATTCATAAAATAGAAGGCAATTGGAGAGGCAGAGAATATATTGCTGGTGTTCAGGGATCCAGGGTGCTGGGACTTGATCGTTCATATTTGACTAAAGGTTGTAGTGTTGGGAGATGTTTGTGGCAGTGGACTATCTATGCATTTCAGTGGAAATAGATTGCAAAAATCCCACATGGAAAAAAGTGATGTAGAGCACACTATTTTTCTAGTGGAGATCTTTCTGATCATAGCGCTGTGTGAACATTTCCTCAACTAGAATACAACCTTGGTTGAAGGACACACACTTTGTTGCCAATTCTGTAGCCTGCTACTCTATCACATGGTTGACAGTTTTCCCACATGGAGGGGTGAACTGAAGTTCAGTTGTGAGAACTTCCTCAGTTTTCCCTTCACAATTTCAAGACTGGGATTTTCCACGTGACATTTCAGGTGCTCACAGCCACCAACCTCAAATCCCTTTCGTGCTCACGTGGTTTTGACAGAGGGTACAGAGCAGGAAGTTGTAGGATGACTCCTTTTGGTCTTGAGAGAGACACCAACTGGATCGATGAGGTCAGGGGGAGACAGGCTTGGCTGCTCACATGCGGTGCTCACTCATTTCCCTGCTGCTTTCCCTTCTGGTTTGACAGGCACTTGTGGCGACTGGAAGAATGTCTTCACTGTGGCCCAGAGTGAAGCCTTTGACACTGTCTATCAGGAGAAGATATCGAGGCTCCATCCTGGTCTCTTTCCCTGGTCAGAATACTGCTGACTGATTCCCCGCCCTCTCCCAGACAGGGTTCTCAGTGCAGTCCTGGCTGTGCTGGAACTAGCTCTGTAGACAGGCAGGCCTTGAACTCAAAGATCTCCCTGTCTCTGCTTCCTATGTGCTGGGATTAAAGGACTGCATCTCCACAGCCTGATTGTCTGTTTGGAAGACTGTAAATAAACCTTTCAAGAACTCTGAGTGTTAGCTACTCATATTAAAAAAAAATCTGTACTTCTTTCTTTTTTTCTTTTCTTTCTTTTTCTTTTTCTATTTATAAAAGTTTATTAATTTATAAAAGTTTCCATTTCCTCCCCTCTTCCCAACACCCTCCCAATCCCCTCACTCCCTCTCCTCCTCCCTCCCCATCCCTAAGAGCAGTCAGGGTTTCCTGCCCTGTGGGAAGTTCAAGATCATCCCCCCTCCCTCCAGGTCCAGGAAGGTGAGCATCCAAACAGACTGGATCCCAAAAATCCAGTATATGCAGAGGAAGCAAGTCCCAGTATCATTGTCAATGGCTTTTCAGAAAGACCCCGTGCCAGCCACATTCAGAGAACCTGGTTGGATCCCGTGCTCGTTCAGTCCCAGTCCAACTGGCCTTGGTGAACTCTCATTAGATCAGTCCCCTTGTATCAGTGGGTGAACGCACTCCTCATGGTCCTGCCTTTCTTGTTCATGTTCTCCCTCCTTCTGCTCCTCATTTAGACCTTGGGGGCTCAGTCCAGTGCTCCAATGTGGGTCTCTGTCTCAATCTCCATCCGTCAACTGGTGAAGGTTCCCTCGGCTCTTGCCTTCTTTGCTCACATTCTCTTTCCTTCTGCTTCTCATTTGGACCTAGAGAGTTAAGTCCAGTATTCCAATGTGGGTCTCTGTCTCAATCTCCATCCATTGCCAGATGAAGGTTCTATGGTGATAAGCAAAATATTCATCAGTATGGTTATGGGCCAAGGCCGGTTCAGGCACCCTCTCCTCTGTTTAGAGAACAATCTGGGTATCTCTCCTTGGACCTGGGATCCCCTTTATAATCAAGTCTCTTGTAAACCCTAAAATGACTCCCTTAGTTGAGATATATACTTCCCTGATCCCATATCCATCCTTCCTCCCTCCCCCCCATCCCAATCCCCCGAGCTTTCCCCATTCTTCCCCTACTCCCTTCTCTCTAACCCTGTCCCCTTCCAACAATCCCCCCACCCCCCCGTGCACCCAAGGTTGCCTGGCACTCTTGTCTACTTCCAATCTCCAGGAGGATAACAACATGATTTTCTTCAGGTTCACTTTCTTATTTAGCTTCTCTAGGATCACGAATAATAGGCTCAAAGACCTTTAATTATGGCTAGAATCCACTTATGAGTGAATACATACCATATTCCTCTTTTTGGGTCTGGGTTACCTCACTCAGTAAAGCGTTTTCTATTTCCATCCATTTGCTGAAATCAACAAAATAGAAACACAGAAAACAGTCCAAAGAATCAACGAAACAAAAAGTTGGTTCTTGGAGAAAATCAACAAGATTGACAAATCCCTAGCCAAACTAATCAAACAGCAGAGAGAGAACACTCAAATTAATAAGATCAGAAATGAAAAGGGGGAACATAACAACAGACACAGAGGAAATTCAGAGAATCAATAGATCTTACTACAAAAGTTTATATGCCACAAAGTTGGAAAATGTACAAGAAATGGATTGGTTTTTAGATAAATACCATTTACCAAAGTTAAATCAAGACCAGGTGAACAATCTAAATAGACCTGTTAGTTGCGAAGAATTAGAAGCTGTTATCAAAAACCTCCTGACCAAAAAAAGCCCAGAGCCAGATGGTTTCAATGCAGAATTCTTTCTTTTTCAGTCATATGGATGCAAATTAGTCATCTGGAATCAGAAAATCTCAACTGAGAAAATGCCTCCATCAGACTGTCCTGTAGGAGCGCCCAGCTCACTCAACATGGTACTGTCCTTGGGGAAGTGATTCTTGGTTGTATGAAAAAAAAATTGGTCTGGGAAAGTGACAGGGAGCAAGTCCGTAAACATCATTCCTCCATGGTCTCTACTTCAGTTCCTGCCTCAGTTTCCCAAGATAATAGACCTGCAAGCCAAATAAACCCTCCCATCCCCATACTGTTTTGTTTGGTGTTTTATCCCAGCAATGAAACAAAGATTAGAATTCTGTCCCTTTGGGTGGCCTAGCAGCTCATATCACAAAATTCTGAGCAAAATATGTTTTTAAAAACCTAACAGAATCTAGAGCAGACATTCCCATCCACTCCTAAGAGAGGGTAAGGCATATTGCTTTGGGGAAGATGTTTGATGATATTTTGAGTAATCACCACCAGAGGGCGGTACCTATGAATGGCTAGAGATCAGGGATGGCCCTCAGTGTCCTAGAGGATAAAGCTGGTCCTGCACAACAAAACTCCCCAGCCCTGTGTCAACAGGGCTGAGCTTGAGCTGCCATAGAAGAGCTGCTCCAAAGTCACTCCCGACCCCAGACACAGTGATCACTCACCCCAGCACCTTCATGGTGCAGCCTCTGCAAGTCAAAGCCTCACACAGCAGTTCCACCCCATCATGGGCCAAGGTGACCCAGTCGAGGCTCAGTCTGGTCAGTGTTCTGCATGTGTTGAGAGCCGAGGCAAGGTCTACACAGCAGGCAGTGGTGAGTGCACATATGTCTAACCTGTGGCAGGGAAACACCAGAAAAAGGATGCAGAATTTGGTGCCAGTTCTAGGCCCAAACGTACACAGTGAGCAAAAACACTAAGCAAATCTAGTTTTTTTTTTTCTTTTTGAGATAGGGTTTCTCAGCAGCTTTGGAGCCTGTCCTGATCAGGCTTGCCTTGAACTCAGAGATCTTTCTGCCTCTGCCTCCCGAGTGCTAGGATCTGCACCCCCACCTCCCAGCTGGAGCAGTGTTTTTTATTTGAGAATCATACATGTATACAATGTATACTAACCACATCTGCCTACTAACCACACTTCCAACTCTTCTCAGACCTCCCTATCTGCAGTCAGTCCCCCCAACGTGATACCCCTTTTAGACCTTCTAAGTCTGTAGTGAGGAGCTGCTGACAGAATACAGACAATTCTCCCGCATCATAAGTCAACGGTTTTCAACCCAGGGTGGGGGTCATGACCCCAATGGGGGGGGGGTGGAATGATCTTTTCACGGAGGTCACATCTCAGATATTCTGCAGGCAGATAGTTACATACAGTTCATAACAGTAGCACAATTACAGTTATGAAATACTAATGGAAATAATTGTATGGTTGGTGTCACCACACAGAACGTGAGGAACTGTATTAAAGGTCACAGCATTAGGAAGGTTGAGAGCCACTGCACTAACTCAATTAGCATTGCCTTAGGTGCTTGGGTTTAGGACGATCCACTGGAGCACAGGTAACCAGGACTCCATCTCTGAAGAAGATTAACTCTCCTCCCATCAGCTGCCATCAGCTGCCAATAGTTCCTCAGTTGGGCTGGAGCTTCTTGAGGGCCTCCTCCATCCACTCTGGAATGCTGACTACTTGACTCATGCCAGGAACCGTAAACTGGTGAAGAGCCTATGGCTGGGCAAGCTGTAGGCCCTAAGGGAGAACCCGTTACTACTGCTTTGCTAAGGGGACATAACATAAAACTACCTTCTCAATCTTCCTTGTGTTGCGACCCTTTAATAAAGTTCCTCATGTTGTGGGGACCCCCACACACACTACAACATGATTTTTATTGTTACTTCATAGCTGTAATTTTGATACTGTTATGATTCATAATGTAAATATCTGTGTTTTCTGATGGCCTTAGGTGACCCCTGTGAAAAGGTCATTTAATTCTCAAAGGGGTCGGGACCCACAGGTTGAGAACCATTGTTCTAACCACTTAGTGTTATTTCTATATGTTAGTTCAGCTCTCAAACTTCATGAGAGAAGCATCTTTTGCAATGATTTGGGTAATACAGAGATGCACAGATGATCTACATTCTGAGAGTGAGGACAGAGGACTCAGTCTCAAATGGATCATCTATGTCACCCCTTCCCCCAGGCTCAGGGATCATCACAGAAGAGGACCCAGAGATACTAGAAGACCAGATGCTGTGGTGGGCAAAACATGACAAGGGTGTGATGCTCAACCCCCAGCAGATGCTGTTGTTCGTACAAGTCCTGGGTGTTAACGTTTTTCTCAACACTTGAGACTATTCTAGGTGGAATATTCTTAACCCTATCGTCTTAGGATTTCGATCTGTGAAGAGGTACCATGACCACAGCACCTCTTAAAGGAAATATTTAATTGTGGTGGTTATTTTTTAGCTCATTGTCATCATGGTGGGACATAGTGGCATGAAGGCAGACACGGTGCAGACATGGCGCCGGAGAAGGAGCTGAGGGTTCTCACATCGTGAGCTGCATGCATCAGAAGGCAGTCTGACTCACTGGGTGTGGCTTGAGCATACATGAGGCCCCAAATCCCTCCCCACAGTGACACTTCCCCCAACAAGACCACACCTGCTGCAACAAGGCCACCCCTCCTAAGAGTGTCGCTACCTTTGGAGGCCATTTTCTTACAAACCACCACACCTAATAATTCTCCTGATTTTCCTCACCGAGTTGGGAGCCCCCCACGACAGTCAGGAGATTCACCGGAGACTCTGCAGTTTACAAGCAACATTTCTCAGAGCTTCACATAACTGCTTGATGCCCGTTTCTTGTATGTTATTGTTGCCCAGTTTCAGGGTCTTTAGATTTTTATTGCAAGTAAGGACAGTGGATATCTGCTCACAGCAGTCTGAGTGAGACAGCAACCAGACAACCTGGGAAAATACACATGCAAACATACTGACTTCTGAGGTCCAATGTTTTTGTTTTGTTACTAATTTTACTTTTTAGAACTTCATAAGCCCTGTATCTACATTCCTCCACACCTACCTCCAATTCCTCTCAGTTCCCCCAAATTAATAATCTCTTCTTTATTATTGTTACACATATATATGTTACACATATATTGTTGCACATATATATGTGTACACATATGTGCATGTGTTCATCCACACACACCTCTACATACATACATGTAACCTATGAAGTCCATTTAGCTTAGCTTGTGTGTACATGTCTCCAGGGGCTTGGATAACTGTAGGAGCCTGCTACTACAAAGTCAGTTAGGGATCCTGGAGTGGGGATTCTCAGAATTTATATAAACTCATAAGCATTTTGTCCTATTTATAGCTATTATAGGACCAGTTAGACTGCAGTTTTCTTATACCGACCACAGATCTGATGTTGACAGATTTCAAGAAACATGTTTGGACTTCTCTATGAAAGTCTGCATAGCTAAGAACTTCAGCCTTCTATCAGGTTCAATGTGGTCAGATTTATATTGAGGTCTTTAATCCATTTGGACTTGAGTTTTGTGCATGATGATAGATATGAATCTATTTTCATTCCTCTACAGGTTCACATCCAGTTATGCCAGCACCATTTGTTGAAGATTCTTTCTATCTTCCATCTTGTACTTTTAGCTCCTTTGTCAAAAATCAGGTGTTCATAGGTTTGAGGGTTAAATCTGGGTCTTTGATTCGATTCCATTGGTCAACGTCTCTGTTTTTATGCCAATACCAAGCTATTTTTCATTACTGTAGCTCTGTAATAGAGTTTGAAGTCAGGGACGGTAATGCATACTTTTATTGTACAGGATTGTTTTGGCTATCCTAGGTTTTTTGTTTTTCCATATAAAGTTGATTATTGTTCCCTCAAGGTCTGTGAAGAATTTTGTTGGGGTTTTGATGGGGATTGCATTGAATTTATAGATTGTCTTTGGTAGAACTGCCATTTTTACTGTGTTGATCCTCCCAATACAAGAGTATGGAAGATCCTTCCATTTTCTGGTGTCCTCTTCAATTTCTTTCTTCAAAGCCTTAAAGTTCCTGTCAAATAGATCTTTCATTTCCTTGGTTAGAGTAACAATATAAATCTGACCACACTGAACCTGATAGAAGAGAAAGTGGGAAGTACTGTGCAACACATGAGCACAGGAGACCACCTCCTACGTATAACCCCAGTAGCACAGACAACAAGAGCAACAGTGAATAGATGGGACCTCCTGAAACTGAGAAGCTTTTGTAAAGCAAAGGACACTGTCATTAAGACAAAAAGGCATCCTACTGAATGGGAGAAGATCATCACCAAACCCACATCAGACAAAGGTCTGATCTCCAAAATATATAAAGAACTCAAGAAACTGGACATGAAAATTCTAATTAACCCAATTAAAAAATGGGTTAATGAAATGAAAAGAGAATTCTCAGCAGAAGAAGATCAAATGGCCAAAAGACACTTAAGGTCATGTTCAACCTCCTTAGCGATCAGGGAAATGCAAATCAAAACAACTTTGAGATACCATCTTACACCTGTCAGAATGGCTAAAATCAAAAACACCAATGATAGCCTATGCTGGAGAGGACGTAGAGTGAGGAGAACACTCATCCATTGTTGGTGGGAATGCAAACTTGTGCAATCACTTTGGAAATCAGTGTGGTGGTTTCTCAGGAAATTGGGAATCAACCTACCTTAGAATCCAGCAATACCACTCTTGGGAATATACTCATAAGATGCCCAATCATACTATAAAAGTATTTGTTCAACTATGTTCATAGCAGCATTATTTGTAATTGCCAGATCCTGGAAACAACCTAGATGCCCCTTAATGGAAGAATGGATAAAGAAAGCATGGAATATATACACATTAGAGTACTACTCAGCGGTAAAAACTAGTGACATTTTGAATTTTGCATGCAAATGGATGGAAATAGAAAACACTATCCTGATTAAGATAACCCAGGCCAAAAAAGATGAATATGGTATGTACTCATTCATTAGTGGACTCTCGCCATAAACAAAGGACATTAAGCCTATAGTTCACAAGCCCAGAAAAGCCAAATAACAAGGTGAACTCAAAGAAAAACATATATAGATCCTCTTGGAAATTGAAAGCAAACAAGATTGCCAGGCAAAAGTTGGGAGCATGAGGGTGGAGGTTGGGGAAGGGGAGAGAGGGAGAGAGAAGGGAAAAGGGAAAGACTGGAGAGTGCTTTGGGGAGTGAGAGGGTGGAGATGGAGGAAGGGTGGATATAGGAGCAGGGAAGAAGATACCTACATTAAGGGAGCCATTTTAGGGTTGGCAAGAGACTTGGCTCTAGAAGGGATCCCAGGTGTCCATGAGATGCCCCCAGCTAGGTTCTTGGGCAGCAGAGGAGAGGGAGCTGAACTATCCTTGCCCCACTATCACACTGATGATTATCTCGAACAACACCATAGAATCCTCTTTTGGCAAAGGATGGAGATAGAGACAGATACTCTCATCAGAGCAATGGACTGAGCCCCCAAGGTCCAGCTGAAGAGCAGAAGGAGGGAGAAGATGGAGAAGAATGTCAGGACCACGAGGTGTTGGTTCACACACTGAGGCAGTGTGCCTGTTCTAGTGGGAGCTCAACAAATACAGCTGGACCAGGACTGAATGAGCAAGCGATCAAACCAGACTCTCTGAATGTGGCTAAAAGTGGCAGCTGACTGAGAAGTCATTGATAAAGGCACTGAGACTTGTTTCTACTGCATGTACTGGCTTTTTGGGACCCTAATATATTTGGATACAAAGCTTCCTAGGCCTGTATTAGGGGGGTCTTGGACTTCCCACAGGCAGGGTTCCCTGCCCTCTCTTAAGGAAGGAGGGGGAGGAAAAAGGGTGAGTGAGAGAGCGGAAGGGGAATGAGGAGGGGAGGAAGTGTAAATTTTTTAATGGAAAAATAAATTAAAAAAAAAGAACTTCAGCCTTGTCATTCCATAGGAGGACAATCATATAGAACCCAGAGAGCTGCAATATGATCATTAATTATTAGCTTGTGTTTAGAACTTCAGTCCTCCTTTCACTCCTATTATTAACATAACTATTCTTTTATTTATTTACTTATTAAAAATTTCCACCTCCTCCCCACCTCCCTTTTTCCTCCCCATCCTCACCTCCCCCTTCCTCTCTAGTCCTAAGAGCAGTCAGGGTTCCCTGCCCAGTGGGAAGTCCAAGGTCCTCCCCACCTCTATCCAGGTCTACAAAGGTGAGCATCCAAACAAACCAGGCTCCCACAAAGTCAGTCCATGCAGTAGAATCAAAACCCAGTGCCTTTGTCCTTGGCTTCTCAGTCAGTCCTCATTGACAGCCACATTCAGAGGGTCCAGTTTGATCACATGCTCCATCACTCCCAGTCCAGCTGGCCTTGGTGAGCTTCCATTAGAGCAGTTCCACTGTTTCAGTGGGTGGACCCACCCCTCGTGGTCCTGACTTCCTTGCTCATGTTCTCCCTCCTTCTTCTCCTCATTTGGACCTTGGAAGCTCAGTTCAGTGCTCCAATGTGGGTCTCTGTCTCTATCTCCATTCATCACCAGATGAAGGTTCTATGGTGATATGCAAGATATTCATCAGTGTGGCTATGGGACAAGGCCAGTTCAAGCATCCTCTCCTCTGCTGCCCAAGGAACAATCTGGGGACCTCTCCTTGGACCTGGGAACCCCTCTAGAGTCAAGTCTCTTGCAAATCCTAAAATGGCTCCCTTATTTAAGAAATTTACTTCCCTGCTCCCATATCCACCCTTCCTTCATCTCACCCATCCCATTCCCCCAAGCTCTCCTGAATCCTTCCCTTCTCCCTTCTCTCTATCCATTTCCCCTACATCTACCACCCCCCACACTCTCGTGCACCCAACTTTTGCCTGGCAATCTTGTCTACTTCCAATAACCAGGAGGATAACTATATGATTTTCTTTGTGTTCACCTTCTTATTTAGCTTCTCTAGGATCACGAATTATAGGTTCAATGTCCTTTAATTATGGCTAGAATCCACTTATGAGTGAGTACATACCATATTCCTCTTTTTGGGTTTGGGTTAACTCACTCAGTCAAGAGTTTTCTATTTCCATCCATTTGCATGCAAAATTCAAGATGTCATTGTTTCTTATTGCTGAGTAAAACTCTAATGTGTATATGTTCCACACCTTTTTTAACCATTCTTCTATTGAGGGGCACCTAGGTTGTTTCCAGGATCTGGCAATTACAAATAATGCTGCTATGAACATAGTTGAACAAATGCTTTTGTAGTATGATAGGGCATCTCTTGGGTATATTCCCAATAGTGGAATTGCTGGGTCCTGAGGTAGGATGACTCCCAGTTTCCTGAGAAACCGCCACACTGATTTCCAAAGTGTTTGCACAAGTTTGCATTCCCACCAACAATGGATGAGCGTTCCCGTTACTCCACATCCTCCCCAGCATAGGCTATCATTGGTGTTTTTGATTTTAGCCATTCTGACAGGTGTAAGATGGTATCTCAAAGTTGTTTTGATTTGCATTTCCCTGATCGCTAAGGAGGTTGAACATGACCCTAAGTGTCTTTTGGTCATTTGAACTTCTTCTGTTGAGAATTCTCTTTTCAGTTCAGTACCCCATTTTTTTTTAATTGAGTTAATTAGAGTTTTAGTGTCTAGTTTCTTGAGTTCTTTATATATTTTGGAGATCAGATCTTTGTCTGATGTGGGTTTGGTGAAGATCTCCCAATCAGTAGGTTGTCTTTTTGTCTTAATGACAGTGTCCTTTGCTTTACAGAAGCTTCTCAGTTTCACGAGGTCCCATTTATTAGTTGTTGCTCTTATTGTCTGTGCTATTGGGGTTCTACCTAGGAAGTGGTCTTCTGTGCTCATGTCTTGTAGACTACTTCCCACTTTCTCTTCTATCAGGTTTAATGTGGTCAGATTAATATTGAGGTCATTAATCCATTTGGACTTGAGTTTTGTGCATGGTGATAGATACGGATCTATTTTCATTCCTCTACAGGTTGACATCCAGTTATGCCAGCACCATTTGTTAAAGATGCTTCTTTCTTCCATTGTATAATTTTGGCTCCCTTGTCGAAGATCAGGTGTTCATAGGTTTGTGGATTAATATCTGGGTCTTCGATTCAATTCTGTTGGTCAATATCTCTGTTTTTGTGCCAATACCAAGCAGTTTTCATTACTGTAACTCTGTAATAGAGTTTGAAGTCAGGGATGGTAGTGCCTCTGGAATTACTTTTGTTGTATAGGATTGTTTTGGCTATACTGGGTGTTTTTGTTTTGCCATATAAACTTGATTATTATTCTCTCCAGGTCTGTGAAGAATTTTGTTGGGATTTTGATGGGGATTGCATTGAATCTATAGATTGCTTTTGGTAGAATTGCCATTTTTACTATGTTGATCCTCCCAATCCAACAGCATGGGAGATTCTTCCATTTTCTGGTATCCTCTTCAATTTCTTTCTTCAAAGCCTTAAAGTTCTTGTCGAATAGATCTTTCATTTCCTTGGTTAGAGTTACCCCAAGATACTTTATGCTATTGGTGGCTATCATGAAAGATGATGTTTCTCTGATTTCCCTCTCAGTATCTTTGTTCTTTGTGTAATGGAGGTCAACTGATTTTTTGGAGTTGATCTTGTATCTTGTCACAGTACTAAAGGTGTTAATCAGCTGTAGGAGTTCTCTGGTAGTGTTTTGGGGTCGCTTATGTACACTATCATATCATCTGCAAATAATGAAAGTTTGACTTCTTCCTTTCCAATTCGAATCGCCTTGATCTCTTTATGCTGTCTTATTGCTATTGCTAGAACTTCAAGTACTATATTGAAGAGGTATGGAGAGAGTGGACAGCCTTGTCTTGTTCTTGATTTTAGTGGAATGGCTTTGAGTTTCTCTCAATTTAATTTAATGTTAGGTGTCTGCTTGCTGTATATTGCTTTTATTGTATTTAGGAGTGAACCTTGTATCCCTAATCTCTCCAAGACCTTTATCATAAAGAGGTGTTGAATTTTGTCAAATGCTTTTTCAGCATCTAATGAAATGATCATATGGTTTTTTCCCTTCAGTTTATTTATATGATGGATTACATTGATAGATTTTCGTATGTTGAACCAGCCCTGCCTCTCTGGGTTGAAGCCTACTTTATCATAATGTATACTTTTTTGGATGTTTCTTGGATTCGGTTTGCCAGTATTTCATTGAGAATTTTTGCATCGATGTTCATGAGTGAGATTTGTCTGTAATTCTCTTTCTTGGCTAAGTCTTTGTGTGGTTTTGGTATCAGGGTGACTGTAGCGTCATAAAAGGAGTTAGGCAATGACTCTTCTGTTTCTATTTTGTGAAACACATTTAAGAGTATAGGTATTAACTCTACTTGGAAGTTCTGATAGAATTCTGCATTGAAACCATCTGGTCCTGGGCTTTTTTTGGTAGGGAGGTTTCTGATGACAGCTTCTATTTCCTCGTGACTTACAGGTCTATTTAAACTGCTCACCTGGTCTTGACTTAATTTATCATGACTTAATTTATACTTGACTGGTATTTATCTAAAAAGTGTCCATTTCTTACACATTTTCCAATTTTGTGGCATACAGGCTTTTGTAGTAAGATCTAATGATTCTCTGAATTTCCTCTGTGTCTGTGGTTATGTCCCCCTTTTCATTTCTGATCTTGTTAATTTGTGTGTTCTCTCTCTGCCTTTTGATTAGTTTGGATAGGGGTTTGTCAATCTTTTTGATTTTCTCCAGGAACCAGTTTTTTTGTTTCATTGATTCTTTGTTTTGTTTTCTGTGTTTCAATTTTGTTGATTTCAGCCCTCAGTTTGATTATTTCTAGTCTTCGACTCCTCCTGGGTGAGCCTGCTTCTATTTTTCTAGAGCTTTCAGGTGTACTGTTAAGTCTCTAATGTGTGCTTTCTCTGTTTTCTTTATGTGGGCACTTAGTGCTATGAACTTTTCTCTTAGCACCGCTTTCATAGTGTCCCATAGGTTTGGGTATGTTGTGTCTTTATTTCTGTTGAATTCAAGGAAGACTTTAATTTCTCTCTTTATTTCTTCCTTGACCCAGGGATGGTTCAGTAGTTGACTGTTCAGTTTCCATGAGTTTGTAGGCTTTTTGGGGTTAGAATTGTTGTTGAATTTTATTTAACTTTATTCCATGGTGATCCAATAGTACACAGATGATTACTACAATTTCTTTATATCTACAGATATTTGCTTTGTTACCAATTATGTGATCATTTTTTTTTGAGAAGGTTCCATGAAATGCTGAGAAGAAGGTATATTCTTTTCTGTTTGGATGGAATGTTCTATAGATGTCTGTTAGGTCCATTTGGTTCATTACATCTGTTAGTTCTCTTATTTCTCTGTTAAGTTTCTGTCTGGTTGACCTGTCCATTGGTGAGAGAGGAGTGTTGAAATCACCCACTATTAGAGTGTGGGGTTTGATGTATGTTCTGAGTTCTAGTAATGTTTCTTTTACATATGTGGGTGCTTTTATATTAGGGGCGTAGGTATTCAGGATTTAGACTTCCTCCTGATGAATTGTTCCTGATATGAGTATAAAGTGTCCATCTCCGTCTTTTCTGATTTATTTTAGTTTGAAATCTATTTTGTTAGATATTAGTATAGCCATACCCACTTGTTTCTTTGGTCCATTTGTTTGGAAAACTTTTTCCCAACCCTTTACTCTGAGGTACTGTCTGTCTTTGTGGTTGAGGTGTATTTCTTGTAGGCAACAGAATGTTGGATCCTGATTTCATATCCATTCTCTTAACCTGTGCTTTTTAATAGGTGAGTTGAGTCCATTGATATTAAGTGATATTAATGACCAGTGGTTGTTGACTCCGTTTTTTTTCCCTGGTAGTGGTGTTTGTGTGTTTCCCTTCTTTGGATTGTGCTGGGGGAGGGTTGTCAGACGCTTGTGTTATTATGGGTATTGTTGGTTTCCTTGGTTTGTGGTTTTCCTTCTACTATTTTCTGTATGGCTGGGTTTGTGGCTACGTATTGTTTAAATCTGTTTTTGTACTGGAATATCTTGTTTTCTCCATCAATGGTGAATGCAAGCTTTGCTGGGTATAGTAGTCTGGCCTTGCATCCTTGGTCTCATAGTTTCTGCAGCACATCTATCCAAGACCTTCTTGCTTTCATGGTTTCCATTGAGAAGTCAGATGTAATTCTGATACGTTTCCTTTTATATGTTACTTGACCTTTTTCCCTTGCAGCTCTTAATATTTGTTCTTTATTCTGTATGTTTTGTGTTTTGATTATTATATGGCGAGGGGATTTTTTTTTTTTTTTGATCCTGGTGCGGGAGAATTGTCTGTATTCTGTCAATCATGTTTTAAATAAAACACTGATTGGCCAGGCAGGTGGTGTAGGCGGGAAAACCAGACAGGAAGTGAAAATGATGCAAGGAAAGCAGGAGAATTCTGGGGAGGAGGAAGTTGATTCCTCCCACTCCTGCCCAGATCACCGAAGCAGCATGATGTGAGCTGCCCCACTGAAAAAGGTACTGAGCCACATGGCTAAAATAGATCAGAAAACTGGGTTAATCGAGATGTGAGAGTTAGCCAGTAAGAAGCCTGACCTAATGTGCCAATCAGCATTATAACTTATAGAGATCTCTTGTGTGGTTGATTTTCTCTGGGGCCTGCTGGTTGTGGGGTACCAGGCGGGGACAGAAAACACAAACAAGCAGGCCCAACATGTTACATGATCCAGTCTATTTGGTGTTCTGTATGCTTCTTGTACCTTCATAGGAATATCCTTCTTTGGGTTGGGAAAGTTTTCTTCAATAATTTTGGTAAATATATTTTCTGGGCCTTTGAGCTGGGAATCTTCTCTTTCTTCTACACTTATTATTCTTAGGTTTGGTCTTTTCAGTGTCCCATATTTCCTGGATGTTTTGTGTTCAGAATTTGTTGGATTTGTTTTGTTCTTTAATCAGTGAGTTTATTTCCTCTACAGTATCTTCAGTGTCTGAGATTATTTCTTCTATCTCTTGTATTCTGTTGGTAATACTTGTCTCTGCAGTTCTTATTCATTTACCCAGATTTTCCATATCCAGCCTTCCCTCGGTTTGTGTTTTCTTCATTACCTCCATTTTATTTTTCAAGTCTTGAACTGTTTCCCTTATCTGTTTGATTGCTTTTTTATGGTTTTCTTGTTTTTCTTGGGTATCTTTGAGAGATTTATTTATTTCATCTACTTTTTTGTTTGTTATCTCCATTTCTTTTTGGCAGTTTTTCACCTCCTGTTTAAGTTCCTCTATTATTTTCATATAGTTCCATTTAAAGTTGATTTCTTCTATTTCTTCTGGAGTAGGGTGTTCAATTCTTCTTGTTTCGTGGTCCCTGGATTCTGGTGTTGTCATGTTGCATTTCAGGTTGTTGGAGGAATTCTTGTATTGGCGCCTGCCCATCTCTTCCTTCAAACGGAGCCAGGAGAGTCTTGGTGTCTTGTTCCAGCCTTTGCTGTGACTGACTCTCTGGGTGGATCTCTTCAGTGCAGGAGCAGGAACTGTTCCTGTCTGGAAGGAACTCCTCAGCACAGACACAGGGTCTCTTGGTAGTCCAAGGGCACTGGAGACAAAAGGGCAATTGTTGCGGGCAGGGCAGGGCAGGGCAGGGCAGGGCAGGGCAGGGCATATGGAGTGGAACACAGAAGACCCTCAGCAGGAGCTGGGGGGGGGTGGGCTGTACTCTCTTCCGGGACAGTCTGCCCTGGGATAGCACACACTCACTCCTCTGGATGGAACTCCTCAACACAGACACAGGGATAATTGGTAGTCCAAGGACACAGGTAGTCCAAGGCTTCCATTCTTAAATCCTTTTTAGTTAATAAAACTAAGAATCCCAAGAAAGGACCCCAGTTTCCCTTTTATACTCTGATGAGGATGAAGAGACTATCCAAAATTCCACTAACAATGGAATGTATTCACTAATGAATACATATACATACATTGAATAAGTTTATGTACGTTTATGAATCAAATATGACTGAAGGTACACTGCAGGTTTCTGAGCCTCTCTGTCTTCACCTGTGGCTCCCAATGGCTTCTGATTCACAGCCCCTTATGATCTGAGACAGAAGAGCTCCCCAAACCGAGTCAAAACCTCTAGAATACTGCTATTGCAGTTTCAGATAGTCAGACCTTCTGGGTTGCATGAAGGCACTGGTCCTGTGGAACAATAACTGCAGGATCTCCATGACTTTGGGCAGCAACAGGATGTCCCAGAGGAGCTTTGGTGAGTGTCCTGACTGGTTTTGTGTGTCAACTAGACACGCAAACTGGAGTCATCAGAGGAAGGAGCCTCAGCTGAGAAAATGCCTCGAAGAGACCCAACAGTAAGACATTTTCATATTTAGTGATCAATGGGTCAGGCCCCAGTCCATGGTGGGTGGTGCATCCCTGGGCTGGTGGTCCTGGGTTCTGTAAGGAAACAGGCAGATCAAGCCATGGAGACAAGCCAAGAAACAGTCCCCCTCCAAGACCTCTGAATCAGTTCCTGCCTCCGGTAACTGCCCTGTTTGAGTTGCTGTCTGACCTCCTTCAGTGATGAACAACATCACCAAAGTGTAAGCCTAATAAACCCTTTCCTTCTCAACTTGTCCTTTTGTCATGGTGTTTCATAGCAGCAATAAAAACCCTAAGACAGTAAGGCCCAGGGAGGATGGGGTGCCAGAGGACTTGAACCAGACCAATGATTCATGGCAATGAACGTTTTGTTGGTAGAACTGATTGGGCAAAATCACCCACTGCCACCAGGAAGAATGGAGAGGTATTGGAGAGACAGGAAAGGTGGAGGAGCAAGGTGGGTTTTTGTTTTGTTTGTTTGTTTACCTTTTAATTAATTTGGGGGGTTCTTTGGGGAGCATGGTGTAGGGGTGAGGAGCAGATATGGAAGACTGAAGAGGTGAATGGATTATGATATGAAATTCCCAAAGAATCAATAAAGAATTATGTTTTTAAAAAGAAAGAAAATAAAATATATCCAATAAAGTTTTTAAAAAGTCCAAAGTTAAAAGTCTCCCCCAAGGCTTAAGGCAATTGCTTAACTGTAATTTCCTGTAAAATCAAAATCAAGAAGAAGATCATATACATCCCACACACAATGCAAGGACATACAATACCATTTCAAAGGGGGGGAGAAAGGGATATAGTGAGGAAATACTAGACCAAAGAAAGACTGACAACCACCTGGGCAAACTAGGATTAAAGATATGTGCTACCATACGAGGTCCTAATCTTTTCTTTAATTCCTTTTCACAAGTTGGATGCTTACCTGGGTGGGGTCATGCTCTGAGGTCCCCACTCTATTCCATTTAGCACCAAGATTTTCTTTATTTTTTTATCTCTTTGAGCACTGGGATTGACTCCATTACAGTTCCTGGTGGCTCTTTTCTCCCCCAAATTATACATATTGTATTTTTTCTTTCTCCGCTTGCTCCTTTTCTTTATTTATCTGCAAAGCATGGCTGCTAATAACTAAGCCACACAGTCAATATTAGGCTATCTTGAAATTTCTGCCAAAGCTTTTAATCCATAACTCTTCTAATTAGCCTCACATAGATTTTCTTTGGACAAGGGCAGAAAACAGTCACATTCTTTGTTAAAATAACAATACAAGAATGGTCTTTAGACCATTTTACTGGTATTTCCTCTGAAGCCTTTTGAGCCAGGCCTCTGGAGTTCAAACCACCATCAGCACAACAATCTTCCATGCCTCTACTAGAACGGCCCATTAATGCTCACTTAAAGTATTCAGTTATTTTCCTAATCCAAACCCCAAAGTCCGCATGCCTTCAAACAAAAGCATAGTCAGGCCTGTCACAGCAATATCCCACTCCTGGTGTCAAGTTCTGTTTTAGGATTTCAATTGTTGTGAAGAGACCAACGATCATGTTGTAATTTTCATAAAGGAAAGCATTAGTTGGGCTTGGTTACAGTTCAGAGGTTTAGACCTTTGTTATCACTGCAGGGAACATGGTGGCAGCAGGAAGGCAGGGTGCTAGAGAAGGAGCTGAGAGTCCTACATCCAGATTCTCAGGCAGGAAGCAAAGAGAGAGCCACTGGGCCTGGCTTGAGCATTTGAAACCCCAAAGCCCACCCCCAGTGACACACTTTCTCCAAAAAGGCCACACCTACTCCACCAAGGCCAAACCTCCCAATAATGCCGTTCCCTATGAGCACCCATAGCTGCCATTTTTGTTCAGACCACCACAGTGATATTTGAAAGCACTTGCCTGTGTGCACATGGCCTGTGTTTGCCAGTCTCCTTATCATCCAGCTGGAGGCAGGCGCCTTGGCTTTGTCACTGAGAATTGCCGAGGAGAGTCGGCATCACTCAGATGAAGAACTGATACAGACAGAGGGATTTATCTTCTGTCATTTTTTTATATATACAGTAGAAGAGCGAGAAGGGAACAGACACAATCAGCGATATAGCCACAAAAGGGTAGTAGATATTTAGGTACATATGTAAAGTAACATCCACCTTAGCCTGTGTGTGGGTAAGGGGAGACCGAGGAAAAGGCAGGAATCTCAGGGAGATTTCCTTTTCTAAGGTCTAACAGTAGTTCCTATAGAGAACCCCTTCAAACAAATTCATGGAGGGCTGGAGAGGTAACTACGTGGCCAAGAGCATTTGTTAATCTTCCAGAGAACTTGAGTTTGTTTCCCAGCACCAGTATCAGGCGTTTCACAGCTGTCTGTAGCTCCAGCTCCAAGGGATCAAACTCTTTCTTCTGGCCTTCTAAGGAAATGCACTCACTCATGTGTACACATCCACACTCACACACACACACACACACACACACACACACACACACACAAAATGCACACACACACACACACACAAACATGCACACACACACACACACACACACACACAAATCTTGAGACAAACAAAACAACCTAATGAACTAGGTTCTTTATCTGTATATTTTTCCTCTTTATGTGCCTTTTTAGATTTTTTTTAATTTTTAAAAAGAAAAACTACCTTTTTTCATTTTACATACCAATCTCAGTTCCAACTCCCTCTCCTCCTCTCTTTCCCTCCACCTTTACCCCCATCCACTCCTCAGAGAGAGTAAGACACATTGCATTGAGGAAGGACCAAGGCCCTCACTACTATATCTAGGCTGAGTAAGGTATCCACCTAAAGAGAATGGGTTCCAAAAAGCCAATACAAGCAGTAGGGATAAATCTTGGTGCCACTGCCAGTGGCCCCACAGTCTGCCCCAGCCATACAACTGTCACCCACATTTAGAGGTGATGCGGGAGAATTGTCTGTATTCTGTCAATCATGTATTTTAATAAAACGCTGATTGGCCAGGCAGGTAGTATAGGCGGGAAAACCAGACAGGAAGTAGAGGTGATGCAATGAGAACAGGAGAATTCTGGGAAGCAGAGAGGTTCCTCTGCCACTCCTGCGCAGACCACCGAAGAGACAGCATGTAACCTGCCCAGCTGAAAAAGGCACAGAGCCATTATGGCTAACATAGATGAGAATAATGGGTTAATATAAGTTATAAGAGTTAACAAGAAGCCTGACCTAATGAGTCAATCAGTTTATAATCTTATGGAGTCTTGTGTGTGATTTTCCTTGGGACTTGCTGGCTTATTGGGGTACTGGGCCGGACAGAAACCCCAACAAGCCGGCCCCTCACTACATAGAGGGACTAATTTGGTCCTATGCTGATTCCTTCCCTGTCGGCCAGAGTTGGTGAGCTCCTATTAGTTCACATAAGCTGTTTCAGTGGGTGTCCCCATCATGGTCTTGACCTCTTTGCTCATATTTTCACTCCTCCCACTCTTCTACTGGACTTTGGGAGCTCAGTCCAGTGCTCTGCTGTGGGCCTCTGATTTTGTTTCCATCAGTTGCTGGATGAAGGTTCTATGGTGACATTTAAAATATTGTTCAGTCTGACTATAGAGCAAGACCAGTTTGGGCACCCTCTCCTCTATTGCTTGGGGTCTTCACTGGGGTCATCCTTGTGGATTTCTGGGAATTTTTCTAGTACCAGGTTTCTTGCTAGACCCATAATGGCTTCCTCAATCAAGATATCTTTCCTTGTTCTCTGTCTCTGTCCTTAACCCATCTCGACTATCCCATTCCCTCAAGTTCTCTTCCCTCCTCCCCTTCTCCACTTCTCTTCTCCTTCTGCCCTCCCTTCTCCCCCTACTCCCATGCTCCAAATCATGAGATCTTCCCAGGGGGATCTATATACATTTCTCTTAGGGTTCACCTTGTTACTTAGCTTCTCTAGGGTTGGGATCTATAGCCTCATTATCCTTTGTGTTACAGCTAGTATCCACTTATGAGTGAGTACACACCATGTTCCTCTTCCTGGGTCTGGGTTACCTCAGTCAGAATAGTATTTTCTAGTTCCATCCATTTGCATGCAAAATTCAAGATGTCATTGTTTTGCACCACTGAGTAGTACTCCATCATGTAACTGTACCATATTTTCTTTATCCATTCTTCAGTTGAGGGGCATCTATGTTGTTTCCATGTTTTGGCTATTACAAATAACGCTGCTATGAGCATAGTTGAACAAATGCCTTTATAGTACAATTGAGCATCCTTTGGGTATATGTCCAAGAGCAGTATTGCTGGATCCTGAGGTAGGTTGATTCCCAGTTTTCTGAGAAACCACCATACTGATTTCCAGAGTGGTTGTAAAATCTCACCAGCAATGGAGGAGTATTCTCCTTACTCCACATCATTTCCAGCATAAGCTATTATTGGTGTTTTTGATCTTAGTCATTCTGACTTGTGTAAAATGATATCTCAGAGTTGATTTGATTTGCATTTCCCTGATAGCTAAGGATGTTGAACACTTCCTTAAGTGTCTTTTATCCATTTGAGATTCGTCTGTTGAGAATTCTGTTTAAATCTGTACCATATTTTTAATTGGATTATTTGTAATTTTTATGTCTAATTTCTTGAGTTCTTTACATATTTGAAGATCAGTCCTCTGTCTGATGTAGGGTTGGTGAAAATCTTTTTCCCATTCAGTAGGCTGTCATTTTGTCTTATTGACTGTGTCCTTTGCCTTACAGAAGCTTCTCAGTTTCAGGAGGTCCCATTTGTTTTTGTTACTCTCAGTGTCTGTGCTACTGGTGTTGTATTTAAGAAGTAGTCTCCTGTGTCTATGCATTGAAGGCTACTTCTCACTTTCTCTTCTATCAGGTTCAGTGTGGCAGGATTTATATTGGGTTTTTAATCAATTTGGACTTGAGTTTTGTTTGTGGGGATAATTATAGGTCTATTTGCATTCTTCTTTATGTTGGCATAACTGGACACAACGTAGCTTTTTTTCCCTCTCCTTCTTTCATTTTATTTTTTAATTTTTATTTTCTGAGTCAGGGTTTGTCTGTGTATCTTTGGCTGTCTTGGAACTCTCTGTCAACTAGACTGGCCTCAGACTCACAGAGATCTGCCTGCCTCTGCCTCATAATCTCCTAGTGCTGAGATTAAAGGTATGTGCCACCTTGTCAGACTAATCTATTTTTTAAAGGATTTTCTATCTTTTTTCTTTTCTCTCCCAAGCCTATGTATATTTTTTAACATGTGTAAACCATTTAGAGGCTTTTCCCCCTCTGAATCTCTCTTTACCTTATATATCTATCTTCTTCTGAGTACATGAGTCTTAAATCTGCTAAGCAGCGTGGCTATGTTTAAAGGTGTGGCTTTGGAAGCTGGCTCTGCCCCATTCCTTAGCTTTCTGAGAGTCTAGCTTCATAGTGGAGGTACAGGTGAGATCCACATTTATTACCACAACTTTGTGGAGTTTCTAAGTCCATGCATGCCCTCAGCTGCTCACAAACAACATTTAAGTGCTTGGTGGCAGGGTCTCTTAAAAGAGCTGCTAGGTTTTCGTCACTAACTCTGAGTCAGGAAACCTCTATTTTTTGTTTTTAAAACAGTCTTATTTTACAGACCAATCCCAGTTCCCTCTTCCATCCTCCTACTTCTCCCATCATCTCCCCACAAACTCCCATGAGAGGGTGAGGCTTCCCATTGGGAGTCAGCAAAATCTGTCACATCATTTGAGACAGGACCAAGGTCCTCCCCTCTGTATCTAGGCTGAGCAAGTTATCCCTCTATAGATAATGGACTCTAAAGAGCCAGATCATGCTCTAGGTATAAATACCGGTTGCACTGCTAGTGGCCCCATAAACTGCTCATGACTCACAACCGTCACCCACATTCAGAGGACCCAGTTTGGTCTTATCTTGTTCCCCAGCTGTCAGTCTGGGATCAGTGAACTCCCACTAGCTCAAGTCAGTTGTTTCTCTAGGAAAACCCATCTTGGCCGCTTGGTCATAATGCCTCTTCTCCCTCTCTATGACTGGAGATATTCTCCATTTCCCCTCCTGTGGGATCCATGTATGTCTGTCTCTCTTCGGGTTCTCTTTGCTAAGGAAACCTCTCTTAAGGAAGCCATGCTTCTACTTGCCTCTAGCAAACAGAGCCCACTGGAATAAAGATGGTTATCAAGAAGCTGCATTTGACTCTGTTCTTGTCTATCTAAAATCCTTTTAAAAAGCTTTCTCAGGCTTTATGTGAAAATTCTTGCCCCATGATGGGTGCCATTTGTAGATGAAAGCTTCTATGCTGCCTGTTTCCACAGCTGTTCAGTCCCAAAGAAACACACACAGAAGCTTATATTAATTATAAACTGGTTGTCCTTTTAGTTCAGGCTTATTATTAACTGACTCTTACAACTTAAATCAGTAAGGCATTCTCATCTTGCTTCTTCTGCATCTAGCTGGTAACTATGTCTCTCCCTTTTCTCCTCCCAGAATTCTCTTATTCTGGTCACCCCACCTATACTTCCTACCTAGTTCCTGACCAATCAGCATTTTAATAAACTAATACAAGTGACAAATCTTTATAGTGTACAAGAGCATTATCCCACAGCAGATGACCCCTCTTCCCCCTTGTATATCTCTTACAGCTATTGGGAGAGAAGGCCCTGCACCTCGTCTGGGAAACACAATAAAACTGGCCCTGGTGATACAAGTGAGGGGGCCACATCTGAGAGCCCGTGAGCAGAGAACTGGCCCTGTTCCTTGCTCCTTCTTAGTGGTATTGGATGAACTTGCCAATGCAGTGTTGAGGAGCTCATCCAGGTAGTAATGATAAGGGAAATCCAGTGAGGTGACCAACCCAGCCCAAAACCAGTGCTAAGAGTTGGCCCACCCCAACATCCACTCCATCTATGATCTGTTGGAGCCTGTGAAGGGACCGACCCTACAGATCCAAAGCTGCAGGATCTTCAGGACACAGGACAACAGGCTATCCCAGAGGAGCCCCAGGGAGGTCCATTATCAGGGTGTAGCAGAAAGCAGAGGGCTCAAATCAGACAAATGACTTGAGGCAAGGGACACTTGCAAGTAAAGATGAATGGACTGAAGAGTAAACTGTGCATCTCAATGGGCCATACTGCAACTTCCACAAGATCTTACTATTTTTGGTTCTATTTTTGTTTTGTTTTGATTTTTTCTTTTAAACTTGGTTTTTGTTGTGGGGAGGTTGCAAGGGCAGAGAGCAGATTCGAGGAGATGGGGAGACAAGTGGGAATCAGGATGTGGTGTAAAATCCACAACGAATCAATAATGAAGGAAATAATTTAGTGATAACAATAAATTCTATTTTGTTTAAGGGAGTAAATATTTATCTGAAGTATAATGTGTTGTTAGAAGGAGCAGACCTTATAACCCATTAAGCTGATGTTTAAGGCTGAGGGGTTCAGTCTGTTTTAGACAAGCCTGCAGCAGACACAATTACATACAAGAGAATGGAGGATCATAGATAACTCACCCACTGAGTCAATCAGATCCTGACCAGAAATCATTTCACATCAACAAAATAATTACAACCATATTATTTTACTATTAAAAGCAGTGAGCACCATGCCTGGCTCATAGAAAAAGCTGTTAAGCTCATATTTGTGAAGTAAAATATTTAAGGCTATATTAATAAAGCTATCATCAAGGTTTGTTTTTTTTAATATTTATTTATTATTATGTATATAATGTTCTGTCTGTGTGTATGCCTGCATGCCAGAAGAGGGCACCAGACCCCATTACAGATGGTTGTGAGCCACCATGTGGTTGCTGGGAATTGAACTCAGGACCTTTGGAAGAGCAGGCAATGCTCTTAACCTCTGAGCCATCTCTCCAGCCCCAAGGTTTGTTTTTTAACTTCCTTTTTTCTTATTCTCTGTGTCTTTCACATTATGCATCTTGATGCCATTCACTTCCCTGTCCTCCATATTTGCTCTCTGCCCCTGCAACCTTCCCCCCAATAAAATAAGATGCAAGAGAAGAAAAGAAAGAAAACCCTTGCCATGGAAGATGTAGTGTGATGCAGTCAGCGACACAGTTTATGCTCTAGTCCATACACCTTTACTGGCGAGTGTTCATACCCAGGAGTCACCACTCGGATTCAGTCTCTGCTTTCTGCTACACTGTTAACACTGGCCCTCACTGGAGCTCCTATTGGATATCTTGTTGTCCTCTGTCATGGAGATCCTGCAGCTCTGGGTCTGCAGGGCCAGTCCCTTCACAAGCTCTAGAAGATCAAAGATGGGGTGGATGTTGGGGTGAGCCAACTCATAACTCTGGTTCTGGGCCTGGGTAGTTGCAAGGTTGGTCAGCTTGTCAGTTCTCCCCCATCCTCACCACCAGGGTGAGCTTGTTAGCATTCTCCTGGCTAGTTCATTCCTTGCAGCAGTGAGCAAGGGTCAGCACTTGTTCTTCTTTCATGCCCTTGGGGTTGTCTCTCCCACACTTATGCCATCAGGGCCCACTCTTTTGCCTTGCTCAGGTGAGGTGCAGGTGCCCCTCTCCCAAGTGCTGCAGTTGGTAAGGGGCAGGGACAGCTCTCCTGCTCCTAAGATTTCCACGCCGGCTCCCCTACCCACTACAGGCAGAGTTGGGTTGAGAGAGGGCATTTCTCCTCTACCCATGACAACACAAAGCAGATGAGGGGCAAAGCCAGATCTCCCAAGCTCATGTTCTCGGGGCCAATTCACAAGCATCCTTGTCAATAGGGGTCGGCTCTACTGTGCTGCCCAGGTGAGGAGCCACGCCCACTCTCCCTAGTGCTACAGTTGGCAATGGGGACAGTTAGCTCCCTTGCCAACCACAGGCATGGGTTTTTAATTTTTACTTACTCTGGTTTGCAATGCTTGAAGAGCAAAGAACAAGGATCCTTAGGATCTCTTGAGAGCAACAGTAAGGGAGAGACGGTGGGGAAGCTAACAGCCAAAACCTCACCTACATGCCTCAACCAGAAACGAGAGCCCATTAAAACAGTCTGAAAGACGATACAAATAAAATTCAGGAGGTAAAAGCTAACAAATGTGACCACCAGCAACAGGATGGTGTGGGCTGCTCTGGTCTCAGCATGGCCTCTGTGATTGGGAGTGTGGATACACTGGGTTCGCTGGCGATGTCTATATAGGAGAAGCACCATGGAGACGCTGGTCCAGGCCATGATGCTGATGAAAGCGGCATCATGGGCAAAGCGCAAGAAGACAATGCCTACACTAAAGCCAGAGGTGGAACAGACCATCTTGCTTTTAGAAACAGTGTCATTGCCTGTTTTCTGTGGACCAGTGACTTTCATTGGAATGTAGATATTATTTAAGATGCCGAGCAACCAACAACTGTAACAAGAATAACTCACTAAATTTGGGTCCTTTCCTCTGAGCATGACCCTGCCCCAAGTACCAGGAATGAGAGTGACAAACTGATGAGTGCTCAGGACACAGGTGGAGCACAAGTTTATGCTTCGAACCACCAGGCGAATGAAGTACTGAAGTTTACATTTGAGGTCAGTCAGAGGATTTCTTGGAGCAAAAACCATCATATTGTTTGGAAACCCAGTGATGAGAAGAATCAAAACATTGGCCACAGCCACATGGCAAAGGATCACCTGTGTGGGCTTTAGTCGAATGCCAGCGAAGACTGGAGAGAAATTATGGATAAACAGAAGGATGTTGGCCACAATCCCAATCCCAATCTGGCAAAGCAAGAGGATCTGGAGGGCAGTTTCCTCAGTGGTTTTCAGGGCTTTGCTATGAGCAGACATGGAGAGCTCTTCACTGGGCACTGGAGTGACCATCAGGTGGGATGGTTCTGTCCTCAAAGCTTTGCTCTGTTCTCCAAGCTTACCAATTGATTGGGGGTGGTTTCTTCTCCTGAGAAGGGAGACACTACAGTAGCTTTGCATGGAGAACAATGCACGGACATTAACTCAGAATAAGTTTTTGTGCTTATTGCATTCCTCCTGCCTCAAGATGAAAATTGTATGGACGCTGCAATTCTATCTTTATTGGTCAAAACCACAATGGCACACATTTGAACACTATGGTCTTGGTCTGTGAATACAGGAGAGTGGATGATATAAGTACACAATTCCTCATCACTATTCAATATCATTTCTTTATGCTGTAGTAATGTGTTAAAAATAAATGTTTACATGCTACCAGTAAAGTTGTGTCTCTGAGTTAATAGCAGGAAATCAATGTATTGGCTTTTGAGAAAATTTGATACTATGCATGCACATAACAGAATACCAATCATTTCTGATAAAGCCTCTAGTGTTCTCATCACTCAGGTGAACCTAGGTTTGCGTATGTATCCTCTACACAAAAATTCCTCATTTGTTAATGAGTCTCACTTATTAACAATTTTATCTAGTTCAATTGTTGTTCTAAAGAGTCAGGTCTCAGAGACTGACTTACTTGTACCATCTCAGTCATATTTGAACCCATTAACACAATCATAAGTATACCCTTAGCAAGCCGATGCTTGGTCTGCATCTTACTCGGTTGTATGTTTTCCATAGGAACACTCAGCCTCCGTAACCAGCTAAACTCCACCATCCCACACACCAGATGTCACACTGAATGCTGTTTCCAGCTGAATGCTGATCTGGGAAACGGACGTTTCCTTGTGACTAAAACAAGACACTGACCCGCTTGAACTGAACTGCAGACATCCAGAAGAAACCATGGTTCATGCTGGTTTCCGAAGATAAGGAACAGTGAAGAAGGGAGAAGGGAATTTTGAAAGGTCTGTGGTTGAAAGGATCCCACCGTTGAAGCCACAGCAAGGCTGAGGATGCTCGCAGGATGAAGGCCAACTCCTGAGCACATCTCCCGTTGCGCATACTTCACAGTGCCTCGTCCATCGAAGACCTCGGTGTAGCCCTTGGACTGAGAAAGAATGCAAGGAACTTAAGTGTCCCTTATTTTCAAAGCACTGTTGTAAGGGGGACTCCCAAAGAGTCCAGGTTTCCAGTGCTCAAAGGAGAACAGTGTACCTGGATGTGACATCCTTCAGAGAGTTCATTACTGTGTCATCCGTGGTGTCACTGAGATTGTCTGCAGTTGGGAAAGCTCCCACGAAGGAAAACTCCTTCATCCCCAGAGCAAATCTCATTTTTACCTCCTGATACTTAATGATGATGGCTAGAAGTTTGTTAGATCTTAATGAGTAGCTGGGCAGAAGTTAGGAAAAGTTTTCCATGTTTCCCTTGGGAGAATCTAAGTTCCAAATTGGTCTTGTAGTCAAGCGTGAATCAGTGCACTCAAGGGTAGATGAAGGGATTTGTTGTGTGTCCTTCCAGGGAATACTCTCCTCCACACTGTTTTCCTCTTGCACCATCATGCTAACACCGAGTCCTCCCAGGAAAACATCAACACGTCATTCGGAGCCTGTTATCCTTCAGGAAGTCACTTCTTTCCATATTTTCCCAGGTGAGTCCCAGGACATTTAAGTCTGGCAAACGTATTAACTGAAGTCAATGTTTCCTTTCCCTCTTGAGTCCTGGGGTTACTCCAGTGTCCACCTGACCCCAGGGAGAGCATGAGTTGTTTTCCGATACACTCAAGAATCCCTATCAGAGGCCTAATGTACTGCACCAGTATCTAGAGAATCTACTTGTAAAGAAGCAATCCTGGACATACAGGCAAAGATCAGGAAATAAATAAGAAATAAATAGGCCCAACAACATTTATTGCTCTTCTTGGTTTAATAGAAAACTAGAGAGCTACTTTTGACTTTCATTTGGTGGAAAATCAAAACTCCTGTGAAAAATCAAAGAATTGAGGCACAGTCAAAGAACATTTACTTGGATGTGTGAGAACCAAACTATCATTGCACAATATTTGTCCATGGTGAACATGCCAGCTTTTGGGATAAATATATGTTGAAATAAAACACAAAAAAGAGACTAATAGAACACTTATTCCTTAAGTGCCTTAAGCTGATCTAGGATAAGCATTTATCCTTGTTTTTAACAAGTCTCAGATACAACAGTAGGCTCTTGCCCTCGGAAAGCCTGGTGCCAGAAATTCACGGGAAAATATCAAAGTGTGATACTAATGACATACCAGCTGCCTGCTAACTACCTCCATGAATGGAAAGAGGAACACTTTCTAGTAACCCCATTTCACTTAGGACGTTGATCCAGATACATTAAATAATGTACCTAAAACTGTAAGATGCATGTGGTTGAACCCAGGACAATGCAACACCCAGTCAGGATTGTTATCCTTAGATGTGAAATCATAGGACCCCAGAGGTCGTTTCACACTGCCTTGTTGCCTGAATTAAATCTTGCTTTGACTAAGCATCGGATTGTAAACATGTACAGAAAATTGAAGAATTCAAATCGAATGACCTGTAATGACTACTGGGGGTATGAAAGCCTTAGGCTGTGTCACAGTGTTCTGAGCCCTAACTCATGAAGCTGTGAACAGATGAAGTATTTATGACTGTTGCGCCGGAAAGGAACCAGGCCCTTTGCAAATTTGCAGTGCGGTACCCAGAATTCATGTTGTACTGCAGCTGGTACCCCTGCCTTCTGGAGAACCCCCTTCTCCTCTATTGGCCCTAAAATATTCTCATACCCCCTTTAGCACAGGGATTTGAGTCAGGTGTGAGTCAGTCAACTCTTCCATGCAAGTTCACAAGCATGGGAAGACTTGCATGCAATAGAGGTCTCTATCTAGAGAAGTCGGTGTAGAAAGAACGTGTTAGTTGGTTGGGGCTGGGGTGGGGCCTAACCATTCTTTGGAGGGTAAAGGGAGGAAAACCCTGTTGAAGGGAAATAGAAACTTATTGCAGGGAAGGGTGGGTGGCTCTCCTCCTTTTCTGTCCTCAGGACCCATGGCCTCACCGCTCATCCAGGTGTGGAGATCATTCACTAGACGTGTATTTAAGAAAACTGTGATTCATTCTCAGAAGTGTCCTAGACCTAACTTTCTTGTGTTCTGATTTCATCAAACAAAGAGATTATGAAGACTACATTTCACCACATATGGAACTGGGAGACCTTCATTCGTATACCTGTTGAAAGCTACCAAGAAATTGTAAAACTACAGCACAAGGTGTTGCAAACAGTATTTGATCCTCAGTTAAAGCCAGTCACTGCAGTCATACTGGTGCTGAATCTATTGGAAAAACCACATTCTTAAGAAAAGCAATGTTGGATTGGGCATCAGGAGACTTATGGAAGAACAGATTTCAGTATGTTTTCTTCTTTTCTCTCGTCTCACTTAACAGCACCACAGAGTTAAGCCGAACTCAGCTTCCCTTAAGTCAGTTGTCTGCATCTTCAGAGACACTGGATGATGTCTTATCCGATCCGAGGAAAATCTTGTTTATCTTGGATGGATTTGACTACCTGAAATTTGACCTGGAACTCCAAACAAACTTGTGTGACGACTGGAGGAAGACGCTGCCGACACAAATTGTCTTGAGTAGTTTGCTACAGAAAGTAATGCTCCCAGAATCATCTCTGCTGCTTGAATTGGGAAACCCAAGTACACCCAAAATCTGTCCCTTGCTATAGTATCCAAGGGAGATAACTGTGGGAGGACGCAGTGAGGAGTCTATAAAGTTCTATTGTGTGTGCTTTTTCAACGACGTTGAGAAAGGCTTAGAAGTCTTTGATTATTCAGTGCAAGCATTGCCTGAATTATGCATTAGTCCCTATATGTGCTGGATGTTCTGTAGTACCATAAAGGGGCAGTGTGACAGAGGAAAGGAAACAAACTTCTTTTGTCCGTCAGATCCAATTATGTTCACAAAATTTATGGTGAGCTCCTTCAGATCTGTGTATGACAACCATCCATCTAGACAGAGCCCGACCAAAGACTCTGTGCACCGTGGCTGCAGAGGGAATGTGGAAACAGGTATTTGCGTTTAAGTCTGAGGATCTCAGGAGAAATGGAATCTCTGAATCTGAGAAGGCATCGTGGCTGAAAATGAATTTTCCCCATTATCAAGGTGATTGCTTCATGCTTTCCCATCCAACACTACAGTCGTATTTTGCTGCTGTATTCTATTAACTCAGACAAGACAAAGACGAGACCCACCCCATCATTGGAAGCCTACCCCAATTCCTAAGAGAAGTGTATGCTCATGGACAAACCCACTGGCTCCGGACAGGGATGTTTGTGTTTGGCATTGCTGCTGAAGAAGTCACTGCCATGCTGAACCCACACTTTGGTTTGATACCACCCAGAGAGATGAGAGAGGTTATCTTCAACTGCCTTAAAAGTTTGAATCAAGGAGAGTGCAGTAAGACACTGAGTGACCAGAGTTTGATCGATAGCCTAATTGACATCCAGAAAGAAAAATTTGAAACCCAAGTATTGGATCTATTCGAAGAACTGACTGTTGATATTAGTGATGCTAATAAAATGACATTGGTTGAATACAGTCTGCTAAAATCTCTAAAATTAAAAAAAACTTCGTATGCATATACAGCAAAGAGATTTTTCAGAAATCTATAACCCAGGAGATGGTGACATAGAAAACTTTAGACGACACAAGAAGTGAGTACATCTCTGAACCTGGTCTTCAGTTCTTCCAGTTTTGCCGCAGTGTAGAGTGCATTATTTTACAGGTCTTTTGCGTGCATGCTATCAGGGGAACATGTGGGGTGCCTTCTCCATTGTCCTCCACCTTAATCCCCTGTGACAGTCTCTCACCAAACTTGAAGCTGACCATCATGACTAGGCTAACTGGCCACCAAGACGCCTGGATCTACCTCTTTCTCTTTTCAAATGTGGGGCAACAACCTCATGCAACCATGCCCAGCTTATATGTTGGTGCTGTGGATCTGAACCCAGGTCCTCACGCATGTACAGCCCATACTCCTACCCACCAGTCCTTCTGTCCAGAACAGAGTTTCTAAGTTCTTTTATGTCTATGCTTGAGTGTTTAGATGGCACGGTCAGGAAGGCTTTCTGTTGAGTCTTGGCACTGCCGTTTGGAGCTATGTGGTCCCACACAGCCAAGTCTTGAGCTCCTTCATGTATACGGAAAACAGATTTGTCACAAGGTCAGTGTGAGATGGAAATGTGTGCAGCTTCTTTGTAGCATCTGCTTCTTTCCCGTCATCCATAGTGTGTTTAGTGTCCTGGTGACTGCACTGGAGAGGATTCTGGGAACTGTGTCTGGTTTAAGCCTACGCTCATTTTCAGAATGTAGGCCAGCTGTGTGTCTCTGTATTAACCAGGCCATTGCAAAGAGATGCTTCTCCCATGAGGTTTGAGAGTTGAACTAACATATAGAAATAATGCTAAGCGGTTAGAACAATGGTTCTCAACCTGTGGGTCCTGACCCCTTTGAGAATTAAGTGACCTTTTCACAGGGGTCACCTAAGGACATCAGAAAACACAGATATTTACATTATGAATCATAACAGTATCAAAATTACAGCTATGAAGTAACAATAAAAATCATTTTGTAGTATGTGTGGGGGTTCCCACAACATGAGGAACTGTATTAAAGGGTTGCAACACTAGGAAGATTGAGAAGGTAGTTTTATGTTATGTCCCCATAGCAAAGCGATAGTAACGGGTTCTTCCTTAGGGCCTACAGCTTGCCCAGCCACAGGTTCTTCACCAGTTTACAGTATCTGGCATGAGTCAAATAGTCAGCATTCCAGAGTGGATGGAGGAGGCCCTCAAGAAGCCCCAGCCCAGCTGAGGAGCTATTGGCAGCTGATGGCAGCTGATGGGAGGAGAGTTAATCTTCTTCAGAGATGGAGTCCTGGTTACCTGTGCTCCAGTGGATCGTCCTAAACCCAAGCACCTAAGGCAATGCTAATTGAGTTAGTGCAGTGGCTCTCAACCTTCCTAATGCTGTGACCTTTAATACAGTTCCTCACGTTCTGTGTGGTGACACCAACCATACAATTATTTCCATTAGTATTTCATAACTGTAATTGTGCTACTGTTATGAACTGTATGTAACTATCTGCCTGCAGAATATCTGAGATGTGACCTCCGTGAAAAGGTCATTCCACCCCCAATGGGTTAATGACCCCTGAATTTAAAACCATTGACTTAGTGGGTTTAAAAAGGGTATCACTTTGGGAGTGGTGGGGATAGGGAGGTCAGGGAGGAGTTGGATGTGTGGGGTAGTAGAAAGATGTAATCAAGATACATTGTATACATGTATGATTCTCAAATAAAAAATATTGCTCCATCCGGGAGGTGGTGGTGCAGGCCTTCAATCCTAGCACTCGGGAGGCAGAGGCAGGTGGATCTCTGTGAGTTCAAGCCAAGCCTGACCAGGACAGGCTCCAAAGCTACAGAGAAACCCTGTCTCGAAAGAACAAAACAAAACAAACAAACAAAAAAGTACTGTTCCATGAAATCTGGATTTGCTTAGTGTTTTCGCTCACTGTGTACATTTGGGCCTGGTTAAGTCTTTGCTCAGAAGTCTAGAACTGGCACCAAATACCTCATCCTTTTTCTGGTGTTTCCCTGTCACAGGTCAGACATGTGTTCGCTCAACACTGCCTGCTGTGTAGACCTCGCCTTGGCTCTCAGCACATGCAGAACACTGACCAGGCTGAGCCTCGACTGGGTCACCTTGGCCCATGATGGGGTGGAGCTGCTGTGTGAGGCTTTGACTTGCAGAGGTTGCGCCGTGAAGGTGCTGGGGTGAGTGATCACTGGGTCCGGGGTCGGGAGTGACTTTGGAGCAGCTCTTCTATGGCAGCTCAAGCTCAGCCCTGTTGACACAGGGCTGGGGAGTTCTGCTGTGCAGGACCAACTTTATCCTCTAGGACACTGAGGACCATCCCTGATCTCTAGCCATTCATAGGTACCACCCTCTGGTGGCGATTACCCCAAATAATATCAAACATCTTCTTTAAAAAAAACCTTGGTTTATTTCTTTTTTTAATTTTTAATAAATTTATTATTATTTCTTTTATTTTTTTAAAAAGAGAACAAATTGTCTTTTTTATTTAGCATACCAATCCTAGTTACCACTCCCTCCCCTCCTTCCATTCACTCCACCTATCCACCGCACCCCCATCCACTCCTAAGAGAGGGTAAGGCACATTGCTTTGGGGAAGGTCCAAGACCCGCCCTACTATATCTAGGCTGAGCAAGGTATCCATCCAAAGAGAATAGGTTCTAAAAAAGTCACTACAAGCAATAGAGGAAAATCCTGGTGCCGCTGTCAGTGCCCCCCAGTCTGCCCCAGCCATACAGCTGTCACCCACACTCAGAGGGACTAGTTTGAACCTACGCTGGTGCCTTCCTAGTATGGTTGGAGTTGGTGAGCTCCTTTAGATCAGGCGAACTGTTTCAGTGGGCATCCCCATCATAGTCTTGACCTCTTTGCTCATATTCTCACCCCTCCCACTCTTCTACTGGATTTCGGGAGCTCAGCCCAGTGCTCTGCTGAGGTTCTTTGCCTCTGTTTTCATCAGTTGCTGAATGAAGGCTCTGTGGTGACATTTAAAATAATCATCAATCTAACTTCAGGGCAAGGTCAGTTCAGGCTCACTATCCTCTTTGGCTTAGCCGGGGTCATCCTTGAGGATCCCTGGAAATCTCTCTTGTTCCAGATTTCTTGCTAGCACCATAATGGCTCCCACAATCAAAGTATCTCTTTCCTTGCCTCTGTCTCTGTCCTTCCCCCATCTTGACTACCCTGTTCCCTCATGTTCGCCTCCCTGCTCCCCTTCTCCCCCTTCCACCCTCCCTTTTTCCCCACCCCCATGCTCCCAATTTTGTCAAACAATCTTGTTGATTTCCTCTTTCCAGGTAGATCTATGTAAGTTTTTCTTAGGGTTCACCTTGTTACTTAGCTTCTCTAGGATCATGAAGTATAGGATCATTATCCTTTGCTTTACAGCTAGTATCCACTTATGAGTGAATACACACCATGTTCATCTTTCTGAGTCTGGGTTACCTCACTTAGGATAGTTTTTTTCTAGTTCCATCCATTTTCATTTAGATTTCAAGATGTTGTTGTTCTTTATTGCTGAGTAGTACTCCAATGTGTAAATGTGCCGTATTTTCTTTATCCATTCTTCAGTGGAGGGGCATCTAGGTTGTTTCCAGGTTCTGGACACTATGAACATAGTTATACAAATGTCCTTGTAGTGTGATTGAGCATCTTTTGGATATATGCCCAACAGTGGTATTGCTGACTTATTTTGTAAAATTATCATTCAGCTCTAAAGAATGATGAAATCAAAATATTTATAGAAAATTAGTGTTTTTAGAAGTATGACAAATAGGGTCACCTAATTGCAGAAATAAAAAACCACATATTCTCACTAATATATGGGTCCTAGTCCACACATACACACATTGTAAGAAAATGCTACATGTGGGTATCATATAACATTTTAAAAAACAAAAAGTGATAATAAAACTGACAAAATATAAGTATGAGTTTGAATATGTAGTATACTTTGTATATGCCATTTAAATGGTCTCTGAAGATATTCAATGACAAATTTATTTTTAAAACATTTTTGTTTATGTACAAGTGTTGTCTCTGCATGTAACTCTGTGTACCACATGCCTGCCCACTGCCTGGAAAGGCAAGAAGAGGGCATCAGATCCCTTGGGACGGAGATACAGATAGTTGTGAGCCACCTTGTGAGTGTTGGGAATAGAACCCTATCACACCTAGGGGAAGATCCAGTGCTCTTAACCTCTAAGCCATCTCTCCAGCCCACGTTAATCTTAATAAAAATTTTATTTATTCTTTCAAATTTTCATACATATATAAAACATATTTTGATAATATCCCGCCCCCACTACCAACCTCAAACACCCCCGGGACCCTCCAATCCCAATTAATAACTCCTGACTCTAGTTCCTGTTGACTATACTTATGGATATGGGGTCATCCATTGGGGCATAGGCAACCACCAAACACACCAATATTAGAAGTCATTCTCACAGAACACCAATCAGCTACCAATAGCTCTTCCACTAGGGGTGGGGTTCAGGGTCCCCCTCATTCATGTTGGAATTTTGAATGCAGGTTTTATGCCAACAACCTCAGCATCAACTGTGAGCTGATGCATAAATGCTCATGTCATGTCTAAAGAGAGCATTCCATTGTGCTTCTCCACATCCCCGCTCTTCACAGTCCTTCTGCCCCTTCTGTCATGACAAGCCCTGCGCCTGGTAGAGCAGGTTCATCAAGGACGAATCTACAGCTCAGCAGTCACAATCACTTGCTCTCAACACCTTCGACAAGTTGTGATCCCTGCATTAACTGAAAAGTTCTTAGACCACAGTTGTGAGAAGTACGAATCTAATGGGCACAAATGTGAATATTTAGAGGGCAGTTTTACAAAGAGGCCCATTTAAGGGAACAGCAGTAGGTTTCCCTCTGGGGCCTGTGATCTCCTAAGCCACGGGATGTTGACAGTGTTTATGGTAGCAGTCATTAAATCTCCCTGTGAAGCTGGTATCATAATCCAATCAAAAGTGATCAGCTACTCCTATAACTGCCAGGTCAGTAACTGGGCATAACTTGGCTGGTCATTCTCATATCTTCTGGAGACCCAATCACACAACAGAGGTGGTTACAGACACCGCCTCCCACATCCAGTACCTACTCATGAATGTTCAACCCAGGCTAGAGTCAGGAGGGGTCTGAAGCTGCTGTACAGAGTTCTAAATCAAAGTTCTGTTGAGAACTTGCTCCGTATGTGCAGGTTGATGATATGAGTGCCTGGGAAGATGGTTGAGCATTCTGTGAAATGGAAAATGGTTCGCACCTTTGCCCCACTGACTTGGATCCTATTCTGGGGCTACAGAGAGTAATGTGTAAGCAAGGATGAAATGTAGGGGAGGCTGGGGTGTGGGCAGAGAGGAAAATCGGGGTGAGAATGCTGTGCTTGAAGGGGAGGCTGGAGAGTCAGGGGATGAAGTGCGCAGCAGATCTCAATAAGCATGGCAGATCTCTGTATTAACTCTTTGTAGTCACAGGTCAAATGACTTGTGGTTATGGATACCAGGCAAGACAAAAGCAGATAGAAGGGGAAGAAAATTGAGGAAGCCAGCTGTACTTCTCCAGAGACCTGTGTCCCAATCTTAATTTGTGAAATTCAGGGGGAACTACTGCACAAAAATCTAAGGGATTTTTTTTCCAGAAAAAAATTAATCATATTGAGTGTTGACTGATTAAGACATTACTTTTTTAAAGGGGCTGATCCCTTACTTTCAAGGGTAGGGCACATTGAGAAAGAAGGGGTAGGGAGATTGTAAGAGTCGGGAAGACTTCTACAAAACAGCCTCTTCTAGACTTGACAAGGTAGATGCACCCATGAACTGACAGTAGCCATGACTGCCTGCGTGACCCAGGTTCAAGTTCAGGCAGGTCAACATTCCAGCATGGGTGGAGGAGAGGGTCATTACCCGGACCCCTAGCTGGGGAACTAGAAACATTTGGTGGCCTCAGGGAAAGGAGAGTTGTGTCCTTTAGGGATGTGTCCCCTGGTAGGTTGCATATGCCACATGCATGCACCTTCCTCCACACATGTGTGGGCATCACAACTGAGAGTCCGTGAGCTACTGGGGAAGAAAAGGACACAAAGTGAGGGAAGGAATGTGGAGGGGTCAGAGAGGGGAATGGGGAAAGGATATGATCAAAATCCATTGTATCCATGTGAAATTCTCAAAGAATAAACTAATGGATTTTGAAATATAGTGTAAAGATAATAAGCATTTGATAATTTTTATTTTCTTAGGTAAGCTTAGTGATAACAGTGTGGGGGAAGCAGGCAGAGGGAATAGATGAGCATCAGCTGTATCCATGGATGAGCTAAGGTGTAGGATAAGCTTCAAGCATCTCGGAGAAAGTGAGTAGGGACTCAAAAGGGACAGACAACATAGATGGCATGAGATTGGTGATGATGACAGCTATACTAGTGTTCACAATTTGAGAAAAGTCAACACTAAAGTAATAACGCAGGAATAAGGAATAATAATGATCATGGTTAGGCATTTAAACAATGATTGGGTGTAGCAGGTGTGGTCGATCGATAGAATAAACAGACCAATACTATGTAAAAGAATTAGCTTTTAATAAAAAGGGGAAAACTTACAAGACCCGAGATCCCAAGAACACCAATGGAGCCGGAAAACCGAAGGGGCAGGAGGCAAGGCACTTCAATCTTTTATAGCCCGAATGGCCACACCTTAGGCCTAATGTGATTGGCTGAGATTCCCCATCAAATGGGTGAAAACAGTCATTTTTGCTTCAGTGGTTTGTAACTTTAGTCTTGGCATCTAGATAGATGTTTCACGCGGATGTCTGTATCTACATAGACAAGAGGACCCCCACTCTGTGGAAGAGAATCAGGCCTTCTTACATGCAGCGTCTTCCTTCCTTCACTCCTAGGGTAACAGAGAGGGCTTCATGGGGTAAAGGAGAGGCAAGTGATTGCCAACCAAACTTGGGATGGTGGATGGCTCAGCGGATGAAGGCACTTGCTGCTGAGTCTGATCACTCGGGACACACATAGTAGCAGGGGGATGATGGAATCCCGTGAACTGTCCTCTGACCTTCACGTGTGCCTGTATAAGCGCCACAATTAGTAGATGTAAAGAGTCAACAGCTTTCTTCCTCTCTTCAGACTGGACGAATCTGCACTTTCTGAAGAGTCACAGAAGCTACTGCAAGATGTGGAAAAGAAAAATAACCTGAATATTTTGCATTATCCATGGGTCAAGGAGGAGAACAAGATGAGGGGTGTTCGTCTGATCTGGAACAGCAAGAACTGGTCTTGAAACAACAGCTTTTTCTGTGTCGTATTTCTCCTAAACATCCTGCTCCAAGATGCACACCTGGTCCTGGTAGCTGGTTCCAGGGTTACTTCACAGTGCTCTGTCTCCACCTGCCTTTATATATACTTTCCCTCACCACTTTACAATCTTTAGATGACAAACACACTCAAACTCTCAGCGTGTTTGAAAATGAATGTTTACTTAATGGCCGTCTTAGAGTGTTGGGTTGGAGACTGAGGAGACCCTGATTCTCTTACAGTTCTGGTTGGGAGTGATGTTTGTGACATGTTAGACTTGGCGTCATTCTCAGTGCAGCTAACATCACCTGAACTGTAGTTCATGCCACGATCCTAAGAGACACAAGCATCACCAGGCAGAAGGTGGGACGCATGAAGATAATGTCTAGAATCCCCAAAGTTAAAATCAAGAATCATACTTTTTGGAAAAGTGATCTGAAAAATTCTTTTTCTAAGTCCCAGAAATCAGAGCGAAGGTTTGCTGTTTATTCCTTCAAAGAGGGGCTGGAAAGATAAGTCAGGGGTTAAAAGTGCTCCCCACTCTTCACAGGCCAGAGTTCAAACCCCAGCACCTACATTGTGTGGCTCAAAACTGCCTGTAACTCCAGCTTTATGGTATCTGATGTGCATTTCAGGCATCCGCAGGCACCACTTGCAAGTACACACAGATCCACATACACACACACATATACGCACACACATGTATACACACACATACACACATATACACATGCATATACACATATTCACACTTGCACACATACATAGACACACATATACACACTCATACACACACGCATATATATATACATACATACACCCATTCACACACATGCACACATACACACATGCATATACACACATATATACACACATACAAATACACACACATATACAACTCATATATACACACACACACATATATACATACACATGAGTACGCACGCACAAGTATTCATGCACAAGTATGCACGCAAGAGTACACACTCACAAATACACACATATGAACACACACATGTATATACACACACATATATATAACAAATATTATACCTCTGAAACTGAAGATTTTCCATGTTGCTGTTAGTCACTGTTACATTTGCTGTGAATTACAATAAAGAAGTCAGTCCTATTTAAACAATATTTCAAATTTAATAATCTTAATCAGTAGTTCTCAATACGTGGATCATAACTCCAAAAGGGATTTTATGTTATATATCCTGCTTTTCAAATATTTATATTATGATTCATAACAGTATCAAAATTACAGTTATGAAGTAGCAATAAAAACTGCATTGTTGGGAAATCACAACAACAAGAGCTGTATTAAAGACTTGCAGCAATGGAAAAGTTGAGAACCACTGAATAATTAGACTATTTTTCCTTTTAAGAAAATATTTATTTTACGGATATACGTGCACCAGGTGCGTGTACATGTACCATGTGTATATGGAAGCACTCGAAAGTCAAGGCAGCATCAGATCCCCTGGAACTATAGTTACATGCGATTATGAGCTACCATATGGGTGCAGGAATTGGACATGGGTCCTCTGCAGAGGCAGAGAGTACTCTTAATCTCTGTGCCATCTCTCCAGTCCTTATTTTTTTCAGAAACTAGAAGAAAAATCTTACTAATTCAGTTGAGTTTTCCTAAAAGAAATAACTGACTCTTCCCCATCGTAATAATTCATCTTCAATTTGACTCTGCTACATTTAATGCGGTGTAGACTTCTCCCTTAACCTAGTGGAATCCCTACTCCTCATTTTCCTCCTACTCTCTCTCTGCATCTGTTTGGATTTTCCAGCCTTGCTGTGCTCTGCCCTTCCGGTAAGCCAAGACAGCTCTATTCATTAAGCAGTGGTTCACAGCATACAGAGGGATCCCACATCAGTTGACGCTGTGTGCTCCTTAGGACTGGGGACATAAAGCTCAGGCCAGCACACACTTCTCTGTGCAGACCCCTGCAACACCCACAGATTCACCGGGCAGCTGGCTAACAGTGATGATCCATTGCTGTTGTATTATGAATGTCTTCCTGCAATTCAATTCTGGAAACTAGGGACAGGAATGTGTGCTATAGAGTCCATCATGTTTTCAAAAACTTATTTTGCTCAGAGTTTTGTGATGTGAGCCACTAGGCCACTGAAAAGGACAGAATTCTAGTCTTCATTTCATTGCTGTGATAAAACACTGACCAAAGGCAATATAGGGACGAGAGAATTTAATTGGCTTGCAGGTCCATTATCTTGGAAAATTGAGGCAGGAACTGAAGTAGAGACCATGGAAGAACGATGTTTATGGACTTGCTTCCTGTCATTTGCCCAGACCGATTTTTTTTTTCAAACAACCAGAGTCACTTCCCCAAGGACAGCACCACCTTGAGTGGGCTGGGAGCTCCCACAGGACAGTCTGATGGAGGCGTTTTCTCAGTTGAGATTTCCTGATGCCAGATGATTAACTTGTATTGAGATGACAAAGAGAAAGAAAGAAAGAAAGGAAGAAAGAAAGAAAGAAAGGAAGGAAGGAAGGAAGGAAGGAAGGAAGAAAGAAAGAAAGAAAGAAAGAAAGAAAGAAAGAAAGAAAAAGAAAACAAAAAAAGAAACAAGCACAGGTTTTATTTTTAAGTCTGAGTAGCTAACAGAGTTCTTGGAAGGTTTATTTACAGCCTTCCAAACAGACAATCAGGCTGTGGAGATGCAGTCCTTTAATCCCAGAGCATAGGAAGCAGAGGCAGAAGAATCTGAGTTCAAGGCCAGCTTGTCTACAGAGCTAGTTCCAGCACAGCCAAGACTGCACTGAGAACCCAATCTGGGAGAAGACGGGTATCAGTCAGCAGTATTCAGACCAGGGGAAGAGACCAGGATCGAGCCTCGACAACTTCTCCTGACAGACGGTGTCAAAGGCTTCACTCTGGGCCACAGTGAAGACATTCTTCCAGTCGCCACAAGTGCCTGTCAAACCCAGAAGGGAAAGCAGCAGGGAAATGAGTGAGCACCGCATATGAGCAGCCAAGCCTGTCTTCCTCTGACCTCATCGATCCAGTTGGTGTCTCTCTCAAGACCAAAAGGAGTCATCCTACAACTTCCTGCTCTGTACCCGCTGTCAAAACCACGTGAGCACGAAAGGGATTTGAGGTCGGGGGCTGTGAACACCTGAAATGTCACGTGGAAAATCCCAGTCTTGAAATTGTGAAGGAAAAACTGAGGAATTTCTCATAACAGAACCTCAGTCCATCCCTCCATGTGGAAAACTGTCAACCATGTGATAGAGTAGCCGGCTACAAAATTGGCACCAAAGTGTGTGTCCTCCAACCAAGGTTGTATTCTAGTTAAGAGAATGTTCACCCTGGGTCCCTGAACGCCAGCAACATATTCTCTGCCTCTCCAGTTGTCTTCTATTTTATGAATGTTACATAGATATATCATGTGCAGATTTATGTTGTTGACTTTTGTCGCTCAGCATAAAGCCCCCGGAATCCATCCAAGTTGCTGCATGTGTGAGCAGATTCTATTACTGATTTATGAACATTCTGTCATATATACACATGGATGTCTGCAGGGGTTCTGTTGTTATCACTGCACCCTCTGAACGGGACAGTCTTGTTACTGGGACTGTATCTCTGGTTCCTTACAGACTTGGATAATGTCACTGTGACTGAGTGGTCTAACTGTATAGACTTATCTGCTGCACAGGCAGAGGAAGCAGGACACAGGCACCTCTCATTTCTCTGGTGAACTCTCAGTAATGGATCTGTGGCTAGCGACTGTTCTCAGAGAATATGATGGGATATGACTCTAACTTCTGAGCACATCTTTGCATGTCTCACGCTTTAGCAAGGGTTGGAAACCTACCCATTTCTACAGTACAGCTGTGACCCGCTATCCTGTCTCACCCTTTCTCAGCAATGGTATATTGTGGACCGTGTCATCTTCCGGATTTCTTAGCATTATACAGTTGGACATCGCGTTCTCTTTCATGGCTGAGAAGGACGAGTGTTGGACAGCAGCATCAAGTTGCTCTGGACTCAGAGGTTTGCCCAGAAATTGACACACTTTTTGAATGTTGCCTCTGAGGTCCTGTGGGTGGAAAAGGAGTGATCATGAGAGAGTGGATACCAGGACTAATGGAGACAGAGTGATCAGGAGAGAGTGGATACTAGCACTGACGGAGATGGAATGATCAGGAGAGAGTGGATACCAGCACTGATGGAGACAGAGCCCTTGAGTGCTTATCAAGGTGAACACTTCCTTAGTGTGTGACCTGCTATTTTTCCAATATCCTACATCACATGTGTGTTTATATATAATTTATACTAATATGCATAAATACATATTTATAAATTTATTGCATATATTTATATTATTTACAAGTTATATATTATGTGTATACTATATAATAACATGTACTTTTCTAATAAAATATAAGTTTATAATAGTATGTGTATAACTTTACAGTATATTATGATACAAATATATATATATATACATATATATGTGTCTATAGATATGAGGCATGTATGCGCAGTGCCCACTGAGGACAGATAATGACATTGGACCCCATTGAGTTGGCACTGATGGTGGCTAGAAGCCACCATGTGTATGCTGGGTATTGAATCCAGGTCTTCATAAAAAGCAGCACGTACTCTTAACCACTGAGACATTGCTCCAGCCCCACCTTCCCCAATTTTCATAACCTGTCTTACACTGTGAAGGGATGAAGGTGTCTTGAAAAGAAAACCCATTCCTTTGTCAAGTCTGCCTGCTAATCATGAGCTCGGGGGGAAAAAGTTGTGTGTGTGTGTGTGTGTGTGTGTGTATGTGTTTTAGGTGTTCACAGAGGCCAGAGGATGGTGTCAGATTCCTCTGAAGCTATTGTTAGAGGCAGTTGTGAGCTAACTGGCACTGGTTTGGGAGCCAAACTCAGGTCCTCTGGAAGAGCAGCAAATTCTCTGTACTGCTGAGCCAACTTAAGCCCCTGGTTTTTCCTTTTCAAAACAGAAATCAATTCTAAGTGTATAAAATGTAGGATTTCATGATGCTACTTTTATGCATGTATATCATTGTAGTGAATTCATATTCACCTCATCACCCATCATGCTTTGCTGTCCAACTCATCCTCCCCACATCTGTATACCCCACACACAGCTCATCTTGATTTCATAGAAACATACAAGTCATTTTTATGCTCCCCCCATTACGCTCATCATTACTCTGGCTACCAGCTTTCCACTGGCAAATTTTATTGGAAAAAACAAGACTCATGAATCCAACTGGATCTAAATTTGGTTGAAAACTGGAGGTGGTAAATGAACAGGCACTTGCTAAAAACACTGCATACCACAGAAAGAAATTGAAATATCAATGGTCACCTGGAAAATATCAGCCAATAGAAGTGTATTTGGAAAAGAGAGAGTTATATGAAAAATCACTACTCTTTGGAGGATTGAAATTGCTGCATATAATATAAAGGTTGCAGTGATGAGATTCCTGTTGGCCAGTCCTTAGTTCTGACTTAGAACTTGAGCCTGGAACATTCTCTGAAAGTCTATATGGAAGGTCCTGGCCCTAAGTTTTACGCTTGATAGCCTGTTTGGTTGTCCCTGTACTCCAGTGTGAAGCTGTCTTTCAGAAGACATGGCTAACACCAACCACACATAGCATGATTTTCCCTACTCTAGATATTTGTCATTTTCCATGTTAGCTGAGTACTGCTGCTTATGCAGTTTCAGGAGGACAATGAGTCTCGGGGTGGGTTAGAACTTGCTGAGGTTATGTAGGCAATGAAAGGCTGGTTTTTACACACCTTCCCTGAGTTAGTTTGATTCTCTGTTGCTGTGATAAAATACTGACCAATAACAAACTGGGGTTTTTATTCAACTGACAGGTTTTGAGCATCACTGAGGGAAGCCAGGGCAGGAGCTAGAGGCAGGAACTGAAGCAGAGACCACAGAGGAGCGCTGCTCACTGACTTCTCTCCCAGGCTGCTCAGCTGCCTTTCTTAGACATCTCAAGCCCACTCGCCCATGGATATCGTCCCTAGAGTGAGTAGACACCCTACATTAATCATTAACTGAGAAAATGCTCCCACAGAGGCAGTGTCTGCATTGATCATCCCTCTCCCAGCTGTGTCCAGTTGACAGCAGATGCTGACTGTGATGGTCACCCACTCACTTACCTGATTGGTTACCCCTCAGAAAAGAGAGGAAAGGAAGAAAGGCAGATATGGGAATGTGGGAGCACAGTGGAAGCGAATTACCCTCTGTAGCTCCTCATAGGACATGAGGAGGAAGTTCGCCGTGTCTCTCCTTGTTAGCCATCCAATGGTGTGATCAAACCAGGATCCCCAAGTCACTATGGAGGTGGGGAGGAAAAGGAAACAACTACTGATATTGATTCTTATCCCTGAATGGAAGATGGCGTTTATTTGAGGAATGTAAGGGACGTCAAATTTCTACCTGCAGAGGTCTATAATGCAATTACGACATTGGTGAAGACATGTGTTTCTTAGAGGGAAAAAACTATACATATTTACTATCTACATTTTTAAAAAAGAATTTTTTAAACCTGGTTTCATGTTTATGAGTGTTTGCTGGTATTTATATATGTATGTGCACTTCATGGTGCAGTGTTCTCAGAGACAAGAACAGGACATAGGATCTCTTGGAAGTAGAATTACAAGTGGTTGTAAACCATCACATAGGTGCTGGGAACTGAACCTGGGTCCTCTGAAAAAGCAGAAAGATGACTAAACCACTGAACCACCTCTCCAGCCCTGCTTCTTTGAACTTTGTCTAGAAAAGTGTTTAAAACAGCAGGATAAAATCTAAATTCCTGTAAGAGCTATTTTATGAAGTAATCATATGTTTATTAAATAATACTTCATTTTGAAATAAACATCAAGAACCGATGAAATGGCTCAGTGGGTATAATCACTTGACCCCCATACCTGATGATCTGATTTTGATCCCTGAAATCCACACGGTTAAAGGAGAGAACTGACTCCCACATGCTGTTTCAGACATCAACACATGCACATATATGACATGTATATATACACAGTAAATGAATTAATATAAATATCTGGAAACTATCAACTGAAAAATTCAAAAATAATAGATCAATGATCATTCATACCTATATGGTATATCATACAAGAAATGATTTTCTAAGTTAAAAGTGTATTAAATGAAAATCATGTTATAGATGGCTGTCTATAAAACTTTTGACATTACAAAGTGTAAAATATTGAAGCATTTATTTTTGTTTTTTAAAATTGCATTTATTTGTATATCATTGTGTGGTTATATGCATACATGAGTGCAGTGCCTGGGGATGCCAGAAGAGGGTGCTAGACCCCTGGAACTGGAGTTACAAGCAGTTGAGAGCAATCTGACATGGATGCTGGTACCCAAACTTGGACATCTACAAGAGAAACACACATTCTTGACAGCTAAACCATCTTTCTAGTCCCACACTGAATAAATTTTATTTATTTTTGTTTTTTATCTTCTTTTTTATGACTTTAAAAATACAAATCCAAATTCCCACTTCCTTCCCTCCTCCCCCTCCCCTCTCACTCCCTCCACACACCTTCCCCCACCCCCCTTCAATCATAAGAAAGGGCAAGGTAACCTGCCCTGTGGAAAGTCCAAGGCCCTCCCCACTACACCTAGGTTGAACAAGGTATACATCAAAGAGAACAGGATCCCAAAAAGCCAGTAAGTGCAAGTAGAGACAAATACCAGTGCCATTGTCATTGGCCACATAGAATGCCCCAACTGTCAACCACATTCAGAGGGACTAGTTTGATCCCAAGACTGATCATTCCCAGTCCAGTTGGAGTTGGTGAGCTCCCATTAGCTCAGGCACATTGTCTCAGGGAGTGAACCGTCATGGTCTTGACCTCCTTGCTCATAATATCACTCCTTCCACACTGAGTAAATTTTTAAAAAATGTGATCAACAGATTTAGTTTTTAAACATGCAACACAAATCTCCAATCTTGGCTTGATTTCAAAATATAAAATTGAAGGTCCTGGTTCCACTCACCATCACCTTGGATAAATGCATGAAGATGTTCTTCAAAAGTCTGTTGATTATTCAAAAAGGACAAATGTTTTCCTATATAATAACTAGATGTAACAACATCTTTTGGATTCCTGATGACATAAATAATCTAAAATAGAGAAAGTTTATTAGAAATGTCTGTCTTCATTTCATCATTTCATATTTCCACACATCCTAAATCACACATCTTAAGTATTTACATAAAGCCACAGCACACATGTGGAGGTCAGAGGATGACCTGCATCCTTTTCTTACATCCATAATTCTCTCAATGTTAGGTTGCCTTCTGTTCCACTATTTCCTTAACTCTGAGATAAAGGATGCTAAGTTTTTCTTCCATCTTGGGAATTTACTAAGCTGCCACAGGCATGCATGGTTCACTGATGCAAGAAAAGTTGAGGGGCTGCAGAAATGTCTGTTGGTACAGCAGTTGTTCTCAACCTCAGGTGCCCTAAGGCCATCAGAGAACACACACAAACACATACATATATGTATATGTATATAGATGTATTATTCATAACAGTAGCAAAATTGCAGTTATAAGGTATCAATGAAAATATTCTCATGATTGGGGGTCACCACATCATATGGAACTGTATTAAAGGGTCACAGTGTTAAGAAGGTTGAGAACTACTGGCTTAAAATGTTGGCTGCAAAAAAAAATGAAGATTGAAGTGTGAATCATCAGAAACCCACATGTAACGGCTATTCAAGCTTGTCAACTTGGTTATATCTGGAATGAATTACAATCCATAAATGGAGGGCACATCTATGATCTGGATCTTGAGGCAGAAGACACACACTGCTACCATGAGGGCCTATTTCCAGCAGTGTAGGACTTGAAGGGGATCCATGGAGTCTTACTACGACTTTCTATCTGAGGTGGTAGGAGAAAAGGCGCATACACTCTTGATGGTCTCCTGACTTTTTCTTTATTCTTCTGCATTCTTCCTCTACCCCTTTCCTGGTGTTTTATTCTCTCATGCTTGATATTTTCCTTTTATGTCTCTGTGATGTTTTCCTTCTAACTTACTCATTCTTGATACTTTTCTGCTAACTTACTTTATTTTTTACCTTACAGGTTATATAGCCCACCAAAATCTTTCCAACAATATAAAAATTACAATGTGGTTACATTCCATTTTTCAAGTGAATGATTATAGTTAATACATGTTAAAAACATGTTTTAGACATCCCTTCCATAATTAAACCTTTTACATATTGCAGGTGAGAAACAAGAACCCACATGCATTCATATCCAAGCAACTTGTTAAAGATTAACTGAGTGTAAGCCAAGTTTATTTCTCAGCCAGTTCTTCTACTGGCAGGATATATATTGTGGTTACAAAGAAGGACCAAACATTTTATTGTTTCTCTCAAACAGTAATCTTATAATAAATTTTAGAAAAATCACAAATCTACACTTTTATATATGAAAAGGAATCGGTCAACTCTGTTTTAAAATATCAGGGTGCATACCCATGCATCAACAGGGCAGAAATAGGCACAAGGTATTAATCATCATCTTTGATCACCAACCAATCATTGTAAGGAAGGTACCTCAGCTAATATAATGGGGCTGCTTTATTTTGACACCCTGAGCTTAATGAGTTCCTCACTCACCTATGTACCTTTCTAAAACTTCAGATTATCTTCTTGGGTTTTTCACCTGAGAGCTATTTAAGAAAAACATCGTAGTCTCATTTTAAGCTATTTTCAAAGCTTTATTTCAGATATAATGAACTTTGAACCCTGTGAACACATCTCCCAGCATTAAGATTAAAGGAATTTTGAGGCATTGGTGGTACATGCCTTTAATTCCTTCCCAGCACTCCAGGAAGCAGAGGCAGGTGAATATCTGTGAGTTCAAGGTCAGCCTAGTCAACAAGAGCTAATTCTAGGATGGCACCAAGGCTAAGGAATTTAAGATAGCTAGGCTACTGGGACTCAGTTGTTTTTCTTCTTCATTAACCTAAGCCACAGACTATTAGGCTCCTCAGTAGAGACTCGTGTGTTCTAGCCGTGTGATTCTTCCTTGCTTTATTATTTATCCTCTGCACCTTCACCTTGAGCACAGGCGGGGACAATATTTTATCCTACCTTCACCTATGTTAGTCTTCTATTTTTAACCTCTATCATAATGCACTGCTTTACTTATCAAAAACCTTCAGTCATCAAAATCCTATTTAAACTAACACAGTTATTGTATAAAATCATTGCCTCTATTAAACAGTAGAACAGTGGCTCTCCCCACGCCAAATCAAACCAGACCAAATACCAGAGAAAAATGGCAGTGGCAAATAAGCTACACAGAAGTAGCAAGAAATATTCCGGGGCCAAGGCTCTATCAAGATGCATCCATCAGGGTTGTGTGTCTGGTGGAAATTGCTCTCTAAAGTCAATTGCTCTCTGCTGATCTTCTGGCATGGCCACTGGCCGACGGGCCTTTAATCTGGGTCATACCTTCTGCCAGAAGCCTACGTAAGGACAGTGGAAGAAGGAAAGCTTGCGTCTTCTTTGCCTACTTGCCCTCTCTGTGTCAGATCATGCATTTCTTCATTGGCATTGGAGTCTACTTCTTCAGGATCCCAGCATATACAGAAGACCAGCTGAGACACCCAGCCTTGTGGGACTGAGCAACTCTAGATTCTTGGACTTTCCATTCATAGCTAGCCATTGTTGTATCAGTTAGACTGCGGCCTATAAGTATTTCCAATATAAGTAGTTCCAATAAATTCCCTTTATATGAATGGAGAGAGAGTCATTCCATAAGTTCTGTGACTCTAGAGAACCCCGACTAATATACCACATAAATGCCAGGTGGGTGGAAAGCCATCCTGTATTCCAACCTCAGAAGGTGAGGACAGGAGCTGTCTAGAGCATTCTGGTTTCCAAGACTAGTAATGACAGTGAATTGTGTTTGATTGGGAGACCGTGCCTCAAGAAGAATGAGGCAGGAACTGGTGGGGTTGATCAGTGGGTGCATGCACTTGCCACCAAGACTGATGAGCTAAGATAAATCTCTGAGACACACACAGTGGAAAGTGGGCCATGGAGGCATAAAAAAGAGAGGTTGACCAATGGAATCAAATCGAAGACATGGATATTAACCTATACACCTATCGACACCTGATTTTTGACAAAGAAGCTAAAATTATACAATGGAAAAAAGAAAGTATCTTCAGCAAATGGTGCTGGCATAAATGGATATTAACATGTAGAAGAACCTAAACAGAGAACTCTCAACAGAGAAATCTAAAATGTCTGAAAGACACCTAAGGTAATGCTCAATGTCCTCAGTCATCAGAGAAATGTAAATCGAAACAACTCTGAAATTCCATCTTATACCTATAAGAATGGCCAATTTCAAAAACACTGAGGACAACTTACGCTGGAGAGGTTGCGGGATTAATGGAACACTTCTGCATTGCTGGTGGGAATGTAAGCTGGTACAGCCCTTTTGGATGTCAGTGTAGTGATTTCTCAGAAAATTAAGAAACAACCTTCCTCAAGACCCATTAATACCACTTTTGGGTATATATACAAAGGATGCTAAGTCTTGCCACAAGAACATGTGCTTAACTATGTTCATAGCAGCATTGTTTGTCATAGCCAGAACCTAGAAACAACCTGAATGTCCCTCAACCAAAGAATGGATAAGGATTCTGTCTGATTGACCTGTCCATTGGTGAGAGAAGAGTGCAGAAGTCTCCTACTATTAGTGTGTGTGGTTTGATGTGTGCCTTGAGTTCTAGTAATGTTTCTTTTACATAAGTTGGTGCTTTTATATTAGGGGCATAGGTATTCAGGACTGAGACTTCATCCTGATGAATTGTTCCTGTAATGAGTATAAAATGTCCATCTCCATCTCTTCTGATTGATTTTAGTTTGAAGTCAATTTTGTTAGAAATTAGTATGGCCACACCCACTTGTTTCTTAGGTCCATTTGATTGAAAAACGTTTTCCCAACCCTTTACTCTGAGTAAAAGGTCTGTCTTTGTGGTTGAGGTGAGTTTCTTGTAAACAGCAGAATGTTGGATCCTGTTTTTGCATCCAATCTCTTAGCCTGTGCCTTTTTCTAGGTGAATTGAGTCCATTGATATTAAGTGATATTAATGACCAGTGGTTGGTAACTCCGATTATTTTTTCTTCTTTTTTGGTGGTAGAGTTTGTGTGTTTCCCTTCTTTGAGTTGTGCTGGTGAAGGGTTTGATTCTACTGCATGTACTGGCTTTGTGGAAGCCTAGTCTGTTTGGATACTCACCTTCCTGGATGGAAGGGGGAGGACCTTGGACTTTCCACAGGCCAGGGAACCCTGACTGCCTCTTTGCACCCTACCAAATGGGAAATGATTTTCACCAATCCCACATCAGACATAGATTTCCAAAATATAAAATGAATTCAAGAAATTAGACATTAATATTCTAAATAACCTAATTAAAAATGAAATTAAACAAAGAATTCTCAATAGAAGAATCTCAAATGGCCAAAAGATATTTAAGAAAATGTTCAACATCCTTAGCCATCAGGGAAATGCAAATCAAAACAACTTTGAGATACCACCTTACACCTGTCAGAATGGCTAAGATCAAAAATACCAATGATAGTTTATGTTGGAGAGGATGTGGAGTAAAGAGAACACTCATCTATTGCTGGTGGGAATGCAAACTTGTACAACCACTTTGGAAATCAGTATGGTGGTTTCTCAGAAAATTGGTAATCAACCTACCTCAGTATGCAGCAATACCATTCTTGGGCATATACCCGAAAGATGCTCAATCATACTACAAAAGCATTTCTTCAACTATGTTCATAGCAACATTATTTGTAATAGCCAGAACCTGGAAACAACCTAGATGCCTCCAACCAAGGAATGGATAAAGAGAAATGTGGTACATATACACATTAGAGAACTACTCAGCATTAAAAAACAATGACATCTTGAATTTTGCATGCAAATGGATGGAATTAAAAAACACTACCCTGAGTGAGGTAACCAAAACCCAAAAAGATGAATATGCTATGTACTCACTCACAGGTGGATACTAGCTGTAAACAAATGACATTGAGCTTATATTTCATAATCCTAGAGAAGCTAAGTAATAAGGTGAACCCAAAGAAAAACATATATAGATCCACCTGGAAATTGGAAACAGATAAGATCGCCTGACAAAATTGAGAGCATAGGGTGGTGGGAGAAGGGAAGGTTGAAGGGGAAGAGGAGGAAAGAAGGGGAAGGTTGAGGAGAACTTGAGGGAATTGGATAGTTGAACTGGAGGAAGGAGAGAGATTAGAGCAAGGAAAGAGATATCTTGATTGAGGGAGCCATTAAGGGTTTAGCAGAAACCTGGCTCTAGAGAAATTCCCAGGATACACAAAAATGACCCTGGCTAAGAGCCTAAGCAATAGAGGAGAGTGGGCCCAATCTTGACTTGCCCTGTAGTCAGACTGATGATTTTCTTAAATATTACCATAGAACCTTCATCCAGCACCTGATGATAACAGAGGCAGACACCTGCATCAGAACACTGGACTGAGCTCCCAAAACCAGTTGAAGAGTGGAAGGAAAAGAGTTCAAGACCATGATAGGTTCACTCACTGAAAAAGTTTACCTGAGCTAATAAGAGCTCACCAACTCCAGCCGGACTGGGAAGGAACAAGCATAGAACCAAACTAGTTTCTGACAGTTTGTTGTGTCAAACTGTCTGACAGTTGCTTGGCTGGGGCAGACTGAGGAGCCACTGTCAGTGGCACCAGGATTTATCCCTATAGCATGCACTGTTTTTTTGGGATCCTGTTCTCTTTGGATGTATACCTTGCACAACCTAGATTTAGTAGGAAGGGCCATGGATCTTCCAAAAAGGTATGTGCCTTACCCTCTCTTAGGATTGGAAGGGGGTGGCGTGAGAGAGTATGTGGAGGATGTGGAAGGAGGGGAGGGAGTGGGAACTTGGATTGGTTCTATTTATTTATTTATTTATTTATCTATCTATCTATCTATTTATTTATTAAAAATTTCCACCTCCTCCTCTCCTCCCATCTTTCTCCCACTCCCCCTAGCCCTCCCTCTCCAGTCCTAAGAGCAGTCAGGGTTCCCTGCCCTGTGGGAGTCCAAAGTCCTCCCCGCTCCATCCAGGAAGGTGAGCATCCAAACAGACTAGGCTCCCACAAAGCCAGTCCACGCATTAGAACCAAAACCCAGTGCCATTGTCCTTGGCTTCTCAGTCAGCCCTCACTGTCAGCTACATTCAGAGAGTCTGGTTTGATCACATGCTACATCACTCCCAGGCCAGCTGGCCTTGGTGAGCTCCCATTAGATCAGTTCTACCGTCTCCAGACGCAACCCTCATGGTCCTGACTTCCTTGCTCATGTTATCCCTCCTTCTGCTCCTCATCTGGACCTTGGGAGCTCAGTCCAGTGTTCCAGTGTGGGTCTCTGTCTCTATCTCCATCCATCGCCAGATGAAGATTCTATGGTGATATGCAAGATATTCATCAGTGTGGCTATAGGATAAGGCCAGTTCAGGCACCCTCTCCTCTGTTGCCTAAGGAACAAGCTGGGGACATCTCCTTGGATACCTGAGAACCCCTTTAGAGTCAAGTCTCTTGCCAACCCTAAAATGGCTCCCTTAATTAATATATCTACTTCCATGCTCCCATGACCACCCTTCCTCCATCTCAACCATCCCATTCCCCCAAGCTCTCCCTAATTGTCCCCATCTCCCTTCTCTCTCCCCATCACCCCTTATACCCACCCCACCCCCAACCCCGTGCTCTCAACTTTTGCCTGGCAATCTTGTCTACTTCCAATATTCAGGAGGATAACTATATGTTTTTCTTTGAGTTAACCTTCTTATTTAGCTTCTCTAAGATCATGAATTATAGGCTCAACGTCTTTTATTTATGGCTAGAATCCACCTATGAGTGAGTACATACCATATTCCTCTTTTTGGGTCTGGGTTATCTCACTCAGTAAAGTGTTTATTATTTCCATCCATTTACATGCAAAATTCAAGATGTCATTGTTTTTTACTGCTGAGTAAAACTCTAATGTGTATATGTTCCACACCTTCTTTATCCATTCTTCTATTGAGGGGCACCTATGTTGTTTCCAGGTTCTGGCTATTACAAATAGTGCTGCTATGAACATAGTTGAACAAATGCTTTTGTAGTATGACTTGGCATCTCTAGGGAATATTCCAAAAAGTGGAATTGGTGGGTCCTGAGGGAGGTTGACTCCCAGTTTCCTAAGAAACCACCACACTGATTTCCAAAGTGATTGCACAAGTTTGCATTCCACCAACAATGGATGAGTGTTCCCCTTACTCCACATCCTCTCCAGCATAGGTTATCATTGGTGTTTTTGATTTTAGCTATTCTGACAGGTGTAAGATGGTATCTCAAAGTTGTTTTGATTTGCATTTTCCCGATTGCTAAGGAGGTTGAGCATGACCTTAAGTGTCTTTTGGCCATTTGAACTTCTTTAGTTGAGAATTCTCTGTTTAGTTCAATACCTCATTTTTTAATTGGGTTAATTAGCATTTTAATGTCTAGTTTCTTGAGTTCTTTATATATTTTGGAGATCAGACCTTTGTCTGATGAGGGGTTTGTGAAGATATTCTCCCATTCAGTAGGTTGCCTTTTGGTCTTAATGACAGTGTCCTTTGCATTACAGAAGCTTCTAATAATTTTTTTTTTAAAAAAAGAGAGTCATGGCACCTGAACACACGCACGCACACACATGCACACACACACACACACACACACACACACACACACACACACAAAGAGAGAGAGAGAGAGAGAGAGAGAGAGAGAGAGAGAGAGAGAGATAAAAGATTTTGAATGAATAAGGTAGCAGAGTGATTGAGAATGGTTCCAGACATCAACCTTGGGCCTCAACATGCACCCATCCACAAGTGTGTGTGCACCCCACACTCCTGTGCCAACACATCACATATACACACATGCACACCACATTTACACATATACATACCACATATACACACATTGCACACCACATATACACACATGCACACCACATTTACACATATACATACCACATATACACACATTGCGCACTACATATGCACACATTGCACACCACATATACAAACATGGAAAAGGGAAAGAAAAAAAAGAAAAAGCAAAGCTGAAAGCAGACTCCCGACTTAACAAACATTTGTCAACATTAACCATTCATTGCCCAGTTAATGAAGTACTGGGTTCAGCTATGTTTCCATACATGTGAATATTAGGAACATGGCCATACAGGTCATGGATTTGGACATGCCCTTGTGTGTGCCAGTTTATCAAATGAAAGAGGGTCCTCCTAAGGTTTCATCACAGAGACCAGCATCCACTCACCTTAGCCTTGGATGTGAAGTAAGACTTGGGAAACAGTTGTATGGGCAGATGTGTAGCCATGAGACGTGGTCCATCCTGGTCCAGCAATAGTTTCTGCCAATCTTTAGAATCGAGCCCTGGACACCTGGCATAATTCTTGACAGTTTGGACCCAAGTAGGGTCCCCTTTGGAGACTATCAGACTGACTATCTCAATCATCCAGTGTGTTCCTGGTTGTGCGACAATGGGAAACAATCAAATCTTGTGTTACATTAACATAGTAAGGAAAATGTTTCATATGTTGAATGATGAAGGTATTTTTATTTGGCTTTATTCTTATGTTTCCCTTTCTCTGTTTTCTGTTGGGATACAAGCCACATGGCTTCATTATACTTTTTAATTCTGGTTGATCCTTCCTCCATTCCTCTATTCCCATCTCCCCTCTTATCCCTAATCCTCACATCCACATCCCTGTTTAAATCTTTTCACCCACAGTTTTACCCCTCTATACTTTCCTTTTGCCTTTGTTCTATTATGTCCTCCACTTTTAACCCCCCCCCCACCATGGCTGGTTATTTATACGTTTGTTTTCTTGCTTGCTTGACTGCTTTTGTCGACTTGACATAAGCTAGAGTAACCTGGGAAAAGAAAACTGCAATTGAGAAAATGCCACCATCAAATTGGCCTATAGGGAAGCCTATGGATACAGTCTTGATTAATGATATAGGAGGGACCAGCCCACTGTGGACAGTTCAACCCTGGGCAAGCAGTTGTAGAATGTATAAGAGACAAAAGTAGGCTGAGTAAAACAAGAGGAGAAAGTCAGTAAGCAGCATCTCTCAATGGCCTCTGCTTCAGTTCCTGCCTCAAGGTTCCTGCCCTGTTTGAGTTCCTGCCTTGACTCCCAAAGTCAAAAACTTACATCAGAGTTACAGACAGTTATGAGCCACCATATGTAGCCACTGATCCCAGGTCTCTGCAAGAGCAGACACTCTTAATGGTGCAGTCATCTCTCCAGCCCTGTCTTACCTTAGATCTTATGTTCTCCACTCACATCAAATTTAACTGACATATTAAAGAATGTATGAATACTATGGCAGAATGTAATGTAGACATTGCACAATTTGTAGCATTTTAAACATATCTGCCTTTTCCTATATAGGAGTCTCCTTTGTACACTGTGAATTACCATTGGTTAATAAAGAAGCTACTTTGGGCTGATGCTGTGCAAAATATGGCAAGGTGGAATATTCAAACAGAGATGTAAAGAAAGAGTAGATGGAGTCAGAGAGAAGCCATGTAGCCACTGCAAGAACATATGCTGGATGCCAGATGCTGGACAGAACCTTACCAGTAGGTCACAACCACGTGGTGATACACAGATTAATAGAAATAGGTTAATTAAGATGTAAGAGCTAGCTAGGAATACACTAGAGTCATTAGCCAAGCAGCCAAGCAGTGTTGTAATTAAAAGAGTTGCAGTGTGATTATTTGGGTCTGGGCAGCCAGGAGCAAACAAGCAGCCTCTGATCACAATTTGGCGTACCAATGTGGGGTCGGCTACATCCACATAAAACCTCAGAAACCTTAGAAAGGAATTCTGGACACAAAAGAATAGAGTTCATCACAGCTTCTTGGAAACCAACTTTTTTTTTTTTTTTCAGATGCGCTCTATTTGCTGGCATCGAGCAGGGTCACCACAGCTCCTTTAGAAGAAGTCTTCCTGATCTGCGTTAGCAGCAGAAAACTGCATGGTTTCAAAATGGCAGATTCCTGGTTCATGCTAGTTACAGAACAGCTCTGGCTCTTCCAGGAGACTGAACACTTAAACGGGGTCTGTGAGCAGCATGTTATAAATTGCTTAGTGGTAACACAGACCAGCTGCAACCCTGGAGTGCAAAGCTCTCAGAGGCAGTGAACATGCCTCTACCATGTTGGACTAGGCAGAGCAAGCAGGCAGGACCATGGAGTTAGTCCTAGCCACACCAACTAAGCATTTTTTAAAAAGCTCTCCTGGTCAGAAAGTAACTACAGACACGTAATAAAGACTGATTCAAACGAAAAAGATCTCTAAATTGGTCACAGTGTTGGATAAATGTATGTAGCCTTGGGAGAGAGAGGAAATAGTTATAAAATGAAGCAAATGTTTTTTTTTAAAAAGTAAAGTCTTTAAAGAGACAGAGCACTGACAGTCATAGATTAAAGGAGTAAAGATGTAATATACACAGAGAGTCTGCATTATGTACATTATTGTGTTTTCTTTGAATTTTTTGACTACAGAGAGATATTTTATTCTGGGGTCCTCTAAGATAAACCAACATTTATGTTTTAAAGGTATCTTAACTTAAAATTTGGGTCTAAGGATATGTGTCTTTGGAAAAGAGGTTCAGCTTTTGTTTCCACAAAGGATGAGAACCTGTGGAACCCTTCCAGATTAATGTGGTTTGATGGTCCAAGACTCACAAAAGGTCTCCTTGAAGCCTAAAATTAATTCACCCAACAGAAAGCACGAAGCAGTTTGAGGAGAACTAAGACGAAATTACCAAACATTGTTTATAAATGTTTGTTTACATTTAAAAGGTAATATGCTATAGAGATGAATACTTTACATTGGTATGAATCTTGGTTTCTTGATAAAAAATTTAAGGTCAGTTTTCTTATATATGTATCTCTGCTCTTAATTAAGTTACTGTGTTTGTGTGGCTCATTTAATGTGTAATATTAGTTAAGAAATATAGGTTAATAGATAATCATCTGTAATAGTCAAGCTTCTAGTCATGTTAGTAAGGTTTTCTAGAATTACAGGGATGTATTTCAGTTAGATAGATATACTTCAAACCTTTCAAAAACTTAACAGCATATGAGATTTAAAATGTTTTAAGAACTTAGAACTTTTCATGACAATGAGGCACATTTGCTCCTGGCAGCACCAGTTTCCTTCAAGAGGATGATGGCTATTGAAGAGGCTCCTGTGGAACTGGTTAGCCATTTGGGCAAGAAATGGCTCTTGGCTGGGCTGCCTGCTGTTATGTTGTATGAACTGGATATGCAGGACCCACAGAAAAATGACTTCAGAACTGCCCAAAAGGTGAGATGTTCCCTCAGGTTTCCTGCTTCATGAAAGAGTCTGCCAGACATTCTGCAGGACACAGAAGAAAGTGACTGACAAACTGCCAATATTTTGAACTATCTTTGAAATTTCTTGCTTTGTGGAAAAGTCTGTCAGATACTCTGGGCCTGTAGGCTGAAGATTAGATGCCCCAATGTTACAGAAGAACTTTGGGTGACTGTCCAGGCAGTGGAATGTCTCTGTTAATTCTAGAATTTTGGAAGTTGCTTACAATGCACTTCTTGTTTTTACTTAGGTAATATTATATCCCTCTGTGATCTTTGAAGGAGTTGAATAATAGATACTTATAATTATAGTTTCCCTTAGTTATGATAAAGATAAAGTAGATATAAATATTATGACTGTAATTCTTGCTTGATACCTGTTTTGTTATATGTAATTTGACTATGTGAAAGTTAAATCCTTTTGCACTCACAGCTTTAACTTTGAGCAGGAGTGTGCAGCAATAAACCCTTTTCATCTGAGTAATAGCTCAATATGCCATGCAGCAAACTTCATGGCCTGGGAATATCTCTGTGTCTGGAGATGGGAATCCGCCATGCTCTCCTGCCTGTGCACTCCTAGCAGACTCGATCCAGCTCCTGCCATGGTGGGGAGCACTGAGCTGCAGGCATGGTCTCAGCTACTTTCCTCCCAACCCTGAGTAGGCACATGAGCATCTGAACCCAAAGTATGTGGCGGGCATCAGTCCCAAACGTTTCAGACTACGTTGGTGGGCCATTCTGTTGGTGGAGGCTGTTCATTCGTTTCCCTTAACTGTGGATGTGGTGTGGCTAAGCTTGCATGCTTTTCAGCCTTGACTTCCTTTTAGTGATAGACTGAAGCCTACGGCTTTCAACATTAACTCTTTTTTTCCCAAAGTTGTTTATTATCACAGGAAAAGAATTGAAACTGGGGAAGACATTAACTATTGAAGTACAAATAATTATTGTCTGAAAATAAGGTGACCTGGAAGATGGAGTGTGCTCCAGCTCACACACCTGGAAAGGGCAGAGTCCATTGGAAATCAAGCCGTGCTCAGGGCTTGACCATCTCCGTGTCTGACAGTTAGTGAGCCCTGAGCCCACCTCATCTCCTTCCCCTTCTTAACATTTTCCATCCCCAGGTCTTTGGAAAGGAGAAACTGTGTGCTTCTTGAGAGAACCTCTAGATTTTGAAACTGATGAGAGCAAGTGGAAACCTACAAACCAGGGGTACGTTTGGGAGACACAGTCCTCAAGCAGGATGGGTTGAATGAATTAACAATGACAGAATTGCGATGTGCAGATGTCTTTTCAGTTACACATTTGCTTGATGTAGGAATCTGTGCCTCATGAGCAGTCATAGACCATGATAGATAAAGAAGTAGGTACATGGGTTGTTAGACAATAGATATAGTGATAGATAGTTGGATGGATAGATAGATAATTATAGTGATAGATAGATAGATAGATATAGTGATAGATAGATAGATATAGCAATAGCTATAGTGATGGATGTATAGATAGACAGACAGACAGACAGACAGATAGATAGATAGAAGATAGATAGATAGAAGATAGAGTCTATTTTCAAGTTTCCTAGCACAAAACTGCTACTATCATGTAATCTCTGAAGAAAAAAAGTTGTCTGTGTGTAAAAGAAGTGGCCATGTTCCATAAGTACCCTGGGGATGTAAGCTGGTCACCTGAATCCCTTAAGCAGAACTAGATTATTGGGATTTTCAGCTCCACTCTCTAACCTGTGGACAGGGGAGGCAGGCCAAGGGTTAAGTTGGTCACAAATAGTCAATATTTTTAAGCTATATTGGTTTTGGTTTTTATTATTTCATAATTTTAAACATATAACTTACTTAGCCTAATATTTTAATCAATAATCCCTGTTAATGTCTCCTAACAACCCAAAAGGATGGGGTTTAAGGAACTGAATTTGTTGAAAATTTCATAAGCATTTTTAGAAGAAATATAAAATGGTGCAATCTGCATGGTAAAAAGTATACAGATTGTGGTAATTTGAATGAGAATGGCCCCTAAGGGTTCCTGTGTTTGAATTCTTGGTCTCCAGTTCATGGAGCTATATGGCATAAATTAGGAAGCTTGGTCTTGCTGGAGGACATGTGGACCTTGTTGTGGGAAGGGTATCACTGGAGATGGGCTTTGAGATTACAAAAGTCCTCCCAAGGCAAGTCTCCACCCCTCTCTTTCCCTGAAATTTGTGAGTCAGATATGAGCTCTCAGCTACTGCTACAGTATCATACCTGCTGGTCGGCCACCATGGTCCCTACCATGATGATTATGTGCTAACCCCCCTGAAACTGTAAGCGTGCATTCAAATAAATATCTTCCTTTATTTACATCAAAAGAACAGTAACTAAGATATAGATTAACCCCTAAAATACCCCAAGTGACCCACACAAACACACACACACACTTTTCTTACCTGATCTAGGGTAGCTCACTATGATGACATCATCGTTTTTCACCAAAAAATTCTGAGCAAACAACAGAGATTCCACACTAATGAAATCAGCCAGCATTGGAATCCCCTTGAACAAGAAGGTACTGTCGGTCATCTTGACACAGCTGTGGGCTTCAGAGAGGCGCCCACGTCACCGCGCTCACTCAAGTGTTGCCTGTAAGTGGCCTGTGTATGCTCCAGAGGAGGCGGCTAAGAGCCCACCTGGCAATGCAGAGCACAGGGCAATGCACAGTCCTCTGGAGATGCCGGAAGAACAGAACTTACACAGGTGTGGGAATTGAGACGACTGGGATTTTGACAGAATTAAATTTGACAAAGCAGTTTTGGGGCACTCCACCAGCAAAGGGGGTGGAATAGAGGAAAATTCCCAGTGGACCGAAGCCAGGATGACCCCTGAAAGGCTTTGGCCCCAAGTCCAGTTTTCTTTCCCTTTTTATACTCTAGACCACAAGCTGGAGCAGTCAAGCAAGCAAGATTTCACAGGAGCTGCGTGGAGGTCACAGGTCATTCAGGGCAATGACTCATGTTTCTTACAACCACAATTCCAGGTCATTTTGTTCCACTTGAAGTCATTTTGGAACATGGGCAATACAAGCAGAGTTTTAAGTAACTAGTAAAATAATCCAATAGATTAACATCTAATAGTTTGGCTTTTCTAACTCATTCTGCTTCATTCCCTCTTCTTTATGTCAGAACGCCTTACGAATACTGCTTGAAGAAATGGTTGACACCCTGGTTCATCATCTGCAGGTTCCCTGTTTTTTGTTTTTGGCTTTTTTTTGGTTCCCTGTTTTTATTCTAGTTCTGTTGAACCTGGACAGGTGTTGGGAGGCGTGGTCCTTACAGGAGTCCTAGTGTCATCCATCATAAGAGGCCACAGTAGCAGAGCCATCAGGGTCCCCACGATGTCCATACTGTACCTCATTGTGTCCCAATTGGACCTCAAGCCTTAATCTTTACTGTAACTTTTTGGGCATTTTCTCATACTATTTCTGACTGATCAGCATTCTGCTTTTAAAACCATGGCTCTGCCTCCCTTTCAACTGTTATCAAGGCCTCTATGGCTTTGGAGGGACATTACTGACCATGAATTGACCTGATTCTGCTCAATGACTATGCTTTCCTGAACAATAGGTTCCCCTGAAATTGATCTTTTGTCCCCTGGCCACCTATCTATAAACTGTCACCGGCTAGGGCCATCTCCAAAAGACATCACAGTCTGTTTTGGTGCACAGTATGTTGCGGTCTGTGGATGGTAAATGGCTGGCATCTTTCCAAGTAGTATGTCCCGAAGGAGACACGACAGAACCCCTAAGGGGCAGTAAGTTACACTGATGACTGTCCAGGAATTGGAGATGCCCAGGGACAAGGTTGTTCTCCAGCCTAATTTCTGTGGCAGGGTCAGAGGCTGAGTGGAGACTACATAGGTGCATATCCACAGAATCAGGAGCCATCACCCCCATTGTGAGGCTGTTTGGAGACTGTCAGTTTCAGAGGCTGCTCTAAGCCAGCTCTCATGGTCCTCTCCTGGTTCCTGTCTACAACAGCCTTGGCATGTGTGTGGGGTATCCATGGCTTGCTACCTGCAATTTTAAGGGCTGAGGGAGGGCTGAGGATTTGGAAATGTTTTGTGCAACATAGCCAAGGTTTTTAAAGAACTGCTGAAGCCAGTGTATCCATACTTCCAGAGGTCCCCTGAGGTGTTTGTGAACATTGTACCCTAAGCAGTAAAAGGGGCAGAATTTCTGCCCAAGGGAGATCTGTTTCTTGGTAATATTTAATCGGTGTCATTTTAAAGTTAAACTTTTTCTCTCAACCCATCCTAATGATGGGGCAGAATCATGAGCACAAGTCCAAGTCAATCCTCTGTGTGGTAGGAAAGGCTCCTACTCAGCTGAGAAGCGCATGCCAAGCCAGCAAGTACCAGCCCCTCTGCTGGGTGGGATGTCAGTGAAAGCACTGCTAGATGTCTTGATGGGTAGGAAGGACTTCCACTTTTGTATCAGCTTGTGGGCCTTGAGTTCCTGCTTGGGGTCGTTCCAAGAACACTGCTGACAGGCTTTGCCAACTCATTTAGTCAGTGTTGGCAACGTCCAGGCCACCAAGTATGTCAGCAATAATTCTTGTAGGCCAGTTTTTCCAGATGGGTTGGTCCACTAGCTTGGCAGATGAGGATGGGAGTGGTCATCTCCGGAATTACTGCTTCCTCTCATGACAAAAAACCAGCCCTCCTGGTTTCCAGTAGCCCCTTCTTCAATGGTTCTTTTTCTTCCTTCTGGCTTCTATGAGGGGAGCTCTGGGCGCAGCCAGAATGTAAACATATCTTCTGGGGGTAACGGAGAGGACTGTGGTGCTGTATCTTAACGGACTCCATCTTGTCTATTTATGTGACCCTCACGCGGCACAAGCCCAGGGGCTGGGGGAAGCAGAATTCATCTAGGAGTTGTAGGATTTTGTCTCTGTTGTAAATTTCTCTGTTCTGTGACAGAAGAAATTCCTCTCCTCAATATAGCACAACTTTAATTTTTTTGATCTGAAGGGCTATCCCTCCCCTTGTGGGCCTCCTATCCCCTTAGTAGAATGTATGAATTGGAAAGTTTGTCCTTCATGTCCAACCATGAGGAGAAAAATCTCTTCTATAATTTCTACAATTTCTCCACTGTTATGAAGCTCTCATCTTCTTTGGGCAAGCAAAAAGCTAAATGACATAGCTGTCATCTTCTTGGATGAAGGGAGGGCCTGGTGTTCCCATGGTGGCAGGGAGGATGTCTCTGTCATTAGGTGGTCTTTTGACTGCCTTGTAGCCCTATGACGTGGCAATTGTAGCCAGTTGAGTTGGCAGCATCGTGAACAAAATCTCATCTTCTGGATGAGCTAACGGGGGTGCTTCCTTCAAATATGCTCTTTTTGAGACTCAATGGAGACCAAGGGTTGCAAAGAAGTTGTCTCACCTAAGATCCTGAGGGCAGGCCCTGTCTGCAGGGAATGAAGAATGTGAATGGCCACTTGTTTGGCTTAACACAATGGGTCACCTGTGAAAGGGGTGGATAGAGTAGATGACAAGCCAGGAAAGGTAGGGGAGTTAGGGTTGGTAGGACAGTGTGACAACTGGGGGCTGAAGAAATTAATAGTCTTTGCTGAGGGCCGTGGGACCATACAGCAGTGAAAACCAGTGTTTAACAAGCCAACACACTAGACACTGTTGGAGAGTCCTACCTGGCGAAGCTGCCTCACCGGGCATCGCAGGGGGCTCTACTTAGCAAAGCCATGGGCTTGTTGACTGAATGATTGGTTGTTCCCATAACTTACTCAGGTAGCACTGCTCTGCCTCCCTAATAAGAACAGCTGTGGGGCTCTTTGCACAGTCCTTTGGTGGTGTGTTTTATACTTGTTGGGCACACATATGGCTGTGGATGGCCAGAAGATGATTCTCTGCTTAAGGTGTGAAATATTGATGAACAGAAATAGCACCAGGATATCTTACATTGCTCAGACTGGCATAGTGTTCTCAGTCACAAAGAACGTCTTTCACACAGACAAGATAACTTCAGACTTCAGAGAGAATTCCATGCAGGCTGCTTTACCCTAGAGACAAATACACAAGGTCATTCTCCCAGGTGTTGCGCTGATTCAAAGCCAGAGCTTGATACAACTTTAGGTCTGCATGTAGTCCCAGCCTCAGGCTCAAGGTCCAGCTAATTGCTATTGTTAAGTCTTGATTTCCAATGTTAATTTCTGTCTGGGATCCCTCAGCAACCTTGAGCTACGTGCATGAGACATTGTGACATTTGTGGCATGAGAGAAACTATGTGACTTTTGAGTTTGGGTAGGGCCCTGAAAAGCAGCCTGTAACTGTCTAGTGTCGGGCTGTGAGAGAAGAGACAGCACAGAGCTAGCATCCCACAGTTCCTCCTCCTTTCTTCCTTGAAGTTCCCCCCTCCAACCTGGGTACTCCCTCCCTCCCCCCCCTCCCTCCCTCCCTCCCTCCCTCCCTCCCTCCCTCCCCCCCTCTCTCTGTCTCTCTGTCTTTGTCTCTCTCTCTCTCTCTCCCTCCCTCCCTCCATCTCTGTCTAATGTTTGGGCTGTGAGTTTCTGCATCTGCTGCTCCCAGCTGCTGGAGGCAGCCTGTCTGATGAAGATTGGGGTAGGCACCAATATGAGTACAGAAGAATATCATTAGGAGTCATTTCATTTTTTTCCAGTCATGTTTGTATCTACCCTATGTTTCTGAGCTATTCAAACCACTATTTTTTAAGTATCATTTCTACAAATGGACCCAAGCACTTGGAATTGTTGTCTGAGATGACACAGTAACAGATAACAGCCACCATGGAAGTTTCTGTTTGCATGACTTTCTTAATGCCTCTGGTTATATTTGAATTTATGTAAAGAATTAACTTGGACTTCCCACAGGGCAGGAGACCCTGACTTCCCTAGGGGACAAAGAGGGAGGAGGAGAGGGAGGGGGGGAGTGGGAGGGTGTTGGGAGGAGGGGCGTAAATGGAAACTTTTTATAATTTAATAAAATTACAAAAAAAAAGAATTAATCTACTCCTTTGCCCTTAAATATTATCAGTGTACCCGTTACTCCTACAGAGCTGTATACATTTCTGATGAAATCCATAACTGTTGTACATTCATTGGAAATCACTAATGTTGAGATTATGGGTTTCTAATTCACTCTTCATTCTATTCTTTTTTGAGCTCTGAGGGCCAGCAAGATGTACAGCCGGTAAAGGCACTGGCTGACGAGTCTGAGGACCTGAATTCAATCCCTGGGATGCACAAAGTGAAGAAAAGAACTGACTTCTGCTTGTTTATTGTGGAATGTGTGTCCCCATGCACGCAATATTCACACACAGTCATGTATGTCCAAATTCATGCTAAAACAAATAGATGCTAAAATTTCTTTTGTATTATTTTAGTTATATATGCGAGTGTTTAAGCACATATGAGCAGTGCCTGTGGAAGCCACAAGAGATCCTCTGAAGCTGGAGCTACTGATGGTTATGAGTTGCCACTTCAATGCTAGAAATTGAATTCAGGTCCTCTACAAGAGTAGTCAGCACACTTAATGATTAAACCATCCATTTATCCCCCATAAGTATGTCCTGAAATAAAATCACAAGAGTTTTTTTGGAAACAGTCTCATTGGCTTACCTGAAACTCACTGCATAGACCAGACTTGAACTCACAGAGATCTGACTGCCTCTGTCTCTCCAGTGTTGGTACTAAGGATGTGCACCACCATGCCCAGCAACTTGCAAGAATGTCATTGAGAATTTTTACAGTGTTCATTGAGAAAACTGGTATGGAGGGTATTTTTATCATTATCCAGCTTGAGTATCAAAATAATACTGACTTTGTGAGTTTGGTGGTGTTCCTTTCCCTTCTGTGTTTGGATTGGTTCAAGGAATACTGGTGCTAGTCCTTGGGCAGCAGAGGAGAACTTAAGGAGGGGGATGGGAGGAGGGGAGGAATTAATTTTTAAATGAAAAATAAATAAATAAAAAATTGAATTCAGTGAGTCATCTTCACTTTCTGTGGGAGATTTGAACTCAGATAAGTAGACCAATTGTTCATTATAAAACTCACACCCTATTCAGAATCTAAAAACACATAGGTACTCAAAGATTTCACATTAAAATGGTCTCCGCAATGGTTTCATTGTGATTGCGCTTGTGATTTTCTGTGTGCCCTGAGGACATTGGAACACAACTCAAGAAAAGTACTCAGGGACAGAAAATGTACAAAGAGTAAATGATTTGAGCAATGAGATTTTATTTTCTTCTGTGCTAAAAGAAATTCTGAAGCATTTAGGCTAATCTGTCTCCAGCATGGTATTGATCTTTCAAATCAATTCTATGCGCTACTATCACTGATAAACTGCTCATAGTTTCAAAACCCTACAGTTAATGCTCTTGCTGTTTAACTAAGTTAAATGTTTTCTTGGGTTTTTTTTCATTTTATTGTGCTTTAAGAATTTTGCACAATGTATTATGTCCATTCCACGTTCCCCAATTTCTCCCAGATAAACCTACCCTTTTTGTGTTCTTTTTTTGTTTGTTTGTTTTTGATTCATCAATTATGTTTTGTGCTGTCCTTAAACTCTTGGATATGTGAACTTCTACTATGATGTGGTTAACCTACTGTGGGCAACACCCTTAAAGAAAACCAACTTTCCCTTCCCCTCCCCACAGGTATCTGATGTCGTTAGCTCAGTAACTGTGGTGGGAAGATTGTTTTCTGGACAGAGCAGGCCAGTTGCACATATGAACTCACAGCAGTGGTGACAGCACGGACCAGACCTGCATAAACTCGAGCCTGATACAGTTCCCCAAATACAAGGGGAGGTTCAGGAAGTCTTAAAATTTTCACCTTTAGGACTCCCTTCCAGAGTTCAGTTAAAGGCTAAAGGGGGCTAGAGATTAGAAGATAACGATTTGAGGGGTAAGAAATCTACTCACAACAGGAAATATCTGTCTGTGTTTCTTTTTTCTTCTCTCTTCAATCCATCATTACTCATTGTTCCACCTGCTGCTTGTTCTCCTTGTTCTATATCGTTCTTAGTTCTACTTTGTTCCTTAATTCTCCATCGTTCCTCCTTGTCCTTAGTTCTACCCATTATCAGTGCTCCCAGTCATATATACCCTTAAAACCAGTAATTCCCCAGTCCTACCAGGTTCAAGGAGTAGATAAAATCAGACAAGAGTTTTCACACACACACACACACACACACACACACACACACACACAGAGAGAGAGAGAGAGAGAGAGAGAGAGAGAGAGAGAGAGATCCATGTGGGTGGCTAGTACACATCTGGTGAAGTCCGTAATGCGTAATGGTGAAAGTTAGTTAAGAAAGGAATAAAATCATCAGGGAATTCTAGAGGGGGATGGTGGTTAGTGTTATGATTTTTTAAAAATTCATAAAGATCTCCGGCTGCAGTAGGCAGCAGAAATGCTGTAGGTCCCCAAATGGTGGTAGGGAGCCATGTAGCAGCAGGCAGTGGGCCCTGGGAGCAGCCAGCTCCAGGCAGAGATGGCTGCCAGACCTGAGCGGTGGCAAGTCCCAGGAATGGAGACAAATGGCAGGCAGGTAGACAGGAGACAGAAATATGAATAGACACGACATGTAGAATGAGGTTAAATATTTATTAGTTGAGTTATGGAGGAGAAGACAAAAAGAAGAGAAACAGGGGTGAGGGGGGAGAGAGGGAGAGAGAAAAAAGAGGACACAAAGAGAAAAGTGGAGTGGGAGAGGGAGCGGGCAGGGACAAAGGGAACAGAGAGAGAATCAAGATGGCGAGAGGAGGGGAGGGGGCCGCAGGGAGTGGGCGTGGCTTGTCTCTTAAAGTGAGGAAAAATCATAACATAAGATTTTAATTGAGTTACTGATTTAAAAATGTCAGAGAACTTACTTGGTTGGCACCCAGAGCTACTCTTTTTGGCTCCTCCATTGTCATGAAGGTGACATTTGCCTTTGCTGCTTGGTGTAGGACCTGCCAGGTTCCAGAAGATCCTGAGGGCTAATAAATCTGTAGGAAGACAAGTCTACCTTTACCTGAGCAGCTAGGCTGTTGATTCCAGTGATTCTGTCCACGTCAGGAGATCTTTAGCTTAGATGAGAGGCAGTTTTTCCCAATGGTCAGTGCTTGGCAGTTGAAGCGAACTGTGAATGGACGTTGTTGTGTGCCCATTTGACTTCTGCCTTCTTTGGAGGAAGTAGAGTGCTGCTGCTAGGAGCCAACCTGTCTCTTTTTGTTATGAAAAGGTTTTAATAAATAAATATTTAAATATCATATTAGTTAAGGAAAGAATAAATCATCAGGGAATTCTAGAGGGGGTGGTTAGTGTGCTACACTTCATTTTAGGTGGTTAGTAAAGACCTAAGGAGTTTATTTTCGGTAAAATTATGAATAGGGCATGGACTGTTTAAATCAGTGCACTAGTTCTTTTCTCCCAGTCTTCATAGAGGCTGCAAGGTAACTAGGCAACCTAGGGGAAGCTGATGGCTCTTGATCAGATAGCACGTATTCTGGATGCTGTATTACTATGGACCCAGGTCTGGAGTTAGACTTACTGCTCTAAGTGAAGAAGAGACCCAGGGCTCTAAATTATCAGTTTCGGGCTATGCTGTTATCAGCCATTCTGATTGTGGGTGTTGTGGGCTAAAACCAGAGCAGCAGGTAGGGCTGGTGGTAATTCTACATCCTTGGAGATCTGTGCACATATCTTAGATGGGATGCTCTTGTCTAAATACTGACCAAAGGCCTGCTGATAAAGAAAATTGTGGAAAGGCAGATCTCCACACTTACCTAGTAGAGAGAAAGAAGGCCTGGAAATGGAAAACTGTGGGAATTAATCCCTAAATATGTAACAGAAAGGGAGTTAGCTACAGTAAAAAAAATCTACAGCGAAGGACAGACACTTTGTTCACAAAGGAAACTGCCAAAAAGCCTTGCCTTTTGGTTCAGCCTTTACCAGATCCCTTGGTTCTTGTAAGTTGTTCGAGAAAAGATGACTGAGCAGTTACTGTATAATATTGTGGCTTGCATCAGGGACATATGCATGACATCCCACCCCTAGATCTATTTTATTTTTAATTATGTGTATATTGGTGTCTGTGTGCATGTGAGTTCAGTTGGCCACAGAGGCCAGAAAAGGGCGTTGAATCCCCTTGAGCTGGACTTTGAGGGAGTTTTAAACTGCCCAATGGGGGTGCTAGGAATTGAACTCAAGACTTTTGCAAGAGTAATGTATGTTCTTGATGCCAAACCATTTCTCCAGCCCCAGCAAAAATACTTTATGAGCAGAATATGTTTTAATTTTATTTCATGAATGAATTGTTACACTCAAGGAGTAGTACTGAATTGTAACAATGAGAAAACGTTCCTGTCAGTCTTCTTTCAGTGTCAATGCCCAAAATCTCATTTTCTTATCAATTACATCATGGTGTTGTGAGTTGACACAGATAGGATTGTGAAGTCATTAGAATTTGCTCAGTATGCAAGTTTCTCAGAAAATTAGAAAACAACCTATCTCAAGCAATACCCAGCAATATCACTTTTGGAGATATATCAAAAGGATGCTCAAGTGTATCACAAGGACTTGTGCTCTACTATGTTCATAGCAGCATTGCTTGTCACAGCCAGAACGTGAGAACAACCTAAATGCTCCTCAACCAAAGAATGGATAAGGAAAATGTAGTACATTTACACAATGGAATACTACACAGCAGAAAAAAATGATGACATCTTGAAATTTGCAGGGAAGTGGATGGATCTAGAAGACATCATATTTAGTGAGGTAACCCATACCCAGAAAGACAAATATCATATGTACTCACTCATACTTGGCTCTTAGTCATAAAGCAAATAAAGCCAGCTTACAATTCACAATCCCAGAAAACCTAGATAAAAAAGAGGATCATACATAGATCTAATCTACATGGGAAGTAGAAAAAGACAAGAACTCCTCAGTAAATTGGGAGCCTGAGGACCATGGAAGAGAGTAGAAGGGGAGAGGATAGGAAGGCAGAAGAGCAGAGAAAAATAAATAGCTCAATAAAAACCAATAAAAATTATTTTAAAAATTAGAATTCCATTTGGGTTGAGGATAAAATTATTGTAAAAAAAAGTAACAGGGTGTGGGAGAGATGGCTCAGGGCTTAAGAGCATCAGAAGACCTAAGATTGGTTTATCACACCCTTAATTAGACAACTTCTAAGTACCTGTAACTCCAGCTCCAGGAGATCCATCTCCCTCTTCTGGCCTCTGTGGGTACCACACACACACACACACACACACACACACATCACAGTAGATTAGACAGACTTACTCTCTATGATGAAGGGTAGTGTTCACTGATGGGTTTTATACTATGAAATTATTAAGAAATGAAAGCCCAACACCATGTTGAACTGTGTGGTTGATGTCAGTGGGATTTCCTTCAGTCCCTCTTATGGAGCATGATGACATCTTCATTTGCAGGTAAAGAAAAGAAGAAAGTTATTTTCTGTGGTGCTGAGATGAAAAAATAAGCATGCAGATCTCATCAGCCACCTTGCCTCATCTTCTCCCAACATCACTTGAAAGCCATCTCCAGGTCTTTCCAGAGGGAAACCCTGAAAGCAGATGGTTGGAACATCTTGTTATCCACATATTGTCAAAACTCTAATTTCATTAAAATCTTACATAGAATATCTCTACACTTGGTGGTTGCCAGGCACCCACATGAGATCTAACAAGTCTCACCAACATGTGTGTCTAAACATGCCCTGAACCTGAGTGAGGGCCTGGCCTCGGCAGGCAGAGGTCCCTAGAAAAGGAGATAGGATAGATAGTTATGGGGGTTATGCTTGGGGTCTGTAACAGGAGGATTAATGGGGAGGGGAGGAAAAAGGGGGACTAGGAAAGGCACACCGGGAGAAACAGCAAAACTTAGAGCCATTTGAATGATAATATGGAAACCCAATACAGTAGGAGATTCCTAAAATACATACATATGTGAAGGTAATCTAAAAGGAATTATCAGAGAACAGGGTAAACAGAACCCCAACTGGGCATCTCTTGTTACCAAATGAAGCTTCTGGTGCCAAAATTGGGTTACCAAGACTGTATAGGTTGCTTTCCACAAACTGTTAGAAGTGCCCAGTTGCTGAAGACAACACCTACACATCTCACTGAACATGGAGAAGTCAAACTGGTGCCTACATAGAGCCTTCTCTCCTTCATCTTGGCATCTTTGGCACAGGAAGGTACTGTGCAAGCTACCAAAAGGAAAACATGAATGCCAAACCAGCCACCAGACCTTTGATCTACAATAATGTCTGTTCAGAATATGCTAGTGCAAAAGTGGCACAAACTTAGTGGGAGTAACCACTGATGTCTGATTTGACTTAAAACCCACAACCACAAGATGGAACTTGTAGGCAGAGACTGCTTGTTCATTTCCTGGCCATTCCAGACCTGAAATAATCACATAGAAACAGTATTAATTAAAACACTGCTTGGCCTATTAGTTTATGCATATTTCTAGCTAGCTCTTATATCTCAAATTAACCCATTTATTAATCTGTGCATCACCATGGGGTTGGGGCCTACTGGCAAGTTTCCTCCAGACTCCAAAGGGCATCTTTCTCCTTTGGCAGCTACATGGAGTCTTTCTGACTCTGCCTTCTTTTCTCTTCTGTCTCTGTTTGGAATTCCCACCTTGCCCTATTCTGCGCTGTCATAGGCCCAAAACAGATTCTTTATCAACCAATGGTAATAAAGCATATTTACACCATACAATGTGGAATCCCACATGAGTAACCCATACCTGACACTGCTGGGTGACCAAGGATTTGAGATTGGATAGGCCTGGTAGTTAGAGTAAAAGCAAATACTACTATTCTATTAAAAGAACATAGCAATAAAATTACTCCTAATGACCTTCTGCTATACTTATAGATCAGTGTCTTGCTCAGCTATCATCAGAGATGCTTCCTTCTTCAGCATGTGGGAACAAATACAGAGACCTACAGTCAGACATTATGCAGAGAGTGAGAGACCTTGGAACATTCAGTCCTAAATAGGATACCTCCAACAAATCACTCCTCTCTGGGCTCAGGGAACCCTACAGAATTGGAGGAGGAAATAGTGTACGAGCCAGAAGGGATGGAGGACACCAAGGAAACATAGCTGTCTAAATCAATAGGTGCTGTGCCAGCGCGGGCTGGAACCAAGAATCTCGGCAGAGGGTGTTCAGGTTGAATGAATGCACAAAGCACGAGGTTGAGGTGGAACAGCTTCTTTATTGTTCTGCTGGGGCTAGCTTTTATACCATGGCACCAAATGAGGAGGGGGCTGTGAAGGGACTGTAACCTGACCCCAGCAGGGATCAAGGAACGGTCACCATGCACTCAAAATTCCATCCCCAACTCCAGGAGCAGAGGGAAGTTATTATGTTTTCTTTGCAGATAAGCACCTCAAATGGGGGCAGGGATATGTAACTCGGGCTAGAGTTCCCACAAACAGGATCAACACACATATGAACTTACAGAGACAGAGGCAGCATTCACATGGCCTACACAAGTCTGCACTAGATGGCATCCCAGACTGAAGGGGAAAGTAAACACATGCTCCCATCCCTAATCCAGAAACTATCTCCAATTGAGTAAGTACCACTTGCAAATGAAATCTTAGTTTCCTCCAAGGGAGTCTCACTAGGGAAGAAAACTAGGCTTAAGGATACATGCCTGGCAGTAGATGGACAACAGAAAACTAATTCAATTGTATCTTTGGAGGTTTGTTGTCTCATAATGTCAATAAATATGTCAGCATCTTTATTCTATTTTATCTTATTTTTAATTTTTCTGTATGATCTGAAGTTCTCTGTTGGCTGCTGTGGGCATTGCACACATGTGGTCAGCAGACACATGTGCAACCAAATACCCATAGAGTAAATTATTTCCATTGCTACTTCACAACTGTAATTGTGCTGCTGTTATGAACTGTATGTAAATATCTGACTGCAGAATATCTGAGATGTGACTTCCATGAAAAGGTTATTCTACTGCCCCCACACTGGGGTCATGGTCCCTGGGATGAGAACCATTGACTTAGTGGGATTAAAAAGGTTACCATGCATGGGAGCCAGAAGCCAATCCAGTCCTGAGATACTGGCAGACCAGGACTGAGTCAGAAACCTGATCCAGAGCAGACTGGAGACAAACTCCACTGGAACCGGTACAGGGGAGAAACCACTGAGCGAATGAGCCAGAGCCAGAGCCTGCTGAGGATCCAGATGTGAATCTGGGACCTTCAAGTGAGTAGACCTAAGCTGGGACCCTGTAAGTCTGGGCATGAGTCTAGGATCCCTGGTGAACTAGGCCTGAGTCAGGACCTCTGCCAGTCTGGACATGAATCGGGGACCTCTGAGGAAGTAGGCAGGAACCAGAGATCTCTGCAGGGCCAGGTATGAGTCTGGGACCTCAGAGGGTGTAGGCCTGAGCCAGGACCTCTATGGGTCTGGGTGTTGGTCTAGAACATCAAAAAAATTAGGCAGGACCTGAAACTTCTGAGGGTTCAAGCATGAATCTGGGACCTTTGAGGGAGTAAGCATGAGCCAGGTCCTCTGTGGTTCTGGGTGCATGCAAGTCTGGGAACTCCAAGACAGTAGACCAGATTCAGAGATCTTTGCAGGACCAACTCCAAGTTAAAGACTTTGGCAGGAGGGGATCCAGACCAGATTTACAGAAACAGCTCAAAGCCAGTAACCTAGGCCAAAGTAAACCTAAGACAGCAAACTCCAAGGGAGCAGAACAAAGCCCAGGAGTGCTGAGCTATCTCCAGGAATACAGAGTAACCAATGGAGTAACTAGAACTGTGGCACTGACTGTACCAAGAGGAACAACCATCTGAATTTTGAATTCACTGACACCTAGAAGATTAATCAACAGAATCTCAGACAGCCCCAACCATACCTGTAGAAAAGGTAAGAATATACACAACACCACAAAAGTAATACAACACCAGTAAAATCTAAAGACCCTACAACAGCAAGACTTGACCAACCAAATATAAATGAAGCAGAAGAAATTGACCTAAAAAATAACTTCAGGAGAATGTTTGAAACTTTTTTTTGCCATTTACAAGTTTAATATCTCCTACTAGTATGTTTAGTGCTGATGCAGAAGACAGGGAGATTTCTACAGATTAATGTGCTAGGCCGCATGAAGCTCACTTGCGAGACAGAGACAGTGCTGGCAGTGAGGCAGGGCCAGATGCTCACATCTTCAGCAAATAAATCTACTGCCACTCCTACGCCATCCCGGCTTTCTGCCTGGAACCCCTACCCTTCCTCTCTCCCTTTTTCGGGGCTTAAATTCCTCCAACTCAGCCTGGGTGGGCACCGCGGCCGGGACGGGCAGTGAGTGCAAATGGGAGGGAGTTCCTTTGTTTTAATAGCCTGCCTACAGCAAGGTAGGACTGCAGGCAAAGTGATTCCTGGATAGCAAGGGGCACTAATCCAGTAGAAGAAGACTCAGCGGAGGGAAGAGCCATTGGAGAGCATCTGAAGGAAGAGATGGGCAGGCGCCAAGGCAAGAATTCCTCCAACAATCTGAAAAACAACATGAAAACACCAGATCCCAGCGATCTTACGACAGAAGGAATTGAACACCCTATTCCAGAAGAAGTGGAAAACAGTGTCATTATGAAAGCAATAGAGTCTCTTAAACAGGGTATGAATAACTCACTTAAAGAAATAGAAGAGAAATATAACAAAAAGATGGAAGAAATGAGTAAAGAAATGGAAGAGAAATATAACAAAAAGTTTGAAGAAATGAGTAAATTCCTAAATGATACCCTGGGAAACCAAGAAAAAACAATCAAACAGGTAATGGAATCAGTTCAAGAATTGAAAACTGAAATGGAGGCAGTGGAGAAAACACAAACCGAGGGCCGGCTGGATTTGGAAAATCTAAGTAAACAAACAGAGACTTCAGGAACAAGCATAACCAATGGAATACAAGAGATAGAAGAACGAATCTCAGATTATGAAGACACCATAGAGAAAATAAACGCTCTGACCAAAGAAAACAACAAATCCAACAAATTCTCATCACAAAACATTCAGGAAATATGGGACATAATAAAAAACAAATCTAAGAATAATAGGAGTAGAAGAAGGAAAAGAATTGCAGATCAAAGGTCCAGAAAATATATTCAACAAAATTATAGAAGAAAACTTTCCCATCCTAAAGAACGATATTCCTATGAAGGTTCAAGAAGCATACTGAACGCCGAATAGACTGGATCAGAAAAAAACATCCCCTCGTCATATAATGATCAAAACACAAAGCATCCAGATTAAAGAAAGGATATTAAGAGCTGCAAAGGAAAAAGGTCAAGTAACTTATAAAGGTAAACCTATCAGACTTACACCAGACTTCTTTATGGAAACCATGAAAGCCAGAAGGTCCTGGATAGAGGTACTGTAGAAACTAAGAGACCATGGATGCAAGCCCAGACTACTATACCCAGCCAAGCTATTGTTCACTATCAACACAGAAAACAAAATATTCCAGGATAAAAACAAATTTAAACAATATGTAGCTACAAATCCAGCCTTACAGAGAATATTAGAAGGAAAATCACAACCCAAGGAATCCAACATTCCCAACACTGCCTACAATAACTCAAACATCTAGCGACCCTTCACAAGCACAACTCAAAGAAGGAAAACACATACACTCTACTACCCAAAAAAATGACCGGAGTCAACAACCACTGGTCATTAATATCACTTAATATCAGTGGACTCAATTCACCTATAAAGAGGCACAGACTTAGAGATTGGATACGAAAACAGGATCCAACATTCTGCTGTTTACAAGAAACACACCTCAACCACAAAGACAGACACCTACTCAGAGTAAAGGGTTGGGAAAAGGTTTTCCAAGCAAATGGACCTAAGAAATAAGCGGGTGTGGCCATTCTAATATCTAACAAAATCGACTTCAAACTAAAATCAATCAGAAGAGATGGAGATGGACATTTCATACTCATAACTGGAACAATTCATCAGGAGGAAATCTCAATCCTGAATATCTACGCCCCTAATATAAAGGCACCCACATATGTAAAAGAAAATCTTCTAGAACTCAAGGCAGTCATCAAACCACACACACTAATAGTAGGAGACTTCAACACTCCTCTTTCATCAATGGACAGCTCAATCAGACAGAAACCAAAGAGAGAAATAAGAGATTTATTGGAGGTACTGAATCAAATGGACTTAACAGACATCTATAGAACACTACACCTAAATAGGAAAGAATATACCTTCTTCTCTGCAGCTCATGGAACCTTCTCTAAAAATGACCACATACTCGGTAAAAAAAGCAAACTTCCACAGATACAAAAAAATTAGTAACCACCTGTGTCTTGTCAGATCACCATGGATTAAAATTAGAATTCAACAACAATGCTTCCCCCAGGAAGCCAACAAACTCATGGAAGTTGAACAGTCAACTACTGAATCACCCTTGGGTCAAGGAAGAAATAAAGAAAGAAATTAAAGTCTTCATTGAATTTAATGAAAACAAAGACACAACATACTCAAACCTATGGGACACTAGGAAAGCAGTGCTAAGAGGAAAGTTCATAGCACTAAGTGCCCAATTAAAGAAAACGGAGAAAGCACACATTGGAGACTTAACAGCACACTTGAAAGCTCTAGAAAAAAAAGAAGCTGATTTACCCAGGAGGTCTAGAAGACTGGAAATAATCAAACTGAGGGCTGAAATCAACAAAATAGAAACACAGAAAACAATCCAAAGAACCAATGAAACAAAAAGCTGGTTCTTGGAGAAAATCAACAAGATCGACAAACCCCTATCCAAATTAATCAAACGGCAGAGAGAGAACATACAAATTAATAAGATCAGAAATGAAAATGGGGACATAACCACAGACACAGAGGAAATTCAGAGAATCATTAGATCTTACTACGAAAGTTTATATGCCACAACGTTGGAAAATGTAAAAGAAATGGACATTTTTTAGATAAGTACCATATACCAAAGTTGAACCAAGAACAGGTGGACAATCTAAATAGACCTGTTAGTCGCGAAGAATTAGAAGCTGTTATCAAAAATCTCCCTACCAAAAAAAGCCCAGGACCAGATGGTTTCAATGCAGAATTCTACCAGAACTTCCAGGAAGAGCTAATACCTATACTCCTTAATGTATTACACAATATAGAAACAGAAGAGTCATTGCCAAAATCCTTTTATGAAGCTACAGTTACCCTAATACCAAAACCACACAAAGACACAACCAAGAAAGAGAATTACAGACCAATCTCACTTATGAACATTGACGCGAAAATTCTCAATAAAATACTGGCAAACCGAATCCAAGAGCACATTAGAAAAATTATCCATTATGATAAAGTCGGCTTCATTCCAGAGATGCAGGGCTGGTTCAACATATGCAAATCTATCAATGTAATCCATCATATAAATAAACTGAAAGAAAAAAACATATGATCATTTCATTGGATGCTGAAAAAACATTTGACAAAATTCAACACCCATTTATGATAAAGGTGTTGGAGAGACTGGGGATACAAGGATCATACCTAAATATAATAAAAGCAATATACAGCAAGCCGACAGCTAACATCAAACTGAATGGAGAGAAACTCAAAGCCTTTCCACTAAAATCAGGAACGCGACAAGGCTGTCCACTATCTCCATACCTCTTCAATATAGTGCTTGAAGTTCTAGCAATGGCAATAAGACAACATAAGGAGATCAAGGGGATTCATGTTGGAAAGGATGAAGTTAAACTTTCGTTTTTTGCTGACGATATGATAGTATACATAAATGACCCCAAAAACTCTACCAAAGAACTCCTACAGCTGATAAACACCTTTAGTAACGTGTCAGGTTACAAAATCAACTCCAAAAAATCAGTGGCCATCCTATACACAAAGGATAAAGAAGCAGAGAGAGAAATCAGAGAAACATCACCTTTCACAATAGCCACAAATAGCACAAAATATCTTGGGGTTACTCTAACCAAGGAAGTGAAAGACCTATTTGACAAGAACTTTAAGTCCTTGAAGAAAGAAATTGAGGAGGATACCAGAAAATGGAAAGACCTCCCCTGCTCTTGGATTGGGAGAATCAACATAGTAAAAATGGCAATTCTACCAAAAGCAATCTATAGATTCAATGCAATTACCATCAAACTTCTTCACAGACCTTGAGAGAACAATAATCAAGTTTATATGGAAAAACAAAAACCCAGGATAGCCAAAACAATCTTATACAATAAAGGAACTTCTGGAGGCATTACCATCCCTGACTTCAAACTCTATTGCAGAGCAACAGTATTGAAACCAGCTTGGTATTGGCATAACAACAGAGAAGTCGACCTATGGAATCGAATAGAAGACCCGGGTATTAACCCACAAACGTATGAACATCTGATATCTGACAAGGGAGCTAAAGGTATACAATGGAAGAAGGAAAGCATCTTTAACAAATGGTGCTGGCATAAATGGATGTCAACCTGTAAAAGAATGAAAATAGATCCATATCTATCACCATGCACAAAACTCAGGTCCAAATGGATTAAAGACATCAACATTAATCCGACCACTTTGAACCTGTTAGAAGAGAAAGTGGGAAGTAGTCTACAATATATAGGCACAGGAAACCACTTCCTAAGCAGAACCCCAAGAGGCAGACAATAAGAGAAACAATGAAGAAATGGGACCTACTGAAACTGAGAAGCTTCTGCAAAGCAAAGGACACTATCAGTAAGACAAAAAGGCTACCTTCTGACTGGGAGAAGATCTTCACCAACCCCTCATCAGACAAAGGTCTGATCTCCAAAATATACAAAGAACTCAAGAAACTACACACTAAAACTCTAATTAACCCAATTAAAAAATGGGGTACTGATCTGAACAGAGAATTCACAACAGATGAACGTCGAATGGCCAGAAGACTCTTAAGGTCATGCTCAACCTCCTTAGCGATCAGGGAAATGCAAATCAAAACCACTTTGAGATACCATCTTACACCTGTCAGAATAGCCAAACTCAAAAACACCACTGATAGCCTATGCTGGAGAGAATGTGGAGTGAGGGGAACACTCATCCACTGTTGGTGGGAATGCAAACTTGTGCAGCCACTGTGGAAATCAGTGTGGCGGTTTCTCAGGAAACTGGGAGTCAACCTCCCTCAGGACCCAGCAATTCCACTCTTGGGAATATACCCAAGAGATGCCCTATCATACTACAAAAGTATTTGTTCAACTATGTTCATAGCTGCACTATTTGTAATAGCCAGAACATGGAAACAACCTAGGTGCCCCTCAATAGAAGAATGGTTAAAGAAGGTGTGGAACATATACACATTAGAGTTTTACTCAGCGGTAAAAAGCAATGACATCTTGAATTTTGCATTCAAATGGATGGACATAGAAAACGCTTTACTGAGTGAGGTAAGCCAGACCCAAAAAGAGGAATATGGTATGTATTCACTCATAAGTGGATTCTAGACATAATTAAAGGTCTTTGAGCCTATTATTCTTGATCCTAGTGAAGCTAAATAAGAAGGTGAACCTGATGAAAATCATGTAGTTATCTGCCTGGAAATTGGAAATAGACAAGAGTCCCAGGTAACCTCGGGTGTATGGAGGGGTGGGAGGGTTGTTGGAAGGGGAGATGGTTAGAGAGAAGGGAGTAGGGGAGGAATGGGGAAAGCTCGGTGGACTGGGATGGGGTGAGGGAGGAAGGATGGATATGGGATCAGGGAAGAATATATCTCAACTAAGGGAGTCATTTTAGGGTTTACAAGAGACTTGATTATAAATGGTATCCCAAGTCCAAGCAGAGATCCCCAGATTGTTCTCTGGACAGAGGAGAGGGTGCCTGAACCAGCCTTGGCCTATAACCATACTGATGAATATTTTGCTTATCACTATAGAACCTTCATCTGTCGATGGATGGAGTTAGAGACAGAGACCCACAGTGTTACACTGGACTTAACTCCCTAGGTCCAAACGAGAAGCAGATGGAAAGAGAATGTGCGCAAAGAAGGCAAGACCAGAGGAAACCTTCATCCGACCATGAATGGCGATACAGACGGAAACCCATATTGGAGCACTGGAGTGAGCCCCCCAAGGTCCAAATGAGGAGCAGAAGAAGGAAGAACATGAAAAAGGAAATCAGGACCGCGAGGGGTCCGATCACCCACTGATACAAGGGGACTGATCTAATGAGAGTTCACCAAGGCCAGTTGAACTGGCACTGATCGAGCACGTGATCCAACCAGATTCTCTGAATGTGGCCGGTTTCTCTGAATGTGGCTGGCCCGGAGTCTTTCTGAAAAGCCATTGACAATGACACTGGGACTTGTTTCCTCTGCATATACTGGGTTTTTGAGATCCAGTCTGTTTGGATACTCACCTTCCTGGACCTGGAGGGAGGGGGGAGGAACTTCAACTTCCCACAAGGCAGGAAACCCTGACTGCTTTTGGGATGGAGAGGGAGGAGGAGGGGGAGTGTGGGGAGTGGGAGGGTGTTGAGAGGAGGGGCAGAAATGGAAACTTTTATAATTTAATAAATTTCAGACAGTTGAAAAAAATTTAAAAAATAATAAAAAAAAAAGAAGTTAACACTTGTAACTCCAAATTGGAATGGCTCTGGAAAACAACACATGGTCTGCCACCATTTTAATTAAGTATGGCCACGTGGCAGCCACCCTTTTGACTATGGATGGAGAACAGGGTGGTCATATGACTTTGGCACCATCTTAAATAAAGGTGACCAAATGGATTGGGCCCAACAAGGAGATATCAGGTCTCCAAGATATTTTGGATTAGGGTGGGTTTCTGTATGATATTCCCTGCCCTGTCCTAAAAACAAGGTTTATGAAAGACAGGATTTAAAACAATGCTGGTTTAATAAGGTATTAAAACTGTACCTCCATGCATTCATGTTCAGGGATGTCTCTTGCTGGTAGCCAGATTTTGTAAGATCAGACTAAATCTTTGGTATTGATTTTAGAAACACTAAATTGTTTATAATGTGAAAACTGGGTTTTGCCTTCTAGAGATACTAGACTGCTTATACATAATAGACAATGATCCTCTGATCCTCAAATGCTTCAGAGATCTGAGAATATAGCATTTAATAAAAAGGTTTCTAATGATAGAAACATTCCAGCTCCTGGCAGCACCCTGTATCTCCTCCAGGGAACATGGATGGCCGCAGAAGAATATCCACCTGGAGCTTGATTTAAATGTAGCAAAGCAAGCAACAGAGCAGATACACTGCCTTGTACCTTAATTGCTGCTGAGACCCTGTCTGGACTGTGGACAAACAGGACTCTGGGGAATTGATTGCCCTGCTTTGCCAAGACAAGGTAAGCTGGTATCCATATTCCTGTTTCACAAAAAGTCTGTCAGATCTTCTGGGCCTGGCTCTGAAGATGGACACTCTGGGACCCCTGTCCCTAATGACCACAGAAGAACCTGGGGTAGCTGCCTAGGTATCCAGTAAACTGTCTCACTTCTGCTTACTCAGGTAAAATGTGTCCTTTTCAGATCTGATGGTGTTTGATGACTCTTTTACAGACAGGTTTATTAGTTTAACAGCTTTCCTCCTGATCCCCCAAGGCTATAACCACTTTGGCAGTTCATTAATTTATTAGTTAAATTTCTTATTAAAAATACAGACAAGTCTGCCTTGTTCACAGGCTTCAAAGTAAAAGATAAACAGGCTTCAGAATTTTGGCACTGATAAATGGAATTTTGATAAACCAATAGAGCACCAACTGCAAACAGTTTCCAAAAGTTCTTAAATTTCTGTGGTCCTAGCTTTTTAGGACTGCAGAGAGGCTTCTCTGACTCACTGTATCATCTCCAGCCACACACGGCAAAGCCCTGCTAAAATCCAACTCCTCCTACTCTGAAACAGGTAAGCATTGAAGCCTGTAGGCACGTTCAACTCTGTTTCTATTCCCATGCTCCTCCTTTCCTCATCCTCCTTTGCTCACTCAATCTTTTTCTCAGTAAATTTCCTCTGATTGCCCTCTAAGTATAGACTTAAAGGTGTGTTTCATCATGCTAAAACTAGGCCCTAGGAGAAATGTTCACTTCTTTTAACTCAAAGCCGTAGCCTTTTCTATGACACCAAAATATAAATCTGCTCTAGCTGTTTTACAGATACCTGCATGTTCCTGGGGAAAGAGTTCTACTGTATCAAAAAATCTGGCCTGTAAGGTCATAAAACACTGATGACAGTTTAAGTTGGAGAGGATGTAGAATAAGGGGAACACTCCTTCTCTGATGGTTGAAGTACAAACTTACTTGTACAACCACTTTGAAAATCAGTATGGTGGTGTTTCAGAAAATTGGGAATCAATCTACCTTAAGACCCAGCAATAATGCTCTTGGGTATGTACCCAAAGGATACTCAATCATACCACTAAGACACTTGCTCTACTATGTTCATAGCTGCATTATTTGTAATATCCAGAACCTGGAAACAACCCCTCAACTGAAGAATGGATTAAAAAATGTGGTACATTTACACAATGGAATATTACTCATTGGTAAAAAAAAACCAATGACACCATGAAATTTGCAGGCAAATGGATAGAACTAGAACAAATCATCCTGAGTGAGGTAACTCAGACCTAGAAAGAAAAACATGGTATGTACTCACCTATAAGTGAATATTAGGTGTAAAGCAAAGGATTAACCAAACTACATTCTACAGCTCCAGAGAAGCTAGGTAACAAACAGGACCCTAGGAGAGACATATGAATTGTACTGGGAAGGGAAATTAAATGATATCTCCTGGATAAACTAGGGGTGAGGGCGCAGTAGAGGAGAGGGGTGGGGGATGAGAACAAGAGGGAATGGGATGGTTGAGTTGGGGAGGGATGAAATTGGAGAGCAATGAAAGAGATATCTTGATAGAAGGAGTCATTATTGGGTTAGGGAGAAATTTGGTGCCAGGGAAATTCCCAGGAATCCATAAAAATGACCCTAGATAAGGTGCCTAGCAATAGTAGAGAGGGTGCCCTGAACTGGGCTTCTCCTGTAATCAGATTGGTGACTACCCTAACTATTATCATAGAGCCTTTATCCAGCAACTGATGGAAGCAGATGCAGAGATCCACAGCAAAGCACTGGGCTGAGCTCTGGGAGTCCAGTTGAAGAGAAGGCGAAGGGATTATATGAGCAAGGGGGTACAGTCAAGATCATAATGGCGAAGCCCACAGAGAGAGCTGACCTGAGCTCATGGGAGCTCACAGACTCTAGACTGATAGCTAGGGAGCCTGCATGGGACTGAACTAGGTCTTCTGCAAGTGGGTGACAGTTGTGTACCTTGTTCTGTTTGTGGGGCCCCTGGCAATGGGACCAGGATATGTCCCTGGCACATGAGCTGGCTCTTTGGAACCCATTCTCTAAGGTGAGAGACTTTCAATTTCATATGCCAGGCTTTGTTGACTCCCATAGGATGCCTGAGCTTTCTGAGGAGTGGATGGGGGACTGTGGAAGGGAGGAAGTGGGAGTGGAAACTGGCCAGTATGTAAAATAAATACAAAAATTAAAAAAGAGAGAAAACTAGGTAACATGAAATGGAAATGAAGATGCAAATAGAAAGCATTGTTCTACAATCAACATAAAAGTCATGTTGATGAGGCCTTTTTATACTACAGGGTGGCCTAGATTCCATTTTATTTATTTATTTTTATTGCTTTATAAATAATACCATTCAAATTTTCCACCTCCTCCCCTCTTCCCAGTTCCCTCCTGCTCCCCCACTCACCCTTCCCTGCCCCCTTCTAGTACTCAGAGAGGGCAGGGTACCCTGCCCTGTGGGAAGTCCGAGGCCCTCCCAGCTCCATTCAGGCCTAGTAAGGTGTGCATCCAAACAGACTAGGTTCCCAAAAAGCCAGTACATGCAGTAGAATCAAACCCAGTGCCATTATCATTGACTTCTCAGTCAGCCCCCATTGACAGCCACATTCAGAGAGTCCAGTTTGATCACATGCTCATTCAGTGGGCAAGAACATAGAGGCCCCTCCATAACTCCCTAGCTGTTCTGGTCATCCAGCTGGGAGTGCCACTGCTGCTGGGCTTGGCCCTAACCCACCCTACCCCCTTGCCCTCCTTATACCTGTGAGGTCCTTGGAATCCTCGAACACAGCCTGCTCCAATGCTGAGGGGACCTAAGAGAGGGCAGACCAAGAAAAACTCCCAAGTACTCAGTCAGCCACAGCAAAGATTGGTCCAAGACACCAAGACTCTTCTGGCCTCATTTGAAGAAAGAGATGAGTAGGAGCCATTGCAAGAATTCCTCCAACAACCTGAAAAGCAATGTGATAACACCAGAATCCAGTGAATACGCAACATGAAGACTTGAACACCCTAACACGGAAGTAGAAGAAATTGACTTTAAATGTAACATTATGAAAATTAAACAGAGTGTGAAAAACTCCTTTAAAGAAATGGAAGAGAATACAAACAAAAAGTTAGAAGAAATTAATAAATCCCTCAAAGATACTCCCCCCCCCAAAAAAAACCAAGAAAGCAATCAAACAGGTAAAGGAAACAGTTCAAGACTTGAAGACTGAAATGGAGACAATAAAGCGAACACAAACTGAGGGATAGCTTGATATGGAACATCTTGGTAAACAAACAGGAACTACAGAGATAAGTATAGCCAACAGAATACAAGAGATAGAAGAAAGAATCTCAGTCACTGAAGATACTATAGAGGAAATAAACTCATTGATGAGACTTTAAAAGAAAGAAATCTGGCCTGTTGGAAACTAGAATCAGTCTCTAGAGCCTTCCTCGACTTCCCCATCTTCAAGCCCATATTTTACAGGTTCACTCTTCCTGCCAGATGTGTGCCAAGGCCAACCCACAGCAGCCCCTCTGCCTCAGCTTCGAGGACACCAACGAAGCAAGGACTGGCAGGTGTGCTTCATCCACATGCTCACTCATAAAGTGCTCAGTTGTCTCCTAATTCCTGTTGACACCTTTTCAGGATAGATGGACGGATACTCCCGACCTCCAGAAAACAGCAAATGTGATGGCTCAAGTACTTCTGGAACACATCATCCCTCAATTTGGCAAAGCCACCTCCCCAAGCTCCAGGTGGTACCACATCAGTGCTGGTACCACCTCTCCAGGCTCTAAAAGGCACCTATCCAGGATAAATAGCCTGTCCAGCGACTGGGAACCTCCACCCTCCAATTTTTCAAAATGACCCAAGGAAGGGCATATCTGCTCTTGAGTCAGAGCTCATTCAACCTTGCCCCCGCCTATTTAAAATTTTTATTGCTTTATAAATAATACCATTCAAAACTTTCCCACTTCCTCCCCTCCTCCCATTTCTCTCCTGCTCCCCTCCACACCCTCCCTTTTTTCCTTCCAGTGCTAAGGGAGGGCAGGGTACCCTGTCCTGTGAGAAGTCCAAGGCCCTCCCAGCTCCATACAGGCTTAGTAAGGTGTGTATCCAAATAGACTAGGATCTCAAAAAGCCAGTACACACAGTAGAGACAAGTCCCAGTGCCATTATCATTATCTTCCCAGTATGACTATTTTTATGAAGTTACAGTTACCCTGATACAAAAACCACACAAAGACTCAACGAAGAAAGAGAATTACAGGCCAATTTTACTCATGAATATCGATGCAAAAATTCTCAATAAAATACTGGCAAACCAAATCCAAGAACACATCAAAAATATAATCCATTATGATCAGGTAGGCTTCATCCCAGAGAAGCAGGACTGGTTCAACATGCAAAAACCTATCAATGTAATCCATCATATAAATAAACTGAAAGAAAAAAACCATATGATCATTTCACTAGATGCTGAAAAGGCATTTGACAAAATTCAACACCCCTTTATGGTAAAGGCCTTGGAGAGAGAGGGATACAAGGTTCATATCTAAACATAATAAAATCAATATAGAGCAAGCAGACAGGTAACATCAAATTAAATGGAGAGAAACTCAAAGCGATTCCACTAAAATCAGGAACAAGTCAAGGTTGTCCACTCTATCTCTTCAACATAGTGCTTGACGTTCTAGAAATAGCAATAACACAACATAAGGAAATAAAAGTGATTCAAATTGAAAACGAAGTAGTCAAACTTTTGTTATTTGCAGATGATATGATAGTGTACATAAGTGACCCCAAAAACTCTACCAAAAACTCCTACAGTTGATAAATACCTTCATTGATGTGGCAGAATACAAGATCAACTCAAAAAATCAGTAGCCCTCCTATACACAAAGGATAAAGAAGCAGAAAGGGAAATCAGAGAAACATCTTTCACAATAGCCACAAATAGCATAAAGTATCTTGAGGTAACTCTAACCAAGAAAGCAAAATACCAATTTGACAAGAACTTTAAGGCTTTGAAGAAATAAATTGAAGAGGATACCAGAAAATGGAAAGATTTCCCATGCTCTTGAATTTGTAGGATCAACATAGTAAAAATGGCAATTCTATGAAAGGCAATCTATAGATTCAATGCAATCCCCATCAAAATCCCAACAAAATTCTTTACAGACCTTGAGAGAACAATAATCAACTTTATAAGGAAAACCAAAAAAAAAAAAAAAAACAGGAGAGCCAAAAAATCCTATACAATAGAGGAACTTTCTGAGGCATTACCATCCCTGACTTTAAACTCTATTACAGAGCTACAGTAATGAAAACAGCTTGGTATTGGCATAAAAACAGAGATGTTGACCAATGGAATCAAACTGAAGACCTGGTTATTAATTCACAAACCTACTAACAATTGATTTTTGACAAAGGAGCTAAAGGTACACAATGGAAGAAAGAAAGCATCTTTAACAAATGGTGCTGGCATGACTGGATGTCAACCTGTAGAAGAATGAAAATAGATACATATCTCTTTCTTGTTTGGGTCATTGTGTGGTTTTGGAGTCAGGGTGACTGTAGATTCATAAAAAGAGTTTGGTAATGACTCTTCTGTTTCTATTATGTAAAACACATTAAGGGATATAGGTATTAGCTCTTCTAAGGTTGATAGAATTCTGCACTAAAACCATTCGGTCCTGGGCTTTTTTTGGTTGGGAGGTTTTTGATGACAGCTTCTAATTCCTTGTGGTTTATAGGTCTAATTAAATAATTCACCTGCTCTTGATTTAATTTTGGTATATGGTACTTATCTAAAAAATGTCCATTTCTTTTACATTTTCCAATTTTGTGGCATTCAGGTTTTTGTAGTAAGACCTAATGATTCTCTGAATTTCCTCAATGTCTGTTGTTATGTGCCCCTTTTCATTTCTGACCTTGTTAATTTGAATGTTCTCTCTCCACCTTTTGATTAGTTTGTATTGGGGTTTATCAATACTGTTGATTTTCTCAAAGAACCAGCTCTTTGTTTCATTGATTCTTTGGATTGTTTTCTGTGTTTCTATTTTGTTGATTTCAGCCTTCAATTTGATTATTTCCAGTCCTGAAGCAGGTTGTGCTGGTAGATCTAAGGACCCCACAGATGGAAAGTAGTGCTTGGGGCAAGATGGGATGGGGTAAATAAAAAAAGCCAGTAGCCGGGATGATGCCCCACTGGATGCCAGAAAAGTTTAGGGAATTGGAGTGGGCCTGTACTTTGTTCCCTGGGAACCGTCCAGCCAGGTGGCCACTTACCACTCCAGATGGATTCCCTCAGTATAGGAGCAGGGCTCTAAGGACCTCACAGACAAAATTGCAGGTTTGGAGTCCAGGGTTGTGTGGTACAAAGAAGTCCATGGCAGGACCACTCACCACTGGCTCCCCAGACCCTCATTCCTGAAGCAGACTGAATTGGGAGATCCATGGACCCTGCAGATTGAAAGGAATTCTTGGGGGTAAGATGGGATAGGGTAAGGATAGAAAGCCAGTATCCAGGAACATGTCCTGCTGGATGACCAGAAAATTTTAGGGAATTGGAGGGGGCCTGAAATTCATTCTCTGGAACCAGTCTGCTTGGTGGCTACTCACTCAGCACTCCAGATATCCTCAGTAGCTGTGTCTTATTATAGGTAAATTGAGTCCGTTGATATTAAGCAATATTCGTGGCCAGTGGTTGTTAACTCTGGTTATTTTTGGTAGTAGTGTTTGTGTGATTCCCTTCTTTTGGTTATGCTGATGGGAGTTATCAGATGTCTGTGTGGTTGTGGGTGTAGTTAGTTTCCTTGAGTTGAGGTTTTCCTTCTAGTTCTTTCTGTAAGGCTGGGTTTGTGGACATGTATTTTCATTTTTCTACTATTTTCCATCAAGTTTTGCAAGCACCATTGTTAAAGATACTTTCTTTCATTGTATAATTTTAGCTCCTTTGTCAAAAATCAGGTGTTCATAGGTTTGTGGATTAATATCCAGGTCTTTGATTTGATTCCAAGAGTAAAGTCTCTCCTTTTTTTAAAAGTTTTTTTTTATTTATTAAAAATTTCCACCTCCTTCCCGCCTCCCTTTTCCCTCTCCCTCCCTACCTTCCCCTCCCTCTTTAGTCCTAAGAGTAGTCAGGGTGCCCTGCCCCGTGGGCTTATTTGAGAAAACATGCAGTGTTTGTATTCCTTAGTCTGGCTCATTTCACCTAATATAGTTACATCTGGTTCCATCCATTTTGGTGCCCTCTTGTTTAAGATGAAAAATTTCTTTATTTTTCAGACCTGTGACCCTGAACTTTAGATTGTGAGCCCCTCATCTTTCAACTTGTGAACAGGTTGTCATAAATCTCTACTTCTCCCTTAGATTCTGTTAATGATTCCATAGTTATGGATCAAAGCTTTCCAAGAATTTCTCTTTATTACCCTGATCATTTCACCTGCTTCTGTTCATGGCAATTAGTCAGTCACTGGGGTTTGAGCCAAGGGGACCTGCCCTTCAATTAATCATTATCTTGAGTAACCTCTTTAACTGTTGCCCCAGATGACTTTACATTTCTTTCTTGCTTTTCTGCCACCCTCCCCCAGTTCTATCTGTTAATATAACATTAGCCTTCGGATTTTAGCAGTTCTCCAGATTGAGGCAAAAGTCCTTTAGCATTGGTGTTATAAGCATGGAAGTTGGATAGCTAGACAGGCATTAGGTTTGGAGGCCGTGGAGGATAGAGTCCTTCTTAAGATTAGATTTGGACCCTCACTTTCCATTTCCCTGGTAACATAATAAAGGGAAGCATAACTTTGCCACTCCTTAAGTTTTAAAGTATCACAAGAAATGATGGATAGTGGTGACGTTAGGGGTTTGTTGAGGTCAATTAATCTACTTCTTGGTCACAAGAATAGAACCTAGCTCTACCTCTGATCATGGGTGGATGGTAGGAGGTACTTCTGTCTTTGTGTTGCTTTCACTGCTTAATAAAGAAACTGTCTTGGCTTAGTTGATAGGACAGAACCTTGGTAGGCAGGGAAGACAGAACTGAATGTTGAGAGGAAGAAAGGCAGAGTAGGGGGAGTGTCACCATGGAGCCATCAGAGACAGATACGCTGAATCTTTCCCAGTAAGTCACTGCCATGTGACGATACACAGATTAATAGAAATGGGTTAAATTGAGATGTAATAATTAGCCAATAAGAAACTAAATCTAATGGGTCAAGCAGTGATTTAATTAGTACAGTTTCTGTGTGGTTATTTTCGGGCTAAGCTAGCGGTGCAGCCAGGACAAACAATCAGGCCCACTCTCTGCAACAGGTGGATGTGTAACACTCTGTATTGCCTCAAACTAATGATCACAAAGTCATACTACTGTCTCCTTCTTAAGATTTTGTCCACCTTGGCTTGTCAATCACCTGGGCCCAAGATGACCACACAGAAAAGCTGATACACCTGAACACATGTTAAGGATATTGTAGGAATAATTATCCCCTTAATGAGATAATGTATTTACGCGTATCCAAGAGCCTCTGTTTCAGTATGTGGCTTACAGATCGGCACTGGTAAGCCTGCCTGCTTTTCTGAGTTCTACTTCAGAAAGCCCATTGTCCCCTTATTCCTTTCTACCTCTTTTCCAGAAATTGACCAAAATCTTAGGTGTGCCTGCATCTGGGCTTTGTCAGTGTTCTCTTATGAGCATCCAGCTCTTTACAGACTTTCATTGAATAACCAGCTTGCTTTCTTGGACCATAATGCAGAAGGCATTATTTTCTTTCTTTCCATCTTCCTCCTTCTATCAGCTGTAAACTTTATAGTTTCCTTTTCCTCTGTTTCTCCCAAACTTTAATAAAGTGCCCTGAAGCTTTCTTACAAGTCCATTTTAAAATTCTTTTAATGTCAAGACTGAAAATCTACAGAAAACTCCAATTCCCTGGTACCACTAGTGTGCTAGTTGAAGCTTCTATTGATCTCCACAGTCTTTGTTATTGTATTGTTAGGGTGTTTTAGCTCCATTAACTTCTATTTTATTCTTTGAATGTGTGTATGTATTTGTGTGTGCTCACACATGTGTCCAGAAGAGAGGATGTGCGTGCATGTGTGTGTGTGTGTGTGTGTGTGTGTGTGTGTGTGTGTGTGCGTGCGTGCATGTGCAGAGGAGGGCACATGCATGCATGTGTGTGTGCATATACAGGGGAGGGGTTGTTTATGCATATGTGTATGCATGTTCAAGGAAGGGGACATGCATGACTGTGTGCATTTGAATTTGCAGGGAGGGAATATGCATGCGTGCGTGTGCATGTGCTTGTGTATGTGTGTGTGTGTGTGTGCAGGTCAGAGGTCAGCATCAGGCGTCTTCCTTAATAATTTTTCCACTTTATTTTTTTTTGTAACATGCCTCTTCCTGAACCTGGAGCTCATGGATTCAGATAGACAGGACTCCTCCTAGCTCTACACACTGCTACTAATAGTGTGACAGGTTTATATTGCCCTGCCTATTTTTACATAGGTGCTGGGGATTTGAACTTGGGTCCTGGGGCTTAAGTGCATTGTTGACTGTCTTATTTATTATTCCTATTGCTGTAATAAGGTACCCTGGCAGAAGAAATTCATGGAGGTAAGTAAGGATGGAAGGAAGGAAGAGTGGGTGGGTTACTTTTGGCTCAAAAAAAGGGCACAATCTTATGGTGGGACCTTAAGGAAACAGGAGCTTGAACATCTGGTCACAATGGGTTCACAGTCAGGAAGAAAAGACTATTCACTAGGATCTCGAATTATAGGCTCAAAGACCTTTAATTATGGTTAGAATCCACTTATGAGTGAATACATACCGTGTTCCTCTTTTTGGGTCTGGCTTACCTCACTCAGTAAAGCATTTTCTATTTCCATCCATTTGCATGCAAAATTCAAGATGTCATTGTTTTTTTACCGCTGAGTAAAACTCTAATGTGTATATGTTCCACACCTTTTTTAACCATTCTTCTATTGAGGGGCACCTAGGCTGCTTCCAGGTTCTGGCTATTACAAATAGTGCTGCTATGAACATAGTTGAACAAATGCTTTTGTAGTATGTTAGGGAATCTCTAGGGTATATTCCCAAGAGTGGAATTGCTGGGTCCTGAGGGAGGTTGACTCCCAGTTACCTGAGAAACTGCCACACTGATTTCCACAGTGGCTGCACAAGTTTGCATTCCTAGAGAAGCTAAATAAGAAGATGAACCTGATGAAGATTATTTAGCTATCCGCCAGGAGGTAGGAAATAGACAAGAGTCCCAGGTAACCTCGGGTGCATGGGGGTGGGGGTGGGAGGGTTGTTGGAAGGGGAGACGGTTAGAGAGAAGGGAGTAGGGGAGGAATGGGGAAAGCTCGGTGGACCGGGATTGGGGGGAGGGAGGAAGGATGAATATGGGATCAGGGAAGAATATATTTCAACTAAGGGAGTCATATTAGGGTTTACAGTAGACTTGATTATATATGGGATCCCAGGCCAAGGAGAGATCCCCAGATTGTTCTCTGGACAGAGGAGAGGGTGCCTGAACCGGCCTTGGCCCATAACCATACTGATGAATATTTTGCTTATCACCATAGATCCTTCATCTGGCGATGGATGGCGATACAGATGGAGACCCACATTGGAGCACCGGACTGAGCATCCCAAGGACCAAATGAGGAGCAGAAGGACGAAGAAAATGAAAAAGGAAATCAGGACTGCGAGGGATGCTATCACCCACTGATACAAGGGGACGGATCTAATGAGAGCTTACCAAGGCCATTTGGACTGGGACTGAACGAGGACTTGAATCAACCAGATTCTCTGAATGTGGCCGGATTCTCTGAATGTGGCTGGCCCGGAGTCTTTCTGAAAAGCCATTGTCAATGACACTGGGGCTTGTTTCCTCTGCATATACTGGATTTTGGGGATCCAGTCTGTTTGGACACTCACCTTCCTGGACCTGGAGGGAGGGGGGAGGAACTTGAACTTCCCACAGGGCAGGAAACCCTGACTGCCCTTAGGGATGAAGAGGGAGGAAGAGAGTGAGTGGGGGGAGTGGGAGGGTGTTGGGAGGAGGAGCGGAATTAAAAAAAAAAGAAAAGACTATTCACCACCTAATTCCCTGTCTATTTGCATGATCTCTGTGCCTTTTGTGCCTATTTGGATGTCTCTTTCTCAGGATCTGGGAAGTTTTCTTCTATGATTTTATTGAAAATATTTTCTATGCATTTGAATTAAAATCCCTCCTTAATCTAAACTCACTGATTTGGCCTTTCCAGGTCTCCTAAAGGTCCTTCATGTTCCATTTATGAATTTTTTAACTCTTTTTTTTTTGTGAGAAATCCAATCCCGTTATCTTGTTTTCAAACCCCAATGATCTATCTTCACATAGCCCATTCTGTTGGTGAGGCTTTCTATTGAACATTTTATTTCACCAATTATGTATTTTTCATTTCCAGCTTCATTTCAGTTTAAATTTTCCATTCATTATTGAATTCTATTTTCATAACAAGAACTGATGCAGGCTTTCTTGGAATGTGATCTGCTTATCTCTAAAGTTATACCATTCTCAGTCATGCTTTCTTTGAATTCTATCAACTTATTTGTATTCGTTCTTTTCTAAGAACAATGTTTTTTATTTTTTCTTTGAGAATTTCGTTTAATATAGTTTAGTCATACTCTTTCCCTTCTCCAAACTTCTCCCAGAAGTGGGTCTCTGTGTTCCCTGACTGTGCAACAAACCGAGTGATGCTCTGATTTATGGGTATAGCAATATGTCATTAGTATTCATTTTGGTGCTGTGTTCATCTAGCAGATAAATTCTAGGGGCTTTCCCTCTAGGGCCATGATCTATATAGCCTTGGGTTCCTAGCCTTCATTATCAGTGTTAGGTATCCATCGACTTAAATCTAATAATAAAAAATCCCTGGTTACTCCTATAACATTTGTGTCACTATTGCACCACTGGGTATATCTTACCAGATAGGTGATTATTCTAGCTTGCAAGGGGTGTAGCTGTGTGAGACTGGTGATTACATTTCTCCTCTGCTCGTGTGTATAGGCTCTTCCAGCAGAGCTGGGCAGTGATGGCGCACACCTTTAATCCCAGCACTCGGGAGGCAGAGACAGGTGGATCTCTGTGAGTTTTTAGCCAGCCTGGTCTACAGAGTGAGCTCCAGGGCAGGCACCAAGGTTATAGAGAAGGCCTGTCTTGAAAAACAACAACAAAAAGAATGTTATCCAGTAAGGTGAAGCTTCTGGTTGAGTACCAACTATATGTCTCCATGTTCTATGATACAATTATGTTGTATTGTCTTGGTCACTGCTCAGTTGCCATGAAGAGACACCATAATCATTGCAAGTCTTGTAAAAGAAAGCATTTTATTGGCAAGACTTACAGTTTCAGATGCTGAGTCCCTTTGTCATCATGGTGGGAAGCATGGTGGTATGCAGGTAGACATGATGCTAGAGGAGAAGTTGAAGATTCTACATCCAGATCCATAGGCATCAGGAGAAGATGGGATTGGCTTTTGAAACTTTAAAGCCCACCCCACAGTAACACACTTTCTCCAACAAGGCCACACCTACTCCAACAAAATCACACCTCTTAATCCTTTAAAATAGTGCCACTCTCTAAACATTTAAATAAATGAGCACATGTGGACCATTATCATTCAAACCATCACAGGTATCTTTAGCAATAGAATCTCGCTATGAAGATTGTGGAGGGTAATCTATAACATTGGCTGTAATGTCTGGGAGCATGTGGATGAGACCCTACTGGCAAACAATTAAAAATGATGTATTATATTCTTGTTATTGAGATTTTATTTGGTATCTTATTTTTTACTAATTTATAAAAATTTCCACTTCCTCCCCTCCTCCCAATACCCTCCCACTCCCAAACACCCTCTCCTCCTCCCTTTCCAGTCCTAAGAGCAGTCAGGGTTTCCTGCCCTGTGGGAAGTTCAAGTTCTTCCCCTCTCCCTCTAGGTCTAGGAGGGTGAACATCCAAACAGACTAGGATCCCCAAAAGCCAGTACATGCAGACAAAACAAGTCCCAATGCCATTATCAATGGCTTCTCAGACAGCCCCCATGTCATTCACATTCAGAGAATCCGGTTTGATCACATGCTGGTTCAGTCTCAGTCCAGCTGGCCTTGGTGAGCTCTCATTAGATCAGTCCCCATGTATCAGTGGGTGAACGCACTCCTCGCGGTCCTGACATCCTTTTTCATGTTCTCCTTCCTTCTGCTCCTCATTTGGACCTTGGGAGCTCAGTTCAGTGCTCCAATGTGGGTCTCCATCTCTATCTCCATCCATCGTCAGATAAGGGTTCCCTCTGATCCTGCCTTCCTTGCTCACATTCTCCCCCCTTCTGCTTCTCATTGGGACCTAGGGAGTTAAGTCCAGTGTTCCAATGTGTGTCTCTGTCTCTGTCTCCATCCATCGCCAGATGAAGGTTCTATGGTGATATGTAAAATGTTCATCAGTATGGTTATGGGCCAAGGCCAGTTCAGGCACCCTTTCCTTTGCTGCCCAGGGAACAATCTGGGGACCTCTCTTTGGGACTGGGAACTCCTCTAGAATCAAGTCTCATGAAAACCCTAAAATGGCTCCCTTAGTTGAGATATATACCTCCCTGCTCCCATAACCATCCTTCCTCCCTCCCCCCATCCCATTCCCCCAAGTTATCCCCAATCCTCCCCCTCTCCCTTCTCTCTAACCATCTCCCTTACTTCCACCCCCCCAACCCCCGTGCACCGAAGTTTTGCCTGGCAATCTTGTCTACTTCCAGTATCCAGGAGGATAACCATATGATTTTCTTTGGGTTCACCTTCTTATTTAGCTTCTCTAGGATCAAGAATTATAGGCTCAAGGTCCATTAATTATGCCTAGAATCCACTTATGAGTGAGTACAACCATATTCCTCTTTTTGGGTCTGAGTTACCTCACTCAATAAAGAATTTTCTATTTCCATCCATTTGCATGCAAAATTCAAGATGTCATTGATTTTTAACGCTGAGTAAAACTCCAATGTGTATATATTCCACACCTTCTTTAACCATTCTTCTATTGAGAGGCACCTAGGTTGTTTCCAGGTTCTGGCTATTGCAAATAGTGATGCTATGAACATAGTTGAACAAATGCTTTTGTAGTATGATAGGGCAGATCTTGGGTATATTCCCAAGAGTGGAATTGCTGGGTCCTGAGGGAGGTTGACTCCCAGTGTCCAGAGAAACCACCACACTGATTTCCACAGTGGCTTCACAAGTTTGCATTCCTACCAACAATGGGTGAGTGTTCCCCTCACTACACATCCTCTCCAGCATAGGCTATCATTGGTGTTTTTGAGTTTAGCTATTCTGACAGGTGTAAGATGATATCTCAAAGTGGTTTTGATTTGCATTTCCCTGATCGCTAAGGAGGTTGAGCATGACCTTAAGTGCCTTTTGGCCATTTGAAGTTCTGTTGAGAATTTTCTGTTCAGTTCAGTATCCCATGTTTTTTAATTGGGTTGATTAGAGTTTTAGTGTCTAGTGTCTTGAGTTCTTTGTATATTTTGGAGGTCAGACCTTTGTCTGATGAGGGGTTGATGAAGATCTTCTCCCAGTCAGAAGGTAGCCTTTTTGTCTTGATGACAGTATCCTTTGCTTTACAGAAGCTTCTCAGTTTAGGAGGTCCCATTTATTCATTGTTTCTCTTATTGCCTGTGCTACTGGGGTTCTATCTAGGAAGTGGTCTCTTGTGCCTATATCTTGGAGACTACTTCTCATTTTCTCTTCTATCAGGTTCAAAGTGGTCAGATTAATGTTGAGGTCGTTAATCCATTTGGACTAGAGTTTTGGCATTGGTGATAGATATGGATCTACTTTCATTCTTCTACTGATTGACATCCAGTTATGACAGCACCATTTGTTAAAGATGCTATCCTTCTTCCATTGTATACCTTTAGCTCCCTTGTCGAAAATTAGGTGTTCATAGGTTTGTGGGTTAATATCTAGGTCTTCTATTCGATTCCATAGGTCGACTTCTCTGTTCTTATGCCAATACCAAGCTGGTTTCAATACTGCAACTCTGTAAAAGAGTTTGAAGTCAGGGATGGTAATGCCTCCAGAAGTTTCTTTATTGGATAAGATTGTTTTGGCTATCCTGGATTTTTGTTTTTTCCATATAAAGTTGATTATTGTTCTCTCAAGGTCAGTGAAGAATTTTGGTGTGATTTTGATGGGGATTGCATTGACTCTATAGATTTCTTTTGGTAGAATTGCCATTTTTACTATGTTGATCCTCCCAATGCAAGAGCAAGCGAGATCTTTCCATTTTCTGGTATCCTCCTCAATTTCTTTCTTCAAAGACTTAAAGTTCTTGTCAAATAGGTCTTTCATCACCTTGGTTAGAGTTACCCAAGATATTTTATGCTATTTGTGGCTATCGTGAAAGGTAAGTTTCTCTGATTTCCCTCCCTGCTTCTTTATCCTTTGTGTATAGGAGGGCAACTGATTTTCTGGAGTTGATCTCGTACCCTGCCACATTACTAAAGGTGTTTATCAGCTGTAGGAGTTCTTTGGTAGAGTTTTTGGGGGTCTCTTTTGTATACTATCATATCATCTGCAAATAACCTAAGTTTAACTTCTTCCTTTCCAATTGAATCCCCTTCATCCCCTTATGTTGTCTTATTGCTATTGCTAGAACTTCAAGCACTATATTGAAGAGGTATGGTGAGAGTTGACAACCTTGTCGTGTTCCTGATTTTAGTTGAATGGCTTTGAGATTCTCTCCATTCAATTTTATGTTAGTTGTTGGCTTGCTGTAAATAGCTTTTATTGTATTTAGGTATAATCTATGTATCCCCAAGTTCTCCAAGACCTTTATCATAAAGGGGTGTTGAATTTTGTCAAATGCTTTTCCAGCATCTAAGGAAATGATCATATGGTTTTTTTCCTTCAGTTTATTTATATGATGGATTACATTGATAGATTTGTGTATGTTGAACCAACCTTGCCTCTCTGGGATGAAGCCTACTTGATCACAATGGATAATTTTTCTAATGTGTTCTTGGATTCAGTTTGCCAGTATTTTGTTGAGAATTTTTGTGCCGATGTTCATGAGGGAGATTGACCTATAATTCTCTTTCTTGGTTGTGTCTTTGTGTGGTTTTGGTATCAGGGTAACTGTAGCTCCATAAAAGGAGTTTGGCAATGACACTTCTGTTTCTATATTGTGGAATACATTAAGGAGTATAGGTATTAGCTCTTCCTGGAAGTTCTGGTAGAATTCTGCATTGAAACCATCTGGTCCTGGGCTTTTTTTGCTAGGGAGATTTTTGATAACAGCTTCTAATTCTTCGCGACAAACAGGTCTATTTAGATTGTTCACCTGGTCTTGGTTCAACTTTGGTATATGGTACTTATCTTAAAAAATGGGGTTCCTGGGCTGGAGAGATGGCTCAGAGGTTAAGAGCATTGCCTGTTCTTCCAAAGGTCCTGAGTTCAATTCCCAGCAACCACATGGTGGTTCACAACTATCTGTAATGGGGTCTGGTGCCCTCTTCTGGCCTGCAGGCATACACACAGACAGAATATTGTATACATAATTAAAGTTAAAAAAATTTAAAAAAAAATGGGGTTCCTGGGTGAAAGCTGGGATGGGATAGGAGGTGAGAGGGCTTATCAGGGTGGATCCACCCCTGCAGAGTGACCAGGGATTCAAGGGGTTTGGAGAATGTCTGAGCTCCTCCTTCCCGGGCTTCTGCCATGTGTCAGAAGCAAACTTACCCCTCCGATGGATCTTCTGATAGAGGATCAGTGCCCCTTGTTGGCCAGGAATCTCGCTGAGCTGACACAGGGCCTACCTTTCCTCAGGCAGGCTATTGAAACACAGGAACTGACTCTTGTCGGGTTGTACTTACAGCCTAGTCCCAGCACGCAAGGCAACTGAGCTGGGGGAGTTTATTGCCCCGGGGAATTTTTTTTTAATCCAGGCCATTTGGTGTTCTGTATGCTTCTTTAACATTCATAGGAATATCCTTCTTTGGGTTGGGAAAGTTTTCTTCTATAATTTTGTTGAATATATTTTCTGGGCTTTTGACCTGTAATTCCTCTCCTTGTTCTACCCATATTATTCTTAGGTTTGGTCTTTTTTTGGTGTCCCAGATTTCCTGAATGTTTTGTGATGAGGATTTGTTGGATTTGCTGTTTTCTTTGATCAGTTCATTTATTTTCTCTTTAGTGTCTTCAGCATCTGAGATTCTTTCTTCTATCTCTTGGTTATGCTTGTCTCTGTAGTTCCTTTTCATTTACCCAGATTTTTTATATTTAGCTGTCCCTCAGTTTGTGTTTTCTTCATTGCCTCCATTTCAGTTTTCAAGTCTTGAACTGTTTCCATTATCTGTTTGATTGTTTTTTCTTGGTTTCCTTAGGTATCTTTTAGGGATTTATTCGTTTCTTTAAGCTTTTTGTTATTCTTCCCATTCATTTCTTTAAGGGAGTTTTTCCCATCCCATTTAAGGGACTCTATCACTTTCATAATGTCTATTTTTTTTCTACTTCTTCTGGATTAGGGTGTTCAAGTCTTCCTGTTGTATGTTCACTGGATTTTGGTGTTATCATCTTGTTTTTCAGATTGTTGGTGGAATTCTTACACTGACACCTGCCCATCTCTTCCTTCAAATGCTCTCCAATGGATCTTCTATTACAGGATCAGGGCCACCCGCTGGCCAGGAACCCCACAGACAAAAGTCTGGGCTTGCTGTGTGCAGGGTCAGTGAAACAAAGGAACTCCTGCACATTTGCACTCCCCACTTTTTTCCCAGAGCCTCAGCCTCAAAACAGGCTGAGTTGGGGGATCTTATGACCCCACAGAGGGGAAGGGGTGCCTGGGAGCAAGTTGGGATGGGATAGGAAGAGAGAGGCAGCAGCCAGTAGAGAAGACCCCACTAGATGGCCAGAAAGTTTAGAGGGTTTAGGGGTGTCTGTGCTCCCTTTCCGCAGTGTCTGCTGGGCAGTCAGGAACACACTCACCTCTCTGAAGGATCTTCTGGTACGGGATCCGGACCACTTGCTGGCCAGCGACCTCGCAGACAAAAGCACCAGCTTGCTGTGTGCAGGCTCCATGAAACCTCAATTTATTTATATGATGGTTTACACTGATTGATTTGCCTATGTTGAACCAGTCCTGCATCTCTAGGATAAAACCAACTTGATCATGGTGGATGATTTTTTTGATGTATACTTGGATTCCGTTTGCCAGTATTTTATTGAGTAATTTTGCATCCATGTTCATGAGTGAGAGTAGTCTGCAATTCTCTTTCTTGGTTGGGTCTTTGTGTGGTTTTGGTATCAGGGTAACTGTAGCTTCATAAACGAGTTTGGATAATAAATAAATAACAAAAATTTAAAAAGAGTTTGGCAATGACTCTTCTGTTTCTATTATGTGGAAATCGTTGAGGAGTTTAAATATTAGCTCTTCTTGGAAGTTGTGGCAGAATTCTTCACTAAAACCATCTGGTCCTGGGATTTTTTTTTTTTTGGATGGAAGGTTTTTGATGACAGCTTCTATTTTCTTGCAGTTTATAGGTCTATTTGAATTGCTCACCTGGTCTTGATTTAATTTAGGTATATGTGATCTGTCTTGAAATATGTCCATTTCCTTTACATTTCCCAATTTTGTAGAGTATGGGCTTTTGTAGTATGACCTAATGATTCTCTGGATTTCTGGATTTCCTCAGTGTCTGTTGTTATATCCCTATTTACATTACTGATTTTGTTAATTCAGATATTCTCTCTCTCTCTCTCTCTCTCTCTCTCTCTCTCTCTCTCTCTGTCTGTTTGTCTGTCTGTCTGTCTGTCTTTTGATTAGTTTGGATAAGGGCTTGTCTATCTTGTTGAGCTTGTCAAAGAACCAACTCTTTGTTTCATTAATTCTTTGTACTTTTTTCTTTGTTTCTATTTTGTTTATTTCAGTCCTCAATTTGATTACTTTCTTTCTTCTACTCTTCCTGTGTGAGTCTGCTCTTTTTGTCCTAGAAATTTTAAGGTGTGCTGTTAAGTCATTGTGAGTTTCCTCCATTTTCTTTATGTGGGCGCTTAGTGCTATGAACTTTCCTCTTAGCATTACTTTCATAGTGTCCCATAGGTTTGGGTACATTGTGCCTTAATTTTTATTGAATTCTAGGAAGTCTTTAATTTCTTCATTTTTTTCCTTGGCAAAAGGGTGGTTCAGTAGTTCACTGTTCAATTTCCATGAGTTTGTAGGCTTTCTGAGCTTTATTGTTAAATTCTAACTTTAATCTCTGGTGATCCAATAAGACACAGGGGGTTACTTTAATTTTTTTATATCTGTGGAGGTTTTCTTTGTTATTGAGTATGTGATCAATGTTACAGAAGGTTCCATGAGGTTCTGAGAAGAAAGTATATTCTTTTGTGTTTGGGTTGAATGTTCTATAGATGTCTGTTAAGTCCATTTGATTCATGACATCTGTTAGTTCTCTTATTTCTCTGTTAAGTTTCTGTCTGGTTGACCTGTCTATTGGCGAGAGTGGACTGTTGAAGTCTCCTACTATAGTGTGTGTGGGGGGGTTGATGTGCAATTTAAGTTTAAATAATGTTTCTTTTACATATGTGGGTGCTCTTGTATTAGGGGTATAGATGTTCAGGGTTGAGACTACATCTTGATGGATTGTTCCTGCTATGAGGATAAAGTGTCCTTCTCCATCTCTTCTGATTGATTTTAGTTTGAAATCTATTTTGTTAGATATAAGGATAGTTACACCCGCTTGTTTCTTAGGTCCATTTGATTAGAAAACCTTTTGTAGCCAGTCAAGGCTTCCAGTGGTGGGACTGTGTTGTATTTGGTTGAGCTGTTGAACCTGTGATGATCCCTAAACAACCCAGGCTGATGCTAGGACAGAATGTTCATCTCTGAAAACTGACAGCAAGGTCTCATTGCCACAGTCAACATCCACACAGCTCATTTAAACAGAGGGGTCAAGCTGGTGCGTACAAGGACCTTCACCCCCATGTTCTGGTATCATTGGTGTGAGGAGGTACTCTGCAGGCTATGTAAAGAGAAACCTGGACACCAGCCACAAAAACCTTGACCTATGATCTGTCCAATCTGCAATATGTGCTGGGGCAATGGTTGTGCAGAACTTGTGGGAGTGGCCCACCAATGGCTGGCTTAACCTTAGGCCCATGCCCTTCATTACCTGAATGGCCAGGAACCAGGCACTGGATAGCTCAGAGACTTAAGGTAAAACCATACACAACTAGCAAAATAAAATCAATGAAATGATCACTAATGATATTCTGCTACAGTGCCTTGTTCAGTAATCATCATAGAGGCTTCCTTTGGCAACAAATGGGAATGGGTACAGAGACCCACAACCAGACATTATGAAGGGATAAAGGCTAAATTGGAAGTCTCTAATGAGTCCCTCCTCTCTGAGATTTGGGAGCCTCACAGAAAATAGGGAGGAAAGATTGTAGAAGTCAAAAGGAGAGGATGAAACCTGGAGAACATGGTAGACCAAATCAACTAAACAGGGCTCATATGGGCTCACAGAGACTGAAGCAGCAAGCCCAGGGCCTGTACAGATCTGCACCAGGCCCTCTATGTATGTTTTATGGCTGTTAGCTTAAGTGTGTTCACGGGACTCCTAACAGTGGGAGTGAATGTGTCACTGGCCCTTTTGCCTGCTCTTAAGACTCTTTTTCTCCTTTTGTGTTGGTTTGTCCAGCCTTGATGAGAGGGCTTTTGCCTTATCTTGTTGTATCTTGTTTCATCCTTTTTGGTTGTAGTCTCTCAGAGGCCTGTTCATTTCTGAAGTGGAAACCAAGGGGGAATGGGACTGGGAGAGAGGAGAGATTGGTGGAGCTGGAAGGAGTGGGAAACGTGGTCAGGAGGAGAGAAAAATAAATTTTCAGTTAAAAAAAGTAAAAGGTGAGGGTAAACACCAAGTTTGTCCACTGACTTCTGCATGTGTGCTATGACACACACACATCTATACACACTCAATACTTATACAAACACACACAAACACACACACACACACACACACACACACACACACACACACACACACATCCCCGACAAAAAGAGAAGGGAAGATTCTCCAAAAGTTCTGAGGTAGGTTGACTCCCAGTTTCCTGAGAAACCACCACACTGATTTCCAAAGTGGCTGCAAAAGTTTGCATTCCCACCAACAATGAATGAGTGATCACCTTACTCCACATCCTCAACAGCATAGGCTATCATTGGTGTTTTTGATTTTAGCTATTCTGACAGGTGTAAGATGGTATCTCAAAGTTGTTTTGATTTGCATTTCCCTGATCACTAATGAGGCTGAGCATGACCTTAAGTGTCTTCTGGCCATTCGAAGTTCTTCTGTTGAGAATTCTCTGTTCAGTTCAGTACCCCATTTTTTAATTGGGTTAATTAGAGTTTTAGTGTCTAGTTTCTTGAGTTCTTTGTATATTTTGGAGATCAGACCTTTGTCTGATGAGGGATTGGTGAAGATCTTCTAGCAATCAGTAGGTTGCCTTTTTATCTTAATGACAGTGTCATTTGCTTTACAGAAGCTTCTCAGTTTAGTAGGTCCCATTTATTCATTGTTGCTCTTATTGTCTGTGCTACTGGGGTTCTATCTAGGAAGTGGTCTCCTGTGCCCATGTCTTGTAGACTACTTCCTGATAGGAAATCTCAGCCAATTACATTCTGCTTAAGGTGTGGCCCCCTCAAGTCACACAAAACAAATAAAAGATCAAAGTGCCTTGCCACTTCTTCTGTCTCTTTGGTTCCCGGCTCATCTGATGTTTGTAGGATCTCTGATCTTGTACGTTTCCCCCCATTTATTAAAAGCTAAATCTTTTGTATTCATTTGGTCTGGTTAATTATCAGTCGAACACACCCACCACATTTTGGCTCCCGACCGTGCAGCTTTTCAGCTCCACTCAGAAGCAGCTGCGCAGGCCGCACCCTGCGTGCTCCGCAGGGTAGTGTGCTTCTCACACGCCGCGCCGCACCCTGACTAGCCCATCCCAGCCCACTTGAACTTCCCAGTTCGTGCTACCACCGCAGAATGAATGAACAGAGCCCAGTCCCCACGCGCACCTGCTCCACAGCATTCGCTATGGGCCCCAGCTCCCAGCTCTGTTCTTTGGGGCGGGGAACTGCTTTTGCACTAACTCGATCAAGACCGTGGCTTATTGGCCCAGCATGACTAGCAGGCATGCCTAACACCACCCCCACCCCAACTGCGCTTCCTGGCTGTAACCCACACAGTGTACAGTCTGTGAATTTAATGTCTGGATTTGAGTATATATATTTCAGAATTTTCTTCCGGGTCTGACTCCCCTGCCACATGGATTCAGGTACACCCCGCCACTGACTGGCAGGCATCTGTAATTACAGGTAAAATAAATACAAGTAAGATTCTTTTGATTGAAAATGTCAGACAACATTACTGTTTAAGGTTTCCATAGCCTTTTTAATTACACTATGGATGAGATCTTGCAAGATGTTTCTGATATTCCTCTTACTTGGTTATTTCTGGGGCTTATCTTTTTTTGGTGTTTGGCAGTCTTTTGAGGATAATGCAAACCTTACAGACTGAATCCAGAATGCTAAAGGCAGAGGTTCAAACCTTAAGGACAACTCAGACTGACACCAACCTCCTCAAAAAAAGAGTTTGGAGTCCTCAAGGAGGAGACTAGATCTTTGTCTGATATGACTCGGTTGACTGACCAAAATTTTGAGAAGGTGCAGTCTAATATTATTTCTTTAAAAGAGAGTTTCACTGCTCTGGAGGAGGGAACAACTAATATGGCTCGTAGCCTCCAGTCCATGACTGTAAGTGTTGAAACATTAGCTGAGAGGATTAAAACCATTGAATGTGAAAACTGGACTTTATCAAAAGGGTATGATAGATTAATTGACAGGATTTCCATGCAAGAAGGCACAGTACATGCCATGAGGATTATGTCCAAGGAGCAGATGGTATCTCTAATGGACAAACTCCATACCTTAGAATCCTCAATGAAGGCTTTGGAGCATAATACTGGACAGGAGATTCAGGACTTACAGAAGGTGATGGTGAACAGATTTTAAAAGATTGAAGAAATCATAGACTCTGATGAACATGAGCAAAAGGTAGGAAGGCAAAATTTAACTCCAAAAACTTTCGGTTTACCCAGAGTTCTACCTACCTTTCCAGTAATAACATCAGAAAAGATAACCAGCTCCAAAAACCCTAAGATCATTAAAGAACATACATGGGAGCCTGTACATATGAGTGATTTGAAAGAATTTAAACAAGCAATTGTTAATTATGGACTACATTCGTCCTTTGTTAGAGAGATGCTCAAAACATGGGCTCTTAGAACAGAGCAATGTCACAAGACTGGAATCAATTGACTCCAGCTGTCCTAGAGAACGGACCTTTGTGGCATTTCAAATGCCTATTCAAACAAGAGGCCAGACTTTTACAACAGCAAGAATCAGCAAAAGGAATTGAGATTTCTCTAGATCAAATTCTAGGTGAAAGACTTTACTCTGATCCTCAGAAACAAGCTCTTTATGATGAACACATTTTATCCATATGTACCACAGCAGCTTTAAAGGCTTGGGACAGGGTTCAAGACCCAGATCAGAGAGTAGAATCGTTTATCAGGGCCAAACAGGGTCAGAGAGAACCCTTGAGTGACTTTTTACAAAGATTAACTAAGGCTGTACAAATAGGGATACCTGATCCAGAAGCAAGAAATATAGTAATTGAGTCTTTGGCTTATGAGAATGCCAATGTAGAATGCAAAAGGATCCTGGGGCCTTTAAAGATTAGATCAGCACCCTTGGATGAAAGGGTATTGCATACAATGAATGTTGAAATATTTGACTATGGCATTGAAGAACGGGTAGAAGAAGCAATTTCCAAAGGTAAAAGGAGACATCACATTACCAAATGCTTTCATTGTGGTAAAATGAAACATATGAAAAGGGACTGCAGACAATGGAATTCCAGGAATAATGCCTCTTCTAGGAATAACAGGAATAGGAGGACTCAGCCTTCAGGTTTATGTAGGAGATGTGGAAAAGAAAGACATTGGACGAATGAGTGTAGATCAACAAGAGATAAACAAGGCAACTGGTTACCATCGGAAAATGCAATGAGGGGCCTCTCGCAGGCCCCCATGGCAAATGTGGTTCAGTCATTTCTGGTCACTGCAGAGAACGTGCCTCTTCAGGGAAATTAGAAAGCCCCATGCCTGCTGTTAAAAGCAATAATGACCTGAAGGATGAGTTAAATGTGGTAAATGAATCAAGAAATCTAAGAGGACAAAGTAAACGCATATTTGGCAGACTTCTATAAATGAACAAAGACCAAAGCTAAGAGTGTGTGTACATGGCAAATTTATTACTGGCTTATTGGACACAGGTGCAGATGTAAGTATCATTACTCCAGAATCTTGGCATCCGCATTGGCCTCTTCAGGAGGTAGATATTCATTTCCTGGGAATTGGAGCTCTATCTCAAGTAAGACAAAGTGTGAGATGGGTTAAATGCATAGGGCCAGAAGGACAAATAGGAAAATTAAGGTCATATGTAGCCAATATTGCAGTGAATTTATGGGGCCATGAACTATTGCAGCAATGGAAAACCCAAATTAACATTCCTGCTGCTTCTAGAGTCTATATTTCTGAGGAAAATATTAAAAGATATTACAGATGGCAGAAACCAGCTCGTAGAGCTGTACAAGAACACAAAACAATTGATGACCCTTCAGAGGTACCAACAGCCATGTCTCTAAAATGGTTGACTGAGGAACCAATATGGACTAAGCAATGGCCTTTAGCTGAGGAAAAGTTGCAGGCTTTAGAACAGCTGGTACAAGAGCAATTAGATGCTCGACATATAGAAGAATCTACGAGCCCTTGGAATTCTCTTGCATTTGTTGTTAAGAAAAAAATCTGGTAAATGGAGAATGGTGACAGATCTTAGGGCTATCAACAAGGTTATTCAACCTATGGGTCCTCTGCAATCTGGAATTCCCCTGCCCTCCCTGTTACCAAAGGGATGGCCTCTTATAGTTATTGATCTAAAAGATTGTTTCTTCACTATACCTTTACAAGAAAAAGATAGAGAAAAGTTTGCCTTCACAGTGCCTACTTAGAATAACTCTCAGCCTACAAGGAGGTACCAGTGAACCGTCCTCCCACAAGGAATATTGAACTCTCCCACTCTGTGTCAATATTTTGTAAGCCAACCATTGGAAATATTATGCAATCAATTTCCAAGTCAATCATTTACCATTACATGGAAGATGTCCTGTTGTCTGATGCAAACATAGATACCTTAGAAAGGCTGTTTGAAGAAGTAAAGATAGTTTTACCTAAATGGGCATTGCAAATTGCTCCTGAAAAATTCAGAGAGGAGATTCTGTTAATTATCTAGGTTATAAAATAGGTTTACAAAAAATTAAGACACAAAAGGCACAAATCAGGAGAGACCAGTTACAGACTCTTAATGATTTTCAAAGATTATTAGGAGACATGTCCAGCCTATGACTGGCTGTTGGGATAACACCTGATCTAATAATTCATTTAAACAAGACCTTGGATGGTGATAAAGACTTAAACAGTCCCAGAGAATTAACAGCTGAAGCAGAAAAAGAACTGACAATGGTTGAAGAAAAATTACAGAACATACATGTGGACAGGGTAAATCCAAAGTTTAGTTGTATTCTCATCATATTGCCTTCCAGAATTTCTCCCACTGGAATCTTGATGCAAAGAGATGATATTGTCTTGGAATGGATCTTTTTGCCACATAAACCAAGTAAAAAATTAAAAACTTATTTGGAAAAAGTCTCTGAATTGATTATAAAAAGAAAATTGAGACTTTGTCAATTATCAGGCATAGACTCAGCAGAAATTATAGTGCCTTTCACTGCTGATGAGATAAAAAAAATTACGGGAAGACAATGAACCATGGCAAAGAGCTTGTGCTAATTTTCTGGGAGAAATTAATAACAATTATCCAAAAAGCAAGAGACTTAACTTTATAAAGATTACTTCTTGGATTCTTCCTCGAATCATCCATGATGCTCCAATAACCAGAGCCCGTACATTTTATACTGATGCTAATAAATCAGGGAAGGTGGGTTACAAATCAGAATAATTGAGTAAAGTGGAACAAAGTCCTTATGATTCTGTCCAGAAGGTGAATTATATGCCATTCTTATGGTGCTTAGGGATTTTAAAGAACCTCTTAATATAGTTACTGACTCACAATATACAGAAAGAGTTTTCTTGCATATTAAAACTGCTGAATTTATACCTGATGATACAGAACTGACCTCATTGTTTATCCAGGTACAAGACGTGATCAGAAACAGGCTTTGCCCTATGTATATAACACACATCCGATCCCATACGGGTCTTCCAGGCCCTCTAGCACAAGGTAATGCAGATATTGATCAATTATTGATTGGTAGTGTGCTGAAGGCATCTGAATTTCATAAAAAATATCACGTTAATAGCAAAGACTTGAAGAAAGAGTTTTCTATTACATGGCAACAAGCTAAGGAGACTGTAAAGAAATGCCCTACTTGTTCTTTTATAACCAAACACCACTGCCTGCAGGGACTAATCCAAAGGATACTCAAAAGAATGAAATATGGCAGATGGATGTGTTCCACTTAGCAGAATTTGGCAAATTAAAATATGTACACCACACCATTGACACGTACTCAGGTTTCCAATGGGCAACTGCTTTAAGCTCAGAAAAAACTGATTCAGTAATCACTCATTTATTAGAAGTTATGGCCATCCTGGATATACCTGCACAAATAAAGATGGATAATGGTCCAGCTTATGTTTCTAGGAAAATGAAACGGTTTTTTGCTTAATATTACAATATTAAGCATGTTACAGGTATACCATACAATCCTACAGGTCAAGCAGTTATAGAAAGCAGTTATAGAAAGATCAAATCAAACTATAAAGTTTATGTTGAACAAACAGAAAGGGGTGGAAAATACCCCCAGAAATAGGTTACATAATGTTTTATTAACCTTGAATTTTCTCAACGCTAATGAGAAGGGGACAATGGCTGCAGAAAGACACTGGATAATGGAAAAGTCTGCTGAATTAAATCAATCAATTTATTTCAAGGATGTGCTGACCTCACAATGGAAGCCAGGAGATGTGGTGCATTGGGGAAGGGGTTTTGCTCTAGTTTCCACGGGAGAGGAAAAATTGTGGATACCATCAAAATTAATAAAGGTTCAGTTTGAAGAGGGGAAGCCTCTTGGAAGAGATAAATAACAACTCATTCACAAGGATAATAATCACACCAAAGGTAAGAAAAATATATATAAGTTGGGGGCAGTGTTCTCTTCTTATCTTCACAGGAAAACACTCATTTTCAAAGAATTCAAGGGACCCTGGATATTTGAATACTGATGAATAAAAACCATCTACAACCCAAAGAGGATCAGCAATAAAACCAAATAGTTTAGGTAAGTATTACTATTTTTAATATGTACTAATATGCATTTGTTTATAAATATGTAGAGTTGGTTTTGGAGTTGGACTATGGCTCAGTCCCTCTTCACTTCCAAGCCTGTTGAAAAGAGATATCCCAGAGTTTCTGTCTCATGTCAAGAACCAAGATATGGGACAGAATAATAATAATAATAATTGACAAATTTTCTTTGCCTTTCCCCACATCTGTTTCTGTCTTTATTAATATATATATCTGTATATGTCTTCGTAGATAATGTTTAACTTTCCCGTAACAAACAAATTGTCCTGCAGTAATCTTTAAAGTTTCTAGGATAAAGATGGGGCCCCACAACATCAACTCCACCTGGTTACTATGATATCGTAATGTGGATAGCGCTACTTTTAGACCTGTTTTTTGGTACCAGGTGCACAAGACAGTTCCAAATGATAAACAATTTTTGACAACACTCTGGCCAGACCTCCTCAAAACACTCAGAGACTATTTGCAACTTTCTCACATCAAATGTTAATATTGGAATTTTACCATCATTTATTTATTTATTGTTTTGAAAGTAATTTTATTAAATTATAAAAGATTCCATTTCCGCCCCTCCTCCCAACACCCTCCCACTCCCCCCACTCCCTCTCCTCCTCCATCCCCATCCCTAAGAGCAGTCAGGGTTTCCTGCCCTGTGGGAAGTTCAAGTTCCTCCCTGCTCCCTCCAGATCCAGGAAGGTGAGTGTAGAGACAGACTGGATCCCCAATCCAGTTTATGCAGAGGAAACAAGTTCCAGTGTCATTGTCAATGGCTTTTCAGAAAGACTCCGGGCCAGCCACATTCAGAGAATCTGGCCACATTCAGAGAATCTGGTTGGATCGCGTCCTCGTTCAGTCCCAGTCCAACTGGCCTTGGTAAACTCTCATTAGATCCGTTCCCTTGTATCAGTGGGTGATAGCATCCCTCGCAGTCCTCATTTCCTTTTTCATTTTCTTCATCCTTCTGCTCCTCATTTGGACCTTGGGATGCTCAGTCCGGTGCTCCAATGTGGGTCTCCGTCTGTATCGCCATCCATCGTCGGATGAAGGTTCCCTCTGGTCTTGCATTCTTTGCTTACGTTCTCTTTCCTTCTGCTTCTCGTTTAAACCTAGGGAGTTAAGTCCAGTGTTCAAGTGTGGGTCTCTGTCTCTATCTCCATCCATCGCCAGATGAAGGATCTATGGTGATAAGCAAAATATTCATCAGTATGGTTATGGGCCAAGGACGTTTAAGGCACCCTCTCTTCTGTCCAGAGAACAATTGGGGATCTCTCCTTGGACCTGGGATCCCATTTATAATCAAGTCTCCTGTAAACCCTAAAATGACTCCCTTAGTTGAAATATATTCTTCCCTGATCCCATATCCATCCTTCCTCCTTCCCCCCATCCCAGTCCACCGAGCTTTCCCCATTCCTCCCCTACTCCCTTCTCTTTAACCCTCTCCCCTTCCAACAACCCTCCCACCCCCCCCCATGCACCCGAGGTTACCTGGGACTCTTGTCTTTTTCCAATCTCCAGGCAGATAGCTACATGATTTTCATCAGGTTCACCTTCTTATTTAGCTTCTCTAGGATCACGAATAATAGGCTCAAAGACCTTTAATTATGGTTAGAATCCACATATGAGTGAATACATACCATATTCCTCTTTTTGGATCTGGCTTACCGCTCTCAGTAAAGCGTTTTCTATTTCCATCCATTTGCATGCAAAATTCAAGATGTCATTGTTTTTTACCGCTGAGTAAAACTCTAATGTGTACATGTTCCACACCTTTTTTAACCATTCTTCTATTGAGGGGCACCTAGGTTGTTTCCAGGTTCTGGCTATTACAAATAGTGCTGCTATGAATATAGTTGAAATAATGCTTTTGTAGTATGTTAGGTCATCTCTTGGGTATATTCCCAAGAGTGGAATTGCTGGGTCCTGAGGGAGGTTGACTCCAGTTTCCTGAGAAACTGCCACACTGATTTCCACAGTGGCTGCACAAGTTTGCATTCCCACCAACAATGGATGAGTGTTCTCCTCATTCGATATCCTCTCCAGCATAGGCTATCAGTGGTGGTTTTGAGTTTGGCTATTCTGACAGGTGTAAGATGGTATCTCAAAGTTGTTTTGATTTGTATTTCCCTGATCGTTAAGGAGGTTGAGCATGACCTTAAGTGCCTTTTGGCCATTCGAAGTTCATCTGTTGTGAATTCTCTGTTCAGATCAGTACCCCATTTTTTAATTGGGTTAATAAGAGTTTTAGTGTGTAGTTTCTTGAGTTCTTTGTATATTTTGGAGATCAGACCTTTGTCTGATGAGGGGTTGGTGAAGATCTTCTCCCAGTCCGAAGGTAGCCTTTTTGTCTTACTGACAGTGTCCTTTGCTTTACAGAAGCTTCTCAGTTTCAGGAGGTCCCATTTATTCATTGTTTCTCTTATTGCCTGCGCTCCTGGGGTTCTGCTTAGGAAGTGGTCTCCTGTGCCTATATCTTGTAGACTACTTCCCACTTTCTCTTCAATCAGGTTCAAAGTGGTTGGATTAATGTTGATGTCTTTAATCCATTTGGACTTGAGTTTTGTGCATGGTGATAGATATGGATCTATTTTCATTCTTCTACAGGTTGACATCCAGTTATGACAGCACCATTTGTTAAAGATGCTTTCCTTCTTCCATTGTATACCTTTAGCTCCCTTGTCGAAAATTAGGTGTTCATAGGTTTGTGGGTTAATATCCGGGTCTTCTTTTGATTCCATAGGTCGACTTCTCTGTTCTTATGCCATTACCAAGCTGTTTTCAATACTGTAGCTCTGTAATAGAGTTTGAAGTCAGGGATGGTGATGCCTCCAGAAGTTCTTTTATTGTATAAGATTGTTTTGGCTATCCTGGGTTTTTTGTTTTGCCATATAAACTTGATTATTGTTCTCTCAAGGTCTGTGAAGAAGTTTGATGGGATTTTGATGGGGATTGCATTGAATCTCTAGATTGCTTTTGGTAGAATTGCCATTTTTACTATGTTGATTCTCCCAATCCAAGAGCAGGGGAGGTCTTTCCATTTTCTGGTATCCTCCTCAATTTCTTTCTTCAAAGACTTAAAGTTCTTGTCAAATAGGTCTTTCACTTCCTTGGTTAGAGTAACCCCAAGATATTTTATGCTATTTGTGGCTATCATGAAAGGTGATGTTTCTCTGATTTCCCTTTCTGCTTCTTTATCCTTTGTGTATAGGAGGGCCACTGATTTTTTGAAGTTGATCTTGTATCCTGCCACGTTACTAAAGGTGTTTATCAGCTGTAGGAGTTCTTTGGTAGAGTTTTTGGGGTCGCTTATGTACACTATCATATCGTCAGTAAATAACGAAAGTTTAACTTCATTCTTTCCAATTCGAATCCCCTTGATCCCCTTATGTTGTCTTATTGCTATTGCTAGAACTTCAATATTGCACTATATTGAAGAGGTATGGAGAGAATGGACAGCCTTGTCGTGTTCCTGATTTTAGTGGAAAGGGTTTGAGTTTCTCTCCATTCAATTTGATGTTAGCTGTCGGCTTGTTGTATATTGCTTTTATTATATTTAGGTATGATCCTTGTATCCCCAATCTCTCCAACACCTTTATCATAAAGGGGTGTTGAGTTTTGTCAAATGCTTTTTCAGCATCCAGTGAAATGATCATATGGTTTTTTCTTTTCAGTTTATTTATATGATGGATTACATTGATAGATTTGCGTATGTTGAACCAGCCCTGCATCTCTGGGATGAAGCCTACTTGATCATAATGGATAATTTTTCTAATGTGTCCTTGGATTCGGTTTGCCAGTATTTTATTGAGAATTCTCGCATCGATGTTCATGAGTGAGATTGGCCTGTAATTCTCTTTCTTGGTTGTGTTTTTGTGTCGTTTTGGTATCAGGGTAACTGTAGCTTCATAAAAGGAGTTTGGCAATGACTCTTCTGTTTGTATTATGTGAAATACATTAAGGAGTATAGGTATTAGCTCTTCCTGGAAGTTCTGGTAGAATTCTGCATTGAAACCATCTGGTCCTGAGCTTTTTTTGGTAGGGAGATTTTTGATAACAGCTTCTAATTCTTCACGACTAACAGGTTTATTTAGATTGTTCACCTGTTCTTGGTTCAACTTTGGTATATGGTACTTATCTAAAAAATGTCCATTTCTTTTGCTTTTTCCAACTTTTTGGCATATAAACTTTCGTAGTAAGATCTAATGATTCTCTGAATTTCCTCTGTGTCTGTGGTTATGTCCCCCTTTTCATTTCTGATCTTATTAATTTGCATGTTCTCTCTCTGCCGTTTGATTAATTTGGATAGGGGTTTGTCGATCTTGTTGATTTTCTCCAAGAACCAGCTTTTTGTTTCATTGATTCTTTGGATTGTTTTCTGTGTTTCTATTTTGTTGATTTCAGCCCTCAGTTTGATTATTTCCAGTCTTCTACTCCTCCTGGGTGAATCAGCTTCTTTTTTTCTAGCGCTTTCAAGTGTGCTGTTAAGTCTCCAATGTGTGCTTTCTTCGTTTTCTTTAATTGGGCACTTAGTGATATGAACTTTCCTCTTAGCACTGCTTTCCTAGTGTCCCATAGGTTTGAGTATGTTGTGTCTTTATTTTCATTAAATTCAAGGAAGACTTTAATTTCTTTCTTTATTTCTTCCTTGACCCAGGGGTGATTTAATAGTTGACAGTTCAACTTCCATGAGTTTGTTGGCTTCCTGGGGTAGCATTGTTGTTGAATTCTAACTTTAGTCCATGGTGATTTGACAAGACACAGGTGGTTACTAATATTTTTTTGTATTTGTGGAAGTTTGCTTTGTTACCAAGTATGTGGTCAATTTTTGAGAAGGTTCCATGAACTGCAGAGAAGAAGGTATATTTTTTCCTATTTGGGTGGGGAATGTTCTATAGATATCTGTTAAGTCCATTTGATTCATTACCTCTAGCAATTCTCTTATTTCTCTGTTGGGTTTCTGTCTGATTGATCTGTCCATTGGTGAGAGAGGTGTGTTGAAGTCTCCTACTATTAGTGTGTGTGGTTTGATGACTGCCTTGAGTTCTAGTAGTGTTTCTTTTACATAAGTGGGTGCCTTTATATTAGGGGCATAGATATTCAGGATTGAGACTTCCTCCTGATGAATTGTTCCTGTTATGAGTATGAAATGTCCATCTCCATCTCTTCTGACTGATTTTAGTTTGAAGTCGATTTTGTTAGATATTATAATTGTTTCTTAGGTCCGTTTGCTTGAAAAACCTTTTCCCAATGCTTTACTCTGAGTAGATGGCTGTCTTTGTGTTTAAGGTGTGTTTCTTGTAAACAGCAGAATGTTGGTTCCTGTTTTTGTATCCAATCTCTTAGTCTGTCCTTTTTTTTTTTTAGGTGAATTGAGTCCATTGACATTAAGTGATATTAATGACCAGTGGTTGTTTACTCCGGTCATTTTTTTTCTTTTTCTTTTTTTTGGGGGAGGTAGTAGAGTTTGTATGTTTCCCTTCTTTGAGTTGTGCTTGTGAAGGGTCGCTAGATATCGGAGTTATTGTAGGCAGTGTTGGCAATGTTGGATTCCTTGGGTTATGATTTTCCTTCAAGTTTTTTCTGTAAGGCTGGATTAGTAGTTACGTATTGTTTAAATTTGTTTTTATCCTGGAATATTTTGTTTTCTCCGTTGATAGTGAACAATAGCTTGGCTGGGTATAATAGTCAGGGCTTGCATCCATGGTCTTTTTGTTTCTGCATTACCTCTCTCCAAGACCTTCTGGTTTTCATGGTTTCCATAGAGAAGTCCAGTGTAAGTCTGATAGGTTTACCTTTATAAACTATTTCTCCTTTTTCCTTTGCAGCTCTTATTATTCTTTCTTTAATCTGAATGTTTTGTGTTTTGATTATTATATGGTGAGGGGATTTTTTTTGATCCAGTCTATTTGGTTTTCTGTATGCTTCTTGAACCTTCATAGGAATTTCGTTCTTTAGGTTGGGAAAGTTTTCTTCTATAATTTTGTTGAATATATTTTCTGGGCCTTTGATCTGCAATTCTTTTCCTTCTTGTAACCCTATTATTCTTAGGTTTGATCTTTTTATTATGTCCGAGATTTCTTGAATGTTTTTTTGATGAGAATTTGTTGGATTTGCTGTTTTCTTTGATCAGAGTGTTTAGTTTTTTCTGTGGTGTCTTCAGAATCTGAGATTCATTCTTCTATCTCTTGTATTCTGTTGGTTATGCTTGTTTCTATAGTCTCTGTTCGTTTACCTGGATTTTCCATATCCAGCCGGCCCTTGGTTTGTGTTTTCTTCATTGCCTCCATTTAAGTTTTCAATTCTTGAACTGTTTCCATTACCTGTTTGATTTGTTTTTCTTGGTTTCCCAGGGTATCATTTACAGATTTACTTATTTATTCAAACTTTTTGTTACACTTCTCCACCATTTTTTTAAGGGAGTTATTCATGTCCTGTTTAAGGGATCTATCACTTTCATAATGGCATTTTTTTCCACTTCTTCTGGATTAGGGTGTTCAAGTTCTTCTGTTGTACGATCGCTGGGATCTGGTGCTTTCATGTTGTTTTCAGATTGTTGGAGGATATCTTGCCTTGGTGCCTACCCATCTCTTCCTTCAAATGTTCTCCAATGGATCTTCTGGTACAGGGTCAGGTTCCCTTGTTGGCCAGGGACCTCGCCCTCTGATGGATCTTCTGCTACAGGATCAGTGCTCCCTTGCTGGCCAGGAATCTCGCTGACAAAAGGCCTACCTTGCTGCAGGCAGGCTATTGAAACACAGGAACTCCCTCCTGCCCGGTTGCACTCACCACTCTGTCCCAGCGCCCAAACAGGCTGAGCTGGGGAATTTTATGACCCCGAGGAAGGGAGGAAGAAGGGAAGGTGTTCCTGGGTGAAAGCTGGGATGGAATAGGAGAAGAGAGGGCGTAGTGGGATGGAGCAACCCTGCAGAATAACCAGGGAGTTAGGGGGGTCGGGTAATGTCTGTGCTCTGCTGTCGGCCTTCTGCCTCAGGTCAGGAGCATACTTACCTCTCTGATGGATCTTTTCTACAGGATTAGTGCCCTTAGATGGCCAGGAATATCGCTGACACAAGGCTTACCTTGCTGCAGGCAGGCTATTGAAACTCAGGAACTTCCTCCTGCTGGGTTGCACTTACCACCCTGTCCCAACACCCAAACAGGCTGAGCTGGGGGATTTTATGGCCCTGGGGAAGGGAAGAAGAAGGGAAAGGGTTCCTGGGTGAAAACTGGGTTGGAATAGTAGAAGAGAGGGCATAGCACGGTGGAGCAGCCCCTGCAGAGTGACCAGGGAGTTAGGGGGTTTGGGTAATGTTGTGTTCCATTGCCGGCCTTCTGCTGCATGTCAGGAGCACACTTACCCCTCTGATGGATCTTCTGCTACAGGATTAGTGCCCCCAGCAAAATTTTTCACAGATCTCGAAAGAAGGATACTCAACTTCATATGAAAAAGCAAAAAAATAGATAGATAGATAGATAGATAGATAGATAGATAGATAGATAGATAGATAGATAGATATATAGATAGATAAAATAGGATAGACAAAACAATCCTGTACAATAAAAGAACTTCTGGATGCAACACAATCCATGACTTCAAATACTACTACACATCTACAATACTGAAAACAGCCTGGTATTGACATAAGAACAGACAGGAGAAACAATGGAACTGAATAGAAGACCCGAATATTAATCCACACACCTTCAAATACCTGATTTTTGAAAAAGAAGCAAAAGATATCAAGTGAAAAAAGAAAGAATATTTACCAAATGCTACTTACATAGCTGGATATCAACATGTAGAAGAATGAAAATAGACCCATATCTATCACCATGCACAAAACTCAAGTTCAAACGGATCACAGACCTCAACATAAAGCCAGCCACACTGAACCTTATAGAAGAGAAACTGGGAAATATACTTGAACTCATTGGCACAGGAAGCCACGTCCTAAACCTAATTCCAGTAGCACAGACACTGAGAAAAATAATAAATAAATGGGACCTCCTGAAACTGAAAAGCTTCTGTAAAGCAAAGGACACAGTCAACTAGACAAAACAACAGCCCACAGAATGGGAAAAGACTTTTACTATCCCCACATCAGACAGAGGTCTGACCTCCAAAATATATAAAGAACTCAAGAAATTGGTCATCAAAAGAAAAAATAATTCAATAATTCAATAATGGGGGGGTGGGAGGGTTGTTGGAAGGGGAGAGGGTTAAAGAGAAGGGAGTAGGGGAGGAATGGGGAAAGCTCGGTGGACTGGGATGGGGGAGGGAGGCAGGATGGATCAGGGAAGAATATATTTCAACTAAGGGAGTCATTTTAGGGTTTACAGGAGACTTGATTATAAATGGGATCCCAGGTCCAAGGAGAGATCCCCAGATTGTTCTCTGGACAGAGGAGAGGGTGCCTAAAACGGCCTTGGCCCATAACCATACTGATGAATATTTTGCTTATCACCATAGAACCTTCATCTGGCGATGGATGGAGATAGAGACAGAGACCCACATTGGAACACTAGACTTAACTCCCTAGGTCCAAACGAGAAGCAGAAGGAAAGAGAATGTGAGCAAAGAAGGCAAGACCAGAGGGAGCCTTCATCTGACGATGGATGGCGATACAGATGGAGACCCACATTGGAGCACCGGACTGAGCCCCCCAAGGTCCAAATGAGGAGCAGAAGGAGGAAGAAAATGAAAAAGGAAATAAGGACTGCGGGGGATGCGATCACCCACTGATACAAGGGGACGGATCTAATGAGAGTTTACCAAGGCCAGCTGGACTGGGACTGAACAAGGACGCGATCCAACCAGATTCTCTGAATGTGGCCGGATTCTCTGAATGTGGCTGGCCCAGAGTCTTTCTGAAAAGCCATTGACAATGACACTGGGACTTGTTTCCTCTGCATATACTGGATTTTGGGGATCCAGTCTGTCTGGACACTCACCTTCCTGGACCTGGAGGGAGAGGGTAGGAACTTGAACTTCCCACAGGGCAGGAAACCCGGACTGCTCTTAGGGATGGAGAGGGAGGAGGAGAGGGAGTGGGGGAAGTGGGAGGGTGTTGGGAGGAGGGGCGGAAATGGAAACTTTTATAATTTAATAAAATTACTTTCTCATCAAAAAAAAGAAAAAAAAAGAAAAAAGAAAAATGGAGTACAGACCTAAATAGAGAACTCTCAACAGAGAAATCTAAAACGGCTGAAAGACACTTAAGGAAATGTTTAACATCCTTAGTCATCAGAGAAATGCAAATCAAAACAACTCTGAGATTCCATCTTACACCTATAAGAATGGCCAAGATCAAAAACACTGATGACAACTTATGCTGGAGAGGTTGCAGGATTAAGGGAACACTTCTGCATTGCTGGTGGGAATGCAAGATGGTAGAGCCCCTTTGGATATTTGGTGATTTCTCAGAAAATCAGGAAGCAACCTTCTTCAAGACCCAGTAATACCACTTTTGGGTATGTATCCAAAGGATGCTCAATCATGCCACAAGGATATGTGCTCAACTATGCTCATAGGAGCATTGTTTGTCATAGTCAGAAGGTGGAAACTACCTAAATGCTTCTCAACTGAAGAATGGATAAGGAAAATGTGGTATATTTACACAATGGAGTACTATACAGCAGAAAAAATAATGACATCTTGAATTTTGCAGGAAAATGGATGGAGCTAGAAAACCTTATGTTGAGTAAAGTAACCCAGACACAGAAAGACACTTACCACATGTACTCACTCATAAGTGGTTTTTAAACATAAAGGAAAGAAAACCAGCCTACAAATCACAACCCCAAAGAACTTAGTCAACAATGAGTACCCTAAGAAAGACTTACATAGATCTAATATACATGGGAAGTAGAAAAAGACAAGATCTTCTGAGTAAATTGGGACCATGGGAACCTTGGAGGAGGATTGAAGGAGGAAGAGAAGAGGCAGGGAGGGGAGTAGAAAAAAAGTAGAGCTTAGTAAAAATCAATTAAAAAAGAAGAAAAAGAAAAAAGGGGTATCATGTTAGGAGGGCTGCTGATAGGGGGTTCTGGGAGGAGTTTGGAAGTGTGGGTCATAGACAGATGTAACCAAGACACTTTGTATACATGTATGAAATTTTCAAATAAAAAATACTGTTCCACCTGGGAGGTAGATGTGCAGGCCAATAATCCTAGCACTTGGGAGGCAGAGGCAGGTGGAAATCTGTGAGTTCAATGCAAGCCTTGTAAGAAGATGCTCAGCTTGATCATCCCAGCGGCCCAGCTAGCATAGCCCTGAAATAACCACACAAAAATTGTATTCATTATGCACTGCTTGGTTCATTAGCTCTAACTTCTTATTAGCTAACTCTTATACTAATTTAGTCCATTTCTATTAATTTGTGTATTGCCACATGGCAATGGCTTACTGGGTAAAATTCCCAGTGTCTGTCTCCTTCTGCTCCATGACTTCTTCTGACTCCACTTTCCTTCTCCCAGCATTCAGTTCCTTGTTTTCCACCTACATAAGTTCTGCCCTATCAGGCCAAGGGAGTTTCTTTATTCATTAACCAATACAAGCAACACATAGAAAGAAGGACCTGCTACACCAAAGCCTGGTCTACAAAAGCTAGTTTCAGGACAAGCTCAAAATTCTGCATCCTTTTTCTGGTGTTTCCCTGCCACAGGTTAGACATGTGTGCACTCACCACTGCCTGCTGTGTAGACCTCGCCTTGGCTCTCAGCACATGCAGAACACTGACCAGGCTGAGCCTCGACTGGGTCACCTTGGCCCATCATGGGATGGAGCTGCTGTGTGAGGCTTTGACTTGCAGAGGCTGCACTGTGAAGGTGCTGGGGTGAGTGCTCACTGTGTCTGGGGTCGGGAGTGACTTTGGAGCAGCTCTTCTGTAGCAACTGGTTCAAGCTCAGCCCTGTTGACACAGGGCTGGGGAACTAAGTGGTTCAGGACGAGCTTTATCCTCTAGGACACTGAGGGCCATCCCTGATCTCTAGCCATTCACAGATACCACCCTCTGGTGGCGATTATTTCCAAATAACATCAAACATCATCTTTTAAAAACCAAACATTTGGAATATTTCATTTGGCTTATTCTTTTTCAATTTTTAAAAATTTTTATTATTATTTTATAATTTATTTTATTTTATTAAAAGAAGACAATCTTTTTTCATTTTACATACCAATTCCAGTATCAGTTCCCTCCCCTCCTTCCATACCCTCCACCAACCTCCTCACCCCATGCCCCATCCACTCCTCAGAGAGGGTAAGGCACATGGCTTTGGGGAAGGACCAAGGTCCTCCCTACCATATCTAGGTTGAGCAAGGTATCCATCCAAAGAGAATAGGTTTTTTTTAAAAAGACACTACAAGCAATAGGGAAAAATCTTGGTGCCACTGCCAGTTCCCCACAGTCTGCTCCAGGCATATGACTGTCATCCACATTCAGAGTGACTAGTTTGAACCTACACTGGTTCCTTCCCAATATGGCTGGAGTTGGTGAGCTCCTATTAGCTCAGGTAAACTGCTTCAGTCGGTGTCCCCATCATAGTCTTGACTTCTTTGTTCATATTCTCACTCCTCCCACTCTTCTGCTGGACTCTGGGAGCTCAGCCCAGTGCTCTGCTATGGGCCTCTGTCTCTGCTTCCATCAGTTGCTGAAAGAAGGTTCTATGGTGATATTTAAGATATTCATTAATCGGACTATAGGGCAAGGTCAGTTCGAACACCTTCTCCTCTATTACCTAGGATCTTAGCTGGGGTTATCCTTGTGGATGCCTGGAAATTTCTATAGATCCAGGTTTCTTGCTAGCACCATAATGGCTCCCTCAATCAAAATATCTCTTTGCTTTCTCTGTCTCTGTCCTTCCTCCATCTTGACTATCTCATTCCCTCATGTTCTTCTTCCAGCTCCTCTTCTCCCCCTTCTTCCCCTTCCACCCTCCCTTTTCCCCACCCCCATGCTCCCAATTTTGTCAGACAGTCTTGTCGATTTCCTCTTTCCAGGTGGACCTATGTATGTTTTTCTTAGGGTTCACCTTGTTACTTAGCTTCTCTAGGATCATGAAGAATAGGTTCAATATCCTTTGCTTTACAACTAATATCCACTTATGAGTGAGTACACACCATGTTCGTCTTTCTGAGTATAGGTTGCCTCACTCAGGATAGTTTTTTCTAGTTCCATCCATTTGCTTTCAAATTTCAACATATCATTGTTTTACTCTACTAAGTAGTACTCCAATGTGTAAATGTGCCACATTTTCTTTATCCATTCTTCAGTAGAGGGGCATCTAGGTTGCTTCCTGGTTCTGTATATTCCAAATAATGCTGCTATGAACATAGTTGTACAAAGTTCCTTGTAGTGTGATTGAGCATCCTTTGGGTATATGCCTGACAGTGCTATGACATGCACTTTCTGAGGAGTCACAGAAGCTACGGCAAGATGTGGAAAAGAAAAATAATGTGAATATTTTTGCAGTATCCATGGATCAAAGAGGATAACAAGAAGAGGGGTGTTCATCTGGTCTGGAACATCCTGCCCCAAGATGCACACCTGGTCCTGGAAGCTAGTTCCAGGATTATTTCACAGTGCCCTGCCCCCATCTGCCTTTATATATACTTCCCCTCACCACTTTACAATCTTTAGATGACAAACACATTAATAAACTCTCAACATGTTTGAAAATGAATGATTACTTAATGACTGTCTTAGAGTGTTGGGGTTGGAAACTGAGGAGACCCTGATTCTCTTACAGTTCTGGTTGGGAGTGATGTTTGTGACATGTTAGACTTGGCGTCATTCTCAGTGCAGCTAACATCACCTGAACTGTAGTTCATGCCACGATCCTAAGAGACACAAGCATCACCAGGCAGAAGGTGGGACGTAAGAAGATGATGCCTAGAATCCCCAAAGTTAAAATCAAGAATTATACTTTTTGGAAAAGTGATCTGAAAAATTCTTTTTCTAAGTCCCAGGAATCAGAGCTAAGGTTTGCCCTCTATTCCTTCAAAGAGGGGCTGGAAAGATAAGTCAGGGGTTAAAAGTGCTCCCCACTCTTCAGAGGCCAGAGTTCAAACCCCAACACCTACATTGTGTGGCTCAAAACTGCCTGCAACTCCAGCTTTATGGTATCTGATGTGCTTTCCAGGCATCCGCAGGCACCTCTTGCAAGCACACACAGATCCACATATATACAAACATGTATACAAACATATATACAAACACATGCATACACATACATACACATATGCATATAAACATATATACACACATATACGCATACACACATATATATACACACATATACATACACATATATACAAACAAATAACAAACTCTGAAACCTAAGATTTTGCATGTTGTTGTTTTTCACTGTTACATTTGCTGTGAATTACAATAAAGAAGTCAGTCCTATTAAATGATATTTCAATTTTAATAATCTTAATCAGTAGCTCTCAACATGTAGATCACAACTCCAAAACAGATTTTATACTATATATCCTGCTTATCACGAGCTGTATTAAAGACTTGCAGCACGGGGAAAGTTGAGAACCACTGAATAATTACACTATTTTTTCCTTTTAAGAAAATATTTATTTTACAGATATACATGTACCAGGTGTGTGTACATGTACCATGTGTGTATGGAAGCCCCCGAAGGTCCATGCAGCATCAGATCCCCTGGAACTATAGTTACATGAAATTATGAACTACCACGTGGGTCCAAGGAATTGGACACAGGTCCTCTGAAAGAGCAGAGAGTACTCTTAATCTCTGTGCTATCTCTCCAGTCCTTATTTTTTTTCAAAAACTAGAAAAAAAATCTTACTAAGTAAGTTGAGGTTTTCTAATAGAAATAACTGACTTTTCCCATCCTAATAATTCATCTTCAATTTGACTCTGCTACATTTAATGCGGTGTAGACTTTTCCCTTAACCTAGTGGAATCCCTACTCTTCATTTTCCTCCTACTCTCTCTCTCTGCATTTGTTTGGATTTTCCCGCCTTGCTGTGTTCTGCCCTTCTGGTTAGCCAAAGCAGCTGTGTTCATTAAGCAGTGGTTCACAGCATACAGAGGGATCCCACATCAGTTGACACTGTGTGTTCCTTAGGACTGGAGACATAAAGCTCAAGCCAGCACACACTTCTCTGTGCAGACCCCTGCAACACCCACAGAGCCACCGGGCAGCTGGCTAACAGTGACGATCCATTGCTGTTGTATTATGAATGCCTTCCTGCAATTCAGTTCTGGAAACTAGGGACAGGAATGTGTGCTATAGAGTCCATCATGTTTTCAAAAACTTATTTTGCTCAGAGTTGTGTGATGTGAGTCAGTAGGCAAGAAAAAAGAACAGAATTCTAATCTTAGTTTCATTGCTGCGATAAAACACGAACCAAAAACAATATAGGGACAGGCAGGTTTATTTGGCTTACAGCTCCATCATCTTGAGAAACTGAGGCAGGAACTGATGTAGAGACCATGGAGGAATGATGCTTCTGGACTTGCTCCCTGTCACTTGCTCAGACCGATTTTTATTTCATACAGCCAGGAGTCACTTCCCCAAGGACGGCACCACCTAGAGTGGGCTGGGAGCTCCTACAGGACAGTCTGATGGAGATGTTTTCTCAGTTGAGATTTCCTGATCCCAGATGACTAACTTGTATCCAGATGACAAAAAAAAGAAGCAAAAAAAACAAAAACAAGCACAGATTTTTTTTAAGTATGAGTAACTAACACTCAGAGTCCTTGGAAAGCTTATTTACAGTCTTCCAACCAGACAGCCAGGCCGTGGAGATGCAGTCCTTTAATCCCAGAGCATAGGAAGCAAAGACAGGGAGATCTTTGAGTTCAAGGCCAGCCTGTCTACAGAGCTAGTTCCAGCACAGCCAGTACTGCACTGATAGCCCCTTCTGGGAGAGGGCGGGGAATCAGTCAGCAGTATTCCGACCAGGAGAAGAGACCAGGATCGAGCCTCGACATCTTCTCCTGATAGACGGTGTCAAAGGCTTCACTCTGGGCCACAGTGAAGACATTCTTCCAGTTGCCACAAGTGCCTGTCAAACCCAGAAGGGAAAGCAGCAGGGAAATGAGTGAGCACTGCATGTGAACAGCCAAGCCTGTCTCCCCCTGACCTCATCGATCTAGTTGGTGTCTCTCTCAAGACCAAAAGGAGTCATCCTACAACTTCCTGCTCTGTACCTGCTGTCAAAACCACGTGAGCATGAAAGGGATTTGAGGTCAGTGGCTGTGAGCACTTGAAATGTCACGTGGAAAATCCCAGTCTTGAAATTGTGAAGGGAAAACTGAGGAAGTTCTCACAACTGAACTTCAGTTCACCCCTCCATGTGGAAAACTGTCAACCATGTGATAGAGTAGCAGGCTACAAAATTGGCACGAAAAGAGTGTGTCCTTCAACTATTTTTCCAACCAAGGTTGTATTCTAGTAAAGGGAATGTTCACACAGCGCTATGATCAGAAAGATCTCCTCTAGGAAAGTGGTGTGCTCTACATCACTTTTTTCCACGTGGGATTTTTTGAAATCCACTTCCACTGAAATGCATAGATAGTCCACTGCCACAAACATATGATTAAGTCCCAGCACCCTGGGTCCCTGAACACCAACAACATATTCTCTGCCTCTCCAATTGTCTTCTATTTTATGAATGTTACATAGATATATCATGTGCGCGGGTTTATGTTGTTGACTTTTGTTGCTCAGCATAAAGCCCCTGGAATCCATCCAAGTTGCTGCATGTGTGAGCAGATTCTATTACTGATGAATGAACATTCTGTCTTATAGACACACGGATGTCTGCAGGGGTTGTCTGTTGTAATCATAGCACCCTCTGAACTGGACAGTCTTGTTACTGCGACTCTATTTCTGGTTTCTTACAGACTTGGACAATGTCACTGTGACTGAGTGGTCTAACTGTATAGACTTATCCACTGCACAGCAGCAGGACACAGGCATCTCTCATTCCTCGGGTGAACTCTCAGTAATGGAACTGTGGCCAGCGACTGTTCTCAGAGAATATGATGGGATATACTAACTTCCAAGCACATCTGTTTCCATGTCTCACACTTTAGCAAGGGTTGGAAACCTACCCATTTCTACAGTACAACTGTGACCCGCTATCCTGTCTCACCCTTTCTCAGCAATGGTATATTGTGGACCGTGTTATCTTCCGGATTTCTTAGCATTATACTGTTGGACATCGCGTTCTCTTTCACGGCTGAGAAGGACAAGTTTTGGACAGCAGAATCGAGTTGCTCTGGACTCAGAGCTTTGCCCAGAAATTGACACACTTTTTGAAAGTTGCCTCTCAGGTCCTGTGAGCGGAAAAGGAGTGATCAGAAGAGAGTGAGTGGATACCAGGACTGATGAAGACAGAGTGTTCAGGAGAGAGTGGGTACCAGCAGTGACGGAGATGGAGTAATCAGGAGAGGGTGGATACCAGAACTGAGGGAGACAGAGCCCTTGAGTGCTCATCAAGGTGAACACTTCCTTAGTGTGTGACCTGCTAGTTTCTTTCCAACATCCTACATCATAAGTATATTTTTATATAATATATACTAATATGCATAAATACATATTTATAAATTTATAGTATATGTTTGTATTTTGTTTTTAAGTTATATATTATGTGTATACTGCATAATAATATATACTACACTATGAAATTTTAAGTTTATAATAATTATATGTATAAACTTATAGTATATTATGATATATATATAAAGCATGTACAGACAGTGCCTACGGAGGACAGATAATGATGGTCGATCCCTTTGAGTTGGCGCTGAAGGTGACTGGGAGCCATCATGTGGAAATTTTTAATAAATAAAAAAATCAGCATATACTCTTAAACACTGAGCCAATGCTCCAGCCCCACCAATATTCATAACCTGTCTTACATTGTGAAGGGATGAAGGAGTCATGAAAAGAAAACCCATTCCTTTGTCAAGTCTACCTGCCAGTCATGAACTCGGGAAATATGGTGTGTGTGTGTGTGTGTGTGTGTGTGTGTGTGTGTGTGTGTGTGTAGGTGTTGATGGAGGCCAGAAGAGGGTATCAGATTCCCCTGAAGCTATTGTTAGAAGCAGTTGTGAGCTAACTGCTATGGGTTTGGGAGTCAAACTCAGACCTCTGGAAGAGCAGCAAATTCTCTGTACTGCTGAGCCAACCTCAAGCCCCTAGCTTTTCCTTTTCAAAACAGAAATCAGTTCTAAGTATATAAAATGTAGAATTTCAAGATGCCACTTTTATACATGTGTACCATTGTAGTGAACTCATATTCACTTCATCACCCATCATGCTTTGCTCTCCATCTCACCCCTCCTCCTCCTCCTCCCCTGCACCTGTGTGCCCCACACACAGCTCATCTAGATTTCATAGAAACATACAAGTCATTTTTTTCTGCTCCCCCCATTACGCTCATCATTACTCCAGGCTACCAGCTTTCCACTGGCAAATTCTAATGGAAAAAACAAGGCTCATTAATTCAATTGGACCTAAATTTCGTTGAAAACTGGAGGTGGTAAATGAACAGGCACTTGCTAAAAACACTGAATACCACAGAAAGAAATCGAAATTTCAACGGTCACCTAGATTAAATCAGCCAATACAAGTGCATTTGAAAAAGAGATAGTTATATGAAAAATCACTACTTTTTGGAGAATTGAAATTGCTGCATATAATATAAAGTTTGCAATGATGAGATTCCTGTTCGCCAGTCCTTAGTTCTGATGTAGAACTCGAGCCTAGAACATTCTCTGAAAGTCTATATGGAAGGTTCTGGCCCTAAGTTTTACGTTCAATAGCCTCTTTGGTTGTCCCTGGACTCCAGTGTGAAGTTGTCGAAGTGCCTACATCAAATGTGTTGATGTGGTCAGGTTACCAGTGTGGGATTCACTGTGACAACTTCCGTGTGCTAAGGATGCTGAGCTTGAACTCAGAACATGTGCCAGACTGGTATTCTCAACAAAAGCCATCTGTGTCTTACCTTAGAACTTAAGGAATGTTTCAACAAGGCACATGTCTTTAATAAGACATGGCTAACTCTTACCAACCACACATAGCATGACCTTCCCTACTCCAGATATTTGTCATTTTCTGTGTTAGCTGAGTACTGCTGCTTATGCAGTTTCAGGAGGACAATGAGTCTCGGGGTGGGTTAAAACTTTCTGAGGTTATGTAGGCAATGAAAGGCTGGTTTTTACACACCTTCCCTGAGTTAGTTTGATTCTCTGTTGCTGTGATAAAATACTGACCAATAACAATCTGGGGTTTTTATTCAACTGACAGGTTTTGAGCATCACTGAGGGAAGCCAGGGCAGGAGCTAGAGGCAGGAACTGAAGCAGAGACCACAGAGGAGCGCTGCTCACTGACTTCTCCCTAAGGCCACTCATCTGTCTTTCTTAGACATCTCAAGCCCACCCGCCCATGGACATCATCCCCAGAGTGAGTAGGCGCCCTACATTAACCATTAACCGAGAAAATTCTCCCACAGACATCCATTAGAGGCAGTGTCTTCATTGATCGTCCCTCACCCAGCTGTGTCAAGTTGACAGCAGATGCTGACTGTGATGGTCACCCACTCACTTACCTGATTGGTTACCCCTCAGAAAAGAGAGAAAAGGAAGAAAGGCAGAAATGGGAATGTGGGAGAACAGTGTAAGAGAATTATCCTCTGTAGCTCCTCATAGGATATGAGGAGGAAGTTCGCTGTATCTCACCTTGTTAGCCATCCAATGGTGTGATCAAACCAGGATCCGAAAGCCACTACAGAGAGGGGGAAGAAAAGGAAACAACAACTGAAATTTTATACCTCATGGATATCGATGCTTGTCCCTGAATGGTAGATGGTGTTTACTTTGAGCAATGTAAGGGACGTCAAATTTCTACCTGCAGAGGTCTATAATACAATTATGACATTGGCGAAGACATGTGTTTCTTAGAGGGAAAGAACTATGCATGCTTGCTATCTACATTTTTTAAAAAAAGAATTTTTTAAACCTGATTTCATGTGTATGAGTGTTTGGTGGTATGAATGTATGTGTGTGCACTACATGGTGCAGTGTTCTCAAAGACAAGAAGAGGGCATAGGATCTCTTGAAAGTAGAATTGCAAGTGGTTGTAAACCATCACATGGGTGCTGGGAACTGAACCTGGGTCCTCTGAAAAAGCTGAAAGAAGACTAAACCACTTAACCACTTCTCCAGCCCTGCTTCTTTGAACTTTGTCTAGAAAAGTGTTTAAAACAGCAGGATAAAATACAAATTCCTGTAAGAGCTTTATGAAGTAATCATATGTTTATTAAATAATACTTCATAAATAAAACAGCAAGAACTGATGAAATGGCTCAGTGGGTACAAGCATTTGACCTCAAACCTGATGATGTGATTTTGATCCCTGAAATCCACATGGTTGAAGGAGACAACTTACTTCCACATATTCTTTCAGACATCAACACATGTACTATGTCATGTGTGTGTAACCCCATATGCATACACATCAGATGAATGAATATAATTTCTGAAAACCATAAATTGAAAAATATAAAAATAAAAGATAGATGATCATTCATGCCTACATGTTATATCATACAAGAATCGATTTTCTAAGTTAAAAGTGTATTAAATGAAAATCAGATTATAGATGGCTGTCTATAGAACTTTTGACATTATAAAGTGTAAAATTTTGAAGCATTTATTTTGTTGTTTTAAATTTATATGTATATCTGTGTGTGGTTATGTGCATACATGAGTGCAGTTCTGGGGGATGCCAGAAGAGGGCGCTAGACCCCTGGAACTGGAGTTACAAGCAGTTGAGAGCAATCTGATATGGATACTGGTACCCAAATTTGGACATCTACAGAAGCAACACACATTCTTGACAGCTAAACCATCTTTCTAGTCCCACACTGAATAGATTTTATTATTTTTTGTTTTTAACGTCTTTTTTATTACTTTAAAAATACCAATCCAAATTCACACTTCCTCCCCTCCTCCCCATCCCTCTCACTCCCTCCACACACCTGATCTCCCCACACTTCAATCATAAGAAAGAGCAAGGCACCCTGGCTTGTGGGAAGTCCAAGGCCCTCCCCAATACATCTAGGTTGAACAAGGTATACATCAAAAAGAATAGGATCCCAAAAAGCCAGTAAGTGCAATTAGAGACAAATACCAGTGCCATTGTCATTGGCCACACAGTCTCACAGTATGCCCCAACTGTCAACCACATTCAGAGGAAATAATTTGATCCCATAATTGATCATTCTCAGTCCAGTTGGAGTTGGTGAGCTCCCATTAGCTCAGGCACATTGTCTCAGTGGGTGAACCGTCTTGGTCTTCACCTCCTTGTTCATAATATCACTCCTTCCACACTAAGTAAATTTTAAACAAATGTGATCCACAGATTTAGTTTTTAAACATGCAACACAAATCTCCAATCTTGGCTTGATTTCAAAATATAAAATTGAAGGTCCTGGTTCCACTCACCATCACCTTGGATAAATGCATGAAGATGTTCTTCAAAAGTCTATTGATTATTCAAAGGGGGCAAATGTTTTCCTATATAATAACCAGATGTAATAACATCTTTTGGATTCCTGATGACATAAATAATCTAAAATAGAGAGAGAAAGTTTATTAGAAATGTCTGTCTTCATTTCATCAATTCATATTTCCACACATCCTAAATCAAACATCTTAAGTCTTTAAACAGAGCCACAGCACACATGTGGAGGACTGAGGATGACCTGCATCCTTTCCCTACATCCATAATTCTCTCAATGTTATGTTTCCTTCTCTTCCACCATTTCCTTAACTCAGAGATAAAGGATGCTAAGTTGTTCTTTCATCTGGGGAATTTAATTAGCTGCCACAGGCATGCATGGTTCACTGCTGCAAGAAAAGTTGAGGGGCTGCAGAAATGGCTATGCAGTGGTTCTCAACCTCAGGTGCCCTAAGACCATCAGAGAACACACACAAGCAAATACATGTATACATATATGTATATGTATATATTATTCATAACAGTAGCAAAATTGCAGAAATGAAGTATCAATGAAAATATTCTCATGACTGGGGGTCACCACAACATGAGGAACTGTATTAAAGGATCCCAGCATTAGGAAGGTTGAGAACTACTGCCTAAAAATGTTTGCTGCAAAAAAAAAAATGAAGATTGAGTTTGAATCATCAGAAACCCACATGTAACAGCTATTCAAGCTTGTCAGCTTGGTTATATCTGGAATGAATTACAATCCATAAATGGAGGGCACATCTATGATCTGGATCTTGAGGCAGAAGAAACACACTGCTACCATGAGGGCCAATCTTACTGTGCAGAACTCGAAGGGTCTTACTGTGACCTTTTATCTGAGGGGGGAGGAGAAAAGATACACACATACTCTTGATGGTCTCCTTCTGACGTCTTCCTTACTCTTGTGTATTCTTCCTGTACCGCTTTCCTGGTGTTTTTCTTCTCTCATTCTTGATGTTTTCCTTTTATGTCTCTGTGGTGTTTTCCTTCTAACTCACTCATTCTTGATGTTTGTCTACTAACTTACTTTACATTTCACCTTACAGGTTATATACCTCAACCAAAATCTTTCCAGCAATATAAAAATTTACAATGTGGTTACATTCCATTTTTCAAGTGAATGATTACAGTTAATACAGGTAAAAAAACATATTTTGACATCCCTTCCATAATTAAACATTTTACATATTGCAGGTGAGAAACAAGAACCCACATGAATTCATATCCAAGCAACTTGTTAAAGATTAACTGAGTGTAAGCAAGGTTTATTTCTCAGCCAGTTCTTCTACTGGCAGGCTACATATTGTGGTTACAAAGAAGGACCAAATATTTTATTGTTTCTGTCAAACAGTAATCTGATAAGAAATCTTAGAAAAATCACAAATCTAAACTTTTATATATGAAAAGGAATCAGTCGGCTCTATTTTAAAATCTCAGGGTGCATACCTGTGCATCAACAGGGCAGAAATAGGCACAAGGTATTAATCATCATCTTTGATCACCAACCAATCATTGTAAGGAAGGTACCTCAGCTAATATAATTGGGCTGCTTTGTTTTGGTTCCCTGAGCTTAATGAGTTCCTCACTCACCTATGTACCTTCCTAAAACTTCAGATTATCTTCTTGGGTTTTTCACCTGAGAACTATTTAAGAAAAACATCATAGTCTAACATTAAGCTGTTTTCAAAGCTTTGTTTCATCTATAATGAACTCTGAACCCTGTGCACACAATTCCCACCATTAAGATTAAAGGAATTTAGGGAGGTAATGGTGGCACACACCTTTAATTCCTTCCCAGCACTCCAGGAAGCAGAGGCAGGTGGAACTCTGTGAGATCAAGGTCAGCCTGGTCTACAAGAGCTAGTTCCAAGACAGACACCAAGGCTAAGGAATGTAAGCTAGCTAGGCTACTGGGACTCAGTTGTTTTTCTCCTTCATTAACCTAAGCCACAGACTATAAGGCTCCTCAGTAGAGACTCGTGTGTTCTAGCCGTGTGACTCTTCCTTGCTTTATTATTTGTCCTCTGCACCTTTGGCTTTATCACAGGCAGGGCAACATTTTATCCTACCTTCACCTATGTTAGTTTTCTCTCTAAAGTAACCTCTATCATAATGTACTGCTTTACTTTTCAAAAATCTTCAGAATCAAAATCCTATTGAAACTAACATTGTTATTGTATAAAATCATTGCTTCCATTAAACAGTACAGCAGTGTGGTCTCCCCATGGCCATTCACACTGTGACAAATACCAGAGAAAGATGGTAGTGACTAGCAAGCTACACAGAAGTAGGAAGAGTATTCCGGAGCCAAGGATCTATCAAGATGCATCCATCAGGGTTATGTGTCTGGGTGGAAATTGCTCTCTGAAGTCAATTGCTCTCTACTGGTCCTCTGACATGGCCACCGGCAGACAGGCCTTTAATCTAGGCCACACCTTCTGCCGGAAGCCTATGTAAGGACAGTGGAAGAAGGAAAGCTTGCTTCTTCTTTGCCTGCTTACCCTCTCTTTGCCAGCTCATGCATTTCTTCATTGTCATTGGAGCCTGCTTCTTCAGGATCCCAGCATATACAGAAGACCAGCTGAGACACCCAGCCTCGAGGGACTCTAGATTCTTGGACTTTCCATTCATAACTAGACATTGTTGTGTTAGTTTGACTGCAGCATAAAAATAGCTCCAATAAATTCCCTTAATATATATGGAGAGAGTCATTTCATAAGTTCTGTGACTCTAGAGAATCCTGACTAATATATTCAGGTAGGTGAAAAACTTTCCTGTATTCTAACCTCAGAAGGTGAGGACAGGTGCTCTCTAGAGAATTCTGGTTACCAAGACTGGTTGTGCCAGTGAATTGTGTTTGATTGGGAGACCCTGCCTCAAGAAGAATAAGGCAGGAACTGGTGGGGTTGATCAGTAGGTTCATGCACTTGCCACCAATACTGATAAGCTAAGATAAATCTCTGGGACACACACAGAAAGTGAGCCATAGAGGCATAAAAGCAGAGAGGTTGACCAATGGAATTAAGTCAAAGACCCAGATAGATTCCACACACCTATGAACACCTGATTTTTGACAAAAGAGCTTAAACTATACAATGGAAAAAAGAAAGTATCTTTAACAAATGGTGCTGGCATAACAGGATGTCAACCTGTAGAAGAATGAAAATAGATCCATATCTATCACCATGCACAATACTCAAGTCCAAATGGATTAAAGACCCCAGTATTAATCTGACTACACTGAACCTGATAGAATAGAAAGTGGAAAGTAGTCTGCAACACATAGACACAGGAGACCATTTCCAACATAGAACCCCAGTAGCACATACAATAAGAGCAACAATGAATAAATGGGACCTCATGAAACTGACAAGCTTCTGTAAAGCAAAGGACACTGTCATTAAGAAAAAAAGGCAACCTACTGAATCAGAGGTCTTCACCAACCCTGCATCAGACAAAGGTCTGATCTCCAAAATACATAAAGAACACAAGAAACTAGACATTAAAACTCTATATAACCCAATTAAAAAAATAGGATACTGAACTGAACAGAGAATTCTCAACAGAAGAAGTCCAAATAGCAAAGAGACACTTAAGGTCATGTTCAACATCCTTAGCCATCAGGGAAATGCAAATCAAAACAACTCTGAGACACCATCTTACACCTGTCAGCATGGATAAAATCAAAAACACCAATAACAGCTTATGCTTGAGAGGATGTGGAGTAAGGGATATACTCCTCCATTGCTGGTGGGAATGCGAACTTGTGCAACCACTTTGGAAATAAGTCTGCAAATAACGAAAGTTTAACTTCATCCTTTCCGATTCGAATCCCTTTGATCCCCTTATGTTGTCTTATTGCTATTGCTAGGACTTCAAGCACTATATTGAAGAGGTATGGAGAGAGTGGACAGCCTTGTCATGTTCCTGATTTTAGTGGAATGGCTTCGAGTTTCTCTCCATTCAATTTGATGTTAGCTGTCGGCTTACTATATATTGCTTTTATTATATTTAGGTATGATCCTCGTATACCCAATCTCTCCAACACCTTTATCATAAAGGGGTGTTGAATTTTGTCAAATGCTTTTTCAGCATCCAATGAAATGATCATATGGTTTTTTCTTTCAATTTATTTATATGATGGATTACATTGATAGATTTGCGTATGTTGAACCATCCCTGCATCTCTGGGATGAAGCCAACTTGATCATAATGGATAATTTTTCTAATGTATTCTTGCATTCGGATTGCCAGTATTTTATTGAGTATTTTGGCGTCAATGTTCATGAGTGAGATTGGTCTGTAATTCTCTTTCTTGGTTGGGTCTTTGTGTGGTTTTGATATCAGGGTAACTGTAGCTTCATAAAAAGAGTTTGGTAATGATTCTTCTGTTTCTATATTGTGAAATACATTAAGGAGTATAGGTATTAGCTCTTCCTGGAAGTTCTGGTAGAATTCTGCATTGAAACCATCTGGACCTGGGCTTTTTTTGGTGGGGAGATTTTTGATAACAGCTTCTAATTCTTTGCGACTAACAGGTCTATTTAGATTGTTCACTTGCTCTTGATTTAACGTTGGTAAATGGTATTTATCTAAAAACCAATCCATTTCTTGTACATTTTCCAACTTTGTGGCATATAAACTCTCGTAGTAAGATCTAATGACTCTCTGAATTTCCACTGTGTCTGTTGTTATGTCCCCCTTTTCATTTCTGATCTTATTAATTTGAGTGTTCTCTCTCTGCCGTTTGATTAGTTTGGCTAGGGGTTTGTCAATCTTGTTGATTTTCTCCAAGAACCAACTTTTTGTTTCGTTGATTTTTTGGATTGTTTTCTGTGTTTCTATTTTGTTGATTTCAGCCCTCAGTTTGATTATTTCCAATCTTCTACTCCTCCTGGGAGAGTCTGCTTCTTATTTTTCCAGAGCTTTTAGGTGTGCTGTTAAGTCTCCAATATATGCTTTCTCCGTTTTCTTTAATTGGGCACTTAGCGCTATGAACTTTCCTCTTAGAACTGCTTTCATTGTGTCCCATAGGTTTGAGTATGTTGTGTCTTTATTTTCATTAAATTCAAGGAAGACTTTAATTTCTTTCTTTATTTCTTCCTTTACCCAAGGATGATTCAGTAGTTGACTGTTCAACTTCCACACATTTGTAGGCTTTCTGGAATTCGAATTGTTATTGAGTTCTAACTTTATTCCGTGGTGATCTGACAAGACACAGGTGATTACTAATATTTTTTGTATCTGTGTAAGTTTGCTTTGTTACCGAGTATGTGGTCAATTTTCGAGAAGGTTCCATGAGCTGCAGAGAAGAAGGTATATTCTTTCCTTTTTGGGTAGAATATTCTATAGATATCTGTTAAGTCCATTTGATTCATTACCTCTAGCAATTCTCTTATTTCTCTGTTGAGTTTCTGTTTGATTGATCTGTCCATTGGTGAGAGAGGTGTGTTGAAGTCTCCTTCTATTAGTGTGTGTGGTTTGATAAATGCCTTGAGTTCTAAAAGTTTTTTCTTTTACATAAGTGGGTGCTTTTATATTAGGGGCATAGATATTCAGGATTGAGACTTTCTCCTGATTAATTGTTCCTGTTAAGAGTATGAAATGTCCATCTCCATCTCTTCTGATTGATTTTAGTTTGAAGTCAATTTTGTTAGATATTAGAATGGCCACACCAGCTTGTTTCTTAGGTCCGTTTGCTTGGTAAACCTTTTCCCAACCCTTTACTCTGAGTAGATGTCTATATCTGTGGTTGAGGTGTGTTTCTTGTAAACAGCAGAATGTTGGATCCTGTTTTCTTATCCAGTCTCTAAGTCTGTGCCTTTTTATAGGTGAGTTGAGTCCATTAATATTAAGTGATATTAATGACCAGTGGTTGTTGATTCCTTTTATTATTTGTGTGTGTGTGTGTGTGTGTGTAGTAGGGTTTGTGTGTTTCTCTTCTTTGAGTTGTGCTTGTGAAGGGTCGCTAGATGTCTGGGTTATTGTAGGCAGTGATGGCAATGTTGGATTCCTTGGGTTGCGATTTTCCTTCTATTACTTTCTGTAGGGATGGATTTGTGGCTACGAATTGTTTAAATTTATTTTTATCCTGGAATATTTTGTTTTCTCCGTTGATAGTGAATGATAGCTTGGCTGGGTATAGTAGTCTGGGTTTGCATCCATGGTCTCTTAGTTTCTGCAGTACCTCTATCCAGGATCTTCTGGCTTTCATGGTTTCCATAGAGAAGTCTGGTGTAAGCCTGATAGGTTTACCTTTATAAGTCACTTGACCTTTTTCCTTTGCAGCTCTTAATATTCTTTCTTTAATCTGGATGTTTTGTGTTTTGATTATTATATGGCGAGGGGACGGTTTTTTTTTGATCCAGTCTATTCGGCGTTCTGTATGCTTCTTGAACCTTCATAGGAATATCGTTCTTTAGATTGGGAAAGTTTTCTTCTATAATTTTGTTAAATATATTTTCTGGGCCTTTGCTCTGCAGTTCTTCTCCTTCTTCAATCCCTATTATTCTTAGATTTGGTTTTTTATTGTGTCCCAGATTTCCTGAATGTTTTGTGAAGAGAATTTGTTGAATTTGCTGTTTTCTTTGACCAGAGCATTTATTTTCTCTATGGTATCTTCAGAATCTGAGATTCATTCTTCTATCTCTTGTATTCTATTGGTTATGCTTGATTCTGTAGTCTCCACTCGGTTACCTAGGTTTTCCATATCCAGCCGGATCTCGTTTTGTGTTTTCTTCATTGCCTCCATTTCAGTTTTCAATTCTTGGACTGTTTCCTTTACTTGTTTGATTGTTTTTTTCTTGGTTTCTCAGGGTATCATTCACGGATTTACTTAATTCTTCAAACTTTTTGTTATATTTCTCATCCATTTCTATACTCATTTCTTCAAACTTTTTGTTATACTTCTCGACCACTTCCTTAAGGGAGTTATTCATATCCTGTTTAAGGGACTCTATTGCTTTCATAATGGCACTTTTTTCCACTTCATCTGGGTTAGAGTGTTCAAATCCTTCTGTTGTAGGGTCGTTGGGATCTGGTGTTTTCATGTTGTTTTTCAGATTGTTGGAGGAGGTCTTGCCTTGGCGTCTGCCCATCTCTTCGTTCAAATGCTCTCTATTGGAACTTCTGGTAGCGGGTCAGGTTCCCTTGTTGGGCATGGAGTTCACTGATAGAATGCCTACCTTTCCTCAGGCAGGCTATTGAAGCACAGGCACTCCCTCTTTCCGGGATGTGCCTACAGAGCAGGCCCAGTGTGCAAGGCAACTGAGCTGGGGAAATTTTATGGCCCCAGTGGGAGGGGAGAAATATAGAAATTTGTACCTGGATGGAAGCTGGGATGGCAGGCGGGAGAGCTTAGCAGGGTGGAACCAGCACTGCAGGTTGACCTGGGAGTCTATGGGGTCGGGGAAAGTCCACCGGGCCCCTGCCGCTGGCCTGAAGCAAACTCACCCCTCCGATGGCCCACTGGCTGGAGGCTGGGATGGCTGGTGGGGGCACTAGCAGGGTAGAGCCAGCAGAGCAGGCTGACCTGGGAGTCTATGGGGTCGGGGAAAGACCGAGCTCCTCTTCGCAGGGCCCCTGCCGCAGGCAAGAAGCAAACTCACCCCTCCGATGGCCCTCTGGATGGAAGCTGGGATAGCTGGCGGGGACGCTAGCAGGGTGGAGCCAGCAGTGCAGGCTGGCCTGGGAGCCTATGGGGTCGGGGAAAGTCCTAGCTCCTCCTCACCGGGCCCCTGCCGCAGGCAAGAAGCAAACTCACCCCTCTGATGGCCCTCTGGATGGAAGCTGGGATGGCTGGCGGAAGTGCTAGCAGGGTGGAGCCAGCAGAGCAGGCTGACCTGGGAGTCTATGGGGTCAGGGAAAGTCCTAGCTCCTCCTCGCCGGGCCCCTGCCGTAGGCCCGAATCACACTCACCCCTCCAATGGCCCTCTGGATGGAAGCTGGGATGGCTGGCGGAGGCGCTAGCAGGGTGGAGCCAGCAGAGCAGGCTGACCTGGGAGTCTATGGGGTCAGGGAAAGTCCTAGCTCCTCCTCGCCGGGCCCCTGCCATGGGCCCGACTCACACTCACCCCTCCGATGGCCCTCTGGATGGAAGCTGGGATCTTAGGTATTTATATTTATATTATTATTATTATTATTAAAATTTTTCACCTCCTCCCCTCCTCACATTTTCCTCCTCCTCCCCTTTTCCCCCTCTCCCTCTGTCACCAGTCCAAAGAGCGGTCAGCATTCCCTGCCCTGTGGGAAGTCAAAGGTCCTCCCCCCTCCATTCAGGTCTAGGAAGGATGTGAGCATCCAAACAGACTAGGCTCCCACAAAGCCAGTACACGCAATAGAATCAAAATCCAGTGCCATTGTCCTTGGCTCCTCAGTCAACCCTCCTTGTCAGCCACATTCAGAGAGTCTGGTTTGATCACATGCTCCATCAGTCCCAGTCCAGCTGGCCTTGGTGAGCTCCCATTAAATCAGTCCCACCATCACAGTGGGTGGGCGCATCCCTCGCAGTCCTGACTTCCTTGCTCATGTTCTCTCTCCTTCTGCTCCTCATATGGACTTTGGGAGCAGAGCAGCATTATTTGTAATAGTCAGAACCTGGAAACAACCTAGATGCCCCTCAATTTAAGAATGTATAAAAACAGTGTGGAATAAATGCGCATTAGAGTACTACTCAGCGGTAAAAAACAATGACATCTTGAATTTTGCATGCAAATGGATAGAAAAAGAAAACACTATTCTGAGTGAGGTAACCTAGACCCAAAAAAAGATGAATATGGTATGAACTCACTCATTAGTGGATTCTAACCATAAATAAAGGTCATTGAGCCTATAATTCATGATCCTAGACAGGCTAAATAGGAAGGTGAACTCAAAGAAAAACATGTATCCTCCTGGATATTGGAAGTATACAAGATTGCCAGGCAAAAATAGATTGGTATTTTTAAAAATTCTAATAAATTTTTAAAAAGAAAAAAAAAGAAAGTGAGCCATGGCACCTGAACACACACACACACACACACAGAGAAAGAGAGAGAGAGAGAGACAGACAGACAGACAGACAGACACAGAGAGAGAGAGAGAGAGAGAGAGAGAGAGAGAGATGAAAGAGACAGAGAGAAACAGAGAAAACAAAGATTTTGAAAGAATAAGGTATAAGAGTGATTGAGAATGATTTCACACATCAACCTTGGACCTCCACATGAACCCATCCACAAGTGCATGTGCACTCCACATTCCTTTGCCCACACACATGCATACCGCATATACACACATTGCACACAACATGTACACACGTGCACACCACATATACACACATGGAAAAGGAAAAGAAAAAAAGCAAAGCTGAAAGCTGACTCCTGAGTTAACAAGCATTCTTCAACATTAATCATTCATTGCCCAGTTAATGAAGCACTGGGTTCAGCTATGTTTCCATACATGTGAGTATTGAGAAGGGCACACAGACCATGGATATGGACATGCCCTTGAGTGTGCCAGTTTATCAAATGAAAGAGGGTCCTCCTAAGGTTTCATCACAGAGACCAGCATCCACTCACCTTAGCCTTGGATGTGAAGTAAGACTTGGGAAACAGTTGTATGGACAGGTGTGTAGCCATGAGACGTGGTCCGTCCTGGTCCAGCAATAGTTTCTGTCAATCATTAGATTCGAGCCCTGGACACCTGGCATAACTTTTGACAGTTTGGACCCAAGTAGGGTCCCCTTTGGAGACTATCAGACTGACTATCTCAATCATTCAGTGTGTTCCTGGTTGTGCGACAATGGGAAACAATCAAATCTTGTGTTACAATAACATAGTAAGAAAAATGTTTCATATGTTGAATGATGAAGGTATTTTTATTTGGCTTTATTCTTATGTTTCCCTTTCTCTGTTTTCTGTTGGGATACAAACCACATGGCTTCATTATACTTTTTAATTCTGGTTGATCCTTCCTCCATTCCTCTATTCCCATCTCCCCTCTTATCCCTAATCCTCACATCCACATCCCTGTTTAAATCTTTTCACCCACAGTTTTACCCCTCTCTAGTTTCCTTTTGCCTTTGTTTTATTATGCCTTGCACTTTTAACCACTAGCACCATTGCTGGCTATTTATATGTTTGCTTGCTTGCTTGCTTGCTTGTCTGCTTTTGTTGACTTGACATAAGCTAGAGTCACCTGGGAAAAGAAAACTGCAATTAAGAAAATGCCACCATCAAACTGCTCTATAGGGAAACCTATGAATACAGTTTTGATTAATAATGTAGAAGTAGAGACCAGCCAACTATGGACAGTTCAACCCTAGTCAAGGAGTCATAGAATGTATAAGAGAGAAAAGCAGGCTGAGTAAGCCAAGAGGAGAAAGTCAATAAACAGCATCCCTCAGTGGCTTCTGTTTCAGTTCCTGCCTCCAGGTTCCTACCCTGTTTGAGTTCCTGCCTTGCTTTCCAAAGTAAAAACTTGCATCAGAGTTACAGATGGTTATGAGCCACCATATGTAGTCACTGATCCCAGGTCTCTGCAAGAGCAGCCACTCTTAATGGAGTAGCCATCTCTCCAGCCCTGCCTCACATTAGTTCTTATTTTCTCCACTCGCATCAAATTTAACTGACATATTAAAGAATGCATGAATACTGTGGCAGAATGTAATGTAGACATTGCACAATTTGGTATCATTTTAAATATATCTGCCTTTTCTGATGTAGGAGTCCCCTTTGTATACTGTGAATTACCATTGGTTAATAAAGAAGCTACTTTGGGCAGATGCCAGTGCAGAATATAGCAAGGTGGAATATCCAAACAGAGATGTAAAGAGAGAGTAGATGGAGTCATAGAGAAGCCATGTAGCAGCTGCAGGAGACAGACACTGGATGACAGATGCTGGGCAGAATCTTACCAGTAAGTCACAACCACGTGGGGATATACAGATTAATAGAAATAGGTTAAATTAAGAAATAAGAGGTATTACAATTAATTCTTCTATGAACATAGTTGAACAAATGCTTTTGTAGTACAATTCGGCATCTTTTGAGTAAATTCCCAAGAGTGATATTGCTGGATACTGAGGTAGATTGACTCCCAATTTTCTGAGAAACCACCATGCTCCCAAGGTCCAGTTGAAGAATGGAAGGACAGAGAATATGAGCAAGAAAATCAGAACCACAAGGGGTTTGTCCACTGAGACAGTGTGCCTGAGGTAATGGGAGCTCACTAACTCCAGCTGAACTGGGAATGAATGAGAATAGGATCAAACTGGACCCTCTGAATGTGATTGACAGTTGGGGCAGACTGAGGGGCCAATGACAATGGCACTGGGATTTGTCTCTATTGCACATTCTGGATTTTTGGGATCCTATTCTTTTTGGACGTGTACCTTCCTAAGGCTGGATGTAGCAGAGAGGGCCTTGAACTTCCCACAGGGCAGGGTACTTTGTCCTGTCTTAGGATTGGAAGGAGGAGAAGAGAAGGGTGTGTGGGGAAGCAGGAGGAAAGTGAGAGGAAGGGAGGAAGTGGGAACTTTGATTGGTATTATATTTAAAGTAATAAAAAAGAGAAAAAAAGATGTAAGGGCCAGATAGGAATACACTAGAACCATTGGCCAAACCGTGTTGTCATTAATAGGGTTTCAGTGTGATTATTTGGGTCTGGGCAGCCAGGAATGAACAAGCAGCCTCTGACTACAAATTGGCACACCAACATGGGGTTGACTACATCCACATAAAACCTGAAAAAACTTGAAAAGGAATTCAGGACACAAAAGAACAGAGTTAAGCATGCCTTCTTAGAAATGGGCTTTTTTGGAGGGGGCGCTCTATTTGCTGGCAGTGAGCAAGGTCACCAAAGCTCCTTTAAAAGAGGTCTACCTAGGAAGTGGTCTCCAGTGCCCATGTGTTGTAGACTACTTCCCACTTTCTTTTCTATCAGGTTCAACATGGTCAGATTAAAATTGAGGTCTTTAATCAATTTGGACTTGAGTTTTGGGCATGGTGATGGATATGGATCTATTTTCATTCTTTTACAGGTTGACATCCAGACATGCCAGCACCATTTGTTAAAGATGCTTTCTTTGTTCCATTGCATAATTTTAGCTCCTTTGTTGAAAATCAGGTGTTCATAGGTTTGTGGATTACTGTCTGGGTCTTTAATTCTATTCCATTGGTTAACAACTCTGTTTTTGTGCCAATACCAAGCAGTTTTCATTGGTTAATTAATAAAGAAAACTGCCTGACCTGATAGGTCAAAACATAGGTAGGCAGGGAAGAAGACAATGAGACAGATGCCATAGCTCTCCTCTCCGAGATGGACCCCGGTTAGACTTGTCCTGGTAAGCCACAGTCAAGTGGCAACACACATCAATAGAAATGGGTTAAATCAATATGTAAGAGCTAGCCAACAAGAGGTTATAACTAATGGGCCAGGCAGTATTTAAATAAATACAGTTTCTATGTAATTATTTCGGGTAAAGCTAGCTGGGCTTCAGGAACGCAGCCCGCCGTTCCTTATTACTACAGGGATGTAAGCTGGTAACCTGAATCTCTACAGCAGAGCTAGAGGACTGGGATTTTCAGCTCCACTCCCTAACCTGTGGACAGGGGAGGCAGGCCAAGGGTTAAGTTGGTCACAAATAGTCAATATTTGTTTTAAGCTATATGGTTTTGGCTTTTATTATTTCATAATTTTAAACATATAACTCACTTAGACTAATATTCTAATCAATCATCCGTATTAATGTCTCCTAACAAACCAAATGGATTGGGTTTAGAGAACTGAATTTGTTGAAAATTTTATAAACATTTTTGGAAGAAATATAAAATTGTGCAACCAGAATGGTAAAAAGTATACAGATTGTGATAATTAGGATGAGAATGGCCCCCACAGGCTCCTATGTTTGAATTCTTGATCTCTAGTTAGTGGACCTATATGGCATGAATTAGGAAGCATGGTCTTGCTGGAGGACATGTGGGCCTTGTTGGAGGAAGTGTATCATTGGAGATGGGCTTTGAGATTTCAAAAGTCCTCCCAAGGCTAATCTTCCCCATTCCCTGAAATTTGTGAATCAGATGTGAGTTCTTAACTTCTGCTACAGTACCATGGCTGCTGGTTGGCCACAATGGCATCTACCATGATGATTATGTGCTAATCCCTTGAAACTGTAAGTGAGACCCCAAATAAATATCTTCCTTTATTAGTTATCTTAGCCATGATGTCCATTTACATCAAGAGAATAGTAACTAAGATATAGATTAACCCCTAAGACACCCCAAGTTACACACACACACACACACACACACACACACACACACACTTTTCTTACCTGATCTAGGGTAACTCACTATGATGACATCATCATCTTTCACCAAAAAAATCTGAACAAACAACAGAGATTCCTCACTAATGAAATCAGTCAGCATTGGAATCCCCTTGAACAAGAAGGTACTATCAGTCATCTTGACACAGCCGTGGGCTTCAGTGAGGCATCCCACGTCACTGCACTCACCCAAGTGTTGCCTGTAAGTGGCCTGTGTATGGTCCAGAGGAGGCTGCTAAGAGCCCACCTGACAATGCAGAGCAAAGGGCAATGCACAGTCCTCTGGAGATGCCGGAAGAACAGAACTTACACAAGTGTAGAAATTGATACGGCTGGGATTTTGACAGAATTAAATTTGACAAAGCGGTGTTGGGGCACTCCACCAGCAAAAGGGGTGGAACAGAGGAGAATCCCTGGTGGACTGAAGCCAGGATGATCCCTGAAAGGCTTTGGCCCCAAGTCCAGTTTTCTTTCCCTTCTTATACTCTATAACCACAAGCTGGAGCAGTCAAGCAAGCAAGATTTCACAAGAGATGTATGATGGTCACAGGTCATTCAGGGAAATGGCCCATATTTTTTTCACCCACATTTCCAGGTAATTTTGTTCCACTTGAAATCATTTTGGAACATGAGCAATACAAGCAGAGCTTTAAGTAACTAACAAAATAATCCAATAGATCAATATCTGATTATGTAAGTCACAAAACAATCCCACGCCAGTTCAAAATTATGAATAATAAAAGGATTATTTATTTAAGTGGAAAGCTTACAGATCACTGTCCTAGACAACATTCCTCTGCAGAGAACAGAGTCCAGCAGTTGGAACAAGTCCAGGAGTCGGAAGCAAGAGAATAAGCTCATGTTTACCACTGCTTTTAAAGTATAAGAGGCCACACCCATGTGGGCTGATATCTTAAAGGCTATTGGCTGAAGGAGCAGAATGTTCTCCCATAGCATCTCCCCCATTTGTTTAAAAATAAGAGATTTTTAAACCTAATACAAAACTATATATACTAGGAACAAATATCAATTATAATTAGAATTACAACCAGCATAAACAATATTAAGCAAAGAACATATGGTAAATGTTTTAATAAACATTCTATCCTATGGAGTCTAAGTCTTGCATAGGAAATGGCTTGACTAGATCATAAGAGTACAGTAACTATGACTATCTAATCTTCAACCACATTGAAGGCCTAAGAAGGGATATAATATTATTTGAGCAGGCAGGAAGTACAATCAAGTAGCTTCCAAAGTGAGCAATATTTGACAGAGACAATTAGCTACCTTCAGCAGTCACCCAAAGTCTCATTTTGCAACATTGAAGTAACCAACTTTGGCTAAGGCCTAGCATAACTTTCAGACCATTTTCAGAGGCAGGAAAATTTTCAAAACTGTCTTACCCTGTCTTGGCAAGATTTGAGAGTCCTGCTTATCCATTTCCGAATATCATGTAACTTGTCAGTAGTTGAGACATTGTCAGTTCCTTGCTTAAACGCCAGTTTTGACAAGAAGAAAATAAGCTCCAAGTGGAGTGTCTTCAGTTGATAGGGGAGTTCAGCCAATCACATCCTGTTCGTGGGGCGTGTTGCCCTAAGGCAAAAGTTCACCTATAAACCTGGTGGGTGAAAGCTTCCGTGCTCTCTCTCCCTCTCGACCTGGCCTGGACCCAGCATTCCAGATGGATGGTACTCTGTGTAAGTTTTTCCTTCTGTTTTATTAAAGCTATATCTTTGATAAGATAATCTCGGGACTTTTCATTACCAATCGCCCTGCGTCTTTATTCAGTGCTCAACATTTTCTCAGAAATTTGGTGCTGTTAGAAGCAATCACATCTCATGTAAAGAGAAACCTATTTATTTAAATGCCATGTTCCACAGATCCTTGAAGTGGTTGAAGATTACCTATCTAGCAGCAGGAGCACACCCATCTGATTGGCCAGAAAAGTTTAGGGAAATGGGGGGGGGCTGGATTTGGTCCCCCTGGGAAGGTCCCAGAGAGTGGTGCTTCTACCTGTCTGTCCCTGTGGCCACTGACTCATCTCTCTGGTCCCATCAGCACTAGAGCAGAATTTGTTGCAGGGTTCCAAGGGCCTCACAGATGAAAAGGCAGGATTGGGGGCAGGGGGTGATGAGGTAAATAAATCCCACCAGCAGAAACACACCCTGATAAATGAACAGAAAATCTTAGGGAATTGGTGGGGCCTGGATTCCGTTGACTTGGGAAGGTTCCAGAGAGTGACACTTAAGGATGTCCAGCAGTGTGGCCACTGACTCACCTCTCCAGTCCCCTCAGCACTGGATCAGCATCTCTTTCAGAGTTCAAAGTACCTATCAGATGAAAAGGTGGCCTTGAGAGCAGGGTGGAATGTGAGACTCAACAGGAAGACTTGATCATCCTAACCCAGAAGAAATAGAAGAAAATGACTCTGAACACTATTTTATGAAAATGATAGAGACCTATTAAAAGGAAGTGAAAAACTCCTTCAAAGAAATGGGAAAGAAGGCAAACAAGAAGTTAGAAGAAATTAATAAATCCTTCAAAGATACCATAGAAAACCAAAAAACAGGAATCAAACATGTGAAGGAAACAGTTCAAGACTTGAAGACCAAAATGAAAATAAGAAGGAAAAACACAAATTGAAAAAAAATGTGGGTAAACAAAAAGGAACTACAGAAACAAGTATAACAGAATATAAGAGAAAGAAGAAAGAATGTCAGGCACTGAAGATATGAAAGAGAAAATAGGTTCAGTGCTCAAAGAAAACATTAAGTCCAAAAAATAAACATCCAGAAAAATCTAAGACACCATGAAAAAAAGACCTAAGAAATGATAGGACTAGAAAAAAAGAAGAGCTCCAGCTCAAAGGCACAAAAAATATATTCAAAAACATTACATAAAAAAAACTTTCCCAAGCTAAAGAAGGATATCCCTATGAAGATACAAGAAGCTTACAGAACACAAAATAAACTGGATCAAATAAAAAATCTCCTCACCATATGATAATCAAACCACAAAACATACACAATAAAGGAAGAATATTAAGAGCTGCAAAGAAAAAAGGTCAAGTAACATATAAAGGTAAACCTATAAGAAATATACCTCGCACTGAGGCTACCAACCCAGAGGGGAGCCTGGTTTGTTTGGATGCTCACCTTTATAGACCTAGATGGAGGGGGGAGGACTTTGGACATCCCATGGGGCAAGGAACCTTGACTGCTCTTAGGACTAGAAAGGGAGGGGGAGGGAAAAGGGAGGCGTGGAGGAGGTGGAAATTTTTAATAAATAATTTAATTAATTAAAAAAGGAAATACACCTCACTTCTCAATGGAAAACATAAAAGCCAGAAGGTGTTAGATATATGTGCTGCAGACACTAAGAGACCATGGATGCAAGCCCAGACTACTATACCCAGCAAAGCTTTAATTCATCATCGGTGGAAAAAATAAAATATTCCATGATAAAAAAACAGATTTAAACAATACGTGTCCACAAACTTGGCCTTATAGAAAGTACTAGAAAAAAATTCTCAACCACAAGAAGCTAACAACACCCACAATAACACAGACATCTGATAACCCTCTACCAACACAACTCAAAGAAGGGAAACACAAAAACACTACTATCCAAAAAATAACCAGAGTTAACAACCACTGGTCATTAATACCACTCAATATCAATGGATTCAATTCACCTATAAAAAGGCACAGCTTAAGAGAATGGATACTAAAACATAACCCAACATTCTGCTGTTTACAAGAAACACACCTCAACCTCAAAGATAGACAACACTTCAGAGTAAAGGGTTGGGGAAAGGTTTTTCAATCAAACGGACCTAAGAAACAAACAGGTATGGCTATACTAATATCTAACAAAATTGACTTCAAATTAAATTCAATCAGAAGAGATGGAGATGGACATTTCATACTCATAACTGGAACAATTCATCAGAATGAAGTCTCAATTCTGAATATGCCCCTAATATAAAAGCACCCTCATATGTAAAAGAAACATTACTAGAACTCAAAGCACACATCAAACCCCACACACTAATAGTAGGAGACCTCAACACTCCTCTCTCATCAATGGACAGGTCAACCATATAGAAACCTAACAGAGAAATAAGAGAACTAACACATGTAATGAATCAAATATACTCAGCACACATCTATAGAGCATCCCATCCAAACACAAAAGAATACGCCTTCTGATTGTGAGACCCAGAAAAGCCAAGGATACCACAAGAAAACCCACCAAATCTAACCTGGTTCATAGGGCTTCACTGAGACTGAACTGCCAACCAGAGAACTTGCATGGGACTGACCTATGCCCTATATACCTGTGTTACAGTTGGGTAGCTTGGTCTTCTTGTAAGATTCCGAACAAAAGCAACAGGTATTGTCTATGACTCTGCTACCTACTTTTGGGATACTTTCCTCCTACTGGGTTGCCTCAACCCATTTCAATAGGAGAAGAGATGTCTAGTTTTCTGCAACTTTATTGCCATGGCTGGCTGATGTCCAAGGGTTAGGGAGGCCTGCCCTTTTCAAAGAGAAAGAACAGTGAATGAATGCTCAGGGTAGGCAGGCACTGGGAATGTGGGAAAGGAAAAGAAAGAGTAATCAAACAGGTAATGGAAACAGTTCAAGACTTGAAAACTGAAATGGAGCTAATGAAGAAAACACAAACTGAGAGATGGCAGGATATGGAAAATCTGGGTAAATGAACAGAAACTACAGAGACAAATATAACCAACAGAATACAAGAGATAGAAGAAAGAATCTCAGATGCTGAAGATACTATAGAGGAAATAAACACACTGATTAAAGAAAACAACAAATCCAATAAATTATTAACATAAAACATCCAGGAAATCTGGGACAACATGAAAAGACCAAACCTAAAAATAATAGGGTAGAAGAAGGAAAAGAATTCTAGCTCAAAGGCCCAGAAAATATATTCAACAAAATTATAAAAGAAAACTTTCCCAATCTAAAGAAGGAGATTCCTATGAAGGTACAAGAAGCAATAAGAACACCAAGTAGACTAGATCAAAAAAGCATCCCCTCATCATATAATAATCAAAACTCAAAACATACAGAATAAAGAGAGAATATTAAGAGCTGCAAGGGAAAAAGGTCAAGAAACATATATAGGTAAACCTATCAGAATTACACGTGATTCCTCTATGGAAACCATGAAAGCCAGATGGTCTTGGATAGATGTGCTGCAGAAACTAAGAGACCATAGGTGCAAGCCCAGACTACTATACCCAGCCAAGCTTTCTTTCACCATCAGTGGAGAAAGCAAAATATTCCAGGATAAAAGCAAATTTACACAATATGTAGCCACAAACCCAGCTTTGCAGAAAGCACTAGAAGGAAAATCACAACCCAAGGAAGACAACAACATCCACAATAACTCAGACATCTAACAGCCCTCCACCAGCACAACTCAAAGAAGGGAAATACACAAACTCTACCACCAAAAAAAATAATAACCAGAGTTAACAACAACTGGTCATAAATATCACGTAATATCAATGGACTCAATTAACCTATAAAAAGGCATAGATTAAGATAATGGATATGAAAACAGGATCCAACATTCTGATGTTTACAAAAAACACACCTCAACCTCAAAGACATATATTACTTCAGAGTAAAGGGTTGGGAAAAGGTTTTTCAATCAAACGGACTTAAGAAACAAACAGGTATGGCTATACTAGTATCTAACAAAATTAACTTCAACCTAAAATCAATCAGAAGAGATGGAGAAGTACACTTTATACTCATAAAAAGAACAATTCATCTGTGGATGTTTGCTTTTTACCGAGTATGTGATCAATTTTTGAGAAGGTTCCATGAGATGATGAGAAGAAGGTATATTCTTTTTTGTTTGGGTGGAATGTTCTATAGATTTCTGTTAAGTACATTTGGTTCTTTACATCTGTTAGTTCTCTTATTTCTCTGTTTAGTTTCTGTCTGGTTGATCTGTCCATTGGTGAGAGAGGAATGTTGAAGTTTCCCACTATTAGAGTGTGGGGTTTGATGTATGCTTTGAGTTCTAATAATGTTTCTTTTACAAATGTGGGTGTTTTTATATTATGGGCATAGATATTCAAGATTGAGACTTCCCCCTGATGAATTGTTCTTTTTATGAGTATAAAGTGTCCTTCTACATCTCTTCTGATTGATTTTAGTTTGAAATCAATTTTGTTAGTTATTAGTATAGCTATACCCACTTGTTTCATTGTTCCATTTGATTAAAAAAACTTTTCCCAACAGTTTACTCTGAGGTGTTGTCTGTCTTTGAGGTTGAGGTGTATTTCTTGTAAACAGCAGAATGGTGGATCCTGTTTTTGTATTCATTATCTTAACTTGTGCCTTTTTATAGGTTAATTCAGTCCATTGATATTAAGTGATATTAACAACCAGTGATTGTTAACTCTGGTTATTTTTTTCTGATGGTAGTGTTTGTGTGTTTCCATTCTTTGAGTTGTGCTGGTGCAGAATTGTAAGACGCTTGTGTTATCAGGGCAGGAAACCTTGACTGTTCTTAGGGATGGAGAGGGAGGAGAAGAGGGAGTGAGGGGAGTGGGAGGGTGTTGGGAGGAGGGGCGGAAATGGAAACTTTTATAATTTAATAAAATTACTTTCTCAAAAAAAAGATGCTTGTGTTATTATGGGTGTTGTTGGCTTCCTTGGTTCGTGGTTTTCCTTGTAGTATTTTTTGTAAGGCTGTGTTTGTACCTATGTATTGCTTAAATCTGCTTTTGTCCTGGAATATCTTGTTTTCTCCATCAATGGTGAATGCAAGCTTTGCTGGGTATAATAGTCTGGGCTTGCATCCATGGTTTCTTAGTGTCTGCAGCACATCTATCCAAGACCTTCTGTCTTTCATGGTTTCCATGGAGAAGTCAGGTGTAATTCTGATAGGTTTCCTTTTATATGTTTCTGGACCTTTTTCACTTGCAGCTCTTAATATTCTTTCTTTATTCTGTATGTTTTGTGTTTTGATTATTATATGGTGAGGGGATGCTTTTTTATCTAGTCTATTTGGTGTTCTTATTGCTTTTTGTACATTTATAGGAATATCCTTCTTTAGGTTGGGAAAGTTTTCTTCTATCATTTTGTTGAATATATTTTCTGGTCCTTTGATCTGTAATTCTTCTCCCACTTCTACCCCTATAATTCTTAGATTTGGTCTTTTCATGTTGTCCCAGATTTCCTGGATGTTTTGTGTTAAGAATTAGTTGGATTTGTTATTTTCTTTAATCAATGAGTTTATTTCCTCTATAGTATCTTCAGTGTCTGAGATTCTTTCTTCCATCACTTGTATTCTGTTGGTAATACTTGTCTCTGTAGTTTCTGTTCATTTACCCAGATTTTCCATATCCAGCCTTCCCTTGGTTTGCGTTTTCTTCATTAGCTCCACTTCATTTTTCAAGTCTTGAACTGTTTCCATTACCTGTTTGATTGTTTTTTCTTTGTTTTCTTGGGTATCTTTGAGAGATTTATTCATGTCTTCTACCTTTTTGTTTGTCATCTCCATTTCCTTACAGCAGTTTTTCATGTCCTGTTTAAGGTCCTCTATTATTTTCATAAAGTTTCGTTTAAAGTCGATTTCTTCTACTTCTTCTGGAGCAGGGTGTTCAATTCTTCTTGTTGTATGATCCCTTGATTCTGGTGTTGTCATGTTGCCTTTCAGGTTGTTGGAGGAATCTTGCTTTGGCACCTGCCCATCTCTTTTCAAATGCAGCCAGGAAAGTCTTGGCATCTTGGTTCAATCTTTGCTGTGACTGACTCTCTGGGTAGGTCTCCTCAGTGCAGGAGCAGAAACAGTTCCTGGGTCAAGGACCAGTCTGGATGGATCTCCTCAGCAAAAGAACAGGGACTCCTGGTAGTCCAAGGACCCCACAGACAAAAGGGTGACCTTTGGAGGAGGGCATGGTAGTGTGGAACAAAGAGGCCCCTGAAGCAGAAGCTGAAGGTTCGCTGCACTCCCTAAGGGGGACCTTCTGGCCTGCCGAGCAGGCAGACACTCACCCCTCTGGGTGGATAGCCTTAGTGCAGGAGTAGAAACTGTTCCTGGGCCAAGGACCTTGCAGACAATAGCCTGCCCTAACTCTTATGAGCTTTTCTTATCACCTATATGATTGTCACCATTGTGGATGAGCTCTCATTTCTTTTTGTCAAGAGGTTTCATGAAAGCGAATCTTTATTAATTTTGATGATATCCATATTTTTTCATCTCCTGTGAAACAAGAGCAAAACCCCTTCCCCAATGTAGTACATCTCCTGGTTTCCATTGTGAAGTCAACATAACCTTGAAATATACTTGTTGATTCAATTCAGAAGTTTTTTCCATTAACCAATGCCTCTCTGCTGCTGTTGTTCCTTTCTCATTAGCATTGATAAAATTCAAGGTTAATAAAGCATTATGCAATCTATTTCTGAGGATATTTTCTATCCCCTTCTGTTTGTTCAGCATATCCTTTATAGTACGTTTTGACCTTTCTATAACTGGTTGACCTGTAGAATTATTTAGTATGCCTGTAGTATGCTTTATATATAAGAAACAAATTCCATTTCATTTTCTTAGCTGAATATGCCAGACCATTGTCTGTCTTTATTTGTGAAGGTATACCCATGATGGCCATAACTTCCAATAAATGTGTGATTACTGAATCAGCCTTTTATTACCTCAAGGCAGTTGCCAAATGAAAACCTTAAAACATGTCTGTGGTGTGGTGACATAGTTTAATTTACCAAATTCCATAAAGTGGAACACATCCATTTGCCAGAATTCATTCTTTTGAGTACCCTTAGGGTTACTCCCTTCAGACAACAATATTTGATTATAGAAAGAGCAAGTAGGATACCTCTTTATAATATTCTTAGATTATTGGCATGTAATAAAAAACTCTTTCTTTAAACCTTTGCTATTGACATGGTTTTTTATGAAATTCAGAGGACTGCAACAGACTTCCAATCAATAAATGATCAATTTCTGCACTCCCTTGTGCTAGAGGACATAGCAGATCCATATGGGGTCGGATGTGTGCTATGTAAATAGGACAAAACCTATTCCTGATTATGTATTGCACCTGGATGAATAATGAAGTCAATTCCATATCATCTGGTATAGATTTAGTAGTTTCAATATGCAAGACAACTCTTTCTGCATATTGTGAATCCATAACTATATTAAGAAATTCTTTAAAATCCCTTAGTACTATAGAATAGCATATTATTCTGCCTTTTGGACATAATTATACAGGCTTTGTTCCACCTAACTTAATTCTTCTGATTGGAAACCTGCCTTCCCTGATTTATTTCCATCAGTATAAAACATACGGGCTTCAGTTATTGATGCATCATGTACAGTTTTGGGAATAATCCAAGAAGTTCTCTTAATAAGGTTAAGTCTATCACTTTTGGGATAATTGCTATTAATTTCTGTCAAAATATTAGCACAAGCCCTTTGCCAATGATCATTGTCTTCCCATAACTTCTTTATTTCATCATCAGTAAAAGGCACTATAATCTCTGCTGGGTCTTTACCTACTACTTGACAAAGTCTCAATTTACCTTTTATAATTAATTCAGATATATTTTCCACATAACTCTTTAATTTTTTACTTGGTTTATGTGGTAAAAAGATCTATTCTAAAATGATATCTTTCCTCTGCATTAGAATTCCTGTAGGAAAAATTCTGGAAGGCAATATGACTAAAATACAACTAAGATTTGGATTCACCCTATCCACATGTGCCTCCTGTAATTTTTCCTCAACCATTGTCAGTTCCTTTTCTGCTTCAGCTGTTAATTCTCTGGGACTATTCAAATCTTTATCATCATCTAAGGTTTTGTTTAAATGAACTATTAGATCAGGTATTATCCCAACAGCCAGTTGTAAACTGAAAATGTCTCCTAACAATCTTTGAAAGTCTTTAAGAGTCTATAGCCAGTCTCTTCTAATTTGTGCCTTTTGTGTCCTAATTTTTTGTAAACTTATTTATAACCTAGATAAATAACAGAATCTCCTCTCTGTATGTTTTTCAGGAGCAATCTGCAATCCCCATTTAGGTAAAACTATCTTTACTTCTTCAAACATTCTTTCTAGGTATCTATGTTTGAATCAGTTAGCAAAATGTCATCCATGTAATGGTAAATAATATACTTGGGAAATTGTTTGCATATTATTTCCAATAGCTGACTTACAAAATATTGGCACAATGTGAGACTATTGAGAATCTCCTGTGGGAGTACAGTTCACTGATAGATCCTAGTAGGCTGAGAATTATTATAAGTAGGCACTGTGAATGCAAATTTTTCTCTTTCCTTTTTTTGTAAAGGTATAGTGAAGAAACAATCTTTCAAATCAATAACTATAAGAGGCCATTCTTTTGGTAATAGAGAAAGCAACGGAATTCCAGATTGTAGAGGACCCATATGTCAATAACCTTATTGACAGCTCTTAGATCTATCACCCTTCTCCATTTACCAGATTTCCTTTTTATAACAAATACAGGAGAATTCCAAGGGCTGGTTGATTCTTCAAAATGGTGAGCATATAGTTGTTCTTATACCAGCTATTCTAAAGCCTGCAACTTATCTTCAGCTAGAGGACACTGCTTAACCAATATAGGCTTCTCAGTTAACCATTTTAAAAGTAGGACTATTGTTACCTCTAATGGTTTGCTAGTTGCTTTATGTTCTGGTACAACCTGAATGGCTGGTGACCTTTGTGTATAGTACCCTATAATATCCTTCCCAGAATTATGAGTTCCTGAAACTTCAGGAATGTTAATTTGGGTATTCCATAATAAATTTACTGCAAAATTAGCCACATATGGCCTCAGTTTCCCTCTTTGACCTTCAGGCCCAATACAATCAACCCATTCCATGCTTTCTTTAACGTGAGATATGGTTCTAATTCCTAGTAATTGTATATCTGCCTCTTGAAGAGGCAAATTTGGATGCCAAGATTCTGGAGTAATGATACTCACATTCACACCTGTGTCTATCAAACCAACAATAACAATGCCATTTATATGCACTCTTAGTTTTGGTCTTTGATCAATTATAGAAGTCTGCCAGAATATACACTTTCTATTTCATATTGGAATTTTTACTTATTCTCCATGTTTATGCCATCATCTAAAACAGTATGGTCTTTTACAGAAGACTCTGAATTTTTTTAATTTTCCTGGTGAGACATGTCCTCCACAGTTACTGGGAATGACTGGGCCACTTTTGGCTTGGCCATGAGAGGCCTCTCAAGGAGTTTCCCAATGGTATCAGGTTGCCTTGTCTGTCATTTGCTGATCTGTATTCATTGGTCCAATGTCTGCCTTTGTCACACATATTCTACATATACCTGAAGGCTGAGTCCTCTTATTCTTGCCATTCCCAGAGGAGATATCATTCCTAGGAATTCCTTGTCTACAATGCCTTCTCAGATGTCCTATGAACACAATTAAAATATTTGGCATTTTGATGTCTCCTGGCTCCTTTGGAAATTGCTTCTGCTACGCAAGACTCAGTATTATAGTCAAATGTCTCAATGTTCATTGCATGCAAGATCCATTCGTCCTTGAGTGTGGATCTAACCTTTAAAAGCCCAAGTATCTTTTTGCATTCTAAGTTAACATTTTCAAAAGCCAGAGATTCAATAAGTACTTGTCTAGCGTCTGGGTCTGTTACTCCTATTTGTACAGCCTTAGTTAATCTTTGTAAAAAGACAGTAAAGAGTTCTCTCTGGCCCTGTTTAACCCTAGTATATGATTTAATTCTTTTTCATGGTACTTGAATCCTGTCCCAAGCATTTAAGGCTGCTGTGTGGCATAGTGACAAGATTTGTTCATCATAAAGAGCTTGAACCTGTGAGTCAGCATAAGGGCCTTCACAAAGAATTTGATCTTGAGAAGTCTCAAGGCCTTTTGCTTTTCCCTGTTGTTCCAAAATTTTTGCCTCTTCTCTGAAATAAATTCTAAACATTAATTGAGGCCTATCATCCAGGACTGTTGACACTAACTGAATCCAAACATGTGGCATTGCTTTAATGCTAGAAGACCATGTGTTTATCATCTCCCTAACAAATGAAGAATACAAACCATAAGTTACAACATCTTGCTTGATTTCTTTTGGATTATTCATTTCTATAGGTATCCATCTACCATCTTTGGATCCCTTTGGGTCTTTATAACTTGATGCTTTGTCAGAGTAGATTACAGGGTAGGAAAATAAAACCTTGGGTAAATAATCTCAGATAGATACTGGTGATGTTAAATCCTGTCCTTGTGCCTTCTTTCCCTGTTAATCAGTTCCAATAATTTCCTCAATTATTTCAAATCTTTTTGCTATTGTCTTTTGTAAAGCCTGAATCTCCCAGCCTGTATATATTTCTAGTGATTTCAATGAGGCACATAGCCTCTGGTCCTCATTCTGCACATGTGATTCCAAGGTGTGAAGTTTCTCCTTAAAAGATAACATCTCATCCTTGGACATTATTGAATAGCATGCAGATTGACATCCTGGAGAGATAATCTATCTGCTAACTTATCATAATTTTTTAACAAATTTTCATTGTCAAATTCAACAGTATGAATTCTTTCAGATAACTTCTTAATATCCTTATATGTTAAATCAATTTTTCTGTCAAATTAATGTTATCATTTTAACAGTATTAATTTTTTCATGTAACTTTTGATTTTTGATGGTATTAATCCTGTAAATTGGCTGTTCACTATTAGTCTGTAAAGACTGTATCATTTCTAAAAGTGCCATATTCTTTCCTTTTTTTCAGTTAGACTTATTTATTCAAGTATCCGAAAACACTCTTTCCACTTCCTCCCCTCCTCCCAAAACCCTCCCACTCCCCCCACTCCCTCTCCTCCTCCCTCACCATTTCCAAGAGCAGTCAGGGTTTCCTGCCTTGTGGGAAATCCAAGTTCCTCCCCCCTCCCTCCAGGTCCAGGAAGGTGAGCATCCAAACAAGCCAGGATCCCAAAAAGCCAGTCCATGCAGACGAAACAAGACCCAGTGTCATTGTCAATGGCTTCTCAGTCTTCATTTGGACCTTGAGGGCTCAGTCAGCACCCATGTCAGCCACATTCAGAGAATCCGGTTTGATCACATGTTCGTTCAGTCCCAGTCCTGCTGGCCTTGGTGAACTCTCATTCGATCAGTACCCTTGTATCAGTGGGTGAACACACGCTTTGCGGTCTTGACTTCCAGTGCTCCAATGTAGGTCTCCGTCTCTATCTCCATCCATCGTTGGATGAAGGCCCCCTCTAATTTTGCTTTACTTGCTCACGATCTCCCTCCCTCTGCTTCTCATTTGGACCTAGGGAGTTAAGTCCAGTGTTCCAATATGTGTCTCTGTCTCTATCTCCATCCATCACCATGGATGTTCTGTGGTGAAGAAGAAGGTTATGTGGTGACATGCAAAATATTCATCAGTATGGTTATGGGCCAAGGCCAGATCAGGCACCCGCTCCTCTGCTGCCCAGAGTACCATCTGGGAACCTCTCCTTGGGCCTGGTACCCCTTCAGAATCAAGTCTCTTGCAAACCCTAAAATGGCTCCCTTAGTTGAGATATAAACTTCCCGGCTCCCATAACCATCCTTTGCTTTATAGAAGCTTCTCAGTTTCAGTAGGTCCCATTTATTCATTGTTTTTCTTATTGTCTGCGCTCCTGGGGTTCTGCTTAGGAAGTGGTCTCCTGTGCCTATATCTTGTAGACTACTTCCCACTTTCTCTTCTATCAGGTTCAAAGTGGTCGGATTAATGTTGATGTCTTTAATCCATTTGAACTTGAGTTTTGTGCATGGTGATAGATATGGATCTACTTTCATTCTTCTACAGGTTGACATCCAGTTATGCCAGCACCATTTGTTAAAGATGCTTTCCTTCTTCCATTGTATGCCTTTAGCTCCCTTGTCAAATATCAGGTGTTCATATGTGTGTGGGTTAATATCCGGGTCTTCTATTTGATTCCATAGGTCGACTTCTCTGTTCTTATGCCATTACCAAGCTGTTTTCAATACTGTAGATCTGTAATAGAGTTTGAAGTCAGGGATGGTAATGCCTCCAGAAATTCCTTTATTGGATAAGATTGTTTTGGCTATAATGGGTTTTTTGTTTTTCCATATAAACTTGATTATTGTTCTCTCAAGGTCTGTGAAGACGTTTGATGGGATTTTGATGGGGATTGCATTGAATCTATAGATTGTTTTTGGTAGAATTGCCATTTTTACTATGTTGATCCTCCCAATCCAAGAACAAGGGAGGACTTTCCATTTTCTTGTGTCCTCCTCAGTTTCTTTCTTCAAAGACTTAAAGTTCTTGTCAAATAGGTCTTTCACTTCCTTGGTTAGAGTAACCCCAAGATATTTTATGCTGTTTGTGGCAATCGTGAAAGGTGATGTTTCTCTGATTTCCCTCTCTGCTTCTTTATCCTTTGTGTATAGGAGGGCAACTGATTTTTTGGAGTTGATCTTGTATCCTGCCACATTACTAAAGGTGTTTATCAGCTGTAGGAGTTCTTTGGTAGAGTTTTTGGGATCGATAATATAAACTATCATATCATCTGCAAATAACGAAAGTTTAACTTCATCCTTACCAATTTGAATCCACTTGATCCCCTTATGTTGTCTTATTGCTATTGCTAGAACTTCAAGCACTATATTGAAGAGGTATGGAGAGAGTGGACAGCCTTGTCATGTTCCTGATTTTAGTGGAATAGATTTGAGTTTCTCTCCATTCAGGTTGATGTTAGCTGTCGGCTTGCTCTATATTGCTTTTATTATATTTAGGTATGATCCTTGTATCCCCAATCGCTCCAACACCTTTATCATAAAGGGGTGTTGAATTTTGTCAAATGCTTTTTCAGCATCCAATGAAATGATCATGTGTTTTTTTCTTTCAGTTTATTTATATGATGGATTACATTGATAGATTTGCGTATGTTGAACCATCCCTGCATCTCTGGGATGAAGCCCACCTGATCATAATGTATGATTTTTCTAATGTGTTCTTAGATTCGGTTGCCAGTATTTTGTTGAGAATTTTTGCGTCGATGTTCATGAGTGAGATTGGCCTGTAATTCTCTTTCTTGGTTGTGTCTTTGTGTGGTTTTGGTATTAGGGTAACTGTAGGTTCATAGAAAGAGTTTGGCAGTGACTCTTCTATTTCTGTATTGTGAAATACCTTGAGGAGTGTAGGTATTAGCTCTTCATGGAAGTTCTGTTAGAATTCTGCATTGAAACCATCTGGTCCTGGGCTTTTTCTGGTAGGGAGGTTTTTGACAACAGCTTCTATTTCTTTGCGACTAACAGGTCTATTTAGATTGTTCACCTGGTCTTGGTTCAACTTTGGTATATGGTACTTATCTAAAAAAATGTCCAATTCTTTAACATTTTCCAATTTTGTGGTGTACAGGCTTTTGTAGTAAGATCTAATTATTCTCTGAATTTCCTCTGTGTCTGTGGTTATGTCCCCCTTTTCATTTCTGAATTTATTGATTTGCATGTTCTCTCTCTGCCGTTTGATTAATTTGGATAGGGGTTTGTCAATCTTGTTGATTTTCTCCAAGAACCAGCTTTTTGTTTCATTGGTTCTTTGGATTGTTTTTTGTGTTTCTATTTTGTTGATTTCAGCACTCAGTTTATTTCCAGTCTTCTAATCCTCCTGGGTGAATCAGTTTCTTTTTTTCTCCCTAGAGCTTTCAAGTGTGCTGTTAAGTATCCAATGTGTGCTTTCTCCGTTTTCTTTAGGTGGGCACTTAGTGCTATGAACTTTCCTCTTAGCACTGCTTTCATAGTGTCCCATAGGTTTGAGTATGTTGTGTCTTTGTTTTCATTAAATTCAAGGAAGACTTTAATTTCTTTCTTTATTTCTTCCTTGACCCAGGGGTGATTTAGTAGTTGACTGTTCAACTTCCATGAGTTTGTTGGCTTCCTGGGGGAAGCATTGTTGTTGAATTCTAATTTTAAACCATGGTGATCTGACAAGACACAAGTGGTTACTAATATTTTTTCCACAGGTGGAAGTTTGCTTTGTTACTGAGTATGTGGTCAATTTTCGAGAAGGTTCCATGAGCTGCAGAGAAGAAGGTATATTCTTTCCTTTTTGGGTGGAGTGTTCTATAGATGTCTGCTAAGTCCATTTGATTCAATACCTCCAATAATTCTCCTATTTCTCTGTTATATTTCTGTCTGATTGACCTGTCCATTGGTGAGAGAGGTGTGTTGAAGTCTCCTACTATTAGTGTGTGTGGTCTGATAAATGCCTTGAGTTCTAGAAGAGTTTCTTTTACATAAGTGGGTGCCTTTATATTAGGGGCATAGATATTCAGGATTGAGACTTCTTCCTGATTAATTGTTCCTGTTATGAATATGAAATGTCCATCTCCATCTCTTCTGATTGATTTTAGTTTGAAGTCAATTTTGTTAAATATTAGAATGGCCACACCCGCTTGTTTCTTAGGTCCATTTGCTTGGAAAACCTTTTCCTAACCCTTTACTCTGAGTAGGTGTCTGTTTTTGTGGTAGAGGTGTGTTTCTTGTAAACATCAGAATGTTGGATCCTGTTTTCATATCCAATCTCTAAGTCTGTGCTTTTTTATAGGTGAATTGAGTCCATTGATATTAAGTGATATTAATGACCAGTGGTTGTTGATTCTGGTCATTTTTTTGGGTAGTAGAGTGTATGTGTTTTCCTTCTTTGAGTTGTGCTTGTGAAGGGTCGCTAGATGCCTGAGTTATTGTAGGCAGTGTTGAAAATGTTGGATTACTTGGGTTGTGATTTTCCTTCTAATAGTCTCTGTAAGGCTGGATTAGTAGTTACGTATTGTTTAAATTTGTTTTTATCCTGGAATATTTTGTTTTCTCCGTTGATAGTGAACAATAGCTTGGCTGGGTATAGTAGTCTGGGCTTGCATCCATGGTCTCTTAGTTTCTGCAGTACCTCTATCCAGGACCTTCTGGCTTTCATGGTTTCTAGAGAAGTCTGGTGTAAGTCTGATAAGTTTACCTTTATAAGTTACTTGACCTTTTTCCTTTGCAGCTCTTAATATCCTTTCTTTAATCTGAATGCTTTGTGTTTTGATTATTATATGGCAAGGGGATTTTTTTTCTGATCCAGCCTATTCGGTGTTCTGTATGCTTCTTGAACCTTCATAGGAATATCATTCTTTAGGATGGGAAAGTTTTCTTCTATAATTTTGTTATATATATTTTCTGGACCTTTGTTCTGCAATTCTTCTTCTTCTTCTACCCCTATTTTTCTTAGATTTGATTTTTTTATTATGTCCCTTATTTCCTGAATGTTTTGTGATGAGAATTTGTTGGATTTGCTGTTTTCTTTGGTCTGAGCGTTTATTTTCTCTATGGTGTCTTCATAATCTGAGATTCGTTCTTCCATCTCTTGTATTCTATTGGTTATGCTTGTTCCTGAAGTCTCTGTTTGTTTACCTAGATTTTCCATATCCAGCTGGCCCTCGGTTTGTGTTTTCTTCATTGCCTCCATTTCAGTTTTCAATTCTTGAACTCATTCCATTACCTGCTTAATTATTTTTTCTTGGTTTCCCAGGGTATCGTTTACGAATTTACTCATTTCTTCAAACTTTTTGTTATATTTCTCTTCCATTTCTTTACTCATTTCTTCATTCTTTTTGTTATATTTCTCTCGTATTTCTTTAAGTGAGTTATTCATACCCTGTTTAAGAGACTCTATTGCTTTCATAATGACACTGTTTTCCACTTCTTCCGGAATAGGGTGTTCAAGTCCTTCTGTCATAAGTTCACTGGGATCTGGTGTTTTCATGTTGTTTTTCAGATTGTTGGAGGAATTCTTGCCTTGCCCATCTCTTCCTTCAGATGCTCTCCAGTGGCTCTTCCCTCCGCTGGGTCTTCTGCTACAGGATTAGTGCCACTTGCTTTCCAGGAATCACTTTGCCTGCAGCCCTACCTTACTGCAGACAGGCTATTAAAACAAAGGGACTCCCTCCCGTTTGCACTCACTGCCCCATCCCTGTGGCGCCCACACAGGCTGAGTTGGAGAATTTTATGCCCCGAAAAAGGGAGAGAAAAAGGGCAGGCGTTCCTGGATGGGGTAGGAGGAGATAGGGTTTAGCTGGGGGAAGCTGCCCCTTCGGAATAGCCAGGGAGATAATAATGGAGGGAAAATTGTGTGTTCCCTTACCGGGCTTGTGTGGCGGTCAGGAACACACTTATCCCTCCATTGTATCTTCTGCTACAGGATCAGTGCCACTTGTTGGTCAGAAATCTCCCTGCCTGCAGTCTTACCTTGCTGCAGGCAGGCTATTAAAACAAAGGGACTCCCTCCCGTTTGCACTTACTGCCCCGTTCCGGTGGTGGCACCCACCCAGGCTGAGTTGGAGGATTTTAAGCCCTGAAAAAGGGAGAGAGGAAGGGTAGGGGTTCCTGGCTGAAAGCCAGGATGGGATAGGAGGAGAGAGGGTTTAGCTGCGGGAAGCCACCCCTTCGGAATAGCCAGGGAGATAAGGATGGCAGGAAAATTGTGTGTTCCCTTACGGGGCTTGTGTTTCGGGTGAGGAATACACTTACCCCTCCATTGTATCTTCTGCTACAGGATCAGTGCCACTTGCTAGTCAGAAATCTCCCTGCCTGCAGTCTTACCTTCCATATTCTTTCTTATTGATAGAATATGGAGAAGAAAACTGAGTCCCAATACCCAATAAATTGAAGTATCACCATAACCACATAAGCCTAGCATAATATAATACATAGTATTAGCAAAACAGTTACTAAAAGTTTCAATATTAATGTAGACTGCCATATTGATTTACTAATTACCTCTTATGTGATCCAATAAACTGTAATCTATTGTCTAGCAGATGTCATGGTTACAAAGCTGTGACTAGAAACAATGTAACCATGGTAACAGGAATGATCCTGGGTTGCTTTAGTTTCTGAGCCATTTTAATTTCCCACCTTGGTACTGGTTAAATACTGACAAATATGCTTTGTTTGACAAATTAAAAGAAGTTAAATCAATTCCATATATGAAGCAAGAAAACCAGAACTCACAGGCAGGGAACAGAAACCAGAAGCTTCACAAGTCACCACACAACAAGGAACTGCCCCAGGGAATGCAGCAATCATGTGTGCACTTGGGAAATTTCCAAGTTGCCACACACAATAAACTCCTCTGTGGTGGGATTTTTACAAAAAAAAAAAAATGCGTAGGTAAAAGCAAGCCAAGTGGGCAGGGTTGGGAGAAGTCTGGGCCATGGACCAGCTAAGCCATTAGGCCATCCACCCAGTAGGTGTGGAGTCCAAATCCATGTGGACACCAAATAAAGAAGGATGGTTAAAAGAAATCCCACACCCCACAGGGCAGGGTACCCTGCCCTCTCTTAGGACTGGAGGGGGATGGGGGAGGGTAAGTGGGGGAGTGGGATGGAAATGGGAGGAGGAGAGAAAGTGGAAATTTTGAATGGTATTATTATAAAGTGATAAAAAAGGAAAAAGAAAAAAAAGAAATCCCACACTAGCTCAGAATTGAGAAACAGACAGTTATTTATTTAGGGGAAGACTCAGAAATCAGAATCCTCTGTTTGAAAGGAATCAGAAACCAAATCCAGTACCTGGAAAAGAGACTGGACGCATGCTCTACATCAGCATATACATCAGTATAAAAGGCCACACCCTAGTGGGCAGGTAATCACTGTCTAAGACTTCCTACAGCAGTGAGTACTTTTTGATCAACTATTTTCTTTAACTTAATTTGTTAATATTACTGAGTTCAGAGGCATTTCTAGCCACTACCAGAGAGCTTTCCTGCTAACCCTCAATTCACCCTGCCCTCAACTTGCCTTTCCATGTGAGCTCCATGGAACCCTGCTACACAGTCTGCACCAATACTGGGTGGACCTAAGGGGTGAGTCAGCAGCGACCCTGTGGCCCTGGACACCCCACTCCCAAAGATCTCCACATGGGAGAAAATCCAGGGGCCCCTCCCTAGCTCCCTAGGCATTTCTAGCCACCACCAGGGAGCTTTCCTACTAGTCCTCAATACACCAGGCCCCCAACCCACCATTAACTGTGACCTCCATGGAACCCCACTACACAGCCTACACCAATAATGAGTGGACCTAAGAGCCTGCACCAATACTGAGTGGACCTAAGAGCCTACACCAATACTGGGTGAACCTAAGAGCCTGTGCCAATACTGGGTGGACCTAAGAGCCTGTGCCAATACTGGATGGACCTAAGAGCCTGCACCAATACTGAATGGACCTAAGAGACAGCAACAACAAGGATTGGACCAAGAAGCCAAGACACTACCAGCCTCATCTGAAGGAAGACATAGGTAGGTGCCAATGCAAGAACTCCTGCAACATCAGAAAAAGCAACATGGTAACACCAGAACCCAATGGACACACAACAGGAAGATTTGATAATCCTAACCCAGGAGTCGAAGAAAACAACTTTAAACATAGCTTAATGAAAATAATAGAGACCTTTAAAGAGGAAGTGAGTTGGTCTTATATCCTGCCACATTACTGAAGGTATTTATCAGCTGTAAGAGTTTTTTGGTAGAGTTTTTAGGATCACTAATGTAAACTATAATATCATCTGAAAATAACGAAAGTTTGATTTCTTCCTTTCCAAATCAAATCCCCTTGATCTCTTTATGTTGTCTTATTGCTATTACTAGAACTTCAAGCACTATATTGAAGAAGTATGGAGAGAGTGGACAAACTTTCCCAGGTGTTCAAAGGGGATTTCCCCAACTAGGTCCATGGGCAGCAGAGGGGAGGGTGCCTGAACTGGCCTTCTCCCATAGACACACTGATGAATATCTTGCATATCACCATAGAACCTTCATCTGGCTCTGGATGGAGATAGAGACAGAGACCCACAGTGGAGCACTAAACTGAGCTCCCAAAGCCCAGATGAAGAGCAGAAGGAGGGAGAATATAAGAATATAAGCCAGAACCATGAGGGGTGCGTCCACCCACGGAAACTGTGGGACTGACCTAGTGGGAGCTCACCAAGGCCAGTTGAACTTGGTCTGGCCAGTTGAACTTGGTCTGAACAAGCATGTGATCAAAACAACTCTCTGAATGTGGCTGACAATGAGGGCTGACTGAGAAGCCAATGATAAGTGACACTGTATTTTGATTCTACTTCATGGACTGGCTTTTTGGGAGCCTCGTCTGTTTAGATGTACACCTTCCTAGGATGGAGGGGGGAGCCTTGGACTTCCCACAAGACAAGGCACCCTGACTTCTCTTGGAACTGGAGAGCGAGGGGGAGGGGGACTGGGGGAGTGGAAGGGAAATGGGAGGATGGGAGGAGGTAGAAAATTTAAATTAACTAATTAATTAATTTTAAAAAGGAGGAAGTGAAAAACTCCCTTGAGGAAATGGGAAAAAAAAACAAAAAGCTGGAAGAAATTAACAAATACCTCAAAGATACCCAGAAAACCCAAGAAAAAGAAATTGAGCAGGTGAAGGAAGCAGTTCAAGATTTGAAGGCTGAAATAGAGGTGATAAAGAAAACACAAACTAAAAAAAAAAGAAAACACAAAAGGAGAATATGAGGAAAATATGGATATGGAAAATATGGGTAAATGAAGAGGAACGACGGAGACAATTATAATCAACTGAATACACGAGATAGAAGAAAGAATTTCAGGTCCTGAAGATGCTATTAAGGAAATAGACTCATTTGTCAAAAAAGCATTAAATCCAACAAATCCTTAACACAAAACATCCAGGAAATCCAGGACACCATGAAAAGACCAAACCTAAGAATCATAGGGGTAGAAGAAGGAGAAGAATTACAGCACAAAGGCCCAGAAAATACATTCAACAAAATTATAGAAGAAAACTTACCCAAACTAAAGAAGGATATTACTATGAAGGTACAAGAAGCAGAAACAACACCAAGTAGAATAAATCAAAAAAAAAACCCATCCCCCTGCCATATAATAATCAAAGCACAAAACATACAGAGATGTTCCACCCAAATCTGCAAATCTCTTCCTCCCGATATGGTTGCGCGCCTCCCGTATCGAACTGTGAGCTTGGAACAATGTCCTAGGAGTTAAAAACAGACACACACAGAGAGAATGGGGTCATTTGCCCAAAAGGTAAATGCCAACTTTATTCAGCAAAATTCCGGGTTAATATACTTAGGGCCCAAAGGAGGAGAACCCCCTCCCATCCGGAAGTGGGAACAAAGCGATGAGAGCCTGGTGCCTGTGTGACAGGTGCCTCCAGGCAGGGGGTGCCAAGCTAGCTGCAGTGGCAGACAGAGCAGGTGCTGCTGTGAGAATTAGTCAATAAGAGGCTAAAACTAATGGGCCAGACAGTGTTTAAATGAATACAGTTTCTGTGTACTGATTTTGGGTAAAGCTAGCCAGGCGGTCAGGAGCCTGGCAGGACAAAAAGCAGCCCACCACTCCTTTTACAGATGGCTCCCAACGTGGATAACTGCATTCACAGAAAGCCTGAGAAAGCTTGGGAAAGAATAGAGTAAAACACAGCTTATTGGTAACAGCACTCTCTCGGGTGGGCTCTGCTCTCTAGAGGCAAGCACTCTCATTTAAGAGAGGCTTCCTGACTCAGCTTTAGCTGCAAAACCCTGCAGCTCTTTAAGAGGTACTGCCATGAAACATTTAAATGGTGTTGATGAAAAGCTGACTGCATGCTTTTCGGTTTTTCAGCCATAGCAGGAAAAAAGCTGTACTGTTTTTAAATGCCGGCTTTCTGGGCCATCCTGTCAGGACAAACTCTGACTCTTTCAGGCAGGCAGTCCAACTGAGTGTGGTCTGTGAGCAGAATGCTGCAGCTTGCTTGCTGGCAGGGACCTTGAAACATCGTAGAGTTGTGGCAATAAAAATAGCTAGAGTCAGTACCTGTGCCATGAGGCTGGAAAGCTAAGGAATGGGCTGGATCTAGCCATCAAAGCCATGGCTTTGATCCTCTCCTTAGAGACTCGTGTAGTCAAAAAACAGAGAAAGATACAGTAAAGAGAGGTTTTTTTAAAAAAAAAAAAAACCTCTAAATGGTTTACAATTTGTTAAAAATATATGTAGGCTAAAAGTTAAAGTTCTTAAAATAAAAAAAGAAAGAAAATAGTTGGGTGTGATGGTACACACCTTTAATCCCAATGCCTGGGAGGCAGGGGTAGATTGACCTCTGTGACTTCAAGGGGCAGAGGTAGATTGACCTCTGTGACTTCAAGGTGTGGTAGCACACATTTAAATCCAATGCCGGGGAGGCAGAGACAGACAGGTCTCTGTGAGTTTAAGGACAGCCTGGTCTACAGAGCTATTCCAGGATAAAGCTATACAGAGAACCTGTCTCAAAAAGTAAAAGTAAAAATAAAAGAAATAGAGGTTAAAATAAAGCCTCAAAAAGATGGAAAATACACAGAAAATCTTGATACTGTATGTTATTATGCTCTCTTTAAATTGTTTGAATGCTGAGTAAGGAGCAACAGCTACTAAAAGATATTTGCTTATAAATGCTGCAGAATTAATCCCAGATAGGTATTTTGAAAATACCTTGACTTCAAAAGTGAAGTCAAAGGGTATAATACTTTGGAGAAGAGATTTTGCTTTTTTTCCACAGAAAACGAGAGGCTCTGGATTTATTCTGAGTTAAGAAAAATCTAATTTGACCAAGGGAGACCACCTGAGAAATCTCCGGTAGGAACAGATGGCCCAGATGTCTGAGTTCTACATCCAGAAAGGATTCAAGATGTTGCCTGAGATGATCAGGTCTCACAGGATACTCCAGTCAGGACTTGATTATAACTCTAAATTTTCTTTAGGTTCCCATAAGATTTTCAGCGCCCCAAACCAGCTGGAAGTAGCCTGGAATACTACGCCCACATTTCCAAAAAATGGACTATGGATATTTTTTTTAAGAGGGGGAAGTGGTGCTGGAGAATTATCTGTATTCTGTCAAACATCTATTTTAATGAAACACTGATTGGCCAGGCAGGAAGTATAGGTGGGTCAACCAGACAGGAAGTAGGGGCCAGGCAATGAGAACAGAAGAGGCTAGGAAGGAGGATGCCCATTCCTCCATTCTTTCCAGACCGCATGGAAGCAAGATGTAACTTGCCCCACTGGAAAAGGTACTGAGTCACATGTCTTACACAGGCAAGAATTTTGGGTTACTGTAAGATGTAAAAATTAGTTAGTAAGAAGACTGAGCTAGTGGACCAATCAGTTTTATAACCTAATGTAGACTCTGTGTGATTTTCTTTGGGACTTGCCTGCTGCGGGGTACTGGGGGGCGGACAGAAACTCCAACAAGCCAGACTTCATGTTATAATAAGAATTCATTCATGAAATAAAATTAAAACATATTCTGCTCATAAAGTATTTTGCTGGGACTGGAGAGATGGTTCAGCATCAAGAACATACATTACTCTTGTGAAAGTCTTGCGTTCAATTCCTACCACCCCCATTGGGAGGTTTAAAACTCCCTCAAAGTCCAGCTCAAGGGGATTCAATGCCCTTTTCTGGCCTCTGTGACCACCTGAACTCACATGCACACCAATACCTATATACATATAATTAAAAATAAAATAGATCTAGGGGTGGGATGTCATGCATACATTCCTGATGCATTCTACAACATTATGCAATGATTGTTCAGCCATCTTTTCTTGAGCAACTTACAAGAATCAAGGGATTCTTGTAAATCTGAACCAAAAGGCAAGGTTTTTCGCAGTTTCCTTTGTCAATAAAGTATCTGTCCTTCGCTGTAGGGTTTTTTTTTTACTGTAGTTAACTCCATTTCTGTTACATATTTGAGGATTAATTCCCACAGTTTTCCATTTCCAGGCCTTCTTCATCTCTACTATGTAAGTGTAGAGATCTGCCTTTCCTCAATTATCTCTATCAGCAGGTTTTGGTCAGTATTTAGGCAAGAGCATCCCATCTAAGATATGCACAGATCTCCAAGGACATAGAATTACTACCAGCCCTACCTGCTGCTCTGGTTTTAGCCCGCAACACCCACAATCAGAATGGTTGATAACAGCATAGCCCGGAGCTGATAATTTAAAGCCCTGGGTCTCCTCTTCACTTAGAACAGTAAGTCTAACTCCAGACCTGGGTCCATAGTAATACAGCATCCAGAATACGTGCTATCTGATCAAGAGCCATCAGCTTCCCCTAGGTTGCCTAGTTACCTTGCAGCCTCTATGAAGACTGGGAGAAAAGAACTAGTGCACTGATTTAAACAGTCCATGCCCTATTCATAATTTTACCGAAAATAAACTCCTTAGGTCTTTACTAACCACCTAAAATGAAGTGTAGCACACTAACCAACCTCCTCTCGAATTCCCTGATGATTTTATTCCTTTATTAACTAATATGATATTTAAATATTTAATTATTAAAAAACTTTTCATAACAAAAAGAGACAGGTTGGCTCCTAGCAGCAGCACTCTGCTTCCTCCAAAGAAGACAGAAGACAAATGGGCACACAACATCCATTCACAGATCGCTTCAACTGCTAAGCACTGACCATTGGGAAAAAACTGCCTCTCATCTAAGCTAAAGATCTCCTGACATGGACAGAATCACTGGAATCGAAAGCCTAGCTGCTCAGGTCAAGGTAGACTTGTCTTCCTAGAGATTTATAAGCCCTCAGGATCTTCTGGAGCCTGGCAGGCCCTACGCTAAACAGCAAAAGGCAAATACGACCTTCAGCGTCAATGGGGGATCCAAAAAGAGAAGCTCTGGGTGCTAACCAAGTAAGTTCTCTGTGATTTTTTAATTAGTAACTCAAGTAAAATCTTATGATTATTCCTCATTTTAAGAGACAAGCCAAACCCACTCCCTGCGGCCCCTCCCCTCCTCTCATCATCTTGATTTTTTCTCTGTTCCCTTTGGCCCTGTGCTCCCTCTCCCACTCCCCTTTTCTCTCTCTCTCTGTCATCTTTTTTCTCATTCAACTGTTTACAAGAAACACACCTCAACCACAAAGACAGACATCTACTCAGAGTAAAGGGTTGGGAAAAGGTTTTTCAATCAAATGGACCAAAGAAACAAGCGTGGATGGCCATACTAATTTCCAACAAAATTGACTTCAAACTAAAATCAATCAGACGAGATAGAGATGGACATTTTATACTCATAACAGGAATAATTCATCAGGATGAAGTCTCGATCCTGAATATCTATTCCTCTAATATAAAAGCGCCCATTTATGTAAAAGAAACATTACTAGAACTCAAGGCACACATCAACCCCACACACTAATAGTAGGAGATTTCAGCACTAATCTCTCACCAATTGACAGGTCAATCAGACAGAAGCCTAACAGAGAAAAAAAGAAAATTAATGGCGGTAATGAATCAAATGAACGTAACAGACATCTATAGAACATTCCACACAAATAGAAAAGAATATACCTTCTTCTCTGCAGCTCATGGAACCTTCTCAAAAACTGACCACATACTCGGTAACAAACCAAACTTCCACAGATACAAAATAATATTAATAACCACCTGTGTCTTATCAGATCACCATGAAATAAAGTTAGAATTTAACAATACTTCTACCCACAGAAAGCCTACAAATGCATGGAAGCTGAACAGTCAACTACTGAACCACCCCTGGGTAGGGAAGAAATAAAGAAAGAAATTAAAGTCTTCCTTGAATTAAATGAAAATAAACACACAACATACCTAAATTTATGAGACACTATAAAAGTAATGCTGAGAGGAAAGTTCATAGCTCTAAGTGCCCACATTAAAAAAATGAAGAAAGCTCACATTAGAGACTTAACAGTTCAGCTGAAAGCTCTTGAAAAAAAAAGAAACAGACTCATGCAGGAGGGGTAGAAGACTGGAAATAATCAAGCTGAGGGCTGAAATCAACAAAATGGAAACAGAAAAAAACAGTCTAAAGAATCAGTGAAAATAAAAGCTGGTTCTTTGAGAAAGTCAACAAGATTGACAAACCTTTATCCAAACTAGTCAAAAGACACAGAGAGAACATGCAAATGAACAAGATCAGAAATGAAAAGGGGGACATAACAACAGACACTGAGGAAATTCAGAGAATCATTAGGTCTTACTATAAAAGCTTTTATGCCACAAAGTTGGAAAATGTAAAAGAAATGGATTTGCTTTTAGATAAGTACCATTTACCAAAATGAAATCAAGATCAGGTGAACAGATCCCAGCCTTCATCCAGGTACACCTTCTTCTCTTTCTCCCTTCCCCCTGGGGCCACAAGATCCCCCCAGAGCTGCTCCCTTGCACGCTGAGCCTGGGCTGTGGGCTCAGCCAGGCAGGGGCAGTTCCTGTGCTTTGAGAGACTGCCTGAGAACAGACAGGCCCTGAATCAGCTCAGCCACATTCCTGGCCAGCAAGAGACAGTGAACTTCTAGCAGACATCCATTGGAGGAGGGGTGAGTTTGCTCCTGGCCCGAGGGCTTTGGCTAGGAGGAATTCAGACTTTCCCTGCCCCCCTCAACTTTCTGGTTGCCCTGCAGTGGTGGCTCCACCCTGCAGAACTCTCCCGAATCCCATCCCAGCCTTCATCCAGGTACACCTTCCTCTCTTTACCACTTCCCCCTGGGGCGACAAGATCTCCCCAGAGCTGCTCCCTTGCATGCTGAGCCTGGGCTGTGAGTGCAACCCGGCAGGAGGGAGTGCCTGTGTTTCAATAGACTGCCTGATGAAAGGTAGACTTTCTGTCAGTGAAGTCCCTGTCCAACAAGGGAACTTGACCTGGTACCAGAAGATCTAATATAGAGCAGTTGAAGGAAGAGATGGGCAGACACCAAGGCAAGAACTCCTCCAACAATCTAAAAAACAACATGAAATCACCAGATCCCAACAACCCTACAATAGAAGGACTTGAACCTCTTAATTCAGAAGAAGTGGGGAAAAGTGCCATTATGAAAGCAATAGAGTCCCTTAAACAGGATATGAATAATTCCCTTAAAGAACTGGATGAGAAGTACAACAAAAAGATTGAAGAATTGAGTAAAGAAATGGATGAGAAGTATAACAAAAAGTTTGAAGAAATGAGTAAATCCGTGAATGATACACTGGGAAACAAAGAAAAACAATCAAACAGGTAATGGAAACAGTTCAAGAATTGAAAACTAAAATGGAGGCAATGAAGAAAACATAAAACGAGGGCCGGCTGGATATGGAAAATCTAGGTAAACGAAGAGACTACAGAATCAAGCATAACCAATAGGATACAAGAGATGGAAGAACGAATCTCAGAGTCTGAAGATACCATAGAGAAAATAAATGCTCAGATCAAAGAAAACAGCAAATCCAACAAATTCTCATCACAAAACATTCAAGAAATCTGGGACACAATAAAAAAAACAAATCTAAGAATAATAGGGATTGAAGAAGGAGAAGAACTGCAGAGCAAAGGCCCAGAAAATATATACAACAAAATTATAGAAGAAAACTTTTCCAACCTAAAGAATGATATTCCTATGAAGGTTCAAGAAGCATACAGAACACCGAATAGACTTGATCAAAAAAAAATCTCCTCACCATATAATAATCAAAACACAAATCATACAGATTAAAGAAAGAATATTAAGAGCTGCAAAGGAAAAAGGTCAAGTAACTTATAAACGTAAACCTATCAGACTTACACAGGACTTCTCTATGGAAACCATGAAAGCCAGAAGGTCCTGGATAGAGGTACTGCAGAAATTAAGAGACCATGGATGCAAACCCAGACTACTATATTCAGCCAAGCTATCATTCACTATCAATGGAGAAAGCGAAATATTCCAGGATAAGAACAAATTTAAACAAATCGTAGCCACAAACCCAGCCTTATAGAAAGTAATAGAAGGAAAATCGCAACCCAAGGAATCCAACATTGCCAACACTGCCTACAATAACTCAGACATCTAGCGACCCTTCTTGAGCTTAACTCAAAGAAGGAACACATACAAACTCTATTAAACAAACAAACAAAAAATAATAATAACCGGAGTCAACAACCACTGGTCATTAATATCACTTAATATTAATGTACTCGATTCACCTATAAAAAGACACAGACTAAGAGATTGGATACGAAAACAGGATCCAACATTCTGCTGTTTACAAGAAACACACCTCAATCACAAAGACAGACATCTACTCAGAGTAAAGGACTGGGAAAAGGATTTCCAAGCAAATGGACCTGAGAAACAAGCGGGTGTGGCCATTCTAATATCTAACAAAATTGACTTCAAACTAAAATCAATCAGAAGAGATGGAGACGGACATTTTATACTCATAACAGGAACGATCCATCAGGAGGAGTCTCAATCCTGAATATCTATGCCCCTAATATAAAGTCACCCACTTATGTAAAAGAAACACTTCTAGAACCAAGGCAGTCATCAATCCATAGACACTATGGATTAGTTGAAGTAGGAGACTTCAACACTCCTCTCTCACCAATGGACAGGTCAATCAGACAGAAACCTAGCAGAGAAATAAGAGAATTATTGGAGGTATTGAATCAAATGGACTTAACAGACATCTATAGAACACTCCACCCAAATAGGAAAAAATATACCTTCTTCTCTGCAGCTCATGGAACCTTCTCAAAAATTGACCACATACTCGGTAACACAGCAAACTTCCACAGATACAAAAAAATATTAGTAACCACCTGTGTCTTGTCAGACCACCATGGATTAAAGTTAGAATTAAACAACAGTGCTACCCCCAGGAAGCCAACAAATTCATGGAAGTTGAACAGTCAACTACTGAATCACCCCTGGGTTAAGAAAGAAATAAAGGAAGAAATAAAAGTCTTCCTTGAATTTAATGAAAATAAAAACACAACATACTCAAACCTATGGGACACTAGGAAAGCAGTGCTAAGAGAAAAGTTCATAGCACTAAGTGCTCAATTAAAGATAACGAAGAAAGCACACATTGGAGACTTAACAGCACACTTGAAAGCACTAGAAAAAAAGAAGCTGATTCACCCAGGAGGAGTAGAAGACTGGAAATAATCAAACTGAGGGCTGAAATCAACAAAATAGAAACACAGAAAACAATCCAAAGAATCAATGAATCAAAAAGCTGGTTCTTGGAGAAAATCAACAAGATTGACAAACCCCTAGTCAAACTAATAAAATGTCAGAGAGAGAACACTCAAATCAATAAATTCAGAAATGAAAAGGGGGACATAACCACAGACCCAGAGGAAATACAGAGAATCATTAGATCTTACTACGAAAGTTTATATGCCACAAAGTTGGAACATGTAAATGAAATGGACATTTTTTTAGATAAGTACCATATACCAAAGTTTAACCAAGACCAGGTGAACAATCTAAATAGACCTGTTAGTCGAGAAGAATTAGAAGCTGTTATCAAAAATCTCCCTACCAAAAAAAGCTCAGGACCAGATGGTTTCAATGCAGAATTCTACCAGAACTTCCAGGAAGAGCTAAAACCTATACTCCTTAATGTATTACACAATATAGAAACAGAAGAGTCATTGCCTAACTTCTTTTATGAAGCTACAGTTACCCTAATACCAAAACCACACAAAGACACAACCAAGAAAGAGAATTACAGGCCAAGCTCACTCATGAACATCGACGCGAAAATTCTCAATAAAATACTGGCAAACCGAATCCAAGAATACATTAGAAAAATTATCCATTATGATCAAGTCGGCTTCATTCCAGAGATGCAGGGCTGGTTCAACATACGCAAATCTATCAATGTAATCCATCATACAAATAAACTGAAAGAAAAAAAAACCATATGATCATCTCACTAGATGTTGAAAAAGCATTTGACAAAATTCAACACCCATTTATGATAAAGGTGTTGAGAGACTGGGGATACAAGGATCAATTTTCTTTTTATAATCAATTCAGAGACTTTTTCCAAATAAGTTTTTAATTTTTTACTTGGTTTATGTGGCAAAAAGATCCATTCCAAGATAATATCATCTCTTTGCATCAAGATTCCAGTGGGAGAAATTCTGGAAGGCAATATGATGAGAATACAACTAAACTTTGGATTTACCCTGTCCACATGAGCCTCCTGCAATTTTTCTTCAACCATTGTCAGTTCTTTTTCTGCTTTGGATGTTAATTCTCTGGAACTGTTTAAGTCTTTATCACCATCCAAGGTCTTGTTTAAATGAATTATTAGATCAGGTGTTATCCCAACAGCCAGTCATAGGCTGGACATGTCTCTTAATAATCTTTGAAAATCATTAAGAGTCTGTAACTGGTCTCTCCTGATTTGTGCCTTTTGTGTCTTAATTTTTTGTAAACCTATTTTATAACCTAGATAATTAACAGAATCTCCTCTCTGAATTTTTCAGGAGCAATTTGCAATGCCCATTTAGGTAAAACTATCTTTACTTCTTCAAACAGCCTTTCTAAGGTATCTATGTTTGCATCAGACAACAGGACATCTTCCATGTAATGGTAAATGATTGACTTGGGAAATTGATTGCATAATATTTCCAATGGTTGGCTTACAAAATATTGACACAGAGTGGGAGAGTTCAATATTCCTTGTGGGAGGACGGTTCACTGGTACCTCCTTGTTTGTCCATTAGAGATACCATCTCCTCCTTGGACATAATCCTCATGGCATGTACTGTGCCTTCTTGCATGGAAATCCTGTCAATTAATCTATCATACCCTTTTGATAAAGTCCAGTTTTCACATTCAATGGTTTTAATTCTATCAGCTAATGCTTCAACACTTACAGTCATGGACTGGAGGCTACGAGCCATATTAGTTGTTCCCTCCTCCAGAGCAGTGAAGCTCTCTTTTAAAGAAATAATATTAGACTGCACCTTCTCAAAATTTTGGTCAGTCAACCGAGTCATATCAGATAAAGATCTAGTCTCCTCCTTGAGGACTCCAAACTCTTTTTTTGAGGAGGTTGGTGTCAGTCTGAGTTGTCCTTAAGGTTTGAACCTCTGCCCTTAGCATTCTGGATTCAGTCTGTAAGGATTGCATTACCCTCAAAAGACTGCCAAACACCAAAAAAAGATAAGCCCCAGAAATAACCAAGTAAGAGGAATATCAGAAATATCTTGCAAGATCTCATCCATAGTGTAATTAAAAAGGCTATGGAAACCTTGAACAGTAACGTTGTCCGACATTTTCAATCAAAAGAATCTTACTTGTATTTATTTTACCTGTAATTACAGATACCTGCCAGTCAGTGGCGGGGTGTACCTGAATCCATGTGGCAGGGGAGTCAGACCCGGAAGAAAAATCGGAAATATATATACTCAAATCCAGACATTAAATTCACAGACTGTACACTGTGTGGGTTACAGCCAAGAAGCGCAGTTGGGGTGGGGGTGGTGTTAGGCATGCCTGCTAGTCGTGCTGGGCCAATAAGCCACGGCCTTGATCGAGTTAGTGCAAAAGCAGTTCCCCGCCCCAAAGAACAGAGCTGGGAGCTGGGGCCCATAGCGAATGCTGTGGAGCAGGTGCGCGTGGGGACTGGGCTCTGTTCATTCATTCTGTGGTGGTAGCACGAACTGGGAAGTTCAAGTGGGCTGGGATGGGCTAGTCAGGGTGCGGCGCGGCGTGTGAGAAGCACACTACCCTGCGGAGCACGCAGGGTGCGGCCTGCGCAGCTGCTTCTGCGTGGAGCAGAAAAGCCGCACGGTCGGGCGCCAAAATGTGGTGGGTGTGTTCGATCGATAATTAACCAGACCAAATGAATACAAAAGATTTAGCTTTTAATAAATGGGGGGGGGGGGGAAATGTACAAGATCAGAGATCCTACAAACATCAGATGAGCCGGGAACCAAAGAGACAGAGGAAGTGGCAAGGCACTTTGATCTTTTATTTGTTTTGTGTGACTTGAGGGGGCCACACCTTAAGCAGAATGTAATTGGCTGAGATTTACTATCAGGAAGTAGTCTACAAGACATGGGCACAGGAGACCACTTCCTAGATAGAACCCCAATAGCACAGACAATAAGAGCAATAATGAATAAATGGGACCTCCTAAACTGAGAAGCTTCTGTAAAGCAAATGACACTGTCATTAAGATAAAAAGGCAACCTACTGATTGCGAGAAGATCTTCACCAATCCCTCATCAGACAAAGGTCTGATCTCCAAAATATACAAAGAACTCAAGAAACTAGACACTAAAACTCTAATTAACCCAATTAAAAAGTGGGGTACTGAACTGAACAGAGAATTCTCAACAGAAGAACTTCGAATGGCCAGAAGATACTTAAGGTCATGCTCAACCTCATTAGCGATCAGGGAAATGCAAATCAAAACAACTTTGAGATACCATCTTACACCTGTCAGAATAGCTAAAATCAAAAACACCAATGATAGCCTATGCTGTTGAGGATGTGGAGTAAGGTGATCACTCATTCATTGTTGGTGGGAATGCAAACTTTTGCAGCCACTTTGGAAATCAGTGTGGTGGTTTCTCAGGAAACTGGGAGTCAACCTACCTCAGAACTTTTTGAGAATCTTCCCTTCTCTTTTTGTCGGGTGTGTGTGTGTGTGTGTGTGTGTGTGTGTGTGTGTGTGTGTGTGTGTTTGTATAAGTGTTGAGTGTGTATAGATGTGTGTGTCATAGCACACATGTGGAAGTCAGTGGACAAACTTGGTGTTTACCCTCACCTTTTACTTTTTTTAATTGAAAATTTATTTTTCTCTCCTCCTGACCACAGTTCCCACTCCTTCCAGCTCCACCAATCTCTCCTCTCTCCCAGTCCCATTCCCCCTTGGTTTCCACTTCAGAAATGAACAGGCCTCTGAGAGACTACAGCCAAAAAGGATGAAACAAGATACAACAAGATAAGGCAAAAGCCCTCTCATCAAGACTTGACAAACCAACCCAAAAGGAGAAAAAGAGTCTTAAGAGCAGGCAAAAGGGCCAGTGACACATTCACTCCCACTGTTAGGAGTCCCGTGAACACACTTAAGCTAACAGCCATAAAACATACATAGAGGGCCTGGTGCAGATCTGTACAGGCCCTGGGCTTGCTGTTTCAGTCTCTGTGAGCCCATATGAGCCCTGTTTAGTTGATTTGGTCTACCATGTTCTCCAGCTTTCATCCTTCCCTTTTGACTTCTACAATCTTTCCTCCCTATTTTCTGTGAGGCTCCCAAATCTCAAAGAGGAGGGACTCATTGGAGACCTCCAATTTAGCCTTTATCCCCTCATAATGTCTGGTTGTGGGTCTCTGTACCCAATCCCATTTGTTGTCAAAGGAAGCCTCTCTGATGATTACTGAACAAGGCACTGTAGCACAATATCATTAGTGATCATTTCAATGATTTTATTTTGCTAGTTGTGTATGGTTTTACCTTAAGTCTCTGAGCTATCCAGTGTTTGGTTCCTGGCCATTCAGGTATTGAAGGGCATGGGCCTAAGGTTAAGCCAGCCATTGGTGGGCCACTCCCACAAGTTCTGCACAACCATTGCCCCAGCACATACTGCAGATTGGACAGATCATAGGTCAAGGTTTCTGTGGCTGGTGTCCAGGTTTCTCTTTACATAGCCTGCAGAGTACCTCCTCACACCAATGAGAGCAGAACATGGGGGTGAAGGTCCTTGTAGGCACCAGCTTGACCTCTCTGTTTAAATTGGCTGTGTGGATGTTGACTGTGGCAATGGGACCCTGCTGTCAGTTTTCAGAGATGAACATTCTGTCCTAGCATCAGCCTGGGTTGTTTAGGGATCATCACAGGTTCAACAGCTCAACCAAATACAACACAGTCCCACCACTGGAAGCCTTGACTGGCTACAAAAGGTTTTCCAATCAAATGGACCTAAGAAACAAGCGGGTGTAACTATCCTTATATCTAACAAAATAGATTTCAAACTAAAATCAATCTGAAGAGATGGAGAAGGACACTTTCTCATCATAGCAGGAACAATCCATCAAGATGTAGTCTCAACCCTGAACATCTATACCCCTAATACAAGAGCACCCACATATGTAAAAGAAACATTATTTAAACTTAAATTGCACACCAACCCTCCCACACACACTATAGTAGGAGGCGTCAACAGTCCACTCTCGCCAATAGACAGGTCAACCAGACAGAAACTTAACAGAGAAATAAGAGAACTAACAGATGTCATGAATCAAATGGACTTAACAGACATCTATAGAACATTCAACCCAAACACAAAAGAATATACTTTCTTCTCAGAACCTCATGGAACCTTCTGTAACATTGATCACATACTCAATAACAAAGAAAACCTCCACAGATATAAAAAAATTAAAGTAACCCCCTGTGTCTTATTGGATCACCACAGATTAAAGTTAGAATTTAACAATAAAGCTCAGAAAGCCTACAAACTCATGGAAATTGAACAGTGAACTACTGAACCACCCTTTTGCCAAGGAAAAAATGAAGAAATTAAAGACTTCCTAGAATTCAATAAAAATTAAGGCACAATATACCCAAACCTATGGGACACTATGAAAGTAGTGTTAAGAGGACAGTTCATAGCACTAAGTGCCCACATAAAGAAAATGGAGGAAACTCACAATGACTTAACAGCACACCTTAAAATTTCTAGGACAAAAAGAGCAGACTCACACAGGAAGAGTAGAAGAAAGAAAGTAATCAAATTGAGGACTGAAATAAACAAAATAGAAACAAAGAAAACAGTACAAAGAATTAATGAAACAAAGAGTTGGTTCTTTGACAAGCTCAACAAGATAGACAAGCCCTTATCCAAACTAATCAAAAGACAGAGAGAGAGAGAGAGAGAGAGAGAGAGAGAGAGAGAGAGAGAAAATATCGGAATTAACAAAATCAGAAATGTAAATGGGGACATAACAACAGACACTGAGGAAATCCAGAAACCCAGAGAATCATAAGGTCATACTACAAAAGCCCGTACTCTACAAAATTGGGAAATGTAAAGGAAATGGACATATTTCAAGACAGATCACATATACCTAAATTAAATCAAGACCAGGTGAGCAATGCAAATAGACCTATAAACTGCAAGAAAATAGAAGCTGTCATCAAAAACCTTCCATCCAAAAAAAAATCCCAGGACCAGATGGTTTTAGTGAAGAATTCTCCCAGAACTTCCAAGAAGAGCTAATATTTAAACTCCTCAACGATTTCCACATAATAGAAACAGAAGAGTCATTGTCAAACTCCTTTTAAATTTTTGTTATTTATTTATTATCCAAACTCGTTTATGAAGCTACAGTTACCCTGATACCAAAACCACACAAAGACCCAACCAAGAAATAGAATTACAGACTACTCTCACTCATGAACATGGATGCAAAACTACTCAATAAAATATTGGCAAACGGAATCCAATTATATATCAAAAAAAATCATCCGCCATGATCAAGTTGGTTTTATCCTAGAGATGCAGGACTGGTTCAACATAGGCAAATCAATCAGTGTAAACCATCATATAAATAAATTGAGGTTTCATGGAGCCTGCACACAGCAAGCTGGTGCTTTTGTCTGCGAGGTCGCTGGCCAGCAAGTGGTCCAGATCCCATACCAGAAGATCCTTCAGAGAGGTGAGTGTGTTCCTGACTGCCCAGCAGACACTGTGGAAAGGGAGCACAGACACCCCTAAACCCTCTAAACTTTCTGGCCATCTAGTGGGGTCTTCTCTACTGGCTGCTGCCTCTCTCTTCCTATCCCATCCCAACTTGCTCCCAGGCACCCCTTCCCCTCTGTGGGGTCATAAGATCCCCAACTCAGCCTGTTTTGAGGCTGAGGCTCTGGGAAAAAAGTGGGGAGTGCAAATGTGCAGGAGTTCCTTTGTTTCACTGACCCTGCACACAGCAAGCCCAGACTTTTGTCTGTGGGGTTCCTGGCCAGTGGGTGGCCCTGATCCTGTAATAGAAGATCCATTGGAGAGCAGTTGAAGGAAGAGATGGGCAGGTGTCAGTGTAAGAATTCCACCAACAATCTGAAAAACAAGATGATAACACCAGAATCCAGTGAACATACAACAAGAAGACTTGAACACCCTAATCCAGAAGAAGTAGAAAAAATAAACATTATGAAAGTGATAGAGTCCCTTAAATGGGATGGGGAAAACTCCCTTAAAGAAATGAATGGGAAGAATAATAAAAAGCTTAAAGAAACAAATAAATCCCTAAAAGATACCTAAGGAAACCAAGAAAAAACAGTCAAACAGATAATGGAAACAGTTCAAGACTTGAAAACTGAAATGGAGGCAATGAAGAAAACCAAACTGAGGAACAGCTAAATATAAAAAATCTGGGTAAATGAAAAGGAACTACAGAGACAAGCATAACCAAGAGATTGAAGAAAGAATCTCAGATGCTGAAGACACTAAAGAGAAAATAAATGAACTGATCAAAGAAAACAGCAAATCCAACAAATTCTCATCACAAAACATTCAGGAAATCTGGGACACCATAAAAAGACCAAATCTAAGAATAATAGGGGTAGAAAAAGGAGAGGAATTACAGGTCAAAAGCCCAGAAAATATATTCAACAAAATTATAGAAGAAAACTTTCCCAACCCAAAGAAGGATATTCCTATGAATGTTAAAGAAGCATACAGAACACCAAATGGCCTGGATTAAAAAAATTTCCCTGGGGCAATAAAATCCCCCAGCTCAGCTGCCTTGCGTGCTGGGACTAGGCTGTAAGTGCAACCCGACAGGAGTCAGTTCCTGTGTTTCAATAGCCTGCCTGAGGAAAGGTAGGCCTTGTGTCAGCTCAGCGAGATTCCTGGGCAGCAAGGGGCACTGATACTCTAGCAGAAGATCCATCAGAGGGGTAAGTTTGCTTCTAAAACATGGCAGAAGCCCAGGAAGGAGGAGCTCAGACATTCCCCAAACCCCTTGACTCCCTGGTCACTCTGCAGGGGTGGATCCACCCTGATAAGCCCTCTCGCCTCCTATCCCATCCCAGCTTTCACCCAGGAACCCCTTCCTTTATTCCTTCCTTTCTCCTCAGGGCCATAAAATCCCCCAGCTCAGCCGGCTTGCACGCTGGGACTGGGCTGTAAGTGCAACCCGGCAGGAGGGAGTTCCTGTGTTTCAATAGCCTGCCTGCATAAAGGTAGGCGTTCTGTCAGTGAGGTCCCTGCCCAACAAGGGAACCTGACCCAGTACCAGAAGATCAATTAGAGAGCATTTGAAGGAAGAGATGGGCAGACGCCAAAGCAGGAATTCCTCCAACAATCTTAAAAACAATGTGAAAACAACAGATCCCAGCAACCCTACAACAGAAGGACCTGAACACCGTAATCCAGAAGAAGTGGAAAAAAGTGCTATTATGAAAGCAATAGAGTCCCTTAAAAAGGATATGAATAACTCCCTTAAAGAAATGGATGAGAAGTATAACAAAAAGTTTGAAGAACTGAGTAAATCCGTAAATGATACCCTGGGTAACCAGGAAAAAACAATCAAACAGGTAATGGAAACAGTTCAAGAATTGAGAACTGAAAAGGAGGCAATGAAGAAATCACAAACCAAGGGCCGGCTGGATATGGAAAATCTAGGTAAATGAACAGAGACTACAGAATCAAGCATAACCAATAGAATACAAGAGATAGAAGAAGGAATCTCCCATTCTGAAGATGCAATAGGGAAAATAAACGCACTGATCAAAGAACACAGCAAATCCAATAAATTCTCATCACAAAACATTCAAGAAATCTGGGACATAATAAACAGACCAAACCTAAGAATAACTGGAGTAGAAGAAGGAGAAGAATTGCAGATCAAAGGTCCAGAAAATATATTCAGCAAAATTATAGAAGAAAACTTTCCCAACCTAAAGAACAATATTCTTATGAAGGTTCAAGAAGCATACAGAACACTGAATAGATTGGATCAAAATAAAACATCCCCTTGTCATATAATAATCAAAACACAAAACATACAGATTAGAGAAAGAATATTAAGAGCTGCAAAGGAAAAAGATCAAATAACTTATAAAGGCAAACCTATCAGACTTACACCAGACTTCTCTATGGAAACCATGAAAGCCAGAAGGTCCTGGATAGAGGTACTGCAGAAACTAAGAGACCATGGATGCAAGACCACACTACTATACCCAGCCAAGCTATCATTCACTATCAATGGAGAAAACAAAATATTCCAGAATAAAAGCAAATTTAAACAATATGTAGCCACAAATCCAGCCTTACACAGTAATAGAAGGAAAATCACAACCCAAGGAATCTAACATTGCCAACACTCCCTAGAATAACTCAGACATCTAGCGAACCTTCACAAATACAACTCAAAGAAGGGAAACACACAAACTCTACTACAAAAATAAATAACTGGAGTCAACAACCACTGGTCATTAATGTCACTTAATACTAATGGACTCAACTTACCTATAAAAAGGCACAGACTAAGAGATTGGATGCAAAAACAGAATTCAACATTCTGCTGTTTACAAGAAACACACATCAACCACAAAGACAGATATCTACGCAGAGTAAAGCGTTGGAAAAAGGTTTTTCAAGCAAACGAACCTAAGAAACAAATGGGTGTGGCCATTTTAATTTCCAACAAAATTGACTTCAAACTAAAATCAATCAGAAGAAATGGAGACAGACATTTTATACTCATAACAGGAACAATTCATCAGGAGGAAGTCTCAATCCTGAATATCTATGCCCCTAATATAAAAGCACCAACTTATGTAAAATAAAAAATTTTAGAACTCAAGGCAGTCATCAAACCACACACACTAATAGTAGGAGACTTCAGCACACCTCTCTCATCAATGGACAGGTCAATCAAACAGAAACCTAACAGAGAAATAAGAGAATTAATCGAGGTAATGAATTAAATGGACTTAACAGATATCAATAGAACATTCCTCCCAAATAGGAAAGAATATACCTTCTTCTCTGCAGCTCATGGAACCTTATCTAATATTGACCACATGCTCGGTAACAAAGCAAACTTCCACAGATACAAAAAAAATATTAGTAACCACCTGTGTCTTGTCAGATCACGTGGAACAAAGTTAGAATTCAAACACAATTCTACCCCAAGAAAGCCTACAAACTCATGGAAGCTGAACAGTCAACTACTGAATCACCCCTGGGTCAAGGAAGAAATAAATAAATTAATTAAAGTCTTCCTTGAATTTAATGAAAAGAAAGACACAACATACTCAAACCTATGGGACACAATTAAGGCAGGTCTAAGAGGAAAGTTGATAGCACTAAGTGCCCAATTAAAGAAAACGGAGAAAGCACACATTGGCGACATAAAAGCAAACCTGAAAGCTCTGGAAAAAAAGAAGCAGATTCACCCAGGAGGAATAGAAAACGGGAAATAATCAAACTGAGGGCTGAAATCAACAAAATAGAAACACAGAAAACAATCCAAAGAATCAATGAAACTAAAAGCTGGTTCTTGGAGAAAATCAACAAGATTGACAAACCCCTAGTCAAACTAATAAAATGTCAGAGAGAGAACACGCAAATTAATAAATTCAGAAATGAAAAGGGGGACATAACCACAGACACAGAGGAAATTCAGAGAATAATTAGATCTTACTACAAAAGCTAATATGTCACAAAGTTGGAAAATGTACAAGAAATTGACTTGTTTTTAGATAAGTACCATTCAAAAAAGGTAAATCAAGACCAGGTGAACAACCTAAATAGACCTGTTAGTAGCAAAGAAATAGAAGCTGTTATCAAAAATCTCCCTACCAAAAAAAGCCCAGGACCAGATGGTTTCAAAACAGAATTCTACCATAACTTCCAAAAAGAGCTAATACCTATGCTCCTTAATGTATTTCACAATATAGAAACAGAAGAGTCATTGCCAAATTTTTTTTATGAAGCTACAGCTACCCTGATACCAAAACCACACAAAGACACAACCAAGAAAGAGAATTACAGGCCAATCTCCCTCATGAACATCGACGCAAAAATTCTCAACAAAATACTGGCAAAACGAATCCAGGAACACATTAGAAAAATTATCCATTATGATCAAATAGGCTTCATCCTAGAGAGGCAAGGCTGGTTAAACATACACAAATCTATCAATGTAATCATCATATAAATGAACTGAAAGAAAAAAACCATATGATCATTTCATTAGATGCTGAAAACGCATTTGACAAAATTCAACACCCCTTTATGATAAAGGTCTTTGAGAGCTTGGGGATATATAAATCATACCTAAATATAATAAAAGCTATTTACAGCAGGCCAAGAGCTAACATAAAATTGAATGGAGAGAATCTCAAAGCCATTAAACTAAAATTAGGAACACGACAAGGTTGTCAACTCTCACCATACCTCATCAATATAGTGCTTGAAGTTCTAGCAATAGCAATAAGACAACATCAGGGGATCAAGGGGATTCGATTGGAAAGGAAGAAGTTAAACTTTTGTTATTTGCAGATGATATGATAGTATACATAAGAGACCCCAAAAACTCTACCAAAGAACTCCTACAGCTGATAAACACCTTTAGTAATGTGGCAGGGTACGAGATCAACTCCAGAAAATCAGTTGCCCTCCTATACACAAAGGATAAAGAAGCAGGGAGGGAAATCAGAGAAACTTCACCTTTCACGATAACCACAAATAGCATAAAATATCTTGGGGTAACTCTAACCACGGAAGTAAAAGACCTATTTGACAAGAATTTAAAGTCTTTGAAGAAAGAAATTGAGGAGGGTACCAGAAAATGGAAAGATATCCCTTGCTCTTGCATTGGGAGGATCAACATAGTAAAAATGGCAATTCTACCAAAAGAAATCTATAGAGTCAATGCAATCCCCATCAAAATCACACCAAAATTCTTCACTGACTTTGAGAGAACAATAATCAACTTTATATGGAAAGAGCAAAAAATCCAGGATAGCCAAAACAATCTTATACAATAAAGAAACTTCTGGAGGCATTACCATCCCTGACTTGAAACTCCTTTACAGAGCTACAGTATTGAAAACAGCTTGGTATTGGCATAAGAACAGAGAAGTCGACCTATGGAATTGAATAGAAGACCTGGATTTTGACCCACAAACCTATGGACTACTGATTTTCGACAAGGGAGCTAAAGGTATACAATGGAAGAAGGATAGCATCTTTAACAAATGGTGCTGGCATAACTGGATGTCAACCTGTAGAAGAATGAAAGTAGATCCATATCTATCACCAATGCCAAAAGTCTAGTCCAAATGGATTAACGACCTCAACATTAATCTGACCACTTTGAACCTGATAGAAGAGAAAGTGAGAAGTAGTCTACAAGATATAGGCACAGGAGACGACTTCCTAGATAGAACCCCAGTAGCAAAGACAATAAGAGAATCAATGAATAAATGGGACCTCCTAAACTGAGAAGCTTCTGTAAAGCAAAGGATACTGTCATTAAGACAAAAAGGCAATCTTCTGACTGGGAGAAGATCTTCACCAACCCCTCATCAGACAAAGGTCTGATCTCCAAAATATACAAAGAACTCAAGAAACTAGACACTAAAACTCTAACCCAATTTAAAAAAATGGGGTACTGAACTGAACAGAGAATTCTCAACAGAAGAACTTCAAATGGCCAAAAGACACTTAAGGTCATGCTCAACCTCCTTAGCAATCAGGGAAATGCAAATCAAAACCACTTTGAGATATCATCTTACACCTGTCAGAATAGCTAAACTCAAAAACACCAATGATAGCCTATGCTGGAGAGGATGTGGAGTGAGGGGAACACTCACCCATTGTTGGTGGGAATGCAAACTTGTGCAGTCACTGTGGAAATCAGTGTGGTGGTTTCCCTGGACCCTGGGAGTCAACCTCCCTCATGACCCAGCAATTCCATTCTTGGGAATATACCCAAGATCTGCCCTATCATGCTACCATGTTCATAGCAGCACTATTTGTAATAGCCAGAACCTTGAAACAACCTAGGTGCCCCTCAATAGAAGAATGGTTAAAGAAGGTGTGGAATACATACACATTGGAGTTTTACTCGGCGTTAAAAATCAATGACATCTTGAATTTTGCATGCAAATGGATGGAAATAGAAAATTCTTTATTGAGTGAGGTAACTCAGACCCAAAAAGAGGAATATGGTTGTACTCACTCATAAGTGGATTCTAGCCATAATTAATGGACTTTGAGCCTATAATTCTTGATCCTAGAGAAGCTAAATAAGAAGGTGAACCCAAAGAAAATCATATAGTTATCCTCCTGGATATTGGAAGTAGACAAGATTGCCAGGCAAAACTTCAGTGTACTGGGGTTGGGGGGTGGAAGTAAGGGAGATGGTTAGAGAGAAGGGAGAGGGGGAGGATTGGGGATAGCTTGGGGAAATGGGATGGAGGGAGGGAGGAAGGATAGTTATGGGAGCAGGGAGGTATATATCACAACTAAGGGAGCCATTTTAGGGTTTTCATGAGACTTGATTCTAGAGGAGTTCCCAGGCCCAAGGAGAGGTCCCCAGATTGTTCCCTGGACAGCAAAGGAGAGGGTGCCTGAACTGGCCTTGGTCCATAACCATACTGATGAATATTTTGCATATCACCATAGAACCTTCATCTGGCGATGGATGGAGACAGAGACAGAGACACACATTGGAACACTGGACTGAGCCCCCAAGGTCCAAATGAGGAGCAGAAGGAGGGAGAACATAAAAAGGATGTCAGGACCGCGAGGAGTGCGTTCACCCACTGATACATGGGGACTGATCTAATGAGAGCTCACCAAGGTCAGCTGGACTGGGACTGAACGAGCATGTGATCAAACCGGATTCTCTGAATGTGAATGACATGGGGGTTGTCTGAGAAGCCATTGATAATGGCATTGGGACTTGTTTTGTCTGCATGTACTGGCTTTTTGGGATCCTAGTCTGTTTGGATGTTCACCTTCCTAGACCTGGAGGGAAGGGGAAGGACCTTGAACTTCCCACAGGGCAGGAAAACCTGACTGCTCTTAGGACTGGAGAGGGAGGAGGAGAGGGTGTTGGGGAGTGGGAGGGTATTGAGAGGAGGGGAGGAAGTGGAAATTTTTATAAATTCATAAAAAATAAGATACCAAATAAAATCTCAATAACAAGAATATAATACATCTTTTTTAATTGTTTGCCAGTAGGGTCTCATCCACATGCTCCCAAACATTACAGCCAATGTTATAGATTACCCTCCACAATCTTCATAGTGAGATTCTATTGCTAAAGATACCTGTGATGGTTTGAATGATAATGGTCCACATGTGCTCATGTATTTAAATGTTTAGAGAGTGGCACTATTTTAAAGGATTAAGAGGTGTGATTTTGTTGGAGTAGGTGTGGCCTTGTTGGAGAAAGTGTGTTACTGTGGGGTGGGCTTTAAAGTTTCAAAAGCCAATCCCATCTTCTCCTGATGCCTTTGGATCTGGATGTACAATCTTCAACTTCTCCTCTAGCATCATGTCTACCTGCATACCACCATGCTTCCCACCATGATGACAAAGGGACTCAGCATCTGAAACTGTAAGTCTTGCCAATAAAATGCTTTCTTTTACAAGACTTGCAATGATTATGGTGTCTCTTCATGGCAACTGAGCAGTGACCAAGACAATACAACATAATTGTATCATAGAACATGGAGACATATAGTTGGTACTCAACCAGAAGCTTCACCTTACTGGATAACATTCTTTTTGTTGTTGTTTTTCAAGACAGGCCTTCTCTATAACCTTGGTGCCTGCCCTGGAGCTCACTCTGTAGACCAGGCTGGCTAAAAACTCACAGAGATCCACCTGTCTCTGCCTCCCGAGTGCTGGGATTAAAGGTGTGCGCCATCACTGCCCAGCTCTGCTGGAAGAGCCTATACACACGAGCAGAGGAGAAATGTAATCACCAGTCTCACACAGCTACACCCCTTGCAAGCTAGAATAATCACCTATCTGGTAAGATATACCCAGTGGTGCAATAGTGACACAAATGTTATAGGAGTAACCAGGGATTTTTTATTATTAGATTTAAGTCGATGGATACCTAACACTGATAATGAAGGCTAGGAACCCAAGGCTATATAGATCATGGCCCTAGAGGAAAAGCCCCTAGAATTTATCTGCTAGATGAACACAGCACCAAAATGAATACTAATGACATATTGCTATACCCATAAATCAGAGCATCACTCGGTTTGTTGCACAGTCAGGGAACACAGAGACCCACTTCTGGGAGAAGTTTGGAGAAGGGAAAGAGTATGACTAAACTATATTAAACGAAATTCTCAAAGAAAAAATAAAAAACATTGTTCTTAGAAAAGAACGAATACAAATAAGTTGATAGAATTCAAAGAAAGCATGACTGAGAATGGGATAACTTTAGAGATAAGCAGATCACATTCCAAGAAAGCATGCATCAGTTCTTGTTATGAAAATAGAATTCAATAATGAATGGAAAATTTAAACTGAAATGAAGCTGGAAATGAAAAATACATAATTGGTGAAATGAAAGGTTCAATAGAAAGCCTCACCAACAGAATGGGCTATGTGAAGATAGATCATTGGGGTTTGAAAACAAGATAACGGGATTGGATTTCTCACTAAAAAAAAAGAGTTAAAAAATTCATAAATGGAACATGAAGGACCTTTAGGAGACCTGGAAAGATCAAATCAGTGAGTTTAGATTAAGGAGGGATTTTAATTCAAATGCATAGAAAATATTTTCAATAAAATCATAGAAGAAAACTTCCCAGATCCTGAGAAAGAGACATCCAAATAGGCACAAAAGGCACAGAGATCATGCAAATAGACAGGGAATTAGGTGGTGAATAGTCTTTTCTTCCTGACTGTGAACCCAGTGTGACCAGATGTTCAAGCTCCTGTTTCCTTAAGGTCCCACCATAAGATTGTGCCCTTTTTTGAGCCAAACGTAAACCCACCCACTCTTCCTTCCTTTCATCCTTACTTACCTCCATGAATTTCTTCTGTCAGGGTACCTTATTACAGCAATAGGAATAATAAATAAGACAGTCAACAATGCACTTAAGCCCCAGGACCCAAGTTCAAATCCCCAGCACCTATGTAAAAATAGGCAGGGCATTATAAACCTGTCACACTATTAGTAGCAGTGTGTAGAGCTAGGAGGAGTCCTGTCTATCTGAATCCATGAGCTCCAGGTTCAGGAAGAGGCATGTTACAAAAAAAAAAATAAAGTGGAAAAATTATTAAGGAAGACGCCTGATGCTGACCTCTGACCTGCACATACACACACACACACACACACACACACACGAGCACATGCACGTGCACGCACGCATGCATATTCCCTCCCTGCAAATGCAAATGCACACATTCATGCATGTCCCCTTCCTTGAACATGCATACACATATGCATAAACAACCCCTCCCCTGTATATACACACACACATGCATGCATGTGCCCTCCTCTGCACATGCACACACACACACACACACACACACACACATGCATGCACATCCTCTCTTCTGGACACATGTGTGAGCACACACAAATACATACACACATTCAAAGAATAAAATAGAAGTTAATGGAGCTAAAACACCCTAACAATACAATAACAAAGACTGTGGAGATCAATAGAAGCTTCAACTAGCACACTACTGGTACCAGGGAATTGGAGTTTTCTGTAGATTTTCAGTCTTGACATTAAAAGAATTTAAAAATGGACTTGTAAGAAAGCTTCAGGGCACTTTATTAAAGTTTGAGAGAAAAAGAGGCAAAGGAAACTATAAAGTTTAGCAGCTGATAGAAGAAGAAAGACGGAAAGAAAGAAAGTCATGCCTTTTGCAATATGGTCCAAGAAAGCAAGCTGGTTATTCAATGAAGGTCTGTAAACAGCTGGATGCTCATAAGAGAACACTGACAAAGCACAGATGCAGGCACACCTAAGATTGTGGCCAATTTCTGTAAAAGAGATAGAAAGGAATAAGGGGACATCGGGCTTTTTGAAGTAGAACTCAGAAAAGCAGGCAGGCTTACCAGTGCAGATCTGTAAGCCATACATTGAAACAGAGGCTCTTGGATACGCATAAGTACATTATCTCATTAAGGGGATAATTATTCCTACAATATCCTTAACATGTGTTCAGGTGTATCGGCTTTTCTGTGTGGGTCATCTTGGGCCCAGGTGATTGACAAGCCAAAGTGGACAAAATCTTAAGAAGGGGACAGTAGTATGACTTTATGATCATTAGTTTGAGGCAATGCAGAGTGTTACACATCCACCTGTTGCAGAGAGCGGGCCTGATTGTTTGTCCTGGCTGCACCGCTAGCTTAGCCCGAAAATAACCACACAGAAACTGTACTAATTAAATCACTGCTTGGTCAATTAGATTTAGTTTCTTATTGGCTAATTATTACATCTTAATTTAACCCATTTCTATTCATCTGTGTATCACCACGTGACAGTGGCTTACTGGGAAAGATTCGGCATATCTGTCTCTGATGGCTCCATGGTGACACTCCCCCTACTCTGCCTTTCTTCCTCTCAACATTCAGTTCTGTCTTCCCTGCCTACCAAGGTTCTGTCCTATCAACTAAGCCAAGACAGTTTCTTTATTAAGCAGTGAAAGCAACACAAAGACAGAAGGACCTCCTACCATCCACCCATGATCAGAGGTACAACTAGGCTCTATTCTTGTGACCAAGAAGTAGATTAATTGATCTCAACAAACCCCTAACGTCACCACTCTCCATCATTTTTTGTGATATTTTAAAACTTAAGGAGTGGCAAAGTTATGCTTCCCTTTATTATGTTACCAGGGAAATGGAAAGTGAGGGTCCAAATCTAATCTTAAGAAGGACTCTATCCTCCACGGCCTCCAAACCTAATGCCTGTCTAGCTATCCAACTTCCATGCTTATAACACCAATGCTAAAGGACTTTTGCCTCAATCTGGAGAACTGCTGAAATCCAAAGGCTAATGTTATATTAACAGATAGAACTGGGGGAGGGTGGCAGAAAAGCAAGAAAGAAATGTAAAGTCATCTGGGGCAACAGTTAAAGAGGTTACTCAAGATAATGATTAACTGAAGGGCAGGTCCCCTTGGCTCAAACCCCAGTGACTGACTAATTGCCATGAACACAAGCAGGTGAAATGGTCAGGGTAATGAAGAGAAATTCTTGGAAAGCTTTGATCCATAACTATGGAATCATTGACAGAATCTAAGGGAGAAGTAGAGATTTGTGACAACCTGTTCACAAGTTGAAAGATGAGAGGCTCATGACCTAAAGTTCAGGGTCACAGGTCTGAAAAATAAAGGAATTTTTTCATCTTAAACAAAGGGGCACCAGGATGGACATTAAATCAATCACAGTTACTTCCACTGGCCCAATTTTATGAGCTACCAGATATCTTTGACCATTTAGTTATTCCAGAAGAGATTACCATTGCTATAGCCACTATGAAACTTAATATATGGGAGTCCTTTAAAATTGTTAAAATGGAGCTTGTTCATGGTCACGGGGCAGTCCTGGGTTAGACTCACTGGGTCCCAAAGCAAAACAAATAGTCATAGATATGAGGAAGAGAGCTAAAGGGAAGAGTGGAGGGCAGGCGGGAAACAGTAGTGTTATATGTGGGTGAGTACAATTGGTATGCTTCAATACATGCACACAATTTTCAAATGATAAACTTGATAGGCAAGATGTAATAATAAATAATAATAGCTTTGATTCAGCTGTAATCCAGTGTAATTGTACACTATTCCAATAAACCAAATTATTTCCATCTACAGGTAGAAATAATGAAGAAAATGAGTGATATATACATGATGAAGTGTTTTTAAACCATGAAGTAAGTCATTTTCAGGAAAATTGATGGAACCAGGTTCAGGAACACAAACACTGAATGCTTTCTCAAATAAGCAAGTCTAAATAAAAGAAAAGGTAAGTTTTGCAAGTAGAAGGGATACTGTCTGTGAAGTAGAAGAACAGGGTGATGGAGAGAAAGAGTTAATAGAAGCATTCGTTAAGTGAAAATTCGGCAAGGTCTGGTTTTCTCATGGCTACACCACTGCCTGACAAAGGCGATCTGAGGAAGAAAGAACTATTTTCAGAGAACAAAGATCCATCACAGGTGGGAAGCCATGGCCTCAGGAGGGTGTGGCAGAGAGCACAGGTCTGTCCAGGAGGGGAAGTCATGGCCTCAGCAAGGGGAGTCAGAGAGCACAGATCCATCATGGAGGGGAAGTCATGACCTCAGCAAAGTGAGTCGGAATGACATTGTGCCTGCAGTCGGGAAGCAGAGAGCAATGATTGCTGGTTCCCCACTCATTCAGTCATGGACTCCAGGTCATGGCACGGTGTGGGTAGTATGGCTATTCTCACCTCAGTTAATACAGACTCTACCTCCCAGATGTGTCCAGGGCTTTGTCTTGTTATGGCTTCTAGATCCTGTCAAGTTGCCAGTATTAACCATCACACCCCTTATTTCACATGTCGAAAATATGCTAATCAAAAGGGCCTGGAGAGACTTTTCAGTATGCAAGGGCACACATTGTTCTTTCTGAAGACCTGGGTTCAATTCCATGCAACCACATACTGGTCCACAACCATCTGTAACTCCAGTTCCCCAAGATCCTATGTCCTCTTCTGACCTCTCTGGGCACCAAGCATCCATGGGCTTGCTGCTCCTATGTCATGGTCTGGTGGCAGACCAGACCATAAATTATTTCTGTGAACCAACATAAACCATCTCTTTGAACCAGTGTGGAGGCACAGGAATAAAGACACAACTCACATGACTTTATCGGGAGGGAGATTCTCAATGACCCCTCATGAAATCCTGAGTTCACATCTTGAAAATTCCTCTCTTTTATTCTCCAGTATTTATCCCAAAATGTGAACTGAGAGGAGAAATCATTATCATTCTGTTTCCTAGGTAACCAGGTGAATGACTTTTAGTCACGTCCACATCTACCTGTGCTTGCAGTCTCGTTTTCCTGGTGAGTATGCTAGCTCGGTCACAGAGGTTTGAATTAGCATCTCCATCCAGGCATCCTCCAAATTATAGAGAAGGAGCAAAGCAACATCCTGACATTTTGTTAGGGTAGCGACAGCATGTCTGGAAGGTTACGTGACCTCTTCAGGTACAAACTATGGCTTGAGAGCCTGACTGCCATACCATATAGAAATATGGGCGTACAGTCCACTCTCTCAGATTAATTTTAATAAAACCTGTGCTTCTTCAGCAGGACAGAAGATCAAGCCTGGCTTGGACAAAGACTTCTCCATTTACCCAAATTTTCCCATCTCTGGAACAGACATTCGTTTATGCAAGCTCCTGTCTTAGACATCTGGGAGAAGAAGCTTCAAACCCATCATTGACTGCTGATCTCTGTGAAGAAAAGAGATTAATGGAGAGAGAGATACCTTTGGGCTCTAAGTTGGAGCCTTAATTTCTTGTCAGGATAAATTATAATGTTTTATGAATAATCATGCTCCCAAAGGTTACAGTCTCCTTTTTTTTTTAAAAGGGACATCAAATTTAATTTAAAGAAAAACAACCTGAAAGTAACTGCAAGAACAATGGGCAAACAACTCCTGAAAAGAGTGAGGAAGCTGGAGACACTGACAGGAGGGCTGGAGAAAAGGAACATGGGATTTAGCTGAGAGGCTATAAGTTACTCGGAAATGAACTTTCTTGAGGGTGGAGAGATCCTGGGGTCATTTCTGTTATCAGAATGCATGTGAGCTTCTCTCTGTGAGTGTTCTGTACATCTCAAGAGGCAAAGTCTCCATTTCCTACACAGGATCCTCTTCTGTCTCAGCCGACTCTCAATGGAGGGGCAACTA